>NC_051115.1:2230007-2861841 GCF_014839805.1 Manduca sexta | reverse complement strand
TCGATACCAGTAAGACTCTCTACGGCGCTAACACCTCGAGCGTCGATACCAGCAAGACTCTCTACGGCGCTAACACCTCCAGCGTCGATACCAGCAAGCCAACCTTCAGCGCTAACACCTCGAGCGTCGATACCAGCAAGACTCTCTACGGCGCTAACACCTCCAGCGTCGATACCAGTAAGACTCTCTACGGCGCTAACACCTCGAGCGTCGATACCAGCAAGACTCTCTACGGCGCTAACACCTCGAGCGTCGATACCAGCAAGACTCTCTTCGGCGCTAACACCTCGAGCGTCGATCCCAGCAAGACTCTCTTCGGCGCTAATACCTCAAACGTCGACACAAGCAAGCCAGTCTTCGGCTTCAACACCTCGAGCGTCGATACCAGCAAGACTCTCTTCGGCGCTAACACCTCGAGCGTCGATACCAGCAAGACTCTCTTCGGCTTCAACACCTCGAGCGTCGATACCAGCAAGACTCTCTTCGGCGCTAATACCTCAAACGTCGACACAAGCAAGCCAGTCTTCGGCTTCAACACCTCGAGCGTCGATACCAGTAAGACTCTCTACGGCGCTAACACCTCGAGCGTCGACACCAGCAAGACTCTCTACGGCGCTAACACCTCGAGCGTCGATCCCAGCAAGACTCTCTTCGGCGCTAATACCTCAAACGTCGACACAAGCAAGCCAGTCCTCGGCTTCAACACCTCGAGCGTCGATACCAGCAAGACTCTCTTCGGCGCTAACACCTCGAGCGTCGATACCAGCAAGACTCTCTACGGCGCTAACACCTCGAGCGTCGATACCAGCAAGACTCTCTACGGCGCTAACACCTCCAGCGTCGATACCAGCAAGCCAACCTTCAGCGCTAACACCTCGAGCGTCGATACCAGCAAGATTCTCTACGGCGCTAACACCTCGAGCGTCGATACCAGCAAGACTCTCTACGGCGCTAACACCTCGAGCGTCGATACCAGCAAGACTCTCTTCGGCGCTAACACCTCGAGCGTCGATCCCAGCAAGACTCTCTTCGGCGCTAATACCTCAAACGTCGACACAAGCAAGCCAGTCTTCGGCTTCAACACCTCGAGCGTCGATACCAGCAAGACTCTCTTCGGCGCTAACACCTCGAGCGTCGATACCAGCAAGACTCTCTTCGGCTTCAACACCTCGAGCGTCGATACCAGCAAGACTCTCTTCGGCGCTAATACCTCAAACGTCGACACAAGCAAGCCAGTCTTCGGCTTCAACACCTCGAGCGTCGATACCAGCAAGACTCTCTACGGCGCTAACACCTCGAGCGTCGATACCAGCAAGACTCTCTACGGCGCTAATACCTCAAACGTCGACACAAGCAAGCCAGTCTTCGGCGCTAACACCTCGAGCGTCGATACCAGTAAGCCAACCTTCAGCTTCAACACCTCGAGCGTCGATACCAGCAAGCCAACCTTCAGCGCTAACTCCTCGAGCGTCGACAACAGCAAGACTCTCTTCGGCTTCAACACCTCGAGCGTCGATACCAGCAAGACTCTCTTCGCCGCTAACACCTCCAGCGTCGATACCAGTAAGACTCTCTACGGCGCTAACACCTCGAGCGTCGATACCAGCAAGACTCTCTTCGGCGCTAACACCTCGAGCGTCGATACCAGCAAGCCAACCTTCAGCGCTAACTCCTCGAGCGTCGACAACAGCAAGACTCTCTTCGGCTTCAACACCTCGGGCGTCGATACCAGCAAGACTCTCTTCGGCGCTAACACCTCGAGCGTCGATACCAGCAAGCCAACCTTCAGCGCTAACACCTCGAGCGTCGATACCAGCAAGACTCTCTTCGGCGCTAACACCTCGAGCGTCGATACCAGCAAGACTCTCTTCGGCGCTAACACCTCGGGCGTCGATACCAGCAAGACTCTCTTCGGCGCTAACGTCTCGAGCGTCGATACCAGCAAGACTCTCTTCGGCGGTAACACCTCGGGCGTCGATACCAGCAAGACTCTCTTCGGCGGTAACACCTCCAGCGTCGATACCAGCAAGACTCTCTTCGGCGCTAACACCTCGAGCGTCGATACCAGCAAGACTCTCTTCGGCGCTAACACCTCGAGCGTCGATACCAGCAAGACTCTCTACGGCGCTAACACCTCGAGCGTCGATACCAGCAAGACTCTCTTCGGCTTCAACACCTCGAGCGTCGATACCAGCAAGACTCTCTTCGGCGCTAATACCTCAAACGTCGACACAAGCAAGCCAGTCTTCGGCGCTAACATCTCGAGCGTCGATACCAGCAAGACTCTCTTCGGCGCTAACACCTCGAGCGTCGATACCAGCAAGACTCTCTTCGGCGCTAACACCTCGAGCGTCGATACCAGCAAGACTCTCTTCGGCGCTAACACCTCGAGCGTCGATACCAGCAAGACTCTCTTCGGCGCTAACACCTCGAGCGTCGATCCTAGCAGGCCAATCTTCTACGCTAACGCCTCACGCAACGAAACCAATAGGACAGTCTCCGGCGCTAACACTTCGCGCGTCGATCCCAGCTGGGCAATCTTCTACGCTAACGCCTCACGCAACGAAACCAGCAGGACACTCTACGGCGCTAACACCTCGAGCGTCGATACCAGCAGGCCAATCTTCTACGCTAACGCCTCACGCAACGAAACCAGCAGGACACTCTACGGCGCTAACACCTCGAGCGTCGATACCAGCAGGCCAATCTTCTACGCTAACGCCTCACGCAACGAAACCAGCAAGACACTCTTCGGCGCTAACACCTCGAGCGTCGATCCCAGCAGGCCAATCTTCTACGCTAACGCCTCACGCAACGAAACCAGCAGGACACTCTTCGGCGCTAACACTTCGCGCGTCGATCCCAGCAGAGTTATCTTCTGCGCTAACACGTCGCGCGTCGAAACCAGCAGGACACTCTTCGGCGCTAATAAGTCATACCTAGGAGCCAGTAAATCACCATCAGGACTCTTCGCAAACCTGCCGCCGTGTGTCAGGAACACGAAGGCTCCTACCGTGCCCGACACTAAGCCGATAAGTATGCTGTAATTCTTGCTAATAATAACTGTAGTTATTTGTTTCTATAACACAAATGTCTCAAAACTTGTTTGTCTTGTAAGCTAGACCCCCCCCCTCCGCAAAGGCAATTCTTGTGCGCTTGGTCTCCACACCAAATGCACGCTCATGCATGGTAGCACATTTGCCGCGACCCTAGGCACACAGTTTAGTGTGCATACCTCATGGTTGCTAAATACACATTGAGGCCTATAAGGGTTCGCGAACATATCCACTCCCTCTCCCTTCCAATTATCCTAAGATGGCTCCTTCTTCTGCCTCTTCTCTTCCTTCACCCTATCCCCTCCCTTCTTCCTCCAGGCCCTGAGATCGGATAGCCGTGGGTTGCCAGCGTACCGTCCGCTGGCACCCTCGGTGATAACGGTAGGGCCTACCAAATCCCCACAGGGCCTGCCGTCGCTGCTAAGCTGGGGGATCGCTTGTACACCGTTAGCAGGGTACCGCCGGTGATAACCATGGCAGATCTCCCAACAAGACTTACCTTACGTGAGGCTATAATCGCGAAACGATTTATTAAGATTCACTGTTTTAGAACCTCACATCTCGTGGACACCTTTTCGCTCATTTTTGCCCCTAGTATCTCCTCGTGGACCACACTGTGTATCAACACTAACAATTTGTTTTTAGGTGCATCCGCCCTGCAAGAGACGTCAGGTACAGCCCGCATTAAATATACACTTACAGCTGACATTGACGTAGTGATCAAGAGTGGTAACTCGCACACCAGTGTAACTAAACATCGCATCACTTCTATGGAGGTAGGTATATACTTACTAGCTTCAGATAAATTCAAAAAGTTCGTACTAGGGTTTGGTTCCCGGAACCTCTCGTGTCACGGGACTTTGAAATTGTCAGGAATTCCCAAACCCTAGCTTAGGAGTCGTTCAAGTATTACGTAACGCAATTTGGGGATGGAGGGGTCTTGTAAAACGTTACGATGCGTTACAGGGACGGGAGGGGATTTCGTACAAAGCGTTATGTAACATTGTTTTTTTATTTTAAAACAATAACAAAGGTATTTTAGCGACTTTCCGGTAGCTTTGCGTAAAGTAATTGTGAATATTACGATAAAATGTCACTAGAGTTACGTAACTTTTGGAGGGGAGGGGGAGTGTACTGGAAAATGTTACGGCGCGTTACATGGGAGAGAGGGGGGTCAAAAATCTTCAAAAACTGCGTTACGTAATACTTGAAAGGCCCCTTACATCGATTCAATATCCTATTGATCGTACTTTTATTTCATTTTTTATCGCATTTCTTCTTACAGGAATCCGTGAGAGAGTTGAGGTGGAACAGCCCGCACGGCTTGACCTTTAACACTTCACCAACTGCGGGGTATTACTCCAGGAGGTTTGGCTCCCATACCAATACGCCAAGATACGGCGGAATCGAGGGAGTCCAGCGAATGGGATCCTGGAATCCCCCGGCTTATCATCGATATTGCCCCGGGGAAGAGTTGGAAGAGAATAGTATAGATGACGACTTTTTTTAAATATATTTATCAAAAATGTAATTATAATAATAAGCTCATTTATTCTGAATTATTTGTTACAACATAAAGAAATGTAGGTCCTATAAAATGTCCCGTAGTTCAGCGTGCCTTTTAGCATAGGCCTCCTATAACACTTTCCACTGAGTTCCATCATACGCTGCTTTTCTCTAATGATGTCCAGCCGTGAGTTTTAGATCGTCCTCCCATCTCGTATGTAGACCACTTCTATTGCAAAAATGTATTTCATCTAAAATCTATCGGAAAAATATTTTTCATAATCCACGCAATATGTTATAAAGCTTTGAAATTTGGTGGAAGGGGAAGCTGTCAAATTACAGTAATAGTGAAATGTGACATCAGCCAATGCCACCGGCCATAACGCTGCGGGGGTAAGTAAAGGACAGCGCGATATTCCCACCATACCCCCATTTTGGATAACAATATTACAAATATGAATAACTGCTTTATTCTTCAACCAATTTTCATGCTGATTAAATTACATGAACATGAACTCCGACTGGCACAGCTGGAGAACGTAGTTACAGAACAACAGAAAACAATCAATAATCTTACGAATACACACCACTTTTCTAGATATTCTGAATTATGTACTACCTACACTCCTCACCCTCCTTCCAGTCATACTGCATCCCAGTGGCGAAGCGTCCATACAAGCCGATTCCCACCGGCTTCCCTTTTAGGTTTTCGGTGATACTAAACAATATATTTAATAGGCAAATATAAATTTACAACATATCAGACAATGGACAATAATTATAATAGCTTAACTTATTAATTATAATTGATAACTTAATAATGACATCTATCGGCGATTAGCCCGTTGTTTGTTAATTTAATCGATATCAATTACTTATTTTAAATGACGTTAGATGGCGCACCTTGTATTTAGTTCCCCAGAAATTCCGTTACCTAAGTGAAATTGTGACGCCACAGGCAAAGGTAACCCGCTGTCAAGCGGCTTAATGTCGTAGTATGTTTTTAATATAGATGGCAGCACTTTCTATGACTTTCTATGCCAGTGTTTGTCGAAATCGCGCGCAAGATATGGGCAAAGGTAACCCGAGCTAGTTCGGCTTCACGTTAACCGACTTTGTATAGTTGTCGCTTTTACGTCCTTCAAACGTCATAATTTATTATGCTACCAAGTTGCGGTGTTTGTAAATTGTCATATTCATTTTATTTTTTGATAGTTATGTGATAGTTAGTTACCAGCGCTTTGTTTATTTAGAAACTACAAATAAAAGTGTATTATAATGAAAATAACTACCTGTGATCAGTTTAATGTCTACCTTTACGTAAGTATATTATAAGTCGGTGATTTCACATATTAGTATTTAGATGGTAAAATATTTGAAGAAGATCTGAAAGTTTTTGATTTTAGACACAAAATGTTTGTTAGAAGAAAATAAATATGATATTATACTGAATTAAAAGTAGCACCACGATACAATCAAAAGTTAACGAATAACCTTTCTTGATTATAATTTAAATTGATAATTATATAAGTTTATCATGTAGATAGACTTAAACTGTTGGTCTGTTTGGCGATCATGATATCTATTTCTATTACATTTATAGTTTTATTTTGAAAATAAACAGATACTTTTAATGTAGTGTGGTTATAATTTTAATACTTACTTTTGTTGCTGTTATAACTAATTAATAGGTAAGTACTTATATTTTGATTAATGGATCGAGAATTATCTTCGTTTATTGTTCGATTTTATGAATGTTTCAATTATTTACGCATAATAAGTAATTTAGTATGTATGTCAACGTTTGTTGATTTCGAATCAAGACTAATCCGTTGTCTTAGTTTTTGTTTGCCGATAAATTGCCCCGATATCTTAACTGACGCCAATTTTTTTTACACCGGGTTACCTTTTGAAAAATTTCACCCTTCGCCACTGCTGCATCCTACCCTTCATCTCAATGGACGCATTCCTTGCCATCAACACAGCCCCCAACGCTAGCTGAACTGCTGGCCAATCCATTTGAAGGAAAACATCGTGAGGAAACCTGCACACCAGAGAAGTTCTCTATAGGAATTTGCAAGGTGCGTGAAGTCTACCAATCCACACTACAGTGTGGTGGACTAAGGCCTAATCCCTCTCAGTAGTAGAGGAGCCCCGTGTCCAACAGTGGGACAGTATATTACACAGGGCTGATATTATTATATTATATCTCCGCTCCCCTGTCTCACACCAATGAACCATTCACCTCACACCAAATCCTTAGCAACATTAACACTAACCCCCTCGATAAGCAGACAATAACAGTTACAGATAACGACAAACACAATTATAGCCACACCACTACCATATATACCTGTTTTTTATGGTGAGTAAAAAAACTGGCAAAATTCCTATGCTGTGTATCATATTCTTTTCGGCTTAGGAAATCGAGACCTAGATCATTCGACGCGGCTTTTTCTTCTCAACAGTAATTGGTAATAAATTTTGGGCAATTTTCGAGATACGACGTTTCCGCTTTCCACCGTCAATATATGAATCACAAAGTTTATAAGGATTTTCCATCTATTAGTAACAGGTGAAATCAATATATTCATTTTTTAAAAAGTGTCTTGATATACATATATACGAATTTCACGAATTGCAATCGCAAAACACTTAGTATGCTCGACATTGAAAAATATTATGTAAGTTTTGTTTAATTTCCTTCATTTTGATAAATATTCATCATGTAACTGAAAATTATTGTATTTCATGAAATATCACAGGAAAATCCCTGGCTAGGAGACATTTTAAAACATCATGCCATAGGTAATGAACAAAGGGAAATAATAAAAAGTTAAAGAAATGTTTCAAAAATATAATGCAAGAAGTGAAACAAAAAATTAATTTAACAAAGTATACAGTACATATAGGAATGAAAAGCCATTTAATACAGTTACGCTCTGATGTTAACACCTTAACTTAGAGGCAGACGTTGTCATCAATGGTGACTTTTGGGGTCGCTAAGTTCGCCTATGCGGGCGGCAGCACCATTTTGTACTGGAATCAAGCTTACTGAGAGATCATCTTCGATTCTCTGTACGTTGGAGCCTGAGTTCCCGCCATTGCTTAGGTCGGCTATGAGGTCGGCAGCACCATTTTTGATTGGAATGTAGCTTGCTGAGAGATCATCTTCGATTCCCTGTACGTTGGAGTCTGAGTTCCCGCCATTGCTTAGGTCGCCTATGCGGTCGGCAGCACCATTTTTGATTGGAATGTAGCTTGCTCTGAGATCATCTTCGATTCCCTGTACGTTGGAGTCTGAGTTCCCACCATTGCTTAGGTCGCCTATGCGGTTGGCAGCACCATTTTTGATTGGAATGTAGCTTGCTCTGAGATCATCTTCGATTCCCTGTACGTTGGAGTCTGAGTTCCCGCCATTGCTTAGGTCGGCTATGAGGTCGGCAGCACCATCTTTTTTCGGAATGTAGCTTGCTGAGAGATCATCTTCGATTCCCTGTACGTTGGAGTCTGAGTTCCCGCCATTGCTTAGGTCGGCTATGAGGTCGGCAGCACCATCTTTTTTCGGAATGTAGCTTGCTGAGAGATCATCTTCGATTCCCTGTACGTTGGAGTCTGAGTTCCCACCATTGCTTAGGTCGCCTATGCGGTCGGCAGCACCATTTTTAATTGGAATGTAGCTTGCTCTGAGATCATCTTCGATTCCCTGTACGTTGGAGTCTGAGTTCCCACCATTGCTTAGGTCGGCTATGAGGTCGGCAGCACCATTTTTGATTGGAATGTAACTTGCTGAGAGATCATCTTCGATTCCTTGTACGTTGGAGTCTGAGTTCCCGCCATTGCTAAGGTCGGCTATGAGGTCGGCAGCACCATTTTTGATTGGAATGTAGCTTGCTGAGAGATCATCTTCGATTCCCTGTACGTTGGAGTCTGAGTTCCCGCCATTGCTTAGGTCGCCTATGCGGTCGGCAGCACCATTTTTGATTGGAATGTAGCTTGCTGAGAGATCATCTTCGATTCCCTGTACGTTGGAATTCACACCGGATTCTTTAGGCGGAATTAGGCTCACTGAGACTTGATCGTCGCTTAGCTTATCATCACCATTTCCTACGAAGGAACCTGGAATGCGAAAAATGTTTTAATATTTTTGTCAGAGGCGAGAGAATACTGCCCCGGAGGCGTAGGTGTATTTCGTGCGCAGTACGAGACCGCTCTGTGGTTTCGGGTTCGAACCTCGGGGCGAGCAAAGTGATACTGAGTTTTCTTCGTCAGTATCAGCCCAGATTCTGAAATTTGTGCCCGATATGGCGATAAAGTCGACCCCTACCATGAGACGGAAGACACATAGCAAAAAGGGGTACACGGTGGCTCCTCTGCCTATCCTTTCTGCAATGAAGGTATAATGTGCTAAATTTGGTTGCAAGCCCGTACATCTTCAAGGCACCGTCGACTTCGAATTTAATTAATTTTAACGGTGAAAGAAACGTAATCCCTATCTGAGAATATTCACATACAATCACACTGGCGTGGACCATGACCGAACCCTCAGTAGTAGTGGCTTGGATCCAGCAGAGGGACAATTAATACAGTGTTGATGCATTATAGATAAGGTTACTCACCCATATCAACCACTTCTGACTGAGGTCTGGCATAGGCGACCTGCAAATTTTATATGCTATTATTTGAAGAACGTTCGATCAAATTATCATTAGTAATTACACTGGCTTATGCCCTTCATATCGAAGACAACAGAGTCTGCACAAAGTAGCTTAACGACAAATTCTAACAAAAAAAAATTCATTTTAATAATATATGAACGCCTCTTTACATTAACTTTCGACTAATAGATAAGTGTGTATCCGAACGCGTCAATCTTACAAATTCTTTTATAAATGAATAGATAACAAAACTATGTTTTTTTATTTTTTTGCTTTTTCCAAAAATAATATTTTTTTAAGAGTTATAGGGCGTCCTATAACTAATGACGTTTCTCTGGTGCAATAAAGCAATATGTTTCAATTAGTAAATCAATAACATTTGAAATATTATAAAGATTACTTACCAGCGCGAACAGGAGTACCAGGCGGTTCATGTTGGTTGTTTTCTTGTCGACGACTTGAATGATCCCTCGACTGTTGCTGCGTCTTTTATACTGATTCATTATTTGCAATCCTCCAAACTTCACACGTGTACCAATATCAAAGAGGAAAACTTTGTTAGGAAAAAAATATAATAGGCATCATTGTACTAATTATAATACTAAGCAAATTATGTATAAATAAATCTTCATATCATTGTTGGTACAAATGTCCTTTTGTTTTATAAAGTTCTTGCATATTAATGAAGCAATGGCGCCATATTTACTGTTGGATACACTACTGCCCCACCGGCTAGAAGCCCGTTATATTTTTTGGATTGGAGACGGCAAAGTAATTCCACTATATCTGATGGTAAATGGTGTATGGTGGTGTAATAAGTAAAAAATAAAGTGAATTTGTTTGTCTTTTAACGGTATTGTAACTATCTATCCGCATTATCGTCCACCTCAGAGTCGCTGTAGTCGAGCGAGCAGCCCCACACTGCTCGCCCCGCGACTCTCTCTAAACCTTAATTAGTCGCCTCTTACGACATGGGGATGTCCTAAGATGTTTTATTACATAGATACGTTGTCCGAGCTTAATACTGGCAAGACGAAAGCAAGGTAACTGCTCGACATTCACTTAGCCAACCTCCAACCACTGTCGCGGCTAGTCGGTTTACAACTTTTTTATTTTTATAAATAAAATGCTTTCCTGTGTTTTTAGTCGATGTATAAATTATACTACAACTGTGAATGAAAAAAACGTTTCATTTCATACGTTAGTAATGAGTATACACTATTTAACTTAGCTTTTTTACTAATAAATGCATTTTATTCAACTGTCATGGCGACGGGGCGGTCGACGCTCGGGCCTACTCGGGCACACTCGGGGACGTTCGGGCCGTATCAATGCGAGCTGCTAGGGCTGTACAAGTATGTGACTATAGTAAATAGTGAACTGTTTTTATGTGCAATTTTGTTAGTCTATGACGCGTCTATTTGTAAAACGTCATTGGTCGAAAATTGAACTGTTTATAAGGCTCGCCTTTAAACGCTACATAACACCATTGAGACTGAACGCTTGTGTCTTTACGGTTAGTAAAGTGATTTGGAGTGTTTTCAAGTCCTTTTCGCGTCGTATATCGACAGCGACGTCATCGCCGACCTCATAGGCGACCTAAGCAACCCCTGAAGTCACCATTGATGATAACGTGAGCTTGTAAGTTAAGGGTTTAACATCAGAGCGTAAATGACTTTTCATTACAGTACATGTTTACTGTTACATGGCATTTTTTTTTTTATTTTACTTAATATATTTTAGATGCATTTATTTTATTTTTTATTATTTGCCTTGTTAATTACCTGTGGCATGATGTTTCAAAAAGTCTCCTAGCCAGAAATTTTCGGATATTTTATGAAACACAATAAATTTCTGATAACTCTATGAATATTTATGACAAGGCAGGAAATTGAACAAAACTTACATATTATTCAATGCCGAGTAAGCTAAGCTACATTTTTAAAATTGCAAATTATACTTGAATATCTTTATTTCACCTAATATCATTAATATATGGAAAAAAATTATATACTTTATGGTTTATACATACTTATTTTCAAGACTAACAGACATTAATATATCTAATATTTTTATGAAAGTAAAGGAATGGGGAAGCGAAAGCAATAAATACAAACAGTAGGTATACATCATCATCATCATCATCAGCCTATATCTGTGTCCACTGGACATAGGCGTCCTCCAATATGTGCCATTTTACCCTGTCTTCGGCCTGTCGCATCCAGTTCTTGCCAGCGACCTTTCGCAGGTCGTCACTACCTAGCTGGAGGGCGTCCTACACTACGTTTCCCGAGCCGTGGTCTCCACTCAAGAACTCGTTTACCCCATCGGTTATCGGTTCTTCGACAGATATGCCCAGTAGTAAACAGTATACAATGGTACAATAATTATGCTGTTATACAAAGATGCATATTTAATTAACTAAAGCTATAATATATAACATAAAAACTAAAAGATAATCACCGGTGGTTTGGGACAAGAGAGTCTTGCTGTCGGTAGGTGATAAATTTTGAAGTGAAACTTCTTTAGAAATGTTGCGATTTCAAATTCGATGAAACGCAAATATGTCGCGTTAAAGTCGGAAGAGAATTAGAGAGAATATATTGAACAGTATTTTATATTCCCGGTCTCCTCTTTGTACTATGTTTCGTAGTCTCCACTCTCATTTATTAAGCATTTTCCATATGTGTGTGTCTTTTGTAGTGGGACAGTGGGTATATCTATATCTATATTGTACTAAGCCTGCCCTTGAACCACGTAAGAATGTGTTTAACACATGTGTTTGCGCTTACGTATTACAAGGCTCTAATATAAAGCAAGCATGTTGTACGCTATGTGTATTTTTATTTATGTGAATATTTAAATCTCACTTAGTAAAAAATAATTTTGCAAATATACTTTACTATTATGAAAAAAATAATAAACCTTACATCTATATCCATTTCAATGTCCCGTCTACCTAGACACCGCTGTAGAGAAACAGATGGTTGCGTTCCTCTATGGAAGGTAAAGATTTCCAGTCAGGCAGATGTTGCTTATAGCCGACCGCGGTCCCTAGGACCGTTCCTATTCGGAGGTGGTATATATACTGCTTCGCGCAAATTCTGCCATCGCAAGTTAGTATCGTTTATCGCCATCTAGTGTGATTATTAAACATTAATTCCTAATTGTCTAGTATATAATACTTCTATTGCAAGATAAGGCTATCATAACGATTTACAAAAAGAAATCAGATACGTGGCATAGATATATGATCATTAGAAGACATAATAATAATAAGCCCGCAGGGGCGGCTTTGTGGCGAGCCGACGGTGAGTGGTGACACCGCGTTCCCTGATCCCGTGGGGGCTAAAAGAGACCCCTGACCCTAGGCTTGCCTTAACTGGCCGGCTAGGGGTGGAAGTCGCAAGAGCTAAGAACCTCAGCTCCAGGGTGGAAGTGCTCAATCTGCGTAATAGCGAGGAAGCCCGCTCCGGGACGTGACAGCAACCCGCGATGGTGAAATCGGTGCACACCTCTCGACACCCTTAAGCCACCCACACCGGTGTTGCGTCCTTGGCCTACGCCACTTATGGGATGCCCATCTAGTGGCAGGCAAGTCACCGTCTGCCTTGAATACATAAGATTGAGACATTTTACTTGGCAGGCGTCCCATTGTCTTAATCAATAGCCCAGCAACCAGTCCAGCTAGATCCCATCCATAGACCCAGTATAATGCCCATGTTTTCTGCAATAATCCCTGCACCTTGCAAGCGCTGTCTTTGGCTGTATTTCCTCCATAAGTACAGACAGAGAGAGTACTCTCAAGGTGTATAAACCCCAACTAGAGTAATGTATCTTAAAGGGGCCTCTACGTGTTGGATCCATGTCCCCACGCAAGCCTTCCAAAAGGACCGGCCTTTATGCCGTGATTTCCCGTTGGGAACGGCCTCCTCTACTAAGAGGGAATAGGCCTTAATCCACCATGCTGGCCTAGTACCAGTCGGTAGACTTCACACACCCTCGAAAATTCCTAATTCACAATACAGCGTGGTGGACTAAGGCCTAATCCCTCGAAGTAGTAGAGGAGGCCCGTGTCCAATAATGGGTCAGTGCAATACAGGACTGATAAAATTATTTATTATTATTATTGATAAATTTATTTACTTATATAAATCAATTAAAATTATCAATAACAGTCAATAAAGTTTTACAAATAGACGCGTCATACACTAACAAAATTGCATATAAAAACAGCGCACTATTTACTATAGTCACAGCCCTAGCAGCTCGCATTGATACGGCCCGAGTAGGCCCGAGTGGTTCTGAATGGGCCCGAGCGTCGACAGCCCCGTCGCAATGACAGTCGAATAAAATGCATTTATTAGTAAAAAAAAAAAACATAGTTTTATAGTGTATACTTACTACTAACGTATGAAATGAAAAGTTTTTTTCATTCACAGTTGGAGTATAATTTGTACATCGTCTAAAAACACAGGAAGGCATTTTATTTATAAAAATACAAAAAGTTAGTAAGCCGACTAGCCGCGACAGTGGTTGGAGGTTGGCTAAGTGAATGTCGGGCAATTGCCTTGCTTTCGTCTTGCCGGTATTGAGCACGGACAACGTATCTATGTATGCGTATTTCTAACGCATCGTAACGTTTTATAAGACCCCACTATCCCCAAATTGCGTTATGTAATACTTGAACGGCCCCTAAGGGGGTTAGAATTTAAACATTTGTTAAGAAACTGAACTGTTTAAATAGCAGTACTTATATTTGTTAATTATTTTTCTTTTATTTAGTGTAAATGTCTGTCCTAAATAAATAAATTGTGCGAAACACTATCCATTGTTTTTACAATCGTAACATACTTAGCATGCTCGACATTAAATGTTTAATTTTCGCCTTTCGATAAATCTTCATAGATTTTACTGATTGTGTTTCATGAAATATCATACGAAAACTCTGGCTAGGAGACATCTTAAAACATTATACCACTGGTAACGTACAAAGGGAAATAACAAAAAATAAAATAAATGCTTCAATAATCTATTTTAAAAAGTAAAACAAAAATGAATCTAACAAAGTAAACAGTAAACATGTATCGTAATGAAAGCCGTTTAACACAGTTACGCTCTGATGTTAGCACCTTACAGGCTGACGTCATTAATGGTGACTTTTGGGGTCGCTTAGGTCGTCAATGAGGTGAGCAGCACCACCTTGTACTGGAATGTAGCTTGCTGAGAGATCATCTTCCATTGCCTGAACGTTGGAGTCTGCATTCACGGCACCAACATCCGATTGTTCAGAGACAGCTGCCTCTTTATTGTGAAGTGGGTTTGGTCCCTTTTGGTGAGTATTGCCTAAACCTTTGAGGAAACCCTCACCGAATTTAAGTCCTTGCTGTGGAATATAGGTTACTGTTAAATCATCCTTGCCGACGTCAGCGCCTGCGGAACTATCTGGAATACGGAAACAAATATATTTAGTTTACGAGACGGTACTGCCTAGGTGGCGTAGCTGTTTTTCGGGTTTAAAGCCAGGTCGAGCAAAGTGATATTGGGTTTTCTGCCTTAGTATCAGCCCGAAGTCAGAAATTTGTGCCCGATATGGCTACAGTGTTGTCCCTTACCATGAGACGGGACACATATGGCGACAAGAGAGTACTCGGGTGGCACCTCTGCCTACCCCTTCTGGAATAAAGGTATGATGTGCTAAATTTGGTTGCAAGTCCGAACATCTTCAAGGCACCGCCGACTTCGAATTTAATTAATTTTAACGGTGAAAGAAACGTAATACCTATCTGAGAATATTCAGATATACACTCATACTAGCGTGGACCATTACCGAACTCTCAGTAATAGTGGCTCGGATCCAGCAGTGGGACAATTGACAACATTTCAAAATGTAAACGTGCCTAAAACAAAAATACCTTTTCTTAATATTTCTACTCTGAGTTCGATTATGAATTTTTAATATTTTTTTAATACTTAATTGTGAAGAAAAAAATTAAATACGGAACAATGCTTGATTACGTCACATATACGATTGAATGAAATAGTTGCTTGATCCACCTTAATATTTATTTTAAAAAACTAAGACACCGTCATTTGTCAATGTCAAATGTCAATATTACAATAGATCAATGATAAAAGAAGTATAGAGGATGGGTAATATGGTCACGTGACATGCGGCACATTTCCTGAACAAAATGGCGCCGACTCCGCCCCTTACAATAGTGATATGCTAGTAGCGAAAACTTTGCATCGACATCGATGAATTAAAAGAGGGATAAATAAGCCAAAAAAAAGATTACATATGAATGTGCAGGCAAGTTTAAAAAATTATCATTATATTCTTTTTTTTAATACTTTCTTTATTATACTGGGAAGTTTTGAAGTTGGGGCAGTAAAAGTACCTTATATCTTAAACGCTGTGACTATTAGATTTTTTTTTCTTAGGAGATTGACTATCATTTTTGAATATAGTCACAGATCAAATACAAAAACAACAGCTCTAAGAATAAAACAGGTAGATCGTTAAATATTTTTATTTTATATTGGAATGTATTTCATGGATAAACTTTATGATTGGATTGGGTTTGTGTCAAGTAATATACACGTAGATAAGACAAAATAAACGTTTATTTATAATTATTCATTTTAAACAAAATCATCTTTGTCAAGTAATTTCTACATGACACTCTTTCTGTACTTTTCTTCCCGAAATATTTAAATCTTATATCAATATATTTATTTATTATTGCTTTAATTAAAAGCAGTTTGTGTGTACAATCGTGCTCTAAATCACTAGATACTAAAACATTCGCATATTCAAAATGATCTATTAAAAATTTATAAATATATGTATAGTAATTTTCAACCTTAGCTCCAGCCTTTAATTGTGGCTTAATAATTTTTTCTGTGTCTCTTACAATTTTTAATACACAACGTGAGGGATATGTCAATCCACCCCTTGATTTTACTTTTATCAAACTATTCGAAAAATCATTCTCACAGCCCCGGATGAGTGACAAACACTAAACAAACAACACAAAATGTAAAGAACAAATATATGTATTTGGTGTAGGATTCCAATCACGTCGCCCAATATTTTCAATCCATTTTGCCCTGGTTTTTAAATTTTTTGGTAACCTAAAAAAATATTCGAATTTCACTTAGTTTGTCGTTCTGGATAATACGATATTGATGTGTGCTCTAACTTTCTTTCAAAGACAAAAACCGTAACTGATAAACTGATAAACTCTGTTAAAATATCGATACCAATAATTTCTAAACAAATCCACCCACCCATCCCTAAGCTTGTGTGTAAACAAACATAATGATTTTAATGTGTATAAATCACGCCTAAAAGGGTCCAAAGCTTAACAAACCAGATCCACATATCATTTTAATTGATAAAAACACATCCAAAAGTAAATATACAAAGATATTTGCTAATTTTCGGTAAAAACAGTTACTAACCTATGAAAAGATATTTCGGGGTCTTTCTTGCGTGAATTCGATTTACATCCTTTCACACAACACTGAATCATTTTCGAAACTTAACAAATACACTAATAAACACACTGAACAATTGAGAATATGATTATATTACTTTAAATTCAATATTTATGAAGATTTGTTTACATCGTCTGACACTACATGTACCTGCCGACTGCCCAGCATAAAATGGCGTTTCTGCCGCAAGGCGGTCCCAGTGTGTTGAAGTAAACGAAATAGTGCCATATGCGAAGAAAGCAATTATTTTTGTCTTTTTTGTTGCGTTCCAAATAAGCTTTGAGTAAAAGAGATAGACATATATATTGACAATTCTGCGTCGATTTCCCTAACATAAATATAACTTATTCATATAGCTAACTTTTGAGGCCTGTCCTCTTTATATTTAGTCATTGCAATAGATACGTCACAATTGTCACTTTCAAAGAGAGAGATAGAAACAAAGAAAACTGATATTGCACTTCTTTTTTACTGGAAAGCAAAGGTCATTTCGTTTTGAGCCGTATATGTGACGTCATTTGTTGCTTACTTCGTTTCAGAATCAATCAAAATACAAAGTGAAAATCATATATGAAATATCAGAATTTTGAAAAAAGAAACAATATGGGCCTCATAATTTCAGATCTTTTTTCATAAAATATAAAAACTTGAGTACGTTGAAAAAATGAAGTGTTATCAATTAATACAGTGCTGATGCATTATACATAAGGGTACTTACCCACATCTAGATCAACCATTTCCGACTCGGGTCTGGCATAGGCGATGGCGACCTGCAAATTTTATATTTAATTATTTTAACAATGTTCGATCAAATTATTAATTAATTACACTGGCTAATGTCCTTCATACTCAAACACAACAGTGTCTGCACAATGTAGTTTAGCGGCAAAAGTTGTAGGATGTTTGTGTTTGGCGAGATAGCGACCGCCGTACACAAGGTGTGTAACCCGCCATAATGGCACAAGTGTGTCTTCAGGGAGCGGTCTGTGTTAGGGTTACCAACGGTACTATGATATATAGTATTGTACTATACTTTGGTTCTGCATACTATATACCAGTGGCGAAGGGTGAAATTTTTCAAAAGGTAACCCGGTGTAAAAAAAATTGGCGTCAGTTAAGATATCGGGGCAATTTATCGGCAAACAAAAACTAAGACAACGGATTAGTCTTGATTCGAAATCAACAAACGTTGACATACATACTAAATTACTTATTATGCGTAAATAATTGAAACATTCATAAAATCGAACAATAAACGAAGATAATTCTCGATCCATTAATCAAAATATAAGTACTTACCTATTAATTAGTTATAACATCAACAAAAGTAAGTATTAAAATTATAACCACACTACATTAAAAGTATCTGTTTATTTTCAAAATAAAACTATAAATGTAATAGAAATAGATATCATGATCGCCAAACAGACCAACAGTTTAAGTCTATCTACATGATAAACTTATATAATTATCAATTTAAATTATAATCAAGAAAGGTTATTCGTTAACTTTTGATTGTATCGTGGTGCTACTTTTAATTCAGTATAATATCATATTTATTTTCTTCTAACAAACATTTTGTGTCTAAAATAAAAACTTTCAGATCTTCTTCAAATATTTTACCATCTAAATACTAATATGTGAAATCACCGACTTATAATATACTTACGTAAAGGTAGACATTAAACTGATCACAGGTAGTTATTTTCATTATAATACACTTTTATTTGTAGTTTCTAAATAAACAAAGCGCTGGTAACTAACTATCACATAACTATCAAAAAATAAAATGAATATGACAATTTACAAACACCGCAACTTGGTAGCATAATAAATTATGACGTTTGAAGGACGTAAAAGCGACAACTATACAAAGTCGGTTAACGTGAAGCCGAACTAGCTCGGGTTACCTTTGCCCATATCTTGCGCGCGATTTCGACAAACACTGGCATAGAAAGTCATAGAAAGTGCTGCCATCTATATTAAAAACATACTACGACATTAAGCCGCTTGACAGCGGGTTACCTTTGCCTGTGGCGTCACAATTTCACTTAGGTAACGGAATTTCTGGGGAACTAAATACAAGGTGCGCCATCTAACGTCATTTAAAATAAGTAATTGATATCGATTAAATTAACAAACAACGGGCTAATCGCCGATAGATGTCATTATTAAGTTATCAATTATAATTAATAAGTTAAGCTATTATAATTATTGTCCATTGTCTGATATGTTGTAAATTTATATTTGCCTATTAAATATATTGTTTAGTATCACCGAAAACCTAAAAGGGAAGCCGGTGGGAATCGGCTTGTATGGACGCTTCGCCACTGCTATATACTATTGAAGAGATATATAGTACTCAAGGTATATATTTTCAACACCTAATTCACATTACCTTTTGACTGATGGGATAGTGAGTATCCGAGCGCGTCAATCTTACAAATTCTTTTAGAAATAAAATATAGATATAAAATATATCTTTCTTATTTTTTTCAGGTGCAGTGGAGACACTTTGCCTTTGTATTTAAATATACACAGGCCGAACCCAGATCACGACAAACTATTTCAACTATATATATAATATGTAAATTCGTCAGCTACGCGAGCTAAGCTAAATTTGCTTAGTATTTGGTCTGCTAATGGCTATAGAGGCCAAATTTAAGTTTTATGCACATGGAAATAAAACAATATGTTTCAGTTCATAACTCAAAAACATTTGAAATATTGTAAAGATGAATTACCAGCGCGAACAGGAGTACCAGGCGGTTCATGTCGGTTGTTTTCTTGTCAACGACTTGAATGATCCCTGGACTGTTGCCGCGTCTTTTATACTTATGCATTATTTGCAATTTTCCAAACTTTGCACTTGTGTCAATATCAAACGAGGAAAACTTTCTGAGTAAATAAAAAAAAGATCATAATATGGATCATTGTATTAATAATAAAAAGCAAATAATTTTATATAATATGAATAAAATATCGCTTCACTGTTGGTACAAATGTATCTTTGTTTTATAATGTTCGTGAGTTGTAATGAAGCAATTGCGCCATATTTATTTTTGGATATACTACGGCCCCTCCGCCGACAAGCCTGTTATATTTATTGGATTGGAGACGGCAAAGTGACTCATGAGACGAGAGATCATCTCTGAGTCGACATCCTGAGACATTAGGTGTCGAGTCAAATAAACCTCGGCATATGATTTTCTCCACATTGTGTATTGACGTATATTTTATAGACACGAACGTCCATAAAGACTATTTGTTCAAAATCTGAACCAAAATGGCAACCAAGACGTCACTGCTATAACCTATGTATTCACTTAAACAACAAATAATATTACTTATTTGACTAAAATTTTTTATTCAAATCCAGATTCACACTTCGACTCGAGTTCTTATACCATGAGCGCCACTGCGTACACAACCAAAAGCTGTCAATATTGACCATATTAAAGTCAGTTTGAATGGATATCAGTTCAAATCAGTCGAACACCGAGAATGTCCAGAACGCCAAATCTAGTACATAGTACATATTATTATTATATCGATGACATTGTGCCTCGAACATCTCGCATCCTTAGAATTAAAGTAACCTATGTGAAGTTGGCAAGTGAGGTTTAATATCGTTTCTTTAATCTTGCCATAGGATTTTACTAGGTTAGTACCGGATTGCACCGTTTTTATTTTTATTTTGTTTGTACCTCATGGGGACAAGAAATGGTGTACTGAAAGTTTGGTCAATCAACGCCTTGAGTGTACTAACATAAACTCGCAACATTTCCAAACCAACCATCATTTTAATGATTTTATAGCTGAAATTGATGGAGGAATATGTCCCTCAGAGGTACAATCCCTGAAGAACATAGTACGATCCGAAATGAGGGAGTAAAAACGACAGAAATTCAGAAATTGTCGTCCACCTCGAAGTCGCTGTATTCTTCGCGGCTTTCAGTATGCCCTAATTAATCACCTCTTACGACAGGTAAGGGATGCCGTGGCGGAGTTCTTTAGATGCCCTGAACCACAGAGCACAGGTGCTAAGTCACCTAACTCAAGTTATCATTTCCTGATTTTGTTAAAAAACTACTTTCCAAAGCATGCTCTATAACCCTATGACAAGAAAAGGACACAATAGGGGACCGTCCTGTGTTTGATTTTGTACATTATTCTATATGTAATGGTTAATAATACGAAAAAGAAAACCTTCTGCGAAAACTGCATTCAAATTGGTTAAAAAATGAGCCAGTAATTCATATTTCTAATATTACTATGTGCCGAAGTGGGCGCGAAGTGGGGATATAGCTTCATCTCTTTCTTTCGCTCGCGTCGTAATGCCCGATGACGTCACACGTGGGTATTGCGCCTCTTTTCAGTTTCTTGTTACTTACCCCTTCTACCGAAATTGAAAGTCTTATAACTTGTTGATTTTTTACCGGATTTAAATAATTCTTTCTGTGTTATAATTTATATGACGTAAATATTTGATGATAGTAAAGAACAAAAATGAGTCGGGTCCCCTATTATAGAACAGAATCAGAGATGCTCACTTTCAACGACTGCCCAATCCGCTGCCTTATATATCTGTTTTCAATTTTTTTTATTCGTTTCCCACAGATCGTCTATTTTGATTTAGGTCACCTTAGTTCTAAGGGTGCGATCTATCTCACATATACTCATTGACGTTTCCTATAAGCCCAAACACCCCATATCTGCTGATTTTTTCTGAGGAGTCAAGTATGCCGCAGACTACTTAATGTTGCCTTATCAACAGTTGTACCAAAGTTGAAATGAATCGGATTTGTGAAAGTAGTAAATGAGCTGATGATCTTTAACTGCTTGAATAGATTTTATTTGTGTCAGGGTTTATTTGACTAAACATATAATGTCTCAGGATGTCGACTGAGGGATGATGTCTCGTCTCTTGAGTCACTTTGCCGTCTCCAATCCAAAAAATAAAACGGGCATCTCGCCGGTGTGGTATTGGTGTATCCAAAAATAAATGTGGCGTAGGTGCTTCAGCTTACAGTATAAGAAATTTATAAGACAAAGAGACATTTGTACCAACAATGATACGAAGTTTTATTCATATTATATAAAATAATTTGCTTTGTATTATTAATACAATGATGGATATTATCTTACACTTACTTTATTTGCTAATAAAGTATTCCGCGTTTAATATTGATACAAGTGCAAAGTTTGGAGAATTGCAAATAATGCACGAGTATAAAAGACGCGGCTACAGTCGAGGGATCATTCAAGTCGTTGACAAGAAAACAACCAACATGAACCGCCTGGTACTCCTGTTCGCGCTGGTAAGTCATCTTTATAATATTTCAAATGTTGAGTCACTAATTAAAAGATATTATTTTATTACCATGCGCATAAAATTTCAGCTTGGCCTCTATAACCATTTGCAGACCAAAAACTAAGCTTAGCTTAGCTCACACATCTGACAAATTTACATATTATATGCATAGTTGAAATAGTTTGTCGCGATCTGGGTTCGGCCTGTGTATATTCAAATACAAAGGCAAAGTGTCACCACTGCATCTGCAAGAAATAAGAAAGTGATATTGGTTATCTATCATATATTTCTAAAAGACTTTGTAAGATTGCCGCATTCATATACACACTATCCCATCAGTCAATAGTTAATGTATATTAGGCGTTCAAAATCATATACAATACGATGATCCAAAATATAGTAAAATACTACATATTATACCGTTGGTAACCCTAACACAGACCGCTCCCTGAAGACACACTCGTGCCACTATGGCGGGTTACACACCTTGTGTACGGCGGTCGCTATCTCGCCAAACACAAACATCCTACAACTTTTGCCACTAAGCTAAATTGTGCAAACACTGTTGTGTTTGTGTATGAAGGACATTAGCCAGAGTAATTAATTACTAATGATAATTTGATCCAACATTGTTAAAATAATTAAATATAAAATTTGCAGGTCGCCATCGCCTATGCCAGACCTGAGTCGGAAATGGTTGATCTAGATGTGGGTAAGTACCCTTATGTATAATGCATCAGCACTGTATTAATTGTTCCACTGCTGGATCCGAGCCACCACTACTGAGGGTTCGGCCATGGTCCACGCTAGTATGACTGCACATGCGAATATTCTCAGATATGTATTATGTTTTCTTTCACCGTTAAAGTTAATTAAATTCGAAGTCAGCGGTGCCCTGGAAATGTTCGGACTAGCAACAACCAAAGTTAGCACATCATACCTTTATTCCAAAAGGGGTAGGCAGAGGTGCCACCCGAGCACCCTCTTGTCGCTATACGTGTTCCGTCCCATGACAGGGGACAACACTGTCGCCATATCGGGCACAAATTTCTGACTCCGGGCTGATACTAAGGAAAACCCAATATCACTTTGCTCGACCTGGGCTTTGAACCCGAAACCCGAGCGGTCTCGTACTGCGCATGCAATACAGCTACGCCACCAAGACAGTACCGTCTCGTAAACCAAATATATTTGTTTCCGTTTTCCAGATAGTTCCGCAGGCGCTGACTTCGGTAAGGCTGATTTATCAGTAAGCTATATTCCAAGGAAAGGAGTTAAATTCGGTGAGGGCGTAGGTAATGCCCACCAAAAGGGACCCAACGCAGTCAACGTCGCTGAAGAAATGGATGTTGGTGTCGTGAACGCAGACTCCAACGTCCAGAGAATCGAAGATGATCTCTCAGTAAGCTTGATTCCAGTACAAAATGGTGCTGCCGCCCGCATAGGCGATCTAAGCAATGACGGGAACTCGGAAGATTATCTCAGAGCAAGCTACATACCAATCAAAAATGGTGCTGCCGCCCGCATAGGCGAACTTAGCGACCCCAAAAGTCACCATTGATGACAACGTCAGCCTGTAAGTTAAGGTGTTAACATCAGAGCGTAACTGTATTAAACGGCTTTTCATTACGATACATGTTTACTGTTTACTTCGTTAAATTCATTTTTGTTTTACTTTTTGAAATAGTTTATTGAAGCATTTATTTGATTTTTTATTATTTCCCTTTGTTCATCACCGGAGACGTAATGTTTCAAGATGTCTCCTAGCCAGAGTTTTCGTATGATATTTCATGAAATACAATCAATTTCAGTAAAATCTATGAAAGTTTATCGAAAGGCGGAAATTAAACATTTAATGTCGAGCATGCTAAGTATGTTGCGATTGTAAAAACAATGGATAGTGTTTCGCGCAATTTATTTATTTATTTTGGACAGCTAGTAGTTGATACAATATTGCTTACACTAAATAAAAGAAAAACAATATTATATAAGAGTAATATGTTCAAGTAAGGCAGTCACAACATGCACTATTTGTGACAAAAAAAGATAATTTTCAAAATGAAACACATAAGGTGCGTTTGGGTTAAATCGGACGCTTTTTCAACGTGTTAAACAGTGTTCTCGAAATATTTTTTTACAAGAATTCTATAGAAGTTATCATAATGAATTATTAACTTAGCTATATATTATAAAATTTACTAAATGGTATATATTTTTAAAATTTCTTAAATATAACAGTTTATGTTTTATAAGGCTTTGAAAAAGTACTATACTTTTAGAAATGTGTGAGAAAGATAGGGCCTTCACAGATTTAGTTCGGACTACTCTCTAAAACCGTCTAAGTTAAAGGTATTCTAAAATCCATATAAAGAGTATATTCTGATCTAGATAGTCATTTATAAACATTCAAAAAATTTAATAAATTTCGTAAGATATTTTTAGAAGCGAAGTTTGTTTTTTTTTTTATAGTTCTAGGCATACGATCATACCCCACATGAGTGACACTGTAGATATTTTTAAAAATATTCGAAGAAATAGTACATACACGTGTACATAAATAACAAATAAACAAAATTGATCATTCACCTGAGCTAATAAAAAATACGTAATTACTGAATTCAGACCTATTCGTGTATAAATTTTGACACAAACTTGCAATATTTTATAAGTGCTAGATCGAACGATTTTTATCCGCTCTTTAACGACAAATAATTGTATGCGTAAAGATCGGATCTCAGGGAATATAGGTGTTTCGACAAATTTGAATAACTAAGTCACAAGATTTATTTCGTTTACGATACTGTATAACTTCAAAATTAAATGAAAATAGTAAATACTACATTTAAATTAGGCAAATTCTTGAATGGGGTTAATCCGGATCTGCCATGGAACGACGAAATACCGATATTCTGTTTGTTAGCACCGTAAACATTATTTACTTGACAGAATCATTTATGTGAACTAGTGGAACGTAGGGAACAATATGGGGTCGCAGGTAGTGTTGTCTAGAAACAAAAATTATAACTCAATTGCAAGTTATTTGATTTATACGATGTTACACCTCCTACGATCTTACCCCAACGCGCCTTACATACTAATTGCAATTAAAACAATGAACAAATACATATACTACTATTTAAACAGTTCAGATGCATAACTAAATTAATAAATTGAAATAATAATACTTCTGTATTATCTACTGTCCCACTGTTGGGCACGGGCCTCCTTTACTGAGAGGGATTAGGCCTTAGTCCACCACGCTGTAGTGCGGATTTTTAGACTTCACACAGCCTCAAAATTCCTATAGAGAACTTCTCAGATATGCAGGTTTCCTCACGATGTTTTCCTTCACCGTTAAAGCAAGCGATTCACAAAGAATACACACATATTTTTTTGTAAAATCAGGGGTGTGTGCCCTTAGGATTTGAACCTGCAGACATTCGTCTCGGCAGTCCGTTCCACACCCAACTCTCGCCGCTCGCCCACGGGCAAATCATTGAAAAATTGGGCTGCAGATATTCCGGAGTCTAAGCATTGGAGTAATAGTTTTATATTTATTTATATTTACAATATGTCGGCCCTTTGACGAGTTTATAGCTCTGTCAAGGTAGCAGTAGTAACTTAGCAGAATTAAACCAAATATATTTTAGAATTTGTTGCTAATTTGTTGCTAATTAGTTACCACTATTTCGATTTTGTTGCTCAAGCCGTTTAGAAAAAAAACCGGTCGCTGCTATCATGATATCAAGCTAGCATGGACCATAATGAAACTTATACTTATATGATCAGACGTAATGTAGGAATTTGTTGCTAATTTGTTGCTAATTAGTTACCACTATTTCGATTTTTTTGCTCAAGCCGTTTAGAAATAAAAGCTACCACTGCTATCATGATATCAAGCTAGCATGGACCATAACGAAACTTATACTTATATGATCAGACGTAATGTAGGAATTTGTTGCTAATTTGTTGCTAATTAGTTACCACTATTTCGATTTTTTTGCTCAAGCCGTTTAGAAAAAAAGCTACCACTGCTATCTTGATATCAAGCTAGCATGGACCCTAACGAAACTTATACTTATATGATCAGACGTAATGTAGGAATTTGTTGCTAATTTGTTGCTAATTAGTTACCACTATTTCGATTTTGTTGCTCAAGCCGTTTAGAAAAAAAAACTACCACTGCTATCTTGATATCAAGCTAGCATGGACACTCACGAAACTTATACTTATATGATCAGACGTAATGTAGGAATTTGTTGCTAATTTGTTGCTAATTTGTTGCTAATTAGTTACCACTATTTAGATTTTTTTGCTCAAGCCGTTTAGAAAAAAAAGCTACCACTGCTATCTTGATATCAAGCTAGCATGGACCCTAATGAAACTTATACTTATTTGATCAGACGTAATGTAGGAATTTGTTGCTAATTTGTTGCTAATTTGTTGCTCATTAGTTACCACTATTTCGATTTTTTTGCTCAAGCCGTTTAGAAAAAAAAGCTACCACTGCTATCTTGATATCAAGCTAGCATGGACCCTAATGAAACTTATACTTATTTGATCAGACGTAATGTAGGAATTTGTTGCTAATTAGTTACCACTATTTCGATTTTGTTGCTCCAGCCGTTTAGAAAAAAAACCGGTCACTGCTATCATGATATCAAGCTAGCATGGACCATAACGAAACTTATACTTATATGGTCAGACGTAATGTAGGAATTTGTTGCTAATTTGTTGCTAATTAGTTACCACTATTTCGATTTTTGCTCAAGCCGTTTAGAAAAAAGCTACCACTGCTATCTTGATATCAAGCTAGCATGGACCCTAACGAAACTTATACTTATTTGATCAGACGTAATGTAGGAATTTGTTGCTAATTTGTTGCTAATTAGTTACCACTATTTCGATTTTTTGCTCAAGCCGTTTAGAAAAAAGCTACCACTGCTATCTTGATATCAAGCTAGCATGGACCCTAACGAAACTTATACTTATTTGATCAGACGTAATGTAGGAATTTGTTGCTAATTTGTTGCTAATTAGTTACCACTATTTCGATTTGTTTGCTCAAGCCGTTTAGAAAAAAAGCTACCACTGCTATCTTGATATCAAGCTAGCATGGACCCTCACGAAACTTATACTTATTTGATCAGACGTAATGTAGGAATTTGTTGCTAATTTGTTGCTAATTAGTTACCACTATTTCGATTTTTTTGCTCAAGCCGTTTAGAAAAAAAAGCTACCACTGCTATCTTGATATCAAGCTAGCATGGACACTCACAAAACTTATACTTATTTGATAAGTCGTAATGTAGGAATTTGTTGCTAATTGGTTACCACAATAAGGATTATGTTGCTCGAGCTGTTTTGAAAATAAAAATAATTTAATAATATAAAAATAAATAAACGGCCTTCAAAACTTGTACTATAAAATATACTGTCTCGATGGCGTAGTTATGTTTCGCTTACAATACGACTATCGCGCTGAAATGTTACACCTTTGCCTACCCCTGAAAAGGGAAAAGGTGTGATGCTATACATATGTATGTAAGAAGTAGATTCAAGCAAACTTAAATCAAAAACACAACTGATAATATTTCGATCACAGTACAGCTATCGCGCTGTGGTGTTACACTTCTGTCTATCCCTTAAAAGGGATAAAGGTGTGATGCTATAATATATATTATGCATGTATGTATGTATGATCTATGTCAAAATATGAAATGTAAAACAACAAAATTATGTTTGTAAATGTAGGCGTATGCACGCTGTACACTGTTTCATAGTTTTTATAGACGTTTTTAACCGACTTCAAAAAAAAGGAGGAGGTTATCAATTCGACGTGATTTTTTTTTTGTATGTTTGTTACCTCAGAACTCGCTCATTTATGAACCGATTTGGAAAATTCTTTTTTTATTCGAAAGAATTTCTCTCCAGATTGGTTTTTTTCAAGATCGCTTCGGTAGTTTGGTTTTAAAATTTAAAAAAAACTAGAATAATTATGTCGTCCAAGAAAACGAAATCGGTAATTTAGCTTTCCTGTAACGTATTTAGTTATGTTTTTGCATTGAGTTTGGTTGACTGTACTTCTCACATACTTATACATATAGCATAACATCTTTTCCCCGTGTCAGGGGTAGGCAGAGGCGTAACATTTCATCGCGATAGTCGTACTGTGTGTGAAACATATCAGTTGTGTTTTTGTGTTGGGTTTAGTGGACTCTACTTCTTACATACATACATACATATAGCATCACACCTTTTCCGCTTTTCAGGGGTAGGCAGAGGTGTAACACCACAGCGCAATAGTTATAGTATGATCGAAATATATCGGTTGTGTTTTTGGGTTGGGTTTAATTGACTCCCCTTTTTACATACATACATATATGTAGCATCACACCTTTTACCCTTTTCAGGGGTAGGCAGAGTTGTTACACCACAGCGCGATAGTAGTACTGTGAGCCAAATATAACAGTTGTGTTTTGCGTTAGGTTTGCTTGAATCTACTTCTTACATACATATATATAGCATCACACCTTTTCCCCTTTTCAGTGGTACTCAGAGGTGTAACTCCTCAGCGCGATAGTCGTATCATGAGCGAAACACAACTATGCCATTGAGACGGTCTATTTTTTTACTAACACAAAAAGCAAAAATAAAAATAATTTTAACAAAAATTAAACCGCCTTCAAAACCACTCAAAACCAAAAATAATTTCACATAACAAGTATATATTGGATACCAATTTTGGATTCGGTGCCTAATTAAAATTGCTAGTTGAGCTAGATAAATACATTAACGAATATACGAAAACAATGTGCTGCCAGCGTACAAAGTCAGCAAGTCAGATTGTTACCGGAGATAAACACATCGCCGCAGCACAGCAAATGAAAACTATTAAGGAAATATTTAAATTTGTGAACTGTACACTACCCAAATTCTTCCCCTGTTACATATAGCTGGTCAAATGTGGGTGTATTACACTCCCTGCCTCGAAAAAAGATGAAACACCATACATGTGTTTGGTATTACACCTTTCACTGTGTATGTTGTAGTACACGCAAACCTACTCCTTTTAATTGATTTGAAAGAAATTTAGCTCATAGATGGACTATGCAACAAATATAGCTAACTAGCAATTTTAATTAGGCACCGACTCCAAAATTGGTATCCAATATATACTTGTTATGTGAAATTATTCTTTGGTTTTGAGTGGTTTTTGAAGGCGGTTTAATTTTTCTTAAAATTATTTTTATAGTATTACTGTTTTTTTCGTTAATTTTTAATTGTTGTTAAATACTTTTAGGTGGATTTTCTCCGCACTTTTACGGTGATGTGCGTATATTAGCTTATATAATTAATCAGACTTTGTATACAAAAGACTTATTAAAAATATATATATTTAAAAATAATATTATAAAAGATTTAATGGACAATTGATGACAAAAAATAAAGCCCGGAGTTTCTTTCTGCCTTTCTTCTTCGTGTAGTCATCGCTTAAGAAGCTAGTGAAAGGCTGGTAGGTTAGCTAGGTTAGGACTTTTATTGTCCTCACCGGTGAGGATCACGACGCGTTTCTCCCTTATTATTTATTTAAAAATAACATATATACATCATTTTATTTCTTCTTTCCTGCCAGCCCGAGCTGGCTTCTTTGTTTACTATACTTTTCATTAACTTTATTACCTATATAAATTGTTTTTTGACCTGTTTGAAGTTGGCAAGTGAGTTTAAAATTATACTAGGTCAGTACCGGATTGTACCGTTTTTATTTTGTTTGTACCTTATAGGGACAAGAGATATGGTGTACTGAGAGTTTTGTCAATCACCGCCTTGTGTAGTAACATAAACTCGCGGCATTTTCAAGTCAACCATCATTTTAATGATTTTATAGCTGAAAGAAGACGACTGAAGACTGAAGACGCCCCTCAGAGGTACAATCCCTCTGTAACATGGTACAATCCGAAACAAGGGAGTACAAACGATGGAAATTCACGAAATTCCTAGAAAATTAATATTTTCTTCCAAATACGACCATTTTTAAATAAATCATCATTGTGATGATTTTATAGCTGAATATGATGGACGAATACATCCCTCAGAGGTACAATCCCTCTATAACATAGTACAATCCGAAACAAGGGAGTACAAACGACAGAAATCCACGAAATACGTAGAAAATGATTATTTTTTTAAAAAGTACAGCCATTTTGAAATTAATAATTAATATGATGATTTTATAGCTCAATATCATGGAAGAATATGTCACTCAGAGGTACAATCCCTCTGTAATATAATACAATCCGAAACAAGGGAGTACAAACGATGGAAATCTGCGAAATACGTAGAAAATGATTATTTTCTTCCAAGTACGGCCATTTTCGAATGAATAATAATTGTGATGATTTTATAGCTGAATACGATGGATGAATACGTTCCTCAGAGGAACAATCCCTCTGTAATATAGTACAGTCCGAAACGGGAAAGTACAAACGATGGAAATCCACGAAATACTTAGAAAACTATTATTTTTTAAAAAAGTACAGCCATTTTCAAATGAATAATTAATATGATGATTTTATTGCTGAATACTATGGAAGAATATGTCCCTCAGAGGTACAATCCCTCTCTAAAATAGTACGATCCGAAACGAGGAGTACAAATGACGGAAATGCACGAAATTTGTAGAAAATTATTATTTTCTTCCAAGTACGGCCTTTTTTAAATAAATCGTCATTGTGATGATTTTATAGCGGAATATGATGGATGAATACGTCCCTCAGAGGTATAATCCCTCTGTAACATAGTATAATCCGAAACGGGAAAGTACAAACGATGGAAATCCACGAAATACTTAGAAAATTATTATTTTTCAAAATAGTACAAGCATTTTCAAATGAATTATCATTGTTATGATTTTATTACTGAATATTATGGAAGAATATGTTCCTTAGAGGTACAATCCCTCTGTATCATAGTACAATCCGAAACGAGGGAGTACAAATGATGGAAATCCACGAAATACGTAGAAAATGATTATTTTCTTCCAAGTACGGCCTTTTTCAAAAAAATCATCATTGTGATGATTTTATAAATACCTGAATATGATGGACGAATATGTCCCTCAGAGGTACAAATGACGGAAATGCACGAAATTTGTAGAAAATTATTATTTTCTTCCAAGTACGGCTATTTTTAAATAAATCATCATTGTGATGATTTTATAGCTGAATGTGATGGATGAATACGTCCCTCAGAGGTACAATCCCTCTGTAACATAGTACAATCCGAAACGGGAAAGTATTAACGATGGAAATCCACGAAATACTTAGAAAATTATTATTTTTTAAAAAAGTACAGCCATTTTCAAATGAATAATTAATATGATGATTTTATTGCTGAATACTAGGGAAGAATATGTCCCTCAGAGGTACAATCCCTCTGTAACATAGTACAATCCGAAAAGAGGGAGTACAAATGATGGAAATCCACGAAATACGTAGAAAATGATTATTTTCTTCCAAGTACGGGCATTTTTAAATAAAATCATCATTGTGATGATTTCATAGCTGAATATGATTGACGAATACGTCCCTCAGAGGTGCAATCTCTCTCTAACATAGTACAATTCGAAACAAGGGAGTACAAACGATGGAAATCCACGAAATTCGATCAAATTTATAATTCTTTGAAAAGGTAGAGCCATTTTCTAATGAATCATCATTATGATAATTTAATAGCTGAATATGATAGAGGCAAACATTCTTCATAGGTACAATTCCTCTTAAATATACTACAATTTGAAATAAGGGAGTGAAAACGAAAGAAATCCACGAAATTCGTTGAAATTTAAATTTTTTTGAAAAAGTACAGTCATTTTCAAACGAATGATAATTTTGATGGTTTCACAGCTGAATATGATAGAAAGTAGTTGCCTTAGTAGTAGAATCCTTTTCACATGTAGTACGATCGCTGTCGTGTGTGGATGATAGTCCCGACTATGAAGGTTCACTAATGTATGACGTAATATTTATGGTGCTTCAGAAGCTTGTTATTGATACCATTGCGCTTTTTGATATGTAGAAATATATGTATTTTTTGCTCATTTTTTAAGAACGCAAATAAAGTCAAAATGATAACAAAACAAACACTATACAACAACAAAAGTAAAATCAATAATAAAACAAAAGGTTATTAATTAAGGTTACATAAAATATTTATATTTTTCTATTACTTTACGCTGCTGTTGCTCTTTGGTTCTTGGTAAAATTTATGACATTTGCGCAAAACGTTGAGTAACTTTTAATTAGGATTAAAAATAAAGGAAACTATCCGTTGCTTTAATGACTGTTAGTACTATGTTACACGTTTTGTGATCCTTTATATTAATGCATTCTGCAGGCAGAATTTTTTATTAGAAGTATTTTTTATTCGTGTTGTTTTTGGTTTGGAAAGTTATATTTGAATTTATTTTAATTGCTACTAGCGGTTCCGACAGATGTCCTGCCCTAAACGGAAGCTATTTTGTTAATACCTTGTTTAAGCGTTCATAGGGTATTATTTCAAGTATTTTTGAAGGACCGGCAATACTGCAATTGACCGTTAGTTGCCAGGGTTTGTCTTATCGCCTCCTTTGAAAATAGGCATAATTATATAATTTTGAGTTTATCTGGAAAAGTTTGGCTTTATACAACTTACCAGTTTGGGAACAAGACACAGGTACATATAAAAATCTAGAGATAGAAATAGTTAACAGTTCAAGAAAAAAAACTCTTTGTATTATTTTAATTACAAATAATTACTTAACAATGCATACCACTATTTGTATTAACGCTTGTAAAAAGTTTGCGCAAATGTCATAAATTTAACCAAGAACCAAAGAGCAATGGCTGCGTAAAGTAATAAAAAATATAAATAATTTTTGTAACCTTAATTAATAACCTTTTGTTTTATTATACCTTAAAGTCACTAAGTGGGTAAAGAAGCGCACGTGTTTTATGCCACTCATTATAAATATTATTTCAGTTGATTTTTTTGTCTATTGCCTAGTTATTGGGTTTTATGGTATCATAAAATTTTTAAATTCCCAAGGAATACATATTAAGATCAGTTGACCCTTGCATTTCGCACTAGGATAAAACAAAAAAATATAAATTTCAACGTATTTCGTGGATTTCCTTCGTTTTTACTCCCTTATTTCAAATTGGAGTATATTTAAGAGGAATTGTACCTATGAAGAATGTTTGCCTCTATCATATTCAGCTATTAAATTATCATAATGATGATTCATTAGAAAATGGCTCTACCTTTTCAAAAAATTATAAATTTGATCGAATTTCGTGGATTTCCATCGTTTGTACTCCCTTGTTTCGGATTGTACTATATTACAGAGGGATTGCACCTCTGAGGGACGTATTCGTCCATCATATTCAGCTATAAAATCATTACAATGATGATTTATTTAAAATGGCCGTACTTGGAAGAAAATAATAATTTTCTACGAATTTCGTGCATTTCCGTCATTTGTACTCCGTGGTTTCGGATTGTACTATGTTAGAGAGAAATGATACCTCTTAGGGACGTATTCTTCCATCACATTCAGCTATAAAATCATCACATTAATTATTCATTTGAAAATGGCCGTACTTGGAAGAAAATAATCATTTTCTACGTATTTCGCGGATTTCCATCATTTGTACTCCCTTGTTTCGGATTGTATTATATTACAGATGGATTGTACCTCTGAGTGACATATTCTTCCATGATATTCAGCAATAAAATCATCATATTAATTATTCATTTGAAAATGGCTGTAATTTTTTTAAAAATAATCATTTTCTACGTATTTCGCGGATTTCCATCGTTTGTATTCCCTTGTTTCGGATTGTACTATATTACAGAGGGATTGTACCTCTGAGTGGCATATTCTTCCATGATATTCAGTAATAAAATCATCACATTAATTATTCATTTGAAAATGGCTGTACTTTTTTAAAAAATAATAATTTTCTAAGTATTTCGTGGATTTCCATCATTTGTACTTTCCCGTTTCGGATTATACTATATTACAGAAGGATTGTACCTTTGAGGGACATATTCGTCCATCATATTCCGGTATAAAATCATCACAATGATGATTTTTTTAAAAAAGGCCGTACTTGGAAGAAAATAATCATTTTCTACGTATTTCGTGGATTTCCATCGTTTGTACTCCCTTGTTTCGGATTGTATTATATTACAGAGGGATAGTACCTCTGAGTGACATATTCTTCCATGATATTCAGCAATAAAATCATCATATTAATTATTCATTTGAAAATGGCCGTACTTGGAAGAAAATAATCATTTTCTACGTATTTCGCGGATTTCCATCGTTTGTATTCCCTTGTTTCGGATTGTACTATATTACAGAGGGATTGTACCTCTGAGTGGCATATTCTTCCATGATATTCAGTAATAAAATCATCACATTAATTATTCATTTGAAAATGGCTGTACTTTTTAAAAATAATAATTTTCTAAGTATTTCGTGGATTTCCATCATTTGTACTCTCCCGTTTCGGATTTTACTATATTACAGAAGGATTGTACCTTTGAGGGACATATTCGTCCATCATATTCCGGTATAAAATCATCACAATGATGATTTTTTTAAAAAAGGCCGTACTTGGAAGAAAATAATCATTTTCTACGTATTTCGTGGATTTCCATCGTTTGTATTCCCTTGTTTCGGATTGTACTATATTACAGAGGGATTGTACCTCTGAGTGGCATATTCTTCCATGATATTCAGTAATAAAATCATCACATTAATTATTCATTTGAAAATGGCTGTACTTTTTTAAAAAATAATAATTTTCTAAGTATTTCGTGGATTTCCATCATTTGTACTTTCCCGTTTCGGATTATACTATATTACAGAAGGATTGTACCTTTGAGGGACATATTCGTCCATCATATTCCGGTATAAAATCATCACAATGATGATTTTTTTAAAAAAGGCCGTACTTGGAAGAAAATAATCATTTTCTACGTATTTCGTGGATTTCCATCGTTTGTACTCCCTTGTTTCGGATTGTATTATATTACAGAGGGATAGTACCTCTGAGTGACATATTCTTCCATGATATTCAGCAATAAAATCATCATATTAATTATTCATTTGAAAATGGCTGTAATTTTTAAAAAAATTATCATTTTCTACGTATTACGCGGATTTCCATCGTTTGTACTCCCTTGTTTCGGATTGTACCATGTTAGAGAGGGATTGTACCTCTGAGGGGCGTCTTCCGTCTTCAGTCATCTTCTTTCAGCTATAAAATCATTAAAATGATGGTTGATTTGAAAATGCCGCGAGTTTATGTTACTACACAAGGCGGTGATTGACAAAACTCTCAGTACACCATATCTCTTGTCCCTATAAGGTACAAACAAAATAAAAACGGTACAATCCCGTACTGACCTAGTATAATTTTAAACTCACTTGCCAACTTCAAACAGGTCAAAAAACAATTTATATAGGTAATAAAGTTAATGAAAAGTATAGTAAACAAAGAAGCCAGCTCGGGCTGGCAGGAAAGAAGAAATAAAATGATGTATATATGTTATTTTAAATAAATAATAAGGGAGAAACGCGTCGTGATCCTCATCGGTGAGGACAATAAAAGCCCTAACCTAGCTAACCTACCAGCCTTTCACTAGCTACCTAAGCGATAACTACCCGAAGAAGAAAGGCAGAAAGAAACTCCGGGCTTTATTTTTGTCATCAATTGTCCATTGAATCTTTTATAATATTATTTTTAAATATATATTTTTTAATAAGTCTTTTGTATACAAAGTCTGATTAATTATATAAGCTTATATACGCTCATCACCGTAAAAGTGCGGAGAAAATCCACCTAAAAGTATTTAACAACAACTAAAAATTAACGAAAAAAACAATAATACTAAAACATTTATAAAAATTATGAAACAGTGTACAGCGTGCATACGCCTACATTTACAAACATAATTTTGTTGTTTTACATTTCATATTTTGACATAGATCATACATACATACATGCATAATATATATTATAGCATCACACCTTTATCCCTTTTAAGGGATAGACAGAAGTGTAACACCACAGCGCGATAGCTGTACTGTGATCGAAATATTATCAGTTGTGTTTTGATTTAAGTTTGCTTGAATCTACTTCTTACATACATATGTATAGCATCACACCTTTTCCCCTTTTCAGGGGTAGGCAAAGGTGTAACATTTCAGCGCGATAGTCGTATTGTAAGCGAAACATAACTACGCCATCGAGACAGTATATTTTAAATAGTACAAGTTTTGAAGGCCGTTTAATTATTTTTATATTATTAAATTATTTTTATTTTCAAAACAGCTCGAGCAACATAATCCTTATTGTGGTAACTAATTAGCAACAAATTCCTACATTACGACTTATCAAATAAGTATAAGTTTCGTGAGTGTCCATGCTAGCTTGATATCAAGATAGCAGTGGTAGCTTTTTTTTCTAAACGGCTTGAGCAAAAAAATCGAAATAGTGGTAACTAATTAGCAACAAATTAGCAACAAATTCCTACATTACGTCTGATCAAATAAGTATAAGTTTCGTGAGGGTCCATGCTAGCTTGATATCAAGATAGCAGTGGTAGCTTTTTTTTCTAAATGGCTTGAGCAACAAAATCGAAATAGTGGTAACTAATTAGCAACAAATTCCTACATTACGTCTGATCAAATAAGTATAAGTTTCGTTAGGGTCCATGCTAGCTTGATATCAAGATAGCAGTGGTAGCTTTTTGTCTAAACGGCTGGAGCAAAAAATCGAAATAGTGGTAACTAATTAGCAACAAATTAGCAACAAATTCCTACATTACGTCTGATCATATAAGTATAAGTTTCGTTATGGTCCATGCTAGCTTGATATCATGATAGCAGTGACCGGTTTTTTTCTAAACGGCTGGAGCAACAAAATCGAAATAGTGGTAACTAATTAGCAACAAATTAGCAACAAATTTCTACATTACGTCTGATCAAATAAGTATAAGTTTCGTGAGGGTCCATGCTAGCTTGATATCAAGATAGCAGTGGTAGTTTTTTTTTCTAAACGGCTTAAAAAAAAATCGAAATAGTGGTTACTAATGAGCAACAAATTAGCAACAAATTCCTACATTACGTCTGATCATATAAGTATAAGTTTCGTTATGGTCCATGCTAGCTTGATATCATGATAGCAGTGACCGGTTCTTTTTCTAAACGGCTGGAGCAACAAAATCGAAATAGTGGTAACTAATTAGCAACAAATTAGCAACAAATTCCTACATTACGTCTGATCAAATAAGTATAAGTTTCGTGAGGGTCCATGCTAGCTTGATATCAAGATAGCAGTGGTAGCTTTTTCTAAACGGCTTGAGCAAAAAATCGAAATAGTGGTAACTAATGAGCAACAAATTAGCAACAAATTCCTACATTACGTCTGATCATATAAGTATAAGTTTCGTTATGGTCCATGCTAGCTTGATATCAAGATAGCAGTGACCGGTTTTTTCTAAACGGCTTGAGCAACAAAATCGAAATAGTGGTAACTAATTAGCAACAAATTAGCAACAAATTCCTACATTACGTCTGATCAAATAAGTATAAGTTTCGTGAGGGTCCATGCTAGCTTGATATCAAGATAGCAGTGGCAGCTATTTTTCTAAACGGCTTAAGCAAAAAATCGAAATAGTGGTAACTAATTAGCAACAAATTAGCAACAAATTCCTACATTACGTCTGATCAAATAAGTATAAGTTTCGTTAGGGTCCATGCTAGCTTGATATCAAGATAGCAGTGGTAGCTTCTGTCTAAACGGCTGGAGCAAAAAATCGAAATAGTGGTAACTAATTAGCAACAAATTAGCAACAAATTCCTACATTACGTCTGATCATATAAGTATAAGTTTCGTTATGGTCCATGCTAGCTTGATATCATGATAGCAGTGACCGGTTTTTTTTCTAAACGGCTGGAGCAACAAAATCGAAATAGTGGTAACTAATTAGCAACAAATTAGCAACAAATTCCTACATTACGTCTGATCAAATAAGTATAAGTTTCGTGAGGGTCCATGCTAGCTTGATATCAAGATAGCAGTGGTAGTTTTTTTTTCTAAACGGCTTAAGCAAAAAAATCGAAATAGTGGTTACTAATGAGCAACAAATTAGCAACAAATTCCTACATTACGTCTGATCATATAAGTATAAGTTTCGTTATGGTCCATGCTAGCTTGATATCATGATAGCAGTGACCGGTTCTTTTTCTAAACGGCTGGAGCAACAAAATCGAAATAGTGGTAACTAATTAGCAACAAATTAGCAACAAATTCCTACATTACGTCTGATCAAATAAGTATAAGTTTCGTGAGGGTCCATGCTAGCTTGATATCAAGATAGCAGTAGTAGCTTTTTTTTCTAAACGGCTTGAGAAAAAAAATCGAAATAGTGGTAACTAATGAGCAACAAATTAGCAACAAATTCCTACATTACGTCTGATCATATAAGTATAAGTTTCGTTATGGTCCATGCTAGCTTGATATCATGATAGCAGTGACCGGTTTTTTTTCTAAACGGCTGGAGCAACAAAATCGAAATAGTGGTAACTAATTAGCAACAAATTAGCAACAAATTCTAAAATATATTCGGTTTAATTCTGCTAAGTTACTACTGCTACCTTGACAGAGCTCGAGTTTATTAGTGTTGAAAGCCGACATTTTATTTTCTTTATGTGATATTTCCACGTCAAACCACTATCCAGTATTAAATGTGGCGGTACAATTAATGCATATACCGCCATCTCGTGAACACCGCCCGAACTGCAAGATGATCGATGCGTTGACACAACAACACACAGCTAGTGAAAGGCTGGTAGGTTAGCCGTCCTCGCCGGTGAGGATCGCGATGCGTTATCCTTCTATTTTCCCCTACCTGCCAACCCGAGCTGGTTACTTTGGTTTGTACCTTGTTTTTATTATAAATTTTATCCCTAATTTAAAATGTCCATAGTTATATAAGTAATTTTAATAGTTGTGTATAAATAATAATAATTATTCTTATGCTTTGTTTTGACGTATCATAAGTGCAACTTTGTTCGCCTACGTGATAAATAAACTATTTTATTTTTTTATTTTTATTTATTTAACTGTAGTCATATCACACAGCAATCACGCTAGGTGGCGACCGACGATACTGGCTTGCGATAGCAGAATTTGTTTGACACGCAATATATATACCACCTCTGAATAAGAACCGTCGGGTGGCCCGCGGACGGTCAGGCGCAACATCTGCCTGACTGGAAATATTTCCTTTCCATAGAGCAATGCAACCATCTGTTCCTCTACAATGGCGTCAACCTTTACGCCTCTAAAGATTTTTCTTTTGAGTTAATTGTTGGATTTTGACACCATTCATCGTAAAGGGATTATTGTTTCATATTTTTTTTATTTTTGCCTAAAAATATGTAATTAGGTTTAGATGTGTTTGTTAATCGGTTATATTGGAACCACTTGTGCAAAATAGTCTTGTGTTAGTTTCACTATCTAGTATAAAGAGTACATAAAATAAAATATGCAGGTGTCATGAGTATATAAACTTTTAAGCGTAAAGGTAGACACCGCTGTAGAGGAACAGATGGTTACGTTCCTCTATGGAAGGGGAAGATTTCCAGTCAGGCAGATGTTGTGACCGGCCGCGGTCCCTCCGACGGTTCCTATTCAGAGGTGATATATATTCTACGCGTCGCGAATATTGTGCAATCGTAATCTAGGATCGTTTATCGTCATCTTGCGTGATTGCTATGCGATAAATCGCTACAGTCGTGTCAATACCGCATAGGTCTTCTCGTAGTTCTGTTGATGTTGACGAGATGGCGGTGTATGCACTAATTGTACCGCCACAAACTCATGTTTCCATGTAGTGAGAGCTGGCTTATACCGTCTATACAAAGAGTACCCAATAATAAAAGACCTACCTATGTTCATAGACGTTTTTTTATCTAAGGATGGAGCATTGCTGTTATAACAAACCTGTTTCTCAGTGTTGACGACATGGCAGCTTTCGCAGTGCGTAGACATAGGGCCGTTGTAATAGGCTAATATTGAAAAATAACTTGAATCTAGTTGGCTGTCAGATAAACAAAGCTGAACAAACAGCAAGCCGTCAGATGAAAATGTCTATGAATAAGGGGGCTAGGATATAGTGTTGAGACACCCCAGAACTTGTTAAATGTTGCGAGCTTTGGTGTTGGCCTATTTTAACAATTTAAGAACGATTTGTAAGGTATGATTTGGATATTTTATAAACTTTGCCAACAATCTCTCTATTATGTAGGGAGCTGTTTTAGTAAAAGTGAGTGAATAACTGTGTCGAAAGCCATTTTTAAATCAATGAATACTTCTAGTCCATTATTTTCTCTTCTATGTTATTTTTAATCTCAGTAAAGAAGTCTATTTTTGTAGATAGGGTAAACATAGGACAGGTTTAAATAAATTTCATTTCATTATGCCACCAGTAATTAGCAAAGGGAATGAATAAAAAATCAAATTAATGCTTCAAAAATCTATTTCAAAAAGTATAACAAAAAATGAATTTAACGAAGTAAACAGAATACATGTAACGCAATGAAAAGTCATTTAATACAGTTACGCTCTGATGTTAACACCTTAACTTACAAGCTGACGTTGTCATCAGTGGTGACCTTTGGGGTCGCTAAGTTCGCCTATGCGGCCAGCAGCACCATTTTTTACTGGAATGTAGCTTGCTGAGAGATCATCTTCGATTCTCTGTACGTTGGAGTCTGAGTTCCCGTCATTGCTTAGGTCGGCTATGAGGTCGGCAGCACCATTTTCTACAGGAATCAAGCTTACTGAGAGATCGTCTTCGATTCCTTGTACGTTGGAGTCTGAGTTTCCGTCATTGCTTAGGTCGGCTATGAGGTCGGCAGCACCATTTTCTACAGGAATCAAGCTTACTGAGAGATCGTCTTCGATTCCTTGTACGTTGGAGTCTGAGTTTCCGTCATTGCTTAGATCGCCTATACGGTCGGCAGCACCATTTTTGATTGGAATGTAGCTTGCTCTGAGATCATTTTCGATTCCCTGTACGTTGGAGTCTGAGTTCCCGTCACTGCCTAGGTCATACATGAGGTCGCTTACGTCGGAATTTTCCTGTGGGATCGAGTTAAATAAGTAATCCTTTATCGACAGATCGTTAGAGTCTGAGTTCCCCTCGTTGTCTAGGTCTCTTCTTGCCCTGCCAACACCGGATTTTTTGGGCGGAATCAAGCTTACTGAGATTTGATCGCCGCTTAGCTTACCACCATTTGCTACGGCAGAACCTGGAATGCGAAGAATGTTTTACTATTTGCGTAAGCGGCGATAGAGTACTGCCCCGGAGGCGTAGTTGTATTGCGTGCGCGGTACGAGACCGCTATGAGGTTTCGGGTTCGAATCCCGGGACAGGCGAAGTGATATTAGGTTTTCCTCCTTAGTATCAGACCGGAGTCAGAAATTTGTGCTCGATATGGCGATGAGGTTGCCCCCTATCATGGGACGGAACACACATGGCGACAAGAGGGTGCACGGGTGGCACCTCTGCCTACCCCTTTGGGGAATACGTATATTGTACTAATTTTAGTTACAAGTCTGAATATCTTTAAGACATCTCTGACTTTGAATTAAATGAACTTTAACGGCGAAAAAAAAATATAATACCTATCTGATAATAATCGCAAATATTTTGATAATCTACAGTCCTACTAGCGTGGACCATGGCCGAACCCACAGTAGTGGCTCGGATCCAGCAGTGGAACAATTAATACAGTGCTATACAGAACTGATGCATTATACATAAGGCTACTCACCCACATCTAGATCAACCATTTCCGACTCAGGTCTGGCATAGGCGATGGCGACCTGCAAATTTAATGTTTAGTTATTTTAAGAATGTTCGATCAAATTATTATTAGTTATTAATTATACTGGTTAATGTCCTTTATAGCCGAACACAACAGTGTCTGCAGAATGTTTCAATTCGGGGCTACAGGGTGGATGGTCGAGCTCAGTGAAGCCGCATTCTCTGATTGTAGCCTTGGAAACAGCGGACGTGTGCACCGGCGCGTTGTTGTGAAGCAGCAACACTCCTCGCGACAATTTCTCTCGCCGTTTATCTTTGATAACGTCTAGCAATTGATGAAGTAGAAGAGCATAGAACTCACCTCTCACGCAGTGTTGCATTCTTTAAAATCTACCAGTAAAATTCCTGCACACTCCCAAAAGATTGTGACCATAATCTTTTTCTGGGTGGGGTCACCTTTGCTTTTTTTAGTCTCTGACGACGCCACGAATAGATCATGGTAAAAGACCATTTTCGCCACCAGTAACAATCGAATCCAAAACTTCTTCCTAACGTCCCTCACGAAGGGATTAAAAACTGCTTACAGCACTTCACGCTTTCTTGCTTTTGAACAGCGGAAAGAAGTTTAGGGACCCACCTTGCACTGACCTTATTCATTCCCAAATGTTTATGCAGGATTCTTAGCACTGTAGTTTTGGGAAGTCCAGTCATTCCTGATAATTTTCTGGCCTTTAGTCGTCTGTCTCCCAGTACTTCCTCCTCCAAAAATTTAATGCTTTCATCCGTAATGGCCTCAGAAGGTCGTTGACAAATGTCTTTCTTATTTTTTGCAGGTGCACTGGGGACTTTGTCTTTGTATTTCAATATACAGGCCGAACCCAGATCGCGACAAACTATTTCAAGTATTATATATATAATATATAAATTAGTTAGATGTGCGAGCTAAGCTAAACTTAGCTTAGTTTTTGTTTTTTAAATGGCTATAGAGACCAAACTTAAATTGTATGCGCATGGAAATAAAACAATATGTTTCAATTCGTAACTCAACAACGTTTAAAATATTATAAAGATGACTTACCAGCGCGAACAGGAGTACCAGGCGGTTCATGTTGTTTGTTTTCTTGTCGACGACTAGAATGATCCCTCGACTGTTGCCGCGTCTTTTATACTCATGCATTATTAACAATTTTCCAAACTTTACACTTGTATCAATATCAAACGAGGAAAACTTTCTTAGCAAATGAAAAAAAAGGATAATAATATGCATAATTGTATTAATAATTACTTTGTATAATATGATTAAAACATCGTATCATTGTTGGTACAAATGTCTCTTTGTTTTATAAATTTCTTGTAGTGTAATGAAGTAATTGCGCCACATTTATTTTTGGATACACCACGGCCCCTCCGCCGAGAAGCCCGTTATATTTTTTGGATTAGAGACGGTAAAGTGACTCAAGAGACGAGAAATCATCCCTCAGTCAAAATCCTGAGACATTATATGTTAAGTCAAATAAATCTCGACACAAATACACACACCTATTTATTAACATTTCCCATGAGGCCAAACAACCCATATCTGCTGAATGTAGCTGAGGAGTTAGGTATGATGCAGACTACTTGATGCTGTAGTTTCAACTCAAAATCGCCATGTCTTGGAAATACCACTGAACCAACAGTACACTAAAGTTGAAATGACTCGGATTTGTGAAAGTAGTGAATGAGCTGATGATCTTTAACCGCTTGAATAGATCTTCGTAAATAATAGCTTAGCAACCATCTCGGTCGCATCGGTTTTAAAACAAAAATAAAACCGTATCATAATCGATCCATTCCTTTTTTTGTACGTAAGCGCCCTTGCAGTGAGGAAAATATGGAGGAAGGAAGAGTGAAGGAAAGATGGGAATTTTCTAAGATAGGGGGGAAAACACTAGGAAATGTTCGCGTGCCCTTTCAAACCTCAATGTGTATTTACAACCAAGAGGTATACGTACTGAACTGTAAGCCTAGGGGCGCGGCAAATGTCCCTCCGCGCATGAGCGCGTATCCGGTGTGGAATCTGAGTGGTCAAGAATTGCCTCCGAGGGGACACAGACAGCTCTTATGATTGGGGTCGAACTTAGCCGATAAACATGTTGCAGTTATATAAAAATTTATTTAAACGCATTGTGAGATGATTCCTCACTTTGAGTCTTTTACCACTGGTGGTCTGGGTCAAGTGAGTCTCGCTGTCAGTGGGTGATTCAGTTTTGAAGTGAAACTTCTTTAGAAACGTTGTGATTTGAAACTCATTGAAATGAAAATACATCACGATGAAGCCGGGAATGAGGACGAAGCCTTTTGCTATCGCAAGTTAGTATCGTCTATCGCCATCTAGTGGGATTATTGAGCATTATTTCCTAGTTGTCAATATTCACCTTACAGTTCCAGTGATGTTGACGAAATGGCGGTGTAAGCACTAATTGTACCACTATAGACTGTATAGCATCACGCTATGACCCAATAGCAGCGGAGCATCAAGGAAAAATGTTTCAAGAAACGCAGAAACTTTATTAATATTCAGGGTTTATGTTGCTTCCGCTTCTTAAATGATTAATATTAGGCAATAATCATGTATTTGTCTGATAGAAATCGACTGACGCGAGATGATTCATTCTCGTCAGTCGACATAATTATGCCGGCCTGCTGGAGCCGGATATATACAGGCTGATCCCGGAAAGCGCCACACTTACGTAAGCAATTGGTTGCGCAATCCATAAACTCTGCCACGAAAGGATGAGGATAAAAATGCTCTTAACTACTTTAGCTAAATAGATAGATAGATAGATAAAAAAGTTTATATAGGCTACAATTAACACACAGTATAACTTAAGATATACTATACACAATAGACAAGTAAGTACATATCCATTTGTGAGATATTGCAGCCGCAATCGGGCCCCAGCTCAGCAATATGCTTTGCTCCAAGGAGCAAAACGCTGGTAATTCTGCTGGTACCCGGTATAACGTATCAATACAGATCATAATAAATATTTAGGTACTCCAAGTGGCATGATTAAACACGGAAGAAAGAGACAATAAAAGTATATAAAAGTGATACAATATACAAATGAAAATATCATAGTGTTACATAGCGCCAAAAATTGTTACAGACAGACACAACTTTTTAAACATAAAATATAATTTATTAACCAGATGCACCCAAACACGTGAGGTAGTTTTCGTTACATTTAAAAATGACTTATTCTAAATAAAATACTTTTAATTTTTCTTTAAAAGTTCCGAAGGAAAATACATCACGTAAAGGAGGGGGAATTATATTCCAGCACTTAGTAGAACGGTAACGAAAACTGCACTTAAACGCCGCAGTCTTATGTCTACAAGTTAGGAGTCCAATACCTCGTCGAGAATTAATATCAGATCTAGACCAATTTAGTTTATGGAAGAGGTACTCTGGTTGTTTATACCTAATTACATTAAAAAGTAAGCAGGCAAAATGTAGGTCCCGACGAGAGCTCATTTTCAACATTTTGGCGTTATCGAACAAAAGGTGTTACATGCGCCCGTGGGGGAACATGAAAACCTATAGCGAACACACGCATTCTGCACTCTTAGGATATATCTAGCCGAGGATGACAACATGCAGGGTCCATATACAATATCACCATGGTTGAGCACTGATAATACTAAAGATTCACAAAGCAACTTCCGTACACCCTCATTTAGATACTCGCGTATTCTGTACAATTTTTTTAATCTGTAAAAACAATATTTTACTAGGCTTTGCACATGTTGGCTAAAATGCAATTGGCTATCCATTAAGACACCAAGATTTTTACCTTCATTTACTCTCACCACTCTAGAATCGTTTATAAGGATACATGGGCAAACTGGGCAATATCGTGTACTTGTTTCCGGGGATCCGATTAACATATATTTAGATTTTAATGGGTTAAGGACTAAAGAATTACGAGTAGACCAGTCATGTATATTGTTCAGATCTTCATTAACAAGGCTAACAGTGGACGATGTATCATTTGGATGAAAAGATGCACAGAGTTGAGTATCATCGGTATAAAGGTGGAATCGACAGTGTTTGATCCGTTTGGTTATATCAGCGCTATAAATTATAAATAATAAAGGACCCAATATTGAAATACAATAATTTTACGCGCCATTATTATGACCTTACTTTCCATTCACCAGTTGTATCAATATTGAACAAAAACGGAATATATGAAACAAGAATTATTCATTATAATACACAATACTTTCTGTTTGTATACGTGTAATGATCTAGAAAGTTCCTTTGCGAGCAAAAGTGAAAATACCACAGCAGCGGCTAGTGGTGAAGGGTGAAATATTCCATAAAGGAACCCGACACAACATATAGGTACTGATATGCATGAATGGGGTCTGCTAATCGTTTTATTGACAGATTTTACATTCATTAATATTATATTCCTGCACGACAAAGGGATCCCACTGCACCTGATGGAAAGTGTATGGCGTCCAATAGAATATCGGCTGACGAGATATGTTTTTTTTTGGTATGGGACCCTTCAGTTTACACCGAGGGAAACTTGCGAACGACATACTGGTTTCTTCCGGATTAACAACTGTAGGGCCCCGGAGGAAAGTTGGAAGGGACTAACCGGGAAGGAAGTGTGGGGGAAGGACAATGAACCGTCTTAGGATGAGAAAAGGGGAGAAGGCTGGGAAATGTTCACGAGCCCTCATAGGCTTCAATGTGAATTGGCAACCATGCGGTATACATACATAATGGTGTGCCTGAGACCACGACAAATACTCCCCCATACACGTGCGTGCATTCGGTGTGAAGACCGGGTGCATAAGAATTGCCTAGGGGGGCGACGTGGGATAAATATGAAATAGCCCCTGAGATAAGCGCGTTCAAACAAACAAACAAACACTTCATATATTAGTATAGATAGACTTACGAGATTTGGGTTCCGCTCTCGGCCCATACCTACATCACACTAAACGAACAGTGAACTATTACAGTGGCAAAGGGTCTGTATAACCCTATTCCTGCCGGCCTTCCTTTCGCATTTAATGTAGTTAATTATCATTAGTTAATTATCCCAAGGGCACACACCTTTGACTTTTCTAAAATCATGTGTGTATTCTTTGTGAATTTATCGTTCGTTTTAACGGTGAAGAAAAACATCGTGAGGAAACCTGCACATCTGAGAAGTTCTCTATAGGAATTTCTAAGGTGTGTGAAGTCTACCAATCCACACTAGACCATCGTGGTAGACTAAGGCCTTATCCTGTAGCGGCTCGTAGATTTCCGCCACTGCAGAGGAACAGATGTTGTGTTCCTCTATGGGAGGGGAAGATCTCCAGTCAGGCAGATTTTACCTGATCGGCTGCGGCCTCTTCAACGATTTCTAAGTCGGAGGTGGTATATACTATGTTGCGCGTTGCGCAAATTCTGCTTTCGCAAATTAGTATCGTCTATCGCCATCTAGTGTGATTATTGAGCATTATTTCCTAATTGTCAATATTCATCTTGGATTTCCAGTGATGTTCACGAGACGGCGATGTATGCACTACTTATACCACTACAGATTGTATAGCATCTCGCTATGACCCAATAGCAGCGGAGCATCAAGGAAAAATGTTTCAAGAAACGGAGAAACTTTATTAATTTTCAGTGTTTATGTTGCTTGCGCTTCATAAATGATTAATATTTAGTAAGACTGATATATGACGGAAAATATATATTATATACTCAAAAATTATCCAATGGATTTCGATAAAATTTGATATGGATATAGTTTAACACGCTGGGAAGGGCAAAGACTACTTTCTCACTCGAGAAATGCGGGCGAAACCGCGAGCAAAAGCTAGTGGTGGAAACATTGATACCGGCGATAATATTAATTATAATATATATTTTTTGCAAAGAAAGAAGTAAGGTTGAAGCAAAGCATTCTACATGCATTGAGTTGAAAGGAAATTATGCAGACAATTTTATTTATTTGTCGGAGTATTCCTATATTTCCATAGGAATTGTAAAAGCATTTTGATTCAACCTTATATAGAAAACGCGACTTTTAAACTGTTACTAAAGCAATATCTTACAAATGTTGATCAGTATAAAAAAGTGTTGGAATTTTATAAATTAATAATTCGAGGTTCCATTATGTTTTCCGACTTATTGTTATGATAAAACTAACGGTTTCGGTGAAAAATGCAAGACACCCATATTTACCAACCTTGATTTTTTTTATGGATTTTTAATTACATTTTGTCATAATAATAATGTTTCCAACAGTCGTTGCAAGTTTCAGCTCTATGCAAATATTTGTAAGCTGACTACTGGATTTTATAATATTTTATATTTTAATAAGGTTTGTTTGATACGACGGTCGCCAATTATTGTATTATTTTGTTTACTTACTTTATCTTTTATCGAAATAAAGCTGGTTTTCGAATCACTTCGCCGGACCTCAGTCCGCCTTGTGTCCATGAAGGCTGCAGTCTTCGAAACGTTCGAAGATCAGTTTATTTCAATGACTAACATTCGCGTAAACATAAGAAATCAATTTATCTTTAGTTAATATCTTATATATTATAGTTCTAGTTAATTAAATATGCATCCTTGTATAACAGCATTATTATTGAACCATTGTATTTTGTTTATATTCATGGCTTTCACATTTATACTCCTTCACTTTGTCGTTAAAAACGTTATATTAATGTCTCTATTAGTTATGAAATATAGATATTTAAGTATAATTTGTTATTTTGAAAATGTATCGTCATATTATGTACGCATTGCGCGAATCCACAGTGCATTGTTTATACAATCGCAACATACTTAGTTAGCACGCTCGACATTGAATTATATGTAAGTTTTGATAAATTTTAAAAGAGTTTACTAAAATTTATTGTGTTTCATAAAATATTACACGAAAATCGAGTCTTCTTGAAACATTACGCCACGCAACAAAGGGAAATAATAAAAAATCGAATAAATGCTTCAAAAATCTATTTAAAAAAAAAAAAATGCATTTAACAAAGTAAACAGTTAACATAATAATGAATAGTCATTTAATACAGTTACGCTCTGATGTTAACACCTTAATTACAGGCTGACTTTGTCATCAATGGTGACTTTTGGGGTCGCTAAGTTCGCCTATGCGGCCGGCAGCACCATTTTGTACTGGAATCAAGCTTACTGAGAGATCATCTTCGATTCTCTGTACGTTGGAGCCTGAGTTCCCGCCATTGCTTAGGTCGGCTATGAGGTCGGCAGCACCATTTTTGATTGGAATGTAGCTTGCTCTGAGATCATCTTCGATTCCCTGTACGTTGGAGTCTGAGTTCCCGTCATTGCTTAGGTCGGCTATGAGGTCGGCAGCACCATTTTCTACTGGAATCAAGCTTACTGAGAGATCATCTTCGATTCCCTGTACGTTGGAGTCTGAGTTCTCGTCATTGCTTAGGTCGGCTATGAGGTCGGCAGCACCATTTTTGATTGGAATGTAGCTTGCTCTGAGATCATCTTCGATTCCCTGTACGTTGGAGTCTGAGTTCCCGTCATTGCTTAGGTCGGCTATGAGGTCGGCAGCACCATTTTTGATTGGAATGTAGCTTGCTCTGAGATCATCTTCGATTCCCTGTACGTTGGAGTCTGAGTTCCCGTCATTGCTTAGGTCGCCTATGCGGGCGGCAGCACCATTTTGTACTGGAATCAAGCTTACTGAGAGATCGTCTTCGATTCCTTGTACGTTGGAGTCTGAGTTCCCGTCATTGCTTAGGTCGCCTATACGGTCGGCAGCACCATTTTGTACTGGAATCAAGCTTACTGAGAGATCATCTTCGTTTCTCTGAACGTTGGAGTCTGAGTTCCCGTCATTGCTTAGGTCGGCTATGAGGTCGGCAGCACCATTTTCTACTGGAATCAAGCTTACTGAGAGATCATCTTCGATTCCCTGTACGTTGGAGTCTACACCGGATTGTTTGGGCGGAATAAGGCTCACTGCGATTTGATCGTCGCTTAGTTTATCGTCACCATCTCCTACGATAGAACCTGGAATGCGAAAAATGTTTTACTATTTGTGTAAGGGGTGATAGAGTACTGCCCCGGAAACGTAGCTATATGGCGCGCACAGTGCGAGACCGCTCTGAGATTACGAATTCAAAGCCCAGGTCGGGCAAATTGATATTGGGTTTTCCTCCTTAGTATCAGCCCGGAGTCAGAAATTAGTTCCCGATATGGTGACAGTGTAGTCCCCTGCCAGGAGACGGAACACACATGGCGACAAGAGGGTGCACGGGTGGCACCCCTGCCTACCCCTTCGGGGAAAAGGTATATTGTACAAATTTTAGTTGCAAGTTCGAACATCTCTAAGATATCTCCGACTTTGAATTAAATGAACTTTAACGGTGAAAGAAAATAAAATACCTATCTGAGAATAATCGCAAATATTTCGATAATCTACAGTCATACTAGCGTGGACCATGGCCGAACCCTCAATAGTAGTGGCTCGGATCCAGCAGTGGGACAATTAATACAGTACTGATGCATTATACATAAGGCTACTCACCCACATCTTGATCAATCAGATCCGACTCAGGTCTGGCATAGGCGATGGCGACCTGCAAATTTTATATTTAATTAATTTAAGAATGTTCGATCAAATTATCAGTAGTAATTAATTACACTGGCTAATGTCCTTCATATCCGAACACAACAGTGTCTGCACAATGTAGCTTAGTGGCAAAAGTTGCAAGGATGTTTGTGTTCGGCGAGATAGCGACCGCCGTACACGAGGTTGTAACCCGCCATAGTGGCACAAGTGTTTCGCTTTCAGGGAGCGGTCTGTGTTAGGGTTACCAACGGTACTATAATATGTAGTATTATACTATATTTTAGGATTGCGAACTATATGTATACTGTGAAATATATGGTACGTATATATTTTCAATACCGAATTTACATTACCTTTTGACTGATGGGATAGTGTGTATATGAATGCGGCAATCTTACAAATTCTTATGTTGCAGGTGCAGTGGGGACACTGCTTATTTATTTGAATATACACAGGCCGAACCCAGATTGCGACAAACTATTTCAACCATGTATATAATATGTAATTTTGTCAGATGTGCGAGTTATACTAAACTTAGCTTAGTTTTTGGTCTGCAAATGGCTATAGAGGCCAAACTTAAATTTTATGCACATCGAAATAAAATAATATGTTTCAGTTAGTAACTCAACAACATTTAAAAAATTATAAAGATGACTTACCAGCGCGAACAGGAGTACCAGGCGGTTCATGTTGGTTGTTTTCTTGTCGACGACTTGAATGATCCCTGGACTGTTGCCGCGTATTTTATACTCGTGCATCATTTGCAATTTACCAAACTTTGCACTTGTATCAATATCAAACGCGGAAAACTTTCTTAGCAAATAAAAAAAAAGACAATATGCATTATTGTATTATTAATGCAAAGCAAATAATTTTATATAATATGAATAGAACTTTGTTCATTGTTGGTACAAATGTCTCTTTGTTCTATAAAGTTCTTGTATTGTACTGAAGCACTTGCGCCATATTTATTTTTGGATACACCACTGTCTTATCACTAAGAAGCCTGTTATATTTTTTTGGATTGGAGACTGCAAAATAACTCGAGAGACGAGAGATCATCCCTCAGTCGACATCCTGAGACATTATATGTTAAGTCAAATAAACCTCGACACAAATAAACATGTAGGTAAATAGTAAAAATTAAATGTGTATGTCCTTTAATTTCATTGTAAGTTCTTCGTGTTATTAGACCCTTACATATGAAATTTACGCGTTGTATGAGAGGAATACAAAGTTAATGTGCATTTTTGTAAAATATAATGAATTATTCAAAGTATGCACCATTATTATCCGTACCCTTCTTCCATCTAGGAAGTTCATTGATCCCATTACTCAAAAACCATGGGGGAGAGAATCAATATACACTCTGAAGATGATTTGGACTGCCTTCCTTGAAAAAAGTTATCTAAATTACGAAAAATGTGGTAATCTATTGGAGCAAGGTTCGGTTCGGTGGAAGTCGCAGACATTGCAACTGCAGCTCGTCTAGTTTAGTTGCCATATGTTGTGCAGTGTGGTCTAGCATTGTCTTGAAGCAGCACTGGCCTAGAGCGATTGACCAGCCTCTGTTGTTTAGCAACTGGTTCCTCCATCATGATCTGCAGTTGCTGACAATAGATATCTGCCGTAATCGTTTGACCAGATTTTAGAAAGCTGTATTGAATACTGTGGCGGTACAATTAGTGCATATACCGCCATCTCGTCAACATCGCCGGAACTGCAAGAGGATCGATGCAGTGACACAAATGTAGTGATATAACACAGCAATCACGATAGATGGCGACAGACGATCCTGAATCACGCTTGCACAATTTGCGTGACGTGCAGCACGTATACCACCTCCGAATAGGAACTGTTGGAGGGGCCGCGGCCGGCCACAAACATCTGCCTGACTGGGAATCTTCCCCTTCCATAGAGGAATGCAATCTGTTCCTCTACAGTGGCGTCAAACTTTACGCCGCTAAAGTGTTGACCCCTGACGCTGAACATCATGACGCTAAAAGTACCACCGGCACTAGTCCACCAAACATAGTCATTTTTTGGAGTATATTTTGCTTGATTTGGCTGATTCTCTAGGATTCATCCATTGCGACGAGCGCTTCCGATTATCGTACAGGATCCACTTTTCATCACATGTAATGATACGATTTAAAATCTCTTATTATTGTATCGGCTAAGCTATGTAACTCAGCATTCGACATGTCACTCAATAAATTTTTCAAGCTTTTTACTTTCCCGATTTGCGTTAAGTGGATTAAAACAGTTTTATCTTTCACGTCGAAGCCTACAGCTAACTCTGAAGTGGTAGTGATGGTGGTGGAATTTTTAACTAAAGAGATATCAGATCGAAGTGGCCAGTACGACAAAACGCTAATTTCATATGTAAGGACCAATGGAAGTGTACCCTTGCTTTTTGATTCTTCGGATATTTGTCCCGGCAGTGCTTTCGGTAATTATTATTTGTTATTCTCTTTATTTAAAAGGTATTTTTTACATATTATATATTCTTTAATAAAAAATATGCATATAAAAATATAAAAAATGAATGACCCTCCGACGGCGACGCTCAAGACCCAAGCCACCAGCGGTTAGGGATTCAGAGTGAGGAATCTTCTCACAATGCGCGCCGTGTCCAGCAATACTGCCTTTTGCATCTGGCCTCCGACCCAACGGCCAATTGAGAGCTTCTGAAGATGTTGTCGAGGCTCTTAGGTATCAACGCATGCGCAGAAACGACGATCGGGTCAATACTTGTAGAGTCTACACCCCACATATCATTGTCATGTATCAAGTCTAAATATTTAGACATGTTGTCTTTTTCGGCCTTATTATTATTGTTAGATGACTAAAAATGGTAATATATTTCACTATCTCCTTTACATATAGATGTTTTAAAAATATACTTCCACTGTCCTACTGAAAATCTCATTTTAATGTTTCTCTAATGCTAAAGTAACATACGTTGTTCGACGTAGGAATATTGATATACAATGCTGCCAAAATGAAGGCAAAGGAACTAAGTTGTTGTTGAAATACCATTCTACACAACAAAACTATCATAATGTAACCCCAAATATACTTTCACTGAACATACGGGAGATATTATTCAGCGAATAACTTGTTATTAATGTTATTTAATACAATATTACAATTGTTTAAATACATACATAATTACGGCGTCACGGCAGAAAGATGCGCCGGAATCTTTGTTTCATAATTTATTTTTTAGAACTTTTTAACAGGAATAAATAAGTCATACTAACATGTTTGTTGCGTAATTAACCGCATACGCAGCGCACGCAAAGTAAACTCCGTAAGTAAATACGGTACACTAAAATATAAAGTGTTTATTTGAGCGCGCTAAACTCGACATAAGTATATTTTTTTAGTAAAATTACCTAGCCTCAAAATTCCTATAGAGAACTTCTCATGTATACAGGTTTACTCGCGATGTTTTCCTTCACCGTTAAAGCAAACGATAATTCACAAAGAATACACAAATATTTTTTTAGAAAAATCAGAGATGTGTGCCATTGGGTTTTAAACCTGCGGGCATTCGTTTCGGCAGTTCCACAACCAACTAGGCTAACTGTGTCGATTGTCGAGGATTAATCATCTCTCGTCAGTCGACATTTTTTGGACCTCTCTCCACCTACCATCAGGTGCAGTGGGATCCCTTTGACTTGCAGGAATATAATAATAATGAATGTAAAATCTGTCAATAAAACGATTAGTGGACCCCATTCATGCATATTAGTACCTATATTATATTGTGTCGGGTTCCTTTTTGGAATATTTCACCCTTCACCACTAGCCGCTGCTGTGGTATTTTCACTTTTGCTCGCAAAGGAACTTTCTAGATCATTACATGTATACAAACAGAAAGTATTGTGTATTATAACGAATAATTCTTGTTTCGCATATTTCGTGGTTGTTCAATATTGATACAACTGGTGAATGGAAAGTAAGATCATAATAATGGCGCGTATAATTGTTGTATGTAGCTAAAGTAGTTACGGACGTTTTTTTCCTTTCGTGGCAGAGTTTATGGATTGCGCAACCAACCCGCCACAACTGCTTATGTAAGTGTGTCCCTTTCCAGGATCAGCCTGTATGTATCTGGCTCCAGCAGGCCGGCATAATTGTGTCGACTGACGAGGACTAATCATCTCGCGTTAGTCAATTTCTATTAGACAAATACAATATGATTGTTGCCTAATATTAATAATTTACGAAGCGCAAGCAACATAAACTCTGAAAATTAATAAAGTTTCTCCGTTTCTTGAAATATTTTTCCTTGATGCTCCGCTGCTATTGGGTCATAGCGTGATGCTATACAGTCTATAGTGGTACAATTAGTGCTTACACCGCCATTTCGTCAACATCACTGGAACTGTAAGGTGAATATTGACAACTAGGAAATAATGCTCCATAATCACACTAGATGGCGATAGACTATACTAACTTGCGATAGCAGAAGGCTTCGTCCTCATTCCCAGCTTCATCGTGATGTATTTTCGTTTCATTCAGTTTTAAATCACAACGTTTCTAAAGAAGTTTCACTTCAAAACTGAATCACCCACTGATAGCGAGACTCACTTGACCCAGACCACCAGTGGTAAAAGACTCAAAGTGAGGAATCATCTCACAATGCGTTTAAATATTTTTTAATGTAACTGCAATATGTTTATCGGCTAAGTTCGACTCCAATCATAGGAGCCGTCTGTGTCCCCTCGGAGGCAATTCTTGACCACTCAGATTCCACACTGGATACGCGCTCATGCGCGGGGGGACATTCGCCGCGCCCCTAGGCTCACAGTTCAGTACGTATACCTCTTGGTTGTAAATACACATTGAGACTTAAAAGGGCCTGCAAACATTTCCTAGTCTTTTCCCCTCTATCTTAGAAAATTCCCATCTTTCCTTCACTCTTCCTTCCCCTATATTTTCCTCACTGCAGGGGCGCCTACGTACAAAAAAAGGAATGGATCGATTATAGTGCTGTTTTATTTTTGTTCTAAAACCGATGCGACAGAGATGGTTGCTAAGCTATTATTTACGAAGATCTATTCAAGCGGTTAAAGATCATCAGCTCATTTACTACTTTCACAAATCCGATTCATTTCAACTTTGGTGTACTGTTGGTTCAGTGGTATTTACAAGACATGGCGATTTTCAGTTGATACTACCGCATCAAGTAGTTTGCATCATACCCAACTCCTCAGCAACATTCAGCAGATCTAGAGTATTTGGGTTCAAGGGTAATGTCAATGAGTAGGTGTGTGTATTTGTGTCGAGATTTATTTGAGTTAACATATAATATCTCAGGATTTCGACTGAGGGATGATTTCTCGTCTCTTGAGTCACTTTACCGTCTTTAATCTAAAAAAATATCTAAAAATAAATATGTCGCAATTGCTTCCTTACACTACAAGAAATATATAAAACAAAGAGACATTTGTACCAACAATGATACGAAGTTTTATTTATATTAAGTATATAAAATTATTTGCTTTGCATTATTAATACAATAATGCATATTGTCTTTTTTTTATTTGCTAAGAATGTTTTCCGCGTTTGATATTGATACAAATGCAAAGTTTGGAAAATCGCAAATAATGTATGAGTATAAAAGACGCGGCAACAGTCGAGGGATCATTCAAGTCGTCGACAAGAAAACAACCGACATGAACCGCCTGGTACTCCTGTTCGCGCTGGTAATTCATCTTTATAATTTTTAATTGTTGTTGAGTTACTAACTGAAACATATTGTTTTGTTTCCATGTGCATAAAATTTAAGTTTGGCCTCTATAGCCATTTGCAGACCAAAAATTAAGCTAAGTTGAGCTTAGCTCGCACATCTGACAAATTTACATATTATTACATGGTTGAAATAGTTTGTCGCAATCTGGGTTCGACCTCTGTATATTCAAATAAATAGGCAAAGTGTCACCACTGCATCTGCAAGAAATAAGAAAGTGATATTGGTTATCTATCATATATTTCTAAAAGACTTTGTAAGATTGCCGCATTCATATACACACTATCCCATCAGTCAAAAGGTAATGTAAATTAGGTATTGAAAATATATACGTACCATATATTTCACAGTATACATATAGTTCGCAATCCTAAAATATAGTATAATACTACATATTATAGTACCGTTGGTAACCCTAACACAGACCGCTCCCTGAAAGCGAAACACTTGTGCCACTATGGCGGGTTACAACCTCGTGTACGGCGGTCGCTATCTCGCCAAACACAAACATCCTTGCAACTTTTGCCACTAAGCTACATTGTGCAGACACTGTTGTGTTCGGGTATGAAGGACATTAGCCAGTGTAATTAATTACTACTGATAATTTGATCGAACATTCTTAAATTAATTAAATATAAAATTTGCAGGTCGCCATCGCCTATGCCAGACCTGAGTCGGATCTGATTGATCAAGATGTGGGTGAGTAGCCTTATGTATAATGCATCAGTACTGTATTAATTGTCCCACTGCTGGATCCGAGCCACTACTATTGAGGTTTCGGCCATGGTCCACGCTAGTATGACTGTAGATTATCGAAATATTTGCGATTATTCTCAGATAGGTATTTTATTTTCTTTCGCCGTTAAAGTTCATTTAATTTAAAGTCGGAGATATCTTATAGATGTTCGAACTTGCAACTAGAATTAGTACAATATACCTTTTCCCCGAAGGGGTAGGCAGAGGTGCCATCCGTGCACCCTCTTGTCGCCATTAGTGTTCCATCTCATGACAGGGTACAACACTGTCACCATATCGGGAACTAATTTGTGACTCCGGGCTGATACTAAGGACGAAAACCCAATATCAATGTGCCCGACCTGAGCTTTGAATTCGTAATCTCAGAGCGGTCTCGCACTGTGCGCGCAATATAACTACGTCTCCGGGGCAGTACTCTATCACCCCTTACACAAATAGTAAAACATTTTTCGCATTCCAGGTTCTATCGTAGGAGATGGTGATGATAAACTAAGCGACGATCAAATCGCAGCGAGCCTTATTCCGCCCAAACAATCCGGTGTGGACTCCAACGTACAGGGAATCGAAGATGATCTCTCAGTAAGCTTGATTCCAGTAGAAAATGGTGCTGCCGCCCGCATAGGCGATCTAAGCAATGACGGGAACTCGGAAGATTATCTCAGAGCAAGCTACATACCAATCAAAAATGGTGCTGCCGACCGCATAGGCGACCTAAGCAATGACGGGAACTCAGACTCCAACGTACAGGGAATCGAAGATGATCTCAGAGCAAGCTACATTCCAATCAAAAATGGTGCTGCCGACCTCATAGCCGACCTAAGCAATGATGGGAACTCAGACTCCAACGTACAGGGAATCGAAGATGATCTCTCAGTAAGCTTAATTCCAGTAGAAAATGGTGCTGCCGACCTCATAGCCGACCTAAGCAATGACGGGAACTCAGACTCCAACGTACAGGGAATCGAAGATGATCTCAGAGCAAGCTACATTCCAATCAAAAATGGTGCTGCCGACCTCATAGCCGACCTAAGCAATGATGGGAACTCAGACTCCAACGTACAGGGAATCGAAGATGATCTCTCAGTAAGCTTAATTCCAGTAGAAAATGGTGCTGCCGACCTCATAGCCGACCTAAGCAATGACGGGAACTCAGACTCCAACGTACAGGGAATCGAAGATGATCTCTCAGTAAGCTTGATTCCAGTAGAAAATGGTGCTGCCGACCGCATAGGCGACCTAAGCAATGACGGGAACTCGGAAGATTATCTCAGAGCAAGCTACATACCAATCAAAAATGGTGCTGCCGACCGCATAGGCGACCTAAGCAATGACGGGAACTCAGACTCCAACGTACAGGGAATCGAAGATGATCTCAGAGCAAGCTACATTCCAATCAAAAATGGTGCTGCCGGCCGCATAGGCGAACTTAGCGACCCCAAAAGTCACCACTGATGACAACGTCAGCCTGTAAGTTAAGGTGTTAACATCAGAGCGTAACTATATTAAATGACTATTCATTATTATGTTAACTGTTTACTTTGTTAAATTCATTTTGTGTTTTATTTTTGAAATAGATTTTTGAAGCATTTATTCGATTTCTTACTATTTTCCCTTTGTTGCGTGGCGTTCGTTTTCAAGATGTCTCGATTTTCGTGTGATATTTTATGAAACACAATAATTTTTTGTAAACTCTATGAAAAATTATCAAAACTTACATATAATTCAATGTCGAGCGTGCTAACTAAGTATGTTGCGATTGTAAAAACAATGCGCAGTGGATTCGCGCAATTCGTATATAATAAGACTATACATTTGCAAAATAACAAATTATACTTAAATATCTTTATTTCATGACTATAGAGGCGATAGCCTAGTTGGGTGTGGAACGGACTGCCAAGACGAATGTCCGCAGGTTCAAATCCCAAGGGCACACACCTCTGACTTTTCTAAAAAATCATGTGTGTATTCTTTGTGAATTTATCGTTCACTTTAACGGTGAAGGAAAACATCGTGAGGAAACCTGCACATCTGAGAAGTTCTCTATAGGAATTTCGAAGGTGTGTGAAGTCTACCAATCCGCACTAGGCTAGCGTGGTGGGCTAAGGCCTAATCCCTCTCAGTAGTAGAGGAGGCCCGTGCTCAGCAGTGGGCAAGTATATAATACAGGGCTGATATTATTATTATAATTATACTTGTCGGCTTAGTGTCGATCCCAATCATAGGAGCCGTCTGCATGGTCCGACAAACGGCGACGGGTTCGCGAAGCCCTCATGATGTACTGGCGCCGAGGCCCGACGTGTTATCGCCGAATCTCAGCCGACCGGTGGTCAGTATCCCCCCAGCAAACAATTGACAACATTTAATTTTTTCAACATACTCAAATGTTAATATTTTACGAAACTAGATCTAAAACTATGAGATCCATATTTTTTTCTTTTTGTTTTATTTTAAAACGACGTAAGCGTCAAATGACGTCATATATACGGCCCACGTAGGCGTAATAGCCTTTGCTTTGCAGTAAAAAAGTGAAGTGATAGTTTGTTTCCTCTTTCTCTCTTTGAAAGTGACAGTTGTGACGTATCTATTGTAACCAATGACTAAATATAAAGAGGACAGGCCTCAAAAGTTAGCTATATGAATAAGTTATATTTATGTTAGGGAAATCGACGCAGAATTGTCAATATATATGTCTATCTCTTTTACTCAAAGCTTATTTGGAACGCAAGAAACAAAGACAAAAATAATTGCTTTCTTCGAATATGGCACTATTTCGTTTACTTCAACACACTGGGACCGCCTTGCGGCAGAAACGCCATTTATTGCAGCCTAGTCAGCAAGTACATATAGTGTCAGACGATGTAAACAAATCTTCATAAATATTGAATTTAAAGTAATATAATCATATTCTCAATTGTTTAGTTTGTTTATTAGTGTATTTGTTAAGTTTCGAAAGTGACTCAGTGTTGTGTGAAAGGATGCAAATCGAATTCACGCAGAAAAGACCCCGAAATATCTTTTCATAGGTTAGTTACTGTTTTTACCGAAAATTAGTAAATATCTTTCTATATTTACTTTTTAGATGTGTTTTTATCAATTAAAATTATATGTGGATCTTGTTTGATAAGCTTTGAACCCTTTTAGGCGTGATTTATACCCATTAAAATCATTATGTTTGTTTACACACGAGCTTAGGGATGGGTGGATTTGTTTAGAAATTATTGATATCGATATTTTAACAGACGCCCGTTTATCAGTTACGGATTTTGTCTTTGAAAGAATGTTAGAGCACACATCAATATTGTATTGTCCAGAACGACAAACTAAGTGAAATTAGAATGTTTTTTTAGATTACCAAAAAATTTAAAACCAAGGCAAAATGAATTGAGAATATTGAGCGACGTGATTGGAATCCTACACCAAATACATATATTCGTTCTTTACATTTTGAGAAGAAATGCATAAACCACACGTTTAATTAACGCGAGTAAAAGATAACTGTTTTCCAACAATATTCCCGATAAGTAAAATAGTAATGATTATTACTTCACCTAATAGTAATATTACTTTAATATATTGCTATGAATAAAATTAGAATTGTTACATAAAAGAATAGATAAACATAAAAGAAACAACATAAAGATGAAATGTAAGATATACTTATTTTTACAATTGGCGGTCTTATGTTTCGAGCAACCTTTGCATGCACTGAAATAGATACATAATCATATTGTTGTTATTGCAAATAATTATTATAATTGATTATCTTAACCACCATCTTTACGCTCATTGATTTTAGTTTGCTGAAACGTAGTTATGTTTCTCGATCAAAGAGCCTAATAATAAAATAAAATAAAACCAACCAAATAATTGCTGGCTACACTATCTTATTCCATTTATCATGTATTTAAGTAAATATCTTAATCTGTAACTTAAATTTTTAGCAAGGAATAGTGCAACATACAAATATAGATCAAACACAACTGGATGTTTGTCACAACAGGTACTGCTTTGTTTAACAATTGTTACTTATAAATCAGTTTCAGTTTGTTTGTTTATATTATGGTTTGTTATATTTATATTATAGTAGAACCTTACCCCTTTCGTATTTGATCTTTTTTAGGCTTGTTTGTCTCTCTTTTAATTTTTCGATGTCGATACAAAATTTCGGTACTAGCATATCACTATTGTAAGGGGCGGAGTCGGCGCCATTTTATGCATTAAATGTGCCGCATGTCACGTGACCATATCACTCATCCTCTATACTCTTTTATCATTCATTGTAACATTGATATTTGACATTGACTAATGACGGTGTCTTAGTTTTTTAAATAATAGTTAGGTGGACCAAAAAACTACTTCATTTAACCGTATGTATGACGTCATGAAGCATTTAACAGTTTAATTTTTTTTCTTCGAAATAAAGTATTAAAAAAAATACATAATCGAACGCAGAACAGAAAAATTAAGAAACGGTATTTTTGTTTAGGCACGTTTAGACGGCCCTACGCTCACAGTTCAGTGCGTATACCTCTTGGTTGGAAATACACATTGAGGTTTAAAAGGGCCTGTGAACATTTCCTCTTCTTTTCCTCTCAGCCTATCCTATAGAAAGTTCCCATCCTTCTAGTTCCTTCACTCTTTCTTCCTCCGTTTCGTAACTGCGAAGGCGCCTACACACAAAAAAAGAAATAGATCAATTTTGATGCGATTTTATTTACGTTCGAAAGCCGATGCGATCGTGATGGTTGCTAAGCTATTATTACGAAGATCTATTCAAGCGGTTAAAGATCATCAGCTCATTTACTATTTTCACAAATCCGATTCATTTCAACTTTGGTGTACTGTTGGTTCAGTGGTATTTATAAGACATGACAGTTTGTTGTTAATACTACTGCATCAAGTAGTCTGCATCATACCCAACTCCTCAGCAACATTCAGCAGATATGAGGTGTTTGGGCTAATGGGAAATGTCAATGAGTAGGTGTGTGTATTTGTATTGAGATTTAGTTTAGTAATTAAAGAGTTTGAAATATAAATTAGGTTACAAGATTAAACAGTCCCCGACACAAAATAAACCTTTAAAATGTAAAAAATAAAATGTGAAAAACCGCTAAAATAGTATTTAAAGGATTTTCCTGACGCGAGAACGTTTGGATCAAAATATTTTTTATTTTATTTTTTACTATTTACATGTTTGTGTCGAGGTTTATTTGACTTAACATATAATGTCTCAGGATGTCGACTGAGGGATGATCTCTCGTCTCTTGAGTCACTTTGCAGTGAAAGTGACCCAAAAAAATATAACGGACTTCTCGACGATAACGCAGTGATGTATCCAAAAACAAATATGGCGCAATTGCTTCATTACAATTCAAGAACTTTATAAAATAAAGAGACATTTGTACCAACAACGATACCAAGACTCATTTATATATAATTAGCTTAGTATTATAATTAATACAATGATGCTTATTATATTTTTTCCTAACAAAGTTTTCCTCGTTTGATATTGGTACACGTGCGAAGTTTGGAGGATTGCAAATAATGCATAAGTATAAAAGACGCGGCAACAGTCGAGGGATCATTCAAGTCGTCGACAAGAAAACAAGCAACATGAACCGCCTGGTACTCTTGTTCGCGCTGGTAAGTCATCTTTATAATATTTAAACGTTTTTGAGTTACTAATTGAAAAATATTGTTTTATGCCTATGCGCATAAAATTTTGGTTTGGCCTCTATAACCGTTTGCAGACCAAAAACTAAGTTAATGAAGATTAGGTATTGAAAATATATACCTTGTGTACTATATATCTATTCAGCAATATATAGTAAGTAGTCCAAAAATATAGTAAAATACTACATATTATAATACCGTTGGTAACCCTAACACAGACCCTCCCTCGCTCCCTGAAGACACACTTGTGCCACTATGACGGGTTGCACACCTTGTGTACGGCGGTCGCTATCTCGCCAAACACAAACATCCTACAACTTTTGCCGCTAAGCTACATTGTGCAGACTTTGTTGTGTTCGGGTATGAAGGACATTAGCCAGTGTAATTAATTACTAATAATAATTTGATCGAACATTCTTAAAATAATGAAATACAAAATTTGCAGGTCGCCGTCGCCTATGCCGCACCTGTCTCGGATGTGGTTGATCAAAGTGGGGGTAAGTAGTCTTGTGTATAATGCATCAGCACTGAATTAATTGTCCTACTGCTGGATCTGAGCCACTACTACTGAGGGTTCGGCCATGGTCCACGCTAGTATGACTGTAGATTATCGAAATATTAGCGATTATTCTCAGATAGGTATTATGTTTTATTTCGACGTTAAAGTTAAATTCAAAGTCAGGAGTGCCTTGGAGATTTTCGGACTTGCAACAACCAAAATTAGCACAATATACCTTCATCCCCCAACGGGTTGGCAGAGGTGGTAACCGTGTACCCTCTTGTCGCCATGTGTGTTCTGTTTCATGGTAGGAGGCACCACTCCATGCCCATTATCGTCATATCAGGCACAAATTTCTACTAAGCTGATACTAAGGAGGAAAACCCAATATTACTTTACCCGACCGGGCTTCGAATTCGAAACCACAGAGCGGTCTCGTACTGCGCACGCAATACAACTACGCGACCGGGGCAATATCTCTATATCCTTTTGCACAAATAGTAAAACATCTTTCGCATTCCAGATCCTGTCATAGGACCTGAAGACCGTAGGCGAATCAACGATGGAATCTCTGTGAGCTTCAATCCAAGGGGAGAATCCGCCGCACGCGACCTAAGCAATAACGGGAAGTCAGACTCCAAGGATCAGGGAAACGAAGATGATCTCCCAGTAAGCTTGATTCCAGTAGAAAATGGTGCTGCCGCCCGCATAGGCGATCTAAGCAATGACGGGAACTCAGACTCCAACGTTCAGGGAAACGGAGATGATCTCTCAGTAAGCTTGATTCCAGTACAAAATGGTGCTGCCGCCCGCATAGGCGAACTTAGCGACCCCAAAAGTCACCACTGATGACAACGTCAGCCTGTAATTTAAGGTGTTAACATTAAAGCGTAACTGTATTAAATGGTTTTTCATTGTTTCTGTTTATATTGTTAAATTCATTTTTTGTTTAACTTTTTGAAATAGATTTTTAGGAATAATTTGATTCTTAATTTTTCCCATTTGTTGATTACTCCAGCATGTTGTTTCAAGATGTCTCCTAGCTGGCTAAGAGAACCTTATCGTGTGATATTTCATGAAACGCAATAAATTTCACTAAACTCTATGAAAATGTATCAAAACTTACATATAATTCAATGTCGAGCATGCTAAGTATGTTGCGATTGTAAAAACGATGCGCAGTGATTCGCGCAATTCGAACATATATCAAGACATATTTAAAATTGCAAATAGGGGACCGGCCTATGCTTAATTTTGTACATTATTCTATATGTAATGGTTAATAATACGAAAAAGAAGCACTATTGCGAAAACTGCATAAAAATTGTTTAAAAAATTATCGATTAATTCATATTTAATATATTGTAACGTGCAGAAGTGGGCGCGATGTGGGGATATCGCTTCATCTCTTTCTTTCGCACGCGTCGTAATTTCCGATGACGTCACATGTAGGTATTTTGTCTCTTTTCTGTTTCTTGTTATAACTTACTTATAACTTGTTGATTTTTTACCGGATTTTAATAATTCTTTCTGTATTATAATTTATATTGTGTAAATATTTGATAATAATAAAGTATAAAAATGAGTTCGGTACCCTATTATACTTAAATATCTTGATTTCATGACTAGCAAATACATTAATCAGTTATAGTTGCCACTGCGGTCGCACGTATTGCACTCCGCGCTTCATTGTGATGTTGTATTCTCATTTTACGCGTTGTAAATTAATACAATAGATTATCGTCGCGCCACAACTTCACTTGAGGTAGGTCTCTCATATGTGAGAGTCCGCCTGGGTATGTAACACTGTGATGTTTATTTCTGCCGCTAAGCATCAGTGTAGTCACTGTTGTATTCCGGTTTGAAGGAAATTGTAGCCAGTGTAACTACTGGAAATAATGAGACAACATCTCACGTCTCAGGATGGCGAGCGCAGTTATATACCAAACAATACTTTGTATTTCAAGGTGTTGGATGGTGTTTGTTCGTCTCGACATTTACAGGAATAAAAAAAACAAATAAAAGTAACTCTTGTTAACGGGAGATCTTATGTGTTATAATGAACGACACCCTAACGTCTCAACAATACCCATAGTTTCAACCAGAATCAAATACGTCGAGTTATGCAAACGTGACGTCATCGACGTGTTTTTCCAAGAAAGATCCAGCGGTAGTAATAGATTCTCTCGATGGAAAACATTAATAACTAGTAAGTAACTAAGTGTTCGTGAGTATAATACTGACTGAAACTATGATGTTGCCTCTGCAACGAATTCTCTTAGAGGAGTAGTAGTGGATTTAGTGCGCGTAAATTAAAAATTAAAATTACTTTTTATTAATTTATTTTGTTCGAAACTTACACTTTTTTATTTTACATCTACGGCTCAAGTAACTTATTGTAAAGTGTTATTTCCAAGTAGATAAGTATGTAGTTTCATTTAGTAACGCCATGTCAAATTGACCCTGTGTGAGCACCATTTGTTCATAGAATAAACCAGACCAAATACCAGCTCGTGTCATTACATCTAGCCATAAATTAATGGCAAACATTTTGTACCGCCACAGACTATATTATAGTACCTGTAATAAATAGTCCAGTTTCCTTTCGGAAAATTCCGCCCTTGAACACCGCTACTGAGGTAATTTCACGTTTGCTCGCAAAGCAACTTTATAGATCACCCGCCCCGGCTTCGCACGGGTGCAATGCTGATACTAAATACACTACAGAAAAACTGTGAACGTTGTATATAAAACATAGCGGCCCGCTCTGGCTTCGCACGGGTATAACATAACAAAATAACAGTATTTCTCCACTATTTAATGGATGTTATTATACATATAAACCTACCTCTTGAATCACTCTATCTATTAAAAAAACGCATCAAAATCCGTTGCGTAGTTTTAAAGATTTAAGCATACATAGGGACAGAGAAAGCGACTCTGTTTTATACTATGTAGTGACTACGCGTGTTGAAACAGAAAGTATTGTGTATTATAAAGAATAATTCTTGTTTGTATTACATGGTTGTTCAATATTGATACAACTGGTAAGTGGAAAGTAAGGTCACAAAGATGGCGTGTGAAATTGTTATATTTAGCTAACAGACGCATATATCCTATCGTGGCGAGTTTATAGATTGCACACTGCACACGGAGGTAGAATAAATTTGATATCCACTCGGATAGGGTACAGTACAATGTTCCAACTCGCCATAGTTGCCTACGTAATGTGTAGCGTTCCGAGATCAGCCTGTATATCCGGTTTCAACAGGCTAGTATAATTGTGTCGACTGAGAGGTAATCATCTCTTGTCAGTCGATATTCTATTGGACGCCACTACACTTACCATCAGGTGCCTACTGCTCCTGACGGTAACTTTTCCAAGTCAGTATAAAAAAATACACGATTGTTGCCTAATATTGATCATCTACGAAGGGCAAGCAACATAAACTCTGAATATCAATAAAGTTTCTATAATGTTATACTTATACCCCCTTATTCATAGACGTTTTTTATCTAACGTCCGAGTAAGGCTGTGATAACAAGTCTGTTTCTCAGTGCTGACGGCATGGCAGTCTTCGCAGTGCGTAGACGTAGGGCCGTTGTGATTGGCTAATATTGAAATACAACAATAATAACCAATCACAACGGCCCTATGTCTATTTCTCAGTACCGTTGGGCACTGAGAAACAGGCTTGTTATCACAGCTTTACTCCGTCCTTAGATAAAAAACGTTTATGAATAAGCGGGAGTTTCTATTATTAGTTATCTAAGTAGCTATATCTTACCATAAACATTTTTCATTGATGCTCCGCTGCTATTGGGTCATAGCGTGATGCTTTACAATCTGTAGTGGTACAATTAGTGCATACACCGCCATCTCGTGAACATCACTGGAACCGCAAGATGAATATTGACAATTGGGAAATAATGCTCAATAATCACACTAGATGGCGCTAGACGATACTAATTTGCGATAGTAGGATTTGCGTGACACGCAACATATATACCACTTCCGACTTGGGCATTGTCGAAGTGACTGGTCAGGTAACATCTGCCTGACTGGACACCTTTCCCTCCCATAGAGGAACGCAACCATCTGATCCTCTACATCAGTGACTATCCATACGTCACTACAGGGTAAAATTTTCCAAAAGGGAATCCGATGCAACATTATATAAAAAGAACTAAAATACTAATAATATACATGAACGCGGTCTACAAATCGTTATATTATTAGATTATTATATTAATTACGAAAGGGAAGCGGGCAGGAATCGGGTAACACAGACCCTTTGCCACTAGGGCTTGTATCAAAATTTGTTGGAGGCTCTTCAGTGCAGTGCGAATTCTTTGGCACCCCGCTTAGTGTAATATAGGTATACCACGAGTGGAACCCGAAACTCGGAAGCCTTTGCTTGAACGTGCTTATTTCTTGAACTATTAAATCGATTTTGTATTTTTTACTTATAGAAAGATACATAACTCATAAATGCCAGGGTGCGTTGGGATAAAATCGGACGCTTTTTTAACGTGTTAAACATTATTTTTTTACAAGAATTAGCTACATTTTTATTTAAATAAAAAAACAATTCTTTAAATATAACAGTAAATGTTTTATAAGGTTTTAAAAAATTACAATACTTTTAGAAATGTGTGAGAAAGAGAGGTCTTACACAGGTATCATTCGGCCTATAACGAGCTTCTCAGCGATAAGACAGTGGTGTATCCAAAAATAAATAAGGCACAATTGCTTCAATACAATACAAGAATTTTATAGAACAAAGAGACATTTGTACCAACAATGAAATGATGTTTTATTCATATTATACAAAATTATTTGCTTTGTTTTACTAATACAATAATGCGTATTTAATCTTTTTAATTGCTTAGAAAGTATTCCACGTTTGATATTGATACAAGTGAAAAGTTTGGCAATTTGCAAATAAGGAATAAATATAAAAACGCGGCAACAGTCGAGGGATCATTCAAGTCGACAAGAAAACAAGCAAAATGAACCGCCTGGTACTCCTGTTCGCGCTGGTAAGTCATCTTTATAATTTTAAACGTTGTTGAGTAACTAATTGGAACATATTGTTTTATTATCATGCGCATTCAATTTCAGTTTCGCCTCTGTAGTCATTTACAGACCAAAAACTAAGCTAAGTTTAGCATAGCTCGCATAGTTGACAAATTTACTTATTATATATATAGTTGAAATAGTTTGTAGCAATCTGGGTTCGGCCTGTGTATATTCAAATACAAAGGCAAAGTGTCCCCACTGTACCTGCAAAAAATAAGAAAGTGATATTTGTTATCTATATTTTATTTTTAAAAGAATTTGTAAGATTGACGCGATCGGATACACACTATCCCATCAGTCAAAAGTTAATGTAAATTAGGCGTTGAAAATCATATATTACGCGGACTTAAAATATAGTTAAATACTATATATTATAGTACCGTTGGTAACCCTAACACAGACCGCTCCCTGAAGACACACTCGTGCCACTATGGCGGGTTACACACCTTGTGTACGGCGGTCGCTATCTCGCCAAACACAAAAATCCTACAACTTTTGCCGCTAAGCTACATTGTGCAGACACTATTGTGTTCGGGCAGAGCATTAACCAGTGTAATTAATTACTACTGATAATTTGATCGAACATTTGTAAAATAATTAAATATATAATTTGCAGGTCGCCGTCGCCTATGCCGCATTTGGTAAATCGGATGTGGTTGATCTTAATTCGGGTGAGTAGCCTTATGTATAATGCATCAGCACTGTATTAATTGTCCCTCTGCTGGATCCGAGCCACTACTGAGGGTTCGGCCATGGTCCACGCCAGTATGACTGTAGATTATCGAAATATTTGCGAATATTCTCAGATGGGTATTATGTTTTCTTTCGCCGTTAAAGTTCATTTAATTGGAAGTCAAGGGTCTCTTAAAATGTTCGGATTTCCAACAACCAAAGCTAGCACAATATACGGTTTCCCGAAGAGGTAGGCAGAGGTGCCACACGTTTACCTTCTTGTCGCCATGTGTGTTCCGTCTCAAGGTAGGGGGCACCACTGTCGCCATACCAGGCACAAACTTGACTCCGGGCTGATATTAAGGAGAAAAACCCAATATCAATTTGCCTGTTCCTGGCTTCGAACCCGAATCCTCGGAGCGGTTTCGTACTATGCACGCAATAAACTACGCCTCCAGGGCAATACTCCCGCCTCTTATACAAATAATAAAACATTTTTCGCATTCCAGATTCTGCCGTAGCATATGGTGACCATCCGCTTAGCGAAGATCAAATCTCAGTGAGTTTGATTCCCAAGAAAGATTCCGTCGTCAATGACCAAGGCAATGACGGGAACTCAGTCTCCAACGTTCAGGGAATCGAAGATGATCTCTCAGCAAGCTACATTCCGAGAGAAAATGGTGCTGCCGACCTCATAGCCGACCTAAGCAATGACGGGAACTCAGACTCCAACGTACAGGGATCCGAAGATGATCTCTCAGTAAGCTTGATTCCAGTAGAAAATGGTGCTGCCGACCTCATAGCCGACCTAAGCAATGACGGGAACTCAGACTCCAACGTACAGGGAATCGAAGACGATCTCTCAGTAAGCTTGATTCCAGTAGAAAATGGTGCTGCCGCCCGCATAGGCGAACTTAGCGACCCCAAAAGTCACCATTGATAACGTCAGCCTGTAAGTTACGGTGATAACATCAGAGCGTAACTGTATTTAATGGCTTTTCATTATTATATTTACTTTGTTAATTTAATTTTTTGTTTATATTTTAAAATATATTTTTAAGGATTTATTTGAATTTTCATTATTTCCCTTTGTCACCGTCGGCAGAATGTTTCAAGATGTCTCGATTCTCGTGTGATATTTTATGAAAGAAAATTTCAGTAAACTCTATGAATTTTAATCAAAATTTACATATTTAGCGGCATATAGGTGGACACCGCTGTAGAAGAACAGATGGTTGCGTTCCTCTATGGAAGGGGAAGATTCCCAGTCAGGCAGATGTTGCTTGTGACCGGCCGCGGCCCCTCCGACGATTCCTAAGGTAAAAGAAGAAAGAAAACGATCTATTAGTTACAGTTGCAACATAAACACAATGTACCTTAATTACAAATAATAATTAAAAATCGCTGGTCGCTGCTGTGAGCGGTGGGTAATCACTCAGCATAATGTGATGTGGTGCGAACCACAACACAACGCTGTTTTTCAAGTCACCTTAAGTTACATATCAACGGACGTTCAACTAGCTACTTAACAAGAATAATAAAATATATATTAGAAAAAAAGGTATTTAAAGTGTGCGAAATGAGCCTCATCAACGGAGCTGTCGATTGCACGCACTCAACCACGCATATTAGTTGCGTCAGGCAAGCTGTCGCAGGCGCACGACTCACATGTACGTGTCATAGACATAATACTTATTAAATAAATATTATAAGAAAAATATCCACTTATAGTAAGTATATCGATAAACTATAAACAATGCGCCGTCGTAAAGTTAACGAAGAAGTTATGGGAAACCACGGCATGAAGGATGTAGTCTCATCACATGGAACAGTGATTATTCGTTGCTAGTTGCTTGGAGGCAGTGGCGGCCGTAAACGACGCAAGGCCCCAGGCGAAAGCAAAGAAACAGACGCGAGGCCCCGGGCAGAGTAAAAAACGTTCCCCTGTTTTAACAGTTTCGTCGGTAAGAACGTAAAGGTCCTGCGAGGCACCGCGCGAGGCCTCCGTAAGCGCGAGGACACGGGTGGTTGCCCGGTTCGCCTCCCCCAAAGGCCGCCTCTGCTTGGAGGTTGAACTAGCCTTATCTACGCAAAGGTCATAATACATGTGTAATTATAATACCTATTTTCGTTTTTTGTTCATTTAATAAATGTAATTTAAATGTATCTTTTGTTTTCATGGATCTAATATATAGTTGCAGTAAAATATTCCAGCCGGGACAGTCCGCGAACTTGAAACATCTCTAAAGGCAGCAGTTTTATGTTAAGGCGTCAAGAGTGGATAAGATGTCGAACGAGCATCTGTAGTGGTCATGTGTCCAACTTAACTTATTGTACAGGTATGCCGGCTATTATAGCAGCGATAGCCTAGTTGGGTGTGGAACGAGCTGGCAAGACGAAAGTCCGCAGGTTCAAATCCGAAGGGCACACACTTCTGACTTTTCTAAAATGATGTGTGTATTCTTTGTGAAGTTATCGTTCGCTTTAACGGTGAAGGAAAACATTGTGAGGAAACCGGCACATCTGAGAAGTTCTCTATAGGAATTTCGAAGGTGTGTGAAGTCTACCAACCCGCACTAGGCCAGCGTGGTGGACTAAGGCCTAATCCCTCTCAGTAGTAGAGGAGGCCCGTGTTCAACAGTGGGCAAGTATATAATACAGGGCTGATATTATAAACTGTCTACCAGTCTCTTTCTCAAGGTAATACTAAGAAAATCCCGTACAAAACCCTCAATCTGTAAAAACAAGTTGGAGGTGATATATATGTTGCGCGTCACGCAAATTTTGCCATCGCAAGTTAGTATCGTTTATCCCCATCTAGTGTGATTATTGAGCATTATTTCCTAATTGTCAATATTCATCTTGCAGTTCCAGTGTTAAAAAAATTAACGCTAACATTTTTATAAATAGTGACGAGGTGAGTTTTGTGGATACAACCAAATTTTTAGGTATCACACTGGACTGTAAACTTCAGTGGGGCCCTCATATATCTGTTCTAGCTAAAAAGCTGAGCGCCGCAGTTTTTGTAGTGGGCAGGATACGCCAACTGACATTGAGACAGCTAGATTGGTATAATTTGCTTACTTTCATAGTTTATTAAGTTATTTAATTTTACTATGGGGTGGTGCTGCTGACATTAATACCATATTTGTTCTACAAAAAAGAGCGATAAGATCTATTTATTCGCTGACCTCTAGATGTTTTCTGCGAGAAAAATTTAAAGAAGCAAATGTAATAACAGTAGCATGACAATTCATTTACGCTAACTTAGTGTATGTCCATAAAAATATAGAAAAAATCCAATAGTTAGCTATACCCATAATTTAAATACTTAAAACAAAAATAATTTAGTTAATCACAAAACAAGACTCCAAAAGATTAGCAAGTCTTTTAAAGGTTACTGTATATATTTTTATAACAAAGATTTCACTGAAATCAAGTCCTTAAATATGGATAAATTCCAAACAACTATTAGACGAAAGTTGTGTAATAAAGATTATTACAAAATCTCAGAATAAATAGATGATTTAATGCCTTGGATTAAGTTTGTATGTGTGATTTTTTTTTGAAATCCTGTCATTCGACCGAATATATGATTTTTTATTTTTCTTTATTCGGAATATCACTGTATGCGACTTGGGTATGAAATGCTCTCTGTCTGTACCTACCTGCAGCGGCGTCGTGTGACGGGTCGGCCACTTCCCTACAATATGGTTGAGGAGGCCGATGGCTGGCACATGCGTCATACTCCTGAACAGGTTGCTTGTGTGGACTGTTCTGCCCATTTTGCTTACTATTACTTATTGCTAGGGGTATATAAGTATATTTCATGATTCCTGAAAGGATTGTGCACTCATATAGAAATTTCCTTTATTACCTATTTACGAGCATAAAAATGAACTGCTCTAAACAGCAATAAAAAGATTTTTTTCTTTTTTCTGAGTATCATGTTATGTAGTTTATACCTTAAACTGATTTTGAAAAGAGCAACACCGAAGTTTCTTGCCCGTTCTCTGGTGAGAACTGCATGAACTCGTGGTAGAGTTAATATTGTCGGAATGTAAATCATATATAACATTTTACAGGTTTAAATAAATTATTTTATTTCATTTCAGTGATGTTGATGAGATGGCGGTGTATGCACTAATTGTACCACCACAGACTTTAGTACCTATACTATCGTGCCAAGCTCAAAAGAGGTATCTCAAAAAAAATCTTAATTTTCATGTTGTCAGATAGCTTAAAGAAATACCCATCCAATGAACTTACCTAAATAACTGTATCTTGTTAAAAAAACCTTAAAAGAGTTTCTCTATCTCAGTTTTACATACAAAACTATATTTACAAAACTTTGATTATCCCGAAATAAGGTTTCCCTGACATACCGCTTTAACGCGGCAGTATATGTTATATCGTTCCTTTCAGAAAATGTCACCCTTCACCACTAGCCGCTGCTGTGGTATTTTCCCTTTTGCTCGCAAAGAAACTTTCTAGAACATTACACGTGTACAAACAGAAAGTATTGTGTATTATAACGAATAATTCACGTTTCACATATAACGTGGTTGTTCAATATTGATACAACTGGTTAATGAAAGTAAGGTTACAAAAATGGCACGTATTTTATATTTCGCATTCTTAATAAAATAATGACCTACTTCCAATTTGTTAATTTGTGGCAGTCGTCGGAAGACTAATTTTTGTTTGCTACCTTTTCTTCTGAAGTTGTTATAAAATCGAGCTTATTAAAGATAGGTAAAAAATGAAACCTACAGCATGAAAAAAAGGGAAAAAAACTAAAAGGTCGCAAACAGAAATTGGTTGTTTGTCGATTCCCACAAATTGGCAATTTTGGAATGGGTCATTATTTTATTAAGAGTGCGATTTAGCTAACGTAGTTACGGACGTTTTTAGCCATTCGTGGTAGAGTTTATGGATTGCGCACTGCACACCGCGTTGTTTCGCTGGAGGTAGAATATATTTTATATCCGCCTGGATAGCAACCGTACACGAGGCGTTAAAACCTTTCATAATGGCCCACACAACACATACCGTATTTATCCACAAAGGCTTATGCTAAAGCGCAACCAGGGCACCTACTTTTCGCCAATTCCATGATTTGATAGGGGGTGAGCCTCATCGCCACATCGAGCACAGATTCCATACTCCGGGCTGATACTGAGCAGAAAAACCCTAATATCACTTTGCCCGACACGAGATTCGAACCCAGCACCTCAGAGCGCTGTTCTACCGCGCATGCAGTACACCGAGGCAAGCAGTAAGTCACGTTTACAGTAAAAATATAAATATATTCTTTGACGTCACGGACGGCAAACCAGCCTAAGCTGATTGCGTGTGTTTGTTTAGCAAAATAATATTGTACATAAATTTAACCATTTTTATTTACATTTCCCGTTTATTGATTAACAGCTCTTCACGTTACTATATGCAGTGAATTGGGTTAAAACTTGAACTTTATTTAAAATTATAACAGTGGACCTAATTCTACCCTAATCGGGAAAGAAAAATAATAAATAAATAACTATAAAAACTTGCAGTGTTCGTAAGTGCACGCACAAGATCCGATCGCTGTGCGTATCTTATGTTTACAATTACATTAACTCTGTAGTGGCGAGTAGGTAGACACCGCTGTAGAGGAATAGATGGTTGCGTTCCTCTATGGAAGGGGAAGATTATCAGGATTTCCAGCTGAACAGATTTTGTGCCTGACCGGGTGCGGTACCTTCGTCAGTTTCTAACGGAGGTGGTATATACGCCGCGCGTTGCGCATATTCTGATATCGCAAGTAAGTATCGTTTATCGCCATCTAGTGTAATTATTGAGCGTTATTTCTTCATTGTCATATACATCTCGCAGTTACAGCAACGTTGACGAGATGGCGGTGTATGCACTATTTTTACCGTCACACCAGAACTTATTTACTTATTAATAGACACACCAACGATTTATCATAGAAAAATACATATGCAAGATCCACAATATAAGGTATTTATTCTAGGTGACAAATCTTTACAGCTGTATACAATAATATTATAGCACACCTTCGCAAGACTATACGCACAACGCCATCTAGTGATGTTTCTTAAAACGTCTTAGTGCAATCGAATACTATGCCGTTAGTTAAATGTGGCGCCATCTTCTTGTCACCGGCAGATGGCGTTGAATGCAGTATATGTAATGCTGCGTACCACCGTAAGTTTGCCTAGAGGTACGTCAACGGCGTCATGTCGTCTAAGAGCCCTTACCTTTGAATTGTACTCCTTTTTGGTGCTCTGCTCATCAGCTCATTCGCTCATGCATTTTGATGTAATATTTGCACGGAGCATTCATGATACTCTTCAGGATTTAGTTTTTCATAAATGTATGCCTTTGGCGTCCATGACATCCCAACGGCCCGGTGGAAGATCAGTGCTAGTTTTTGTCAGTATATGCAAAGTTGAGACTTTTTTGACTAGGAAATAGGTTTCAGTGTTTTGTTTATGTAATTATTTTGTATTCTCGGTTTAAAATAAAACTATTTTATTGCGGTTTTTTATAATTATCTCCTGACGTTTTGAAGACTTTATAGCCATCATGGCAGCAATAATGATAAATGTTGCAAAGATGCGGAAACGGTATAAGTTATGGAACAAATATTATTTTTTTCCCTTCAAAAGTTCTAAATAATGTATTATAAAACAAAGAACCCAGCCATATCGCCAGCCACAGCTGATTGGCGGCAGAACTAGACATTGCGGTGGTACCTACACAGGCGTACTGTCACATATGAGAGACCTGTAAACTGTGAACTTTCTTAAAAATAAAGATGAAACCAATTAGAATAAATTCGTAATTAGTTAATATTGTATAAGCCAACACTATGATTTTTCTATTACCAATTCTTTGATTTTGTTAACAATAGACAAATTATTATTATAGACTCGATAGTCAATGATGTCATTTCTAAGTACTTCATATTATTTTATACACAATATCACGCATTTATCCCCAAAGGGGCATGCAGAGGCGCAACCAAGGCACCCACTTTTCGCCAAGTGTGTTCCGTCCCATGATGTGATAGGGGACGAGCCTACCGCCATATCGGGCACAAATTCCAGGCTCCAGGCTGATACTGAGCAGAAAAACTTGAATATCACTTAACCCAATCCAGGATTCGAACACAGGACCTCAGAGCGCTGTCGTACCGCGCATGCAGTACAACTACGCCACCGAGGAAGTCAAGCAATATAAACTCTGAATATCAATAAAGTTTCTATAATGTTATATAGTTTCAATTATCAGTTATCTAAGTAGCTATATCTTACCATAAACATTTTTCATTGATGCTCCGCTGCTATTGGGTCCTAGCGTGATGCTTTACACTGGCTACAATGCGGTGGTACCTACCCAGGCGTTGGACTCTTACTAATTCTCATGCATTTGGTTTATTCAAGCACTCCTTGCTTAACCAAAGTACAAATAAAATGTTATTTCACATGACTGTATGTGGATATTAGTTAGTTGCTCAATAGTTTTTTCTAATATTGAACTAAATTTTATTATTTTTAGCAGCGTAAAGGTAGTCAAAGCTGTAGAGGAACAGATGGTTGCGTTCCTCTATGGAAGGGAAAGATTTCCAGTCAGGCAGATGTTTGTGACCGGCCGCGGCCCCTCCGACGGTTCTTATTCGGAGGTGGTATATATGCAGCGCGTTGCGCAAATTATGCCATCGCAAACCAGTATCGTCTATCGCCATCTAGTGTGATTCCTGTGCGATCACTACGAGTGTATCAATACATCAATCATTGTGTAGTTCCGGTGATGTTGAAGAGATGGCGGTGTATGCACTAATTATACCGCCACATTATTTTTTATATTCTAACAGGTCCCAATATAACGTAGCATTTAAGTATGATATTAATATTTTATTTTAAGTGCCATGTCTATGATCGTATATTTACATTGTACCATGACATTGTAATGTTGTTATAGAAATTTAAATAATGTAATTATTACTTATTACTAACGTGACCAGTCGACGTCCCGTTTTGAACGGGACCGTCCCTTTTTTCGGTAATTTGTCCCGGTGTCCCCACGAAAAACTCGGGGACACAAAATTGTCCCGATTTTAGAAACCGTGCTAAAAATTTAAGAGCCGCCCAGGCTGCTACTTGACTCCAACGCCTACGAATCTATTCTTTAATAAATAAAATGTGGACATCTGAAAAAACTGAGTTACAGATTCCAGTTCTGAAAGCGATGTTGATAACTAAAGTCAATATAAAAAAAAACCAGCTGTAATAAAACAAATTTGTTCTTCAGAAAAATATAAATAAAAGTGATCATTTGTATCTTACATAATATTTTTAATTTATACCTAATTATCTAATAATCTAATCTTATCTTATTTTAATAACATAATGCGAAGTTTGTAAAAAGGTTTGGATGTTAGGACGTTTGTATGTTTGTCAGAAGTAAACGCAGAAACAGCTGAATGGATTTGTATAAAATTTTGTATTTAGATGAGATTTTGCTTCTTAATTTTATCTTTATAGTTACATATAACATCACGCATTTTATCCCCGAAGGGGTATGCAAAGGCGCAACTAGGGCACCCACTTTTCGCCAAGTATGTTCCGTCCCATGATGTGATAGGGGGCGAGCCTATCGCCATATCGGGCACAAATTCCAGACTCCGGGCTGATACTGAGCAGAAAAACCCAAATATCACTTTGCCCGACCCGGGATTCGAACCCAGGACCTCAGAGCGCTATTGTACCGGACGTGCAATACAACTACGCCACCGAGGCAGTCAATCTTTATAGTTGTTCGGGAAAAATGCGATTTTCCGAGTTTTCATCTGTGCAACGCTCGGCCGCCAAAGTACAAATTTTCTAAAAAGCGTGTGTTGCTTTTTATCCATTGAGAACCTATACTTGACGTAAATAAACCGATGTCCCGTTTTGAGACAAAAAATAAATGGTCACGTTATTTATTACATGTTATATATAAAGAGTATGAAGGCAGACTGCCTCGGTGGCGTAGTTGTATTGCATGTCCGGTACAATAGCGCTCTGAGGTCCTGGGTTCGAATCCCGGGTCGGGCAAAGTGATATTTGGGTTTTTCTGCTCAGTATCAGCCCGGAGTCTGGAATTTGTGCCCGATATGGCGATAGGCTCGCCCCCTATCACATCATGGGACGGAACATACTTGGCGAAAAGTGGGTGCCTTAGTTGCGCCTCTGCATACCCCTTCGGGGATAAATGCGTGATGTTATGTATGTATGTATGTATGTATGAAGGCAGACTTAATGCTGAAGGCACTCTCTACCAGTCAACCTTTAGGTGGTGCTGACTAGAGACGTAGGTTCACAATGAGAGAATGTAATGGAGAGAATATTATCAAAGACTGATATAAATTAAAAGTATAAAATCTACGTAATATAAATATACCCACAAATATACGTACATACATAATTATGCTATAAGTATGCTAAATAAATAAAAATATATTTTAGTTTTTAATTAAGTATGTTGTCAGTGGTAAATGTACATCTATCAACAGCATACTAATCAGGTGTTATTTATTTTGCATTCAAGGTTATTATATGTTTAGCTGTCGGTGTACCTTATTGTGATAAATAAAATAAAGACATTGTAGACTGCCTTCTTCCATATATAGGTATATGCATCGACACAATGTATTAGAGTTATGGCGGTAAAATTAGTGCATACACCGCCATCTCGTCGACGTCACTGGAACTATGCAAAGACCGATATGGTATTGACACAACTGTAGTAATATCGCACAGCAATCACGCTAGATGGCGATAGCGATACTCGATTGCGATAGCAGAATTTGCGCGACGCAGTATATATACCACCACCGAATAGGAACCGTCGGAGTGGCCGCGGCCGGTCACAACATCTGCCTGACTGGAAATCTTTCTCTTTCATAGAGGAACGTAACCATCCGTTCCTCTACAGCGGTGTCTACTTTAACACCGCAAAAGAGTCATAATAAAACAATCAAATGGATGCAACTGAATTATATTTTGAAGAAATGTAATCAAATTTGACATAAAACAAAAAACATGAACCGTGCTTTCAAATTCAAAGGTTATAAAGAAACGTCTATGCTTTACTGGCTGACGTTACCAACGGCGCCTCCGGCATTAGCACCGGCAGCAGCGGGTACATTGGCTTGAGCGACAATCTGAGCACCTTCGGGCACGGCGGCATTAGAGTTTTCTTGCACTGCACCAGCTACATTTCCAGCAGCGTTGCCAGCGGCATTGGCATTCTCTTGTACTGCACCAGCTGCATTTCCAGCGGCCTCACCGACGGCATTGGCTTTGTCTTGCACTGCACCAGCTACATTTCCAGCAGCGTTGCCAGCGGCATTGGCATTCTCTTGTACTGCACCAGCTACATTTCCGGCAGCGTTGCCGGCGGCATTGGCTTGCTGTTGTACTGCACCAGCTGCATTTCCAGCAGCGTTGCCGGCGGCATTGGCTTGCTGTTGTACTGCACCAGCTACATTTCCGGCAGCGTTGGCGTTGCCTTGTGGTCTTTTACTACCGCCTATGCTAACACGTGTATTCAGAAGTGGAATATCTGGAATGAAAAATAAATGTTTTACTTTTCGTGTAAGATGTCATGAGATAATGATAGGCTAAGAGGCGAAGTTCGAACACCTCCAAATCTATAGTCACCGACTTGGATGAACAATAACATCGGCCCTGCATTATATACTATCCCATTGCTAGGCCTCTACTGAGGTTTTAGGTTAGTACACTACGTTGTATTGCAAGTCACACACCTCCGAAAATTCTTATAAAACTCTCATACGTAGCCTCACATTTAAGGTCAGAGGACCCTATTCCATTTACGTATATCCGTCTATTATCCTGTCTTCTAACAAAGCTGTCCTTCGTATAGAACGCCCGTAGTTGCAAAAAGATGGATTCGCCCTCCTAGACGGACTACGGCCCCCTGAAGTAATAAAAACACTTTACAAATGTGTTTTAATGCGCTTGTGAGGACATTTACCTTATCTTTTAAAAATCTAAATTATGCGTGTAATGCCGGCACGACCGTGTATTATATACTGTCCCAATGCTGCACGGGCCTCCTCTACTACTGAGAGTTAGGCCTTAGTCCACCACGCTGTAGTGCGAGCAGCCTTCACACACCCTCAAAATACCTATAGAGAAATTCTCAAGTATGCAAGTTACCTCACGATGTTTTCCTTCACCGTTAAAGCAAGCGATAATTTATAATAGTAGCGGAGCCCAGGATGATACATCAGAATTTATTCGAGCGTTATAGAGACCTATTGGGTTGCGAAGCTTAGATGATAAGAAGAAAAAAATGTCATATGATATATACCTTTTCATTGGTGGGGAGAGTGGCTATAGATTTCCAAAAATGTAAAAATCAAACTGTTACATGGACATACTCGAGCGCGTCAGATATTGAAATCAAAGATGTCCAACGTATTTTCAAAAATGTACGCTTGTTAATCTGATTGTTTCCATGATGGGGATGGTTGTACGTAAGGGTTGAAAATGAAAAAAAATCAAAAAAAATCGGGCGTGTCAGATTTTTAAGGGCGTGTTAAATGAACCTAAAAATGCTCTTGTATAATAATCTGACTATTTGGATGTTACGCAAACTTGCGGCTATTATTAAAATGTGCAGAAAAAATCGCCATTTTGAAATACTCGAACGCATCAGATTAAGATATATATGGTTCATCTTTATGCCGTAGATGTGATGTTTCATAATCTGACGATTTTCTGGAGGGATTCGCCTAAACTGACAATTAAAATTTGTATTTTTTTTTTTTTAAATCATTGAACTTAATTAATTGGAAAGCTCAAGAAATACGAACGAGTCTGCGTGATCAGCTATACTGTTATGGCGTTAAGGAAACAGATACCAGAGTGGGGACGGAGTGAGAGAGTAATAGGTAGAAAAAGAGTGAGACAGGAATATAAACGCGTAGAGGGGAATATAGGCATCACGTAGCTACACGTATTAAACTTTATCGATGAATTTTTGTTACTTCGGCTAGTGGAAATCATCAGATTATATATTTTTCGTAGTCCTTGAATTATTTCCTTCAAAATAAAAAAAAAATTAGCCACGCTCGAGAAAGTCGAGATGCCGTTTTTTTTACAACTTTATAGCCCTGCCTTTTCTTTACGTCATACCCAAAATGTCAGATTAGTGAACTATATACGTTCTTACATGTAACTAAATCATCCTACCTTAATCTGACACGCTCGAGAATTTCTGATGATAATTTTTTTTAACTAATCTGATCTTTTATCCTTGACAGGCGGCCATATATGTAAGGCCAATAATGGGTGGAAGTATTTAACTGGGTACAAGGTATCCCCCTGTACATTAATCTGCCGCGCTTTAGTTAATCCCGAATTCCCCGCTTGGGCTCCCCTACTATAAAGAATAACACATCGTTTTAGAAAATCAGAAGTGTTTTCTCCTGGGATTTGAACCTGCGGACATTCGTCTCGGCAGTCCATTCCACACCCAATTAGGCTATCACAGCTTTTATATTGATTACTACAAATTCGTATACTTACTAAGATCTATGTTCAATAGATTACCCAGGAATGGCACAGGTGTGGCTTGGCTGAGAGCTACCTGCAAATTTAACAGTTTATATTACTATTATCATAGTTATATAAATGTATCAGCCTTGATGAATATTTTATTGAGTTACTACTGGTGGTAGATCTCTCATATGTGAAAGGCCGCCTGGATAGGTACCACCGCAATGTCTGTTTCTACCGCCAGCAGTGTATTCTCACTATTGTGTTCCGGTTTGAAGGATATGTAGCCAATGTAACTACAAGACATAATAAGAGTTAACATCTCATGTCTCAGGATGGCGAGCGAAGTGGAATACCAAACAATACTTGGTAATTCAAGGTGTTGGTGTTTCTAATGTTTATGGATCGTATCGCTTACCATCAGGCGAACGGCAAGCTCGTCCCGTCATTCAAAGCATCAAAAAAAAAGATTACAACTGCCAATCTCGGGTTCAATCATGAGTCGGGTAAAGGGATTTTATAATCATCAGCCCGGTGTCTAGAATTTGTGCACGACATTGTTACAGGCTCGCCACCTATCATATCATGAAATACGGACGATAAAAAGAAAATATATAGAAGTCAACATCTTTAGTGCTTAAAGCGACCAACTAAGATAAAACCGTTGTAACACATTAAAATAAAACTATTTTACGGATTTTATCGCGGTATTTTATATTCCAGGTGATCCGGCAAACGTGGTGTTGCCATATACATTATTACAAAAAAATATTTTTGTAGTTAAATAAAATTATAAGTATTAAAATCACGATAAAAAATAGGGGTTGATGGTAGAATGGTGAAAATGTATGATTTTATGTATTTTTAATGCCAAATCATAAAAATTGAAGTTGAAATAAATTTTCAATTTTTTTTTTGTGGGCCACCCTTATCATTTAGGGCTTTAAAATATATTTACGACCGATTCTCAGACCTACCAATTATATCCAAAAAAAATGCATAAGAATCGGTCGAGCCGTTTCGGAGCAGTTTTCAGACTAACACTGTGACACAAGAATTTTATATATTAGAATTTCTCCTGACGTTTTGAAGACTTTGCAGCCTTCGTTCAAAATTTAAGACACTGTGAGCTCATTCTGCGTAGATCGGACCGTCAACAGCTAAAATTTAAACACAACTTGTTTAAATATAAATATAATAAGTGTATTTGTAAAATGTAGGTAGATATTATAACTTTGACTTTACGGATGAACAACACCTCAGTCCCCCCCGTGACTATGAAGGCTGCAGTCTTCGAAACGTCGGGAGAAAATAATAATATAAAGACCGCGAAAAACTCCGGAAAATAGTTTTATTTTAAATTTTTTATTTTCAATAAATAAATGAAATTCTATAAGCAGAAATATAATGACTTACCAGCGCGAACAGGAATGGCAGACAGTTCATGTTGATTGTTTTCTCGTCGATGACTTGAATGATCCCTCGACTTGCAGCATCTTTTATACACATGCACTATTTGCAATTTACAAAAGTATGCACTTGTATCCACATTAAATACAATAAAGTTTAAACGTTCTTAATAAATAAAATGATATATTATAGCGTAAACGACAATGGAATTAAGTGAAAAACACGCGACGCATTGATACAAGTGTTTCAAGTTTCCTATAAATAGAGTCCTTGAAGCGAGATGCAGAAAACAACGCGATGCATTATGCTTCCATATTATCACCAGTGGCGGTTCTTCTATAGAAGCCCAAAAGCCTGACTTGCCTTAAAATTATTAGCACAAAACGGAATATGGAACAATAATCGTAATTTTACGGTCGGTATAGTAAAAATTAAAAATTCCCGCGCTAAGTGTCGGTGCACCGAGCCGATTCGCGTCGAGCGCACCTACACACACACTAATACACCCTAACACATACCACATCTAAACCGTATCAGTATGCACGCATTTCATTTTTAATATAAAACACGCGCACAAAATATATTCCATCACTCTCTCTCGCGTGGGCTTCCATGAGGCTTTCTGCCATGGTTTTTTTTCTCTTTGACACTTATAGATTGAATACGGATAAAATCCTACCACACACATATAGCTATAGTAAGTGCTATAGCAAACAGTAATAGAAATAAAGCCATGCTTTATAAACAGTGTTGCCAATTCTTTGCACTTCTACTAATATTAAACATTTATTCTAAATAATATTCCTTATTTGGATGAATAATCTTTTATTTTTCATGTATATTTAATGATTTTAGAATAAACATAATTACATTTACATAGTAATAATTACTTTTCGTATAATTTTAGTAGAAATGTTGAGTATAATTTGCGATTAGTAACTGGCAACACTAGTTGTTTGTTTTGATTGAGCCGGCGACACATTTTTTAAAGTTTTTGTGTTTATTACGTGTTTTTGAATTATTTAAAACATTTAAATATAAAGAAGATGAGTAAAATTATACCTGATAATAGTTTCAAGTGTGTGAAAGTTTGATAGCCGAGAAGAAAGTAAATTTGTTAGGTTATGATGAAAAACAACATTCAACAAGCTGGCGAGAGGCGCGAAATGTACTCCTGAGTTGAAGAATCTTATAAGTTATTTAGTCTAGTATCCAAAACTAATTGGCGTGATGGATACTTCCATACGAACAAACATTACCTAAGTTGTATTGGCTTTGCACATTTTTCTCGAACGAGACAAGTGTTTGGGATACTTATTTTAAGGATAATAATTTAATCGGCGCTGTATGTAAGAGATATTCCAATTTACAAAAACATACAAACGTAATAATTTCGGTAAACAGCGAAATGGAACATTATTTCAGCAATTAAGTAGGTACTGTAGGTAGATATGTGACGAAATTTCAAAATAAAACATTGCGCGTCGACACTCGACAATCGTTGTATTGTTATTTGTTCCGAGATTGGTTGATAATTGATATAGGTAATTTAACTTCTTTTAGAGGTATTGACGGGTCAAATTTTTTCAACACTAGTTTTATGTGAAACGGAGACGAATTTTTTTTTGTACTGCTTTGGCTTACCCATACCCGATATGGTAGGCACGCCACTGATTATCACGAACTGTTAAAAAAATAATTAAGAAAAATAAAATGCTTTATTCATCACGTAGGCGAATATAGTTGCGCTTATGGTACCTCAAGGAACACGAGATTGCCTATAATATAAAAATAAATCGCTGAATGTGTTGCTAAGCGCAAATCTCGAGAGCAGCTCAACCGATTTTGCTAATTCTTTTTTTATTCCTTGAAGTACGAGGATGGTTCTTACGGAGAGAAAGATTTAAAAAGATGCCTGAAAACGTCTAAAAATAATACTTTTCTATACTCCCATACAAAAGATTCGTAACAATACTGAAAAATCAATTTGAACTTTAATACCATACTATAAAGTTTAAGTGTAAGTGGAGGGGTTCCGGAAAGGCAAAACAATTGAGTGACATTATATGTAATGATGGAAAGAATTTTAAATGTTTTATAATTTTTATTTTTGATATAATGTAATTTTTGACTTATCAATTATCTTTTTTATTTTTTTATCTTCCGAGCTGACCCTGTGACCCGAATAGCAGAATAAGTATTGAAAAAAAAAATGAAAGAATCGACTGTTAGGCGGTACGAAGTTGGCCGGGTCAGCTAGTAAGTAATAATAATACCCTTAGAAATTAACTCGCGATTAACGTGAAAGTTATATAACCGGGCAAATTGGTAATATCGGAGGTAATCTAAATATATATAACTCAAAGGTGACTGACATAGTGATCTATCAACGCACAGCCCAAACCACTGGACGGATCGGCCTGAAATTTGGCATGCAGGTAGATGTTATGACGTAGGCATCCGCTAAGAAAGGATTTTGATTAATTCTACCCCTAGGGGATAAAATAGGGGATGGAAGTTTGTATGAAACTTTGTCAATTTTAAACCGATCGGGCTGAGACTTTGCATGCATAAAGCTACTATGACGTAGGCATCCCCTAAGAAAGAATTTTGATAAGTTCCACCCCTAAGGGTATAAAACAGGGGATAAAAGTTTGTATAAATCTTCTTAGATTTTCGACTGATTGCACTGAAATTAAAGATTTGAGCTACTATGACGAAGACGTTCGCTTAAATAGGATTTTGATAAATTCAACCCCCATGGGGATAAAATTAGTTTGAACCTACCAGTACCGGGAAAATATGTAGCAAGACTTTTTATCATACAGTGGACTTTAATCCCGGAAAACTCCTTCACGCGGGCGAAGCCGCGAGCAAAAGCTAGTTTTATTATAAAATTTAATGCAATTCCCTAAATAACTTTTATACGTTTTACAGAGCCTAGGAACAACAAGTTAGTAGTAGTTAGCGATGACGAGCAGGCCTAAATAAAGAGCCAACACACCGGTATGGAACAAAAACTATATTAAATGAAATCTCACCATAACAGTGAAATCTGTGTAACTCGGATCTCAAGAGACCTAGGATTTTGTGAAGCCTGTATAACTGAGTTTTCAAGAGATCTAGGATTTTGTGAAACCTGTATAACTAGGATCTCAAGAAACGTAGGATTTTGTGAAACCTGTATAACTCAGATCTCAAGGGACCTAGGATTTTGTGAAACCTGTATAACTGGGAACTTAAGGAACCTACGATTTTGTGAAACCTGTAAAACTGGGATATCAAGAGACCTTGGATTTTGTGAAGCCTGCATAACTAGGATTTTGTGAAACCTGTATAACTGGGATATCAAGAGACCTTGGATTTTGTGAAACCTGTATAACTGAGATTTCAAGAGACCTACGATTTTGTGAAACCTGCATAGCTGGGATTTGTGAAACCTGTATAACTGGGATATCAAGAGACCTAGGTTTTTCGGAAACCTGTATAACTGAGATCTAAAAGAAACTAGGATTTTGTGAAACCTGTATGACTGAGATCTCAAGAGACCTAGGATTTAGTGGAACCTGTATAACTGGGATATCAAGAGACCTAGGATTTTGTGCAGCCTTTATAACTGGGAACTCAAGGAACCTAGGATTTTGTGAAGCCTGTATAACTGGGAACTCAAGGAACCTAGGATTTTGTGAAACCTGTATAAGTGGGAACTCAAGGAACACAGCAATCATGCTAGATGGCGACAGACGATACTCGATTGCGAGAGCAGAATTTGCACAGCATATATACCACCACCGAATAGGAACCGTTGGAGGGGCCACGGCCGGTTACAAGTAACATCTGCCTAACTGGAAATCTTTCCCTTCCATAGAAGAACGTCACCATCTGTTCCTCTACAGCAGTGTCTACTTTAACACCGAAAAAGAGTCATAATAAAACAATCAAATGGATGCAACTGAATTATATTTTGAAGAAATTTAATCAAATTTGACATAAATCAAAAAACATGAACCGTGCTTTGAAATTCAAAGGTTATAAAGAAACGTCTATGCTTTACTGGCTGACGTTACCGACGGTGCCTCCGGCATTAGCACCGGCAGCAGCAGGCACATTGGCTTGAGCGTCAACCTGAGCACCTTGGGGCATGGCGGCATTGGCTTGCTGTTGTACTGCACCAGCTGCATTTCCGGCAGCGTTGCCAGCGGCATTGGCTTGCTGTCGTACTGCACCAGCTGCATTTCCAGCAGCGTTGCCAGCGGCATTGGCTTGCTGTTGTACTGCACCAGCTGCATTTCCGGCAGCGTTGCCAACGGCATTGGCTTTCTCTTGTACTGCACCAGCTGCATTTCCGGCAGCGTTGCCAGCGGCATTGGCTTGCTGTTGTACTGCACCAGCTACATTTCCGACAGCGTTGGCATTGCCTTGTGCTCTTTTACTACCGCCTATGCTAAGACGTGTATTTAGAATTGGAATATCTGGAATGAAAAATAAATGTTTTACTTTTCGTGTAATATGTCATGAGATAATGATAGGCTATGAGGCGAAGTTCGAACACCTCCAAATCTCCGACTTGAATGAACAATAACATCGGCCCTGCATTATATACTATCCCATTGCTAGGCCTCTACTGAGAGGTTTTAGGTTAGTACACTACGTTGTATTGCAAGTCACACACCTCCGAAAATTCTTAGAAACCCCTCATACGTAGCCTCACATTTAAGGTCAGAGGACCCTATTCCGTTTACGTATATCCGTCTATTATCGTGTCTTCTAACAAAGCTGTCCTTAATATAGAACGCCCGTAGTTGCAAAAATACGGATTCGCCCTCGTAGACGGACTACGGCCCCCTGAAGTAATAAAAACACTTTACAATTGTGTTCTAATCCGCTTGTGAGGACATTTACCTCATCTTTTAAAAATCTAAATTATTGACCTTTAAATTGTAAAAAATCTATACCGACTTTTTCCCAAGGAAAAGAACTAATCTTATGAGACATTAGAGGTTGTGGAGGATTTGCATTTCTGTGTGACAAACAGATTTCACAATTTTCTACACATTGCTGTATATCATGTGACATTAATGGCCAATATACAACACCTCTTGCAAAATTTTTTGACTTTTCTATACCTTGATGACCACTATGTATCATTTTCAGAATTTCTGGTCTCAACTCTTTAGGTATAATAAGACTGTTACCTTTTAATAGCAGACCTTTGACAGCATGTATTTCATGACGACAGTTCCAATAAGGTAAGACTAATTTATTGACTTCAGATTTTCTATCAGGCCATCCATTTTGATAGTAATTCTTCAGTAGTTGCAGACTTTCATCTTGTTCCGTAGCCTTGGTGAGCCACTGGAGACGTTCTGCTGTAATAGGTAAGTGATTAACAAGCATATTGACATGAACCCTGACATCTTCATCCAGCTCATCTTCACTGGACTCTGGTAAAGCTGCTCGAGACAATGAATCAGCTATGTACATTTTAATACCAGGTTTGTATTCCACTCTTAAATCATAAGCTTGTATTCTCAACATTAACCTCTGTAGACGCGTTGGAACTTCTGCTAAAGGCTTTTTAAATAAAGTAACTAATGGACGATGATCTGTTTCGACAGAGACTATTTTACCATAGACATATTGATGAAAACGAATACATCCAAAGACAATGGCATATAATTCTTTTTCAATCTGTGCCATATGTTTCTGACTTGACGTTAAATTTTTAGAAGCATAGCAAATTGGATGATTATCCTGAAGCAAGACTGCACCGACTGCTGACTGACTTGAATCTACTGACAAGAGAACTGACTTTTTGACATTATAATGTGACAATACTGGTGCCTGACAAATAATATTCTTAAGACGTGTATATATAGCTTCATAACTTTCATTCCATAGCCATTCACTTGACTTTTTTAATAAGTGACGGAGAGGTTCAGTTTCCTCTGACAAGTTTTTAATAAATGCTCCTAAATAATTTAAAATACCTAGAAACCTTTGTAGATCCTTAAGACACATAGGAGACGGCATATCCTTGATAGCCCTGACTTTTTTCTGGATCCGGTGACACACCTTGTTGTGAAAATATGTGACCTAAGTATTTGACTTGTGTGTGACCAAATTTACACTTACTTTTATTAAATTTTAAATTGACTTGTTGTGCCTTCATTAATACTCTTTGTAAATTTTTATTATGTTCTTGACGATCCTTGCCATAGACTAATATATCATCAGCATAGACCATAACTCCAGGCAAAACACCAAATGTTTCAGTCATAATACGATGAAATATTTCAGGGGCACAATTAATACCAAATGGCAATCTTTTAAATCTATACCGACCAAAAGGAGTATTGAATGTACACAACATTGAACTTTCTAAGTCCAGACGGATTACCCAAAATCCACTACTCGCATCCAGAGTAGAAAAATATGATGCACCATGCAACTTAGATCGTACATTATCAATAGTAGGTATTGGATAATGTGATCGACATATAGCTTCATTTAAGTTTCTTGGATCAAGACAGACTCTAAGTTGACCATTCTTTTTCTCAACTAATAAAAGTGAACTTACCCATGATGTTGGCTCAGTGACCTTACAGATGACATCCATACTTTCCATGTTGTCTAGTTCCTTCTTCAGTCTATCATGAAGTGAGAATGGAATTTTCCGAGGTGAATCTATTTTAGGACGGATATCATTATTAATTGTGATATGACATTCACCTGGTAGACAGCCCAATCCATCAAATACACACTTAAATTTAGACAAAAGATTCTCTATATGAGTATCTTTTTTGACATAGCATGACTTAAATTCAGAATTATTTTCATGTGCTTGTAATTGACAATTTATATTGCTATTTGTAAATTTTGACATTTTATGACATTTAGTTAGACTAACCATATTATTTTGACTTTGACAGTTGTTTAATTTTTCAATATTAAACACTCATTTAACTAGACCCAATTCTGTACAAGTATTTTTACCAAGTACAGTTGGTGACGACACTTTTGCAATAATAAATTTAATATTTTTTATCTGTTTCTGACTACCAATACTAAAAACACAATTAAATGTTTGTTGACCTAATATTGGTATGGTATTTCCACAATAAGAAGTTACTATAGCATGACAAGGTGAAAATTCTTTGACAACATTTAGTGACTTAAATAAATTATATGACATTACATTGGCATCACTGCCCGTGTCCAATATGCATTTTATATTGATGTTGTTAATTGTTAAATCAATACTCCATTCTGCTTTTTAGAGTGACTTGAATTTAAATTCCCTATTAGCATATTATTTGACACATTAACTTTGACATTTTCACTTTTTGCTACATGTATGAGTTTAACAGATTTAGACTTACAGCACGCTTCATAATGTCCTCTAATTTTGCACTTTCTACACTTTGCATATCTAGCAGGACACATGTATTTATGCACTTGACCACATTTAGTACACTTTGTTCTATCTTGAGACTGCGACCTGGCTCTTGACTTTGAGCTCGCTCGTGACTGTGGTTTGGTTGATGACTGAGATTGATAAAAGACATTGGAAGAAGACTCCTTAAATTCTTCTGCATGTGTTTTCGCTGACACAATGCTTTTAGCAAGGTTTCGCGCCTTTTCTAATGACAGATCTTCTTCAAGTAACAACTTTTCTCTGACATGATGAAAAGTTTCATGCATATTAGTGATGAAAATATCTTTTATCATTCTATCTTGGAGACTACCAAATTCACATGACTTACTCTTATTTATAAGACGAGTTAGGAAATCTTCTAGACTTTCATCTACTTTTTGTTTTGTAGTGAAAAATTTGTAACACTCATATGTAATGTTTCTTTTAGGTACAAAGTATTGTTCAAACTTTTCGACCAGTTGCGAAAATTTTACATTTTCTATGTTTAGGTTGAAAGTGTTGAATATATCAAGACATTCGTTGCCAATGAAATGCAACAAGACAGCCACTTTGCGGTCATCCGGCTCATCAAAAATGGCGCTCGCTTTCATAAAAATGACAAAACTTTGATACCATCTCTTCCAGTTTGTGGACAGATTTCCTTCTAGACTCATGGGCTTGATATTACCCATAATGTTGAGCTTCTTTGGCGATTTGGAAGCCATTTCTTGCCGCTCGCCACTTGCCGTGTCTTCATCGCTTTTAGACATTTTTCTTTTTTGATTGAATTGACTTCTGACACCATGTATTGTGGTTGTGTATTTGATGAATAATGACACTGTCGTTTATGACAATATATATTTATTAATTAAGACTATAAACATAATTATAATCAGACATGACCAGACGCTATCGGGACGTGTGTGGAAGTGCCAGTGGCCGGAAGGACGCCACATAGTGATGTCACTTTAGTAAGCTGAGACTACATCACTATGTAACAAAGACGATCTGAAAGAAGTTCTGGCTTAACTATGAATAATATATTCTAATTGGTATTATTAATAAAGAAATATTCAAAAATGTACAGTCTTTCTTATAACCATCGATATATATGTACTACGTACTAGATTTAGCGTTCTGAACATTCATTGTGTTCAACTGAATTGAACTGCAATCCGTTCAAACTGACTAGTATGATCAATATTGACAGCTTGTGGTTGTGTACGGAGTGGCGCTCATGATATACTCGAGTCTAAGTGTAAACCTGGATTTGAATAAAAAATATTAGTCAAATAAGTAAAATGATTTGTTGTTCAAGTGAATAAATAGGTTATAACATTGACGTTTTGGTTGCCATTTTAGTTTAAAAGTTTCAAATAGTTTATATTGACGTTCGTGTCTATACAATATACGTCAATGCTTATAACCTTATTTTAGCATGAAGAGGTGTGAATTATATAAATAGCTATCATAAACATCGCCGGTTCCTAGTTTAAACCTTATTAAGAGGCAAGATGGTGGGTTTTGACTTACAGCTGATCGGGTAAATTTGTGTTTTAACTAAGCACAGTTTTGCGAATTTTTTATAAGTAATGTAGTGCAATGCTCTATGATACACGCATTCTGTCAACAACTGATAGTTATGTAAAATTAATATTGTCGTTAAATTTGCCAATGTTCCGCTCAATTTCCGTAATTTTCTTTGATAAGTACTTTTTGACAATAATTAATACAACAAAAAAGAATTAACGAAATTGATCAATCCGTTCACGCGTGATGCGATGACCAAGGGAAATAGATTCATTTTTATATAAAAACTAGTTGAGTTGATGGTGACCCGTCTTAACTATGAATTTGCAGCGTACATTCTATCAATCGCTGACAGTTATTTCAAACAATTAACAGTTATATAAAATTAATATTTTCGTTAAGTTTTCTTAATTTTTCTAATTTTCTGCGCAATCTTTTGATTTTTTTCTTTCATAATATCCTTCTCCTGACAATAACAAACACAACAAAAAATAGTGAAATCGGTCCAGCTGTTCACGCGTGATGGCGTGACCAAGGGAAATAGGGATTCATTTTTATATAAAAATATAAAATTTTATTTCATTTTATGCATTTTTATATATTTAAAATTTAAATTAAAGTTAAATTGTGATGGGAAATATAAATAAAACTATTTAACTGACTCCGCACCGTGATCACATAGCCAGCAGTCTTAAACACCGGGAGAAAATAACAACATAAATAACCGCAATAAAATCCGTAAAATAGTTTTATATCAATGTCTAATATTCGCGTAGACTTAAGAATTCATTTGTGATATGAAAGTTTATGAAAATGTTTAATCATCTCTCGTCAGTCGACATTCTATATGACTCCACAAACAAAAGACAGCGACTTATTACACATTATTACTTGAGAAGCGCGCGAAATCACTGATGCGCAGGGTTTGGCGTGCGCCCAACAGCATTGTAGCCCTTGTAAGCAATGACTGTACAAGCGATTTTGTGGGACACTGGTTTGAGCTGCATAAACCTGTTGCTCGGCTGGTGGTCGGTGAATCGCACGCTGTAATGTTTTGTCTTATTCTTGACTTTTATTTTATATGTAAACTGTACGTACTAACATTTAATATAATTATTGTAATTTACTAACACTATGGATGTATACTATCCTGAAATAAATGTATTGAATTGAATTGAATTGAATTACCAATTGCTAATAACTTTTAGAGGATTAATTTGGTCCAATATCCGGTCTATATTTAGCTGTTTAATAATAATATCAGCCCTGTATTATATACTTGCCCACTGCTGAGCACGGGCCTACTCCACTACTGAGAGGGATTAGACCTTAGTCCACCACGCTGGCCTAATGTGGATTGGTAAACTTCACACACCTTCGAAATTCCTATAGAGAACTTCTCAGATGTGCAGGTTTCCTCACGATGTTTTCCTTCACCGTTAAAGCGAACGATAAATTCACAAAGAATACACACATGATTTTAGAAAAGTCAGAGGTGTGTTTGGGATTTGAAGCTGCGGACATATGTGTTGGCAGTCCGTTCCACACCCAACTAGGGTATCGCCGCTATTAGCTGTTTAATGTCTGGATATTTGTAATTTCAGGTGTAGTGTACAGAGGAGAAGGCTACACACCAGTGGCGGGTCCAGTGAGCGACATCCACAACGTACAAGCAATAGATGACGATTGGCTCAGCGCACCCCAAATTACGATCTACCGTTCAGACAGAAAGTAAACGCAACTTTACCGCTGACATCCGATTTCAATTAACGATACCAATTTTGCAATTTTTATTATTTTAAATGTTCATTTCGACGGTCCTTATATAAAGTATCGAATCTGCAAAATTGCATTTTGTAGTCAATACTTTACATAGGCACCTTCGAATTACATCGCTTGTTTAGTTATTACCATGGCGATAAACACTTCGATCCTTACTGTCTTAAATAAATGCAATTCATTTTAATAAGGATCGTTTAAATATTGACAGTCACTACGCAAAGTATTGACTGTGAAAAATGCAATTTTGCAGATTCGATACTTTACGTAGGGACTGTCAATTTGTCTTATCACTTACAATTTTTTTATTTTCACGCACAATAGTCCGATATCGATATAATTTTGATTATTTTACTGGAAGGTGGTGCTGATCGTGGCATTACTTAGGGAACCATCTGAAAACCAGCGCTGCAACGATTGCCATGTTGCAGCATTTAAGCTGAGATGGGACCTCATTCAGACTCACACAATTGTTCAATAAGTACGGTACACATTGCTTGTTATACCTGTTAGGGTTTAAGTCTTGTTTTAATTACTATTAATACTTATAATTTATGTTTGGTGTGAGCCATAAACGTATTTTCTTTCTTCTTTCTTTCAACCCATCGCGGATATTCGCCAATTAGAAGAGGTTATGATATCCTATCGGACCATTTATCGAAAACGATTAGTGTGCAATTAATTCATATTTCATTAAATGTAATTGTGTTTTATTTGTTGTTTTATTGAGATATTTTTTGTTTTGAATGACGGGACGAGCTTGCCGTTCACCTGATGGTTAGCGATACAACCATAAACAGTAAAAACACAACACTTTAAATTACAAAGTATTTGGTATTCGTTTGGTATTCCACTGCGCTCTCCATCCTGAGACATGAGATGGTAAGTCTTATTATATCCAGTAGTTACACTGGCTACAATTTCCTTCGAACCAGATCACAACAGTGACTTCACACTGCTGCTTGGCAGCAGAAATTGCGTGGTACCTATCTAGGGCGGACTCCCACATATGAGAAACCTACCACCAGTAGTCGTTTGGGATAATACCTCCATTTGTATTTCCTATTTGTTCATAATCTATTGTATATTTACTTTTCCAAGAGACTTGATATATAATAAATAAATATAATAATAACTTAACTATATTGCAACAAAAAGAACACAGAAATAATAACATTAAAAAGTACATAAACAATAATTGGGATATCTGAGTTTAAGATGTGCAATAAAGAGTTTAAATAAATAAACCACGACGTAAATTATTATGGACCTCGGTTTACGTTGACCTGAACCACGGATGATTTCCTCCTAATCGAATTTCGGCTACGGACAATTTTAACGGAGATCAGCCACGCAGGAGATATAGGTATAGCAAGAGCGTCGCTAGCCAATGGCCTTGGGGGAGGGCTGGCAAGTTGATACGGAGAATGAAAAAAGTATATATTGTTGGTAAAGTCGAGAGCACATGTTCCTTCCCTACTTCCTCTCCCGCTTTAACAATAATATAGAGCAGAGCGTAATTGAGCGTACGGAATATTAGGAATGGAATTGGTAAATTCATTCGAGTTTTAGAACCTTTAGGTAGAGCTCCAAATCGAATTTCGGCTATGGCAAATCTCAACGGAGATCAGCCACGCAGGAGATATTATTATTAATCATAAATTCATTTAACCCGAAGGGGTATGGAGAAGCGCCAAGGCACCCGCTTTTTGCCAAGTGTGTTCTGTCCCATCAGATCAGGCGAGCCTTTCGCCATATCGGGCATGAGCTAGTAATTCATATTTCAAATATTGTAACGTGCAGAACTGAGCGCGTTGTGGGGATATCGCTCCATCTCTTTCTTTCGCACGCGTCGCAATTCTCGATGACGTCAAATGTAGGTATTTTGTCTCTTTTCTGTTTCTTGTTAATTACCCCTTCCACCGACATTCAAAGACTTATAACTTGTTGATTTTTTATCGGATTTTAATAATTCCTTTTGTGTTATAATTTATATAACGTAAATATTTGATAATAGTAAAGAACAAAATGAGTCCGGTACCCTATTGTCTATGTTTCCTGCTAACACTCCAGATAAATGCCTCCTATGCTTTCATATTAATTAAAATGCATACCTACACGTGTTTTTGTACGCGTGTCTAGCGTTTTATTCTCGTCGATGACTTTATTAGGGACCCGTAAATTTGTATATTTTAATAGCCATCGATATATATGTACTGCGTACTACAAATAACGTAGATATTTCTCTTAAAAAGTTCCAAAAATATGTTAAAACAAACTGCCCCGCTGTCTGCATGTTTGATAGGTACAAACTTAATAACTACCCATTAGATTTCGATTAAATTTGGCATGGAGATAGTTTGAGACCCTGGGAAGGATATAGGCTACTTTCTATCCCAAGAAACTCTCTCACGCGGGCGAAGCCACGAGCAAAAGCTAGTATCAAATAAAAAAGCCTCTACACAGAACCCTCGGTGAGTGAGTCCAACTCGTTTGGTTTTAAAATTAATTACGTCTACTCTGCATTGCACTTGTATCAATATAAGTGCGGAACAATTTCATTTTCATTATAATGACGACTTATACAGGTGGCACCAAGAAAGCGACATTATTTTCACAAATGGTGATGATTATAATGATGCTATACTCCCGAATGTCGACATTTGGTAGTAAGACCGGTGAAACCAACTTAACCGTTCCATCAAAGCGATGGTACCACGTTTTTAATACGAAAAAAGATTAAGTAATAATAATATCAGCCCTGTATTATATACTGACCCACTACACGGTTCTCCTCTACTGGGAGGGATTACACTGGCCTACTACTGATTGGTAGACTTCACACACCCTCAAAATTCCTATATACAACTTCTGAGGTATGCAGGTTTCCTTGCGATGTTTTCCTTCACCGTTAAAGCAAGCGATAATTCACAAATACACACATAATTCTAGAAAAGTCAGAGGTGTGTTTGGGTTTTGAACCTGCGGACAATCGTCTCGGCAGTCCGTTCTACAACCAACTAGACAATCACCTAGCCATACGATTAATTAAAATTAAATCATAGCTTTTTTATGAATATAGTACTTAAATGATTCTAAAGAGCTAGTTTATGCAAAATGTTCAATATCTTACAGGGGCGAAGGGTGAAGTGTTCTGAACGAGAACCTGACAACATATAGGTACTAATATGCATAAATGCGGCGATAGCCTAATTGGTTGTGGAACGGACTGCCGAGACGAATGTCCGCAGGTTCAAAACCCAAGGGTACACACCCCTGACTTTTCTAAAAAAATATGTGTGTATTCTATGTGAATTATTGCTCGATTTAACGGTGTAGGAAAACATCGTGAGGAAACCTGCGTACCTGAGAAATTCTCTTTTAGAAATTTTCGAGTGTGTGTGAAGTCTAGTACTAAGACGGAACAACGTCTGTCGGGTCAACTAGTAATCAATAAATAACCTAGGATATAACCATATAAGTACTTATTAGTTATCATTAAGCTGCTAGTGTACGATATATTTCATATCCGCTCGGATAACGACCACCGTACACAAGTTTTAAACCCCGCCTTATTAGCACACGTAAGTGTCGCGTTCCGGGATCAGTCTCTACATATCCGGCTCCAACAGGCCGGAATAATTGTGTCGACCGTCAAGGGGTAATCATCTCTCGTCAGTCGACATTTTATTGGACTCCACTTCACTTATCATTAATTGCAGTAGTCCCTTTTTCGTGTCCATATAAAAAAATACAATATTTTTAGATTACTGACTACAAGCCATATTCATGTGTCAATTTTTTTGTAGAGTCGTTTCCGTAGTATAATTCTAATTAGGGCATACGTTTAAGGAATACAATCTAGTCATAATGTAATTTAGTGCTTAAGTATTGTTTATAATGATTGTGTTCTGTGCCTTTTGAAAATAAAAAAAAAAATAAAATTGCTCAATTCCGCCACCTGTATATGAAACCCAACTCTTTATACGTAAAGCAATAAATTATCAATTATTTTATTAATTACCGTATGTAAAAACAATATATAAAAAACGTTACAAGTCGAATTATAAAGAGTGTTCCGTATAGGTTAAGGCAAGATATTTGTACCACCCTGTGTATTGGGGGCGTTTGAGGAATTCCACCACGGAATCTTCTGTCGTAAAAGGCGACTAATAGGGGCCATCGGAGGGGTCGTCAGCGGGCGGCAAGGGACCGTCCGCCGTTAGAGTACGTTATTAATTTCCAAAGTGGTCCAGGTGGACCCCCAGGGATCCAAGGGAAACTTGACGTGACCAAAAAATTGGGGTGCACAATTTGTAAGCTGAGAGTCCACGAAGAGCTTTATATTTTGTATTGGTGGTGTCTAAGGTATTTGACAATTTGGAGAGGATGATAGGAGACATACAAAGAGTATATATAAGGCGAATGTGGATGGAAGGGCAGGGGTCGACCGCACCGAACCTTCGAATATCATGACATTCTTTCAAAAGTACCCTGAACCGACGGGAATGCATAATTGATGAAGAGGAAGCGAGAGAAGTATGCCAGAATCGTGGAAACTGGCAATCCATAGTCTCTCATATGGGATACAGGCGTGATACTAAATATATGTATAGTTTATATTGCCTTGCATAAATTACATATAGTGCTGTTGTTCCAGCGATGGCCCGACATTTCCATCTCTCCGTGTGGCTCAACGCTGGCTGGTAAACATGGTCGCCGGGAGTGGGGAGTAGATGCACGTGCACCTACCTGCCCAGAAACAAATCACAGAAAATATAAGTCACTGAATAAATCTGCAACAATGGGAACTATCGACCAGAGGTTTTGATATTGGAAAGAAAGAAAATATTTATTTGTAACAAGCAAATTTACATAATATAGGTAATTACAAATTTAATACACTTAAATCTATTTGCTCGTCACAAAAGCGAAATCAGCTCAGCATATGCTGATAAAAAACCAGCGCTGATCATCCGCTGGGCCGTTTTGTGATGTCACGCGCGCCAAAGACATAAACATTACAAAACTAAAAGCTAACGAGCATCATGAATGCCCCGTGCAAATCATGCACCAAAATGCATGGAGGAATGAGTAGACATCCAGATCACAAAGGTAAGTAAATCAGTTTTGGTACCGATTAAATTTATCATTGAAATTAAATTAAAAGTATAATGAGGTACGCACACGATGGCGCGGCCGCTAGAAGGTATGTATGTACCTACACCGCGAGCGATATTAAGAAAAAAATAATGCATTATAAATAGTTTAGTGTAAAATAAACTAATTATTCTAGACATTATTTGTAGGTATGTTAGGAACGTTTCCATTGGCAACTTGAGCATTACCGGTGCCTGCGTAATTTCGTCTGATATTGGGGAGGATATCTAGATCCAAACCCTCTTAAAGTGTCTTATGACTACCGCCCAGCCTTCGTGGGGGGCGACTGAGCGGTTATGTTGGGGTCACCGTGCCTTACGGCCCGGCGTTGCGCCGCCCGGATTTGATGGCGACCTTCAAGCGACCGCGGGCCGAGTCCCTGACCCATATACAACGCACGGCATACCAACTAAAACTCCGCGGTGGCCCTCTTCGGCGCATTAGGGACGGCTGCGGGCTTCCTCTGACGGAAATGTCTAAGTCTACATCCACAGCCGCCCCTGCAGCACATGCACACCCCTGCCTAATAAATCACAAAAAAACATAAGTCACTAAATAAATCTGCAACAATGGGAACTTACAATCAGAGGTTTTTATAATAAAGCATTTTCAGAAAATACGTGCGACTTGATTTGAAAAAAAAACTTAATTATGTAGTTTAGTACGTAGGTGCAGATGTATCTCCCTAAAACTAACCTAATCTTAATCATTTCGCTAGCTAATACGGAACCCTAATGAAGTTTCTACCAAAAGATTCTTTGTTAGTATGTATACAGGTGACTTCTTGAATAACGTGACGTAGACCTTATTACAACTAGAGAGAAGACATGACGTAGGTATATTGCTGCAATTATTTAGGGTTGTTGGCTAAAATACATTTACATATATGTATATAAAAGTTAATCCCTATTTCCATTGATTTCGCATCACGCGTGACGGATGGAAATTTCGCTAATTCTTTTTTGTTGTGTTAATTACAAAAGCAAAATTAAGGAAATCATTACTTCTTCTAAAAGAAAATGTTAAGGAAGTTGAGCGGAACATTAGAAAATTTAAGAAAACGATAATATTAATTTTACATAACTATCAGTTTGAAATAACTGTCAGCGATTGACAGAATGCACGCTGCAAATATAGTTCAGTAAATATGGATCGGTTGATTAATTATACCAATTCGACTTCACTATTCATAGTCAATACGGGACAACGTATGTCGAGTCAGCCAGTAATATCCTATTAATATAATAAATCAGAAAGTTTATGAGGATGTATGTATGTTTGTTCCTCTTGCACGAAAAAAGTACTGAACGGATTTGGATGAAACTTTACAGTAATATTGGTTATACATCTGAATAACACATAGGCTACAATTTATAATGATTATGTGGAATTTGGTCATAATAATATAACGATACACATCAAGTAAGTCGAAAAGATATTGCTATCTTAGCGTACGTTGCCTAAACCGTTGGAGTTAGCAAAGATGATGTACCGTAGGATTGTTTGTCTTAAATAGATCTCAATAAAAGTCAACCACAGCATATATCAATCTTCTATGTGGAAGCCACTATGACCACAATAGTGAGCCATAAATATAATTAAATCGGAATCGATTTTCTCAAAATCTATTTAACGGATTTTTTATCTAGTTTCTTATGGCAACAGTTGACCCTGGGAAGGATACTTTCTGTCCCGGGAAAATATTTTGCGGGATTTTTGTCCCGGAAAACTCTTACACGCGGGCGAAGCCGCAAGCAAAAGCTAGTATATATATTATTTTCAGGCACCGGCCTCGTTTACTATTGAAAGGATTTAGGCCTTAGTCCACCACGCTGACCTATTGGGTGGATAGATTTAACATACCCTCGAAATTTTTGGAGAATATCGCAGGTATGCAGGTTTCCTCACGATGTTTCCCTTCACCGTTAACAAGACTTATGATTAAAGCAAATTCCTATTAGTGAATGTATTTTCAAAACTAAACCAATGCGCATGTGTAGGTACTAATAGAGTGTTCAAAAGGTTTATTTAATTGTTTTTTAATATTTAATTTTTATTTCCTTTGGACTTCTCTTATTTCTATTTTACTCCTTTTGTAATAATAAAAACCCGGCTTTATGACTTATGTCAGTCGCTCACTTTTCCTTCTACTACAACCCCCCCAACATGAGGAAACGCTTGTGCCTTTAGTCCCGGCACACAGTTCGGTGTCATCATTGTCTGGCCTTCTCCTCTCCATCCTATAGTTCCTGTTCCTTGCCCCACACTTCCTTCCTCAGATATTTCCCCTGAAACTTTCCTCCAGGCTCCTAGTATCACTAAGAAGAATCCAGTATTCTATTCGCAGGTTATCCCCGCTGATGACTGCGGAGTCCGACTACACAAAAATAGAATTACTATGCCGGCCATTACAAGTATGAATTTCCCCAACCCGCGGCCCCGCACACGTCCCGCTCGCTCCCCACAATTGCTCGGGCAGTACTTGATCTATCAGTTCCAGTAAAATATAGCAGCAAACTAAAAATACATTACAATTTATGTTTAAAGGAGTTGGTACCAACCATATGTAAGCAATTTTGTTTCCGTATTTGATATTGATACAAGTGCAAACTTTGGTGAATTTCAAATAATGCATCGGTATAAAAGACGCGGCAACAATCGAGGGATCATTCAAGTCATCGGCAAGAAAACAACCAACATGAACCGCGTACTCCTCACTCTGGCTCTGTTCGCTCTGGTAAGTCAAATTTATATCTTAAAAGCAACTTCTGTTATTACCTGGCATTACCTCAGTCGAGGGATCAATTTTAAATCCATCGGCTATCATCTCAAAGTGTTCTCCGATGAAGGAGTAGAACATAAGAGCTCCCGGTACATAGCCTACAATAAGAAATGTCCCAAGTTCTTCATTATCATCATCTACAACACTGCCGTGCGAAACTCAAAAGCGGTATCTCAAAATAAAATCAAAATCTTGTTTTTAAAATCGTCAGATAGTTAGAAATACCCATCCAATGAACTTACCTAAATAACCGTATTTTGTTTGGAACTTGTTACAAAATTAAAAGAGTTTCTCTATCTCAGTTTTACATACAAAACTATATTTACAAAATTTCGATTATTTAGAAATAAGGTTTCTTGGGGATCAATGATCTACAAAAGTCCACTGTTGAACACAGGCCCCTAAACATTTCCATATTAGCCTGTTAGAAGCGACTTGTTTTTGCGAGTTTCAGCGATCTTCGCTTTCCCTAAAGTCACTAGATGAATATTATATCATTATAACTTTTTTTATTACTTTGAATGTCGAGACGATCATGCCGTTCGCCTGATGGTAAGCGATACGATCCATAAACAGTAGAAACAACACCTTGAATTACAAAATATTGTTTGGTATTCCACTGCGCTCGCCATCCTGAGAAAAACATTGTAACCATTGTTAAATAGAAACATACAAACAGGATTAATACATTTTTTTAAAGCTATGGTTTACAATAGCAACCTTATCGCTACAAGGGAACTCTTCCAGGCATCCTGAGACATGAGATGTTAAGTCTTATGTCCAGTAGTTACACTGGCTAAAATGTTCAAACCGGAACACAACAGACTACACACTGCTTGTCAGAAATAGACATTGCGATGGTACCTACCTAGGACTCTCACATATAACAGAGCAACCACCAGGAATATAATATCAGCCCTCTACGAGTATTATATACTGTCCCACTGTTGGGCACGGGTCTCCTCTACTACTGAGAGGGATTAGGCCTTAGTCCACCACGCTGTAGTGCGGATTGGTAGACTTTACACACCCTCGAAAATTCCTGTAGAAAATGTTTCAGGTGTGCAGATTTCCTCACGATGTTTTCGTTCACCGATAAAGCAAGCGATAATTCACAAAGAATACACACATAATTTTTAGAAAAGTCAGAAGCCTTTGGGATTTGAACCTGCGGACATTCGTGTCGGCAGTCCGTTCCACACCCAACTAGGCTTTCGCCGCTTTTTTTACCACCAACTATAACTTTATAAAAACTGGGAGGCCTGGATATTGTAACAACACCTTTATGGCAATAGACCGGTCTTCCACTCGTTAAATCTCTACTTACACCTTCGGGAATAGAAACAGTAACTAATTCTAGTTTTTTTTTTTTATTTCAGCTCGCCTCGGTCGCATACGCCAAATCCGTATTAGGATTAGACGCCAACCTTTTAGGTAAGAAACTTTGTGATAAAATTCAGAAGTTATAGCTAACTTCTTCATGCACTGTTAAAGTAAAAGTAACGGTTAAAGGAAAAGCAATAATTGCAGCAATAGTAATAACTATAAATGATACTATCAATGAAGAAATTGACCCTTACAGCCAATCAATAATTATTTATTTATTCTTAAGTTACACTTATACTACTTTCTTGTTCCATTTTTTTCACTAAATACAGTACTCAATAGTTTTAATTTATCTTAGTCCGCTCTTTAAGTAATTAAATAGTATAAGGGCGCCAAGTTTAGGAATACAATCTAGTTTTATGTTTGTATATTGTATAATTAGGTATAGTTTTTGATTGTATTCTGTTTTGCGTCTTAGTTTAATAAAAAAAACAATAGTTTTGCCACAAGGGCGCCTTCTTTTATATTAAGGTTGCCACCGTTTATTTATAGATAATTTTTCCAACATCGAGTAATAGCAGATACAGAACAAGAATAGTCTAAAAAATCAAGTAATCAAAATACTCCATTATGAAAAAAATAACCCAGGGTGCCTTGATAAAGTGTATAAAGAGGACATTGGCTCGATATACTACTTACTAAGCGTGTAGACAATTACCTTCATTGTTAAAAAAAAAAGTTAAACAACATAGTTAGTTATAAAGTGGACATCAAGACAAAATTTATGCTCCAAAAGTAATTACCAATACATTTCAAATAAGCCGCAGTCTTATTTGAAATGTGTGACAAGATGTCACAGAGTCTTTAGATATTAATATTAAAATAAAATATTTACAGAAAATATACAAATATGAAAAATAAAAGTATTTTACGTTAGTGTTTTGCTATTTTACAAAAGATTGAAACAGCGCATGACCGCAAAATTTTGTATGACTATCTTGCCAATAGGAAACCCGCTTATGCTTGATTTAGTTCATAGTTCTATATTTAATGGTAAATAATACGTAAAAGAAGCACTCCTGCGAAAACGGCATAAAAATTGTCTAAAAATTGAGCTAGTAATTCATACTTCAAATATTGTAACGTGCAGAAGTGGGCGCGTTGTGAGGATATCGTTTCATCTCTTTCTTTCGCACGTGTCGTAATTCCCGATGACGTCAAATGTGGGTATTTCGCCTCTTTTCTGTTTCTTGCTAAATACCACTTACAGCGAAATTCAAAGATTTATAACTTGTTAATTTTTTACCGGATTTTAATAATTCCTGTTATAATTTATATAACGTAAATATTTGATAATAGTAAAGAACAAAAATTAGTCCGGTACCCTATTACCAATTTATCCGCTCTATATAATCTTAGAACTTTTTGTTTTGACTCAAGAATATAAATAATAATATTATATTTCACATACTGTTTAATGGTTCAAAGTGTGTTCACAAGCATAGGCGCCACTATAGGTACTACGTAATATAATTCAGTATTTTTCCAAATTAAAATTGCGCACGTATTCTGCAAATGCTTTATTACAAAAAAACCTATTATTGATAGTTGCCATTGTTGCAGATTTATTTAATGACTTATGGTTTTTTGTAATTTATATCTGTAATTTACAAGCAACTTTTAGAGCTGCGGGCCTCGACGCAACACGACGCCAAATGTTATAAAATGAAGGGATGAAATGTTTTATAATTCGTGTTTTATGTTTTAGGTATTTTGGGTTTGAATTTAGATCTCCTTCCCGGTGTCGGACAAAACTACGCGGGTAATGCTCAAGTTGCCGGTGGAAACGTTCCTAACGTGCCAACAAATAATGTTGCCTAAATGATAGAAATAAAGGAAATCTAAAAAGGAACAACTATTGAAGAGTTATTACAATTAATGGTAACTCTTGCTTCTTCATGGACTATGTTACTTCGTATCTACGATTATAATTTTGCAATTTATTCTTGTTTTTTATTTGCTTTTATATCCTTATTCATCATGGACACGAGAGGAGATAAAATTATCTCAATCTTCTGCAATATTTTTGAAGCACAGAACTTGATGGTAAGCAGTGTGGGATCCAAGTAAAGTAACGATATACACTGTCCCACTGCTGCACGGGCCTCCTCTACTACTGAGAGGGATTAGGCCTTAGTCCACCACGCTGTAGGATTGGTAGACTTCACACACCCTCAAAATCCCTATAAATAATTTCTCAAGTAAGCAAGTTTCTCACGATATTTTCCTTTGCCGGAAAAGCAAGCGATAATTCACAAAGAATACGTACATAATTTAAGAAAAGTAAGAAGTGTGTTTGAGTTTTGAACCTGCAGAAATTCAACGCAGCAGTTCCACACCCAAGTAGGCTATCGCCGTTTTTACAATACATAACATACATATATATTATTACGCTTCTATCACATAGAAGAAACTGGATTGCCACTTTGCACAATTCTGGCATACTTCTCTCGCTTCCTCTTCATCAATCATGCATCCCCGCCGGTTCAGGGTATGACCTGGCCTTTACTAGCAATATCATCTGACATTCGAAGGTTCGGTGCGGGCGACCCCTACTGGCTTTTCCATCCATATTCCCCTTATATATGGTCGCCACGTTTAGTTATAGGGAGGTTATGCAGCTACGCACTACATGTTTATGGATAGATGGCATAAACTGAAAAGACGAGTCCTAGAGTCGAGACCGCGTCTCGGTAAGCGTAGCGTAGGACGAGCTCCGACCAGGGCCGTAGCTAGGGGGGGCATTGTGGGGCAATGCCCTACCTTAAAATACTAATGCCCTACCTTAATAATCAACTAAATTGTACATTATTACTCAATGAAAATATATGGAGCAGCGGGTTTTTTTATTTTACTATTTGGAAGTTGGTCCCATAGTAAGAGTTGTTCGTATTGATGGGTGAAATGACCCTCTTTCGAGATTTAAGGGAATTTTGTTACAATCTGTATATTACCTTAACAATTACGTAAGTATTAACCTTTTTTCTTGCTCACGTTCACAAGTCGAGACTAACAAAACCAAAATTCGATTGAGCAGATCAGATCTAGAAATATTTTTATTTCCGCCCGGCTTGTAATAACAACTGCCCTACCTTAAATTCAAATCTAGCTACGGCCCTGCCTCCGACCCGCTGATTCGACGACATTCGCAGGATCACAGGACGCTGGATGAGGAGAGCGGAGGACCGAGCAACGTGGCGCGCTCTAGGGAGGCCTATGTTCAGCAGTGGACAGTTGTAGGCTGATAAGATGAGATATACTCGCCAGTCGACACAGTTAATGCGATCTGTTTGTTGCTGGTCCTGCAACTCGCTCACGTGCGCTAACATGGTGGGTTTAAATCGTGGTGCTGATCGCTATCCAAATGGACACGAAACCTTACCACTACACAAGCCTGGTTTGGAGTTAAAATAAAACTACACACATCACGCATTTATCCCCGAAAGGGTATGCAGAGGCGCAACCAAGACACCCACTTTTTGCCAGTGTGTTCCGTCCCATGATAGGGGGCGAGCCTATCGCCATATCAGGGACAAATTCCATACTCCGGGACATTGAGCAGAAAAACCCAAATATCACTTTGCCCGATCCGGAATTCTAATCCAGGGCCTCAGAGCGCTGTCGTACCGGGCATGCAGTACAACTACGCCACCGAAGCAGTCTAAAAAAAATACTACTAATTGATGTTATCGGATTTTGCCTTGGTGGCGTAGTTGTAATTATACACAGTACAAGTAGGACTACCGCTATGAGATCCCGGGTGGACTAAAATAATTGTGAATGAGTTTTCTTCGTAAATTTACTCAGTCGGATCTCGGAGTTAGGAAGTTTTCGATGTGATATCCCCGTGCCTCTGCACATGAAGCCTTTGGTCCCGTGTTTCTCTCTAGTTATGTCTGCCGTCTCACCGGACTATGAGAAGGAACAGAGAGTTCTTGTGTATTGCACACACTTGTGCACTATAATATCTCCTGCGTATTTGGCAGATCTTGTTTGAGATTGGCCACCGTGACCGAAATATCAGTTAAGAATAAAGATTGTTGTTTAATTTTACTTTCGAAGTTTCTAAAGTGTATATTGTTTGAGGCGGACTGAAGTGTTAGTCGTCAATTGCGAACTCTGCCTACATTTTAAAAATAAAAAACACTTGTTGCTGACGGTCTGATCTATGCATAAGGAACTCACAGTATCTTGATTTATTTAATTAGATCCGCCAGCGATTCACAATAATCATTGACCAATATTAAACCTGCATACCAGGGAACTATTCTATAGGAATTTCGAAGGTGTGTGAAGTCTACCAATCCGCACTACAGCGTGGTGGACTAAGGCCTAATCCCTCTAAGTAGTAAAGGAGGCCCGTGCAGCAGCGGGACAGTATAATACAGGGCTGATATTATTATACACAAGCTGATCCCAGAACGTGATACACAGGGCCACTGGCGTGTTTTAACACCTTTTTTACGGTGGTCGCTATCCGGGCGTATATAAAAGACTACAAAAAAAAACTACGTCACAGAAGTTCCTGTTGGAACTTTAAGTATACTAACTCGTGCTTGTAGACGAATTTATTCGTCTCGTGTTATAATTTTCGATTTAGTTTAAACGAGGTAGTAAATCCGAACGCAATAAATATTTTATATACAACTTCCGTATCAGTAGCATGTTTAGATTTACTTGGATATTGTTTTTACGTAAGTGTTTTACTTGTGTTCAAGTTTGAGGGATATTGTAACTAGCGTAATTATCGGGCATTGTGGGACTTCACATCTCTTGTCTGAGGCAGTAGCGGCACTGTAATAACAATGCTTTGTCTCATATGTGAGAGTCCACCTGGGTAGGTACCACCGCAATGTCTATTGCCGCCAAGCAGCAGTGTGTAGTCGCTGTTGTGTTCCGATTTGAAGAATATTGTAGCCAGTGCAACTACTTGACATAAGACTTAACATCTCATATCTTGGCGAGCGCAGTGGAATACCAAACAATACTTTGTAATTCAAGGTGTTGGTGTTTTTACTGTTTATGGATCGTATCGCTAACCATCAGGCGAACGGCAAGCTCGTCTCGTCATTCAAAGTAATAAAATATGCTTTGTAATTCAAAGTTGAGGATGCGTTAGTATTAGCGTAGTTATATTTTAGTTTATGTCGTTTATTCTTAGACGATCGGCTCTTTTTTATGGCATATGTTGTTGTACATTAATTGTTCTACACGTCTTTTTATACCAAAATTATATTGTTTTCCAGTACTACCAACATTCCAAGCAGTGAACGTCAAAATCGACGGCATCATAGATTTGGGACCAAACTGGAATTATAAATACACATTGCAGACAGTCAAACATAATGATAGATTAAAATCATTCACACATCTTGAAAAAAGGTCTAGAGACGAAACAAATAGGATGAAGTTAGTCGACCAAAGTTTTTACGCCACAGATAATATTAGTGTGCCAACTGAGAAGTATAACTCTAAGAACGAAACATCCAATGCTTTCTACACGAATGCACATAAAATTAAAGACGACAAAGCTAATGAATTTCTCAAACATGTGTATAAACAATCATTGTCCGTTTTCGATTCCTTGAAGGAAAAAGTAAACGACTACAATTTAAAACGGCGTATTGACGCAATATCAAAAACTTACGATACACAATTCCTTAAATTCATCGTCGAAACACAAAATCAAACTATAAAAACTCGGCACGGAACCCAAAAAGTAATTTTAAACGCTATCGATGTTTCGAATGGTTTATTGAATAGGTTAGTTAGTTTCATGTTAGCAGATTTGGCTAAGAAGGATTTGTTACGAAACAAAATGGCGGTCAATATCGTAGAAAAAGAAGTGAAAGATGTTATTCAAATGGAATTGAAACATGCGTGCATTAAGTTCGGTGTTTGCCGCACGGATAATACCTTTAGTAAATTTGTCACTGATGTGTTGACGATTATACTAACAAACAATGATGTGAAATTAAAACAAGCAACGGATGCTTTCACAGAAACCTTTAAAAATAATGAATATAGTGCTATTATGTCGGATGACTCGACGAAAATATTTTACCAAGGAATCCAAAAGGCAGAGAGCTACGACATTGATAGATTACGCCCTTTTCTGATAATAATAAGAAACATTATAGCAAATAAACATAAACCATTTATAGTTACAGGACATATAGACAAAAGGATAAACAAAACTATAGCTTTTATGAACATGGTTGATATATTCGATAAGAATCTACCAGGGAACGAGATGAATTCGTTAGAATGGAATGATATTAAAAATAGTTTGACTGAATGGAGTGACGGTAAACGGAACGACATAGTCGACATATCGCAAACTTTAATCGATTATGTGAAAAAATCGATAGATAGAATGGACAGTGAATCCGTAAAAAATATTAACAATTATATAAATTATATTTTATTACATTAATAAAGTTAAAAATATTTAAAGAGTATTGTTAGTATCACTCCCCGATGAAACGCCTTCCCGAATGTGGAAGGTTCGACGATGGAACGTTCTCGAAAAATCTCGATGTTTCTAGAATATCGTGGAAACCAGATAACATTTATTTGACTAGAGAGTTCCCTACCATTCCGGATATTTCGAGAATGTTCCACATACACCCATGGTAATGCAGCTGGGTATGAAATGGGCGTGCGCGGCCGTCGCAAGTCAGTCTTATTTGCAACGCGATCAAGAGCGATAACTACAAGTGACTTCGAAGCGAATACCGTGGGTTGTGTATAACCACGTAATGTGTGACTATGTGTATTTGAGTGCTTTACCACTTCAAGTGGTAATAAAATTTACGTGTTATTGTGTTTGTGTTAGGTAATAAGATCGTTTTATGTTTTTCTAAGTAAGTACATCGTGAGGAAACCTGCATACCTGGGAAATTCTTCATAGGAATTTTCGAAGGTGTGTGAAGTCTACCAATCCGCACTGGGCCAACGTGGTGGACTAAGGAATAATCCCTCTCAGTAGTAGAGGAGGCCCGTGCCCAACAGTGGAACAGTATATAATACAGGGCTGATATTATATTATAAGTAAGTACAATCGGTATTAACAAATATACCGAAACAAAGAACATAATTACAGTAACAACTCCTCCCGAGGCAATTCTTGTGCGCTCAGTCTCTATACCAAATGCACGCCCGTACGGGGGGACATTGTCGCGGCCCTAAGCACACAGTTAAGTGTGTATACCTCATAGTTGCCAATTCACATTAAGGCCTATAAGGGCTCGCGAACCTTTCCTAACCTTATCCCCTCCTCCTATGCTGAAAGGTTTCCTTATCCTTCCCACTTTCTTCCCAATTATTCCCTCCTAGCTTTCCTCCAGGGTCCTTCAGTCGCTAAGCCGGTGGATTGTAGCATCCCATTCGCAGGTTTCCCCCGGTATTAACTGCGGGGTCCAAAACACAAAAATAAACAAGGCTTAAACCCGAAAATAAGAATATAACCTAAAAGATGCTTTATTAAATTAATAAACATTCTTCATATCAACGTAAAGTTTGACTGAATCAAGCAAACTTGTCAGGACGTTGTCAGACGCTTTCAGTCTGTCAAAAAGTTCTAGAACTTTCCTGTCATCCCACAGATGTTTGTTTTCATCCATTTCATCCTTCATTTTTTTCAAATTAATCTCCAAAGTGTCAATGTTTGCCACAATGTACCCAATTTTGAAATAATTGTTGTCGACATAGGTTTTTTTTAATATGTTAAGAGGCTCGATTTTCTTATCTATTTCTTTGAATGCTTCGTCTAAGTAGAAAAGTAGTTTGGTTTTTACATCATTCGGTGTGTCCACAATTGACATGTACCTCCGTCCGCCTTCAGTTTTGTTGTCAGTTTTTACGTCATTATCAACTTTAGTAGAATTAACGTCTCTCTTCCTCCTTTGTTTCGGACGATTTGGGACTTTCATTACCAAATAAGCGTTGTTCGATTTCATAATGGTCTTTAGTTCTTCAATATTGTCATTCAATATTGACAGGTGATGAATGATGTCCTCCAACTTCTGTTCAGTGCAATTTGGTTTTACTTCTTTTACAACCGTTGGTTTTTTATTGGACATGGCATCTTCAAACCATTTAGCAAAATTAAGTCTGGACGGTTGGTCTTTTTTTGTCTTATCAAAATTGCTGTCAGTATTTTCGTCGTGCAAAACTGCCAGGATTTCGTCAGGGAGTTGAGGTTTGTAGTCACTTGGAAAGAGACTACTGTAGTCTAAATCAGCAGGCATGAGACTAGGCTCTTGCATATAATTATGTCTCGGTTTTTTTAAATCTTTTTCCAGATTCCTTGCTATGGCAACTTGTATTATGCCTGTAAATAAACAATATTTTTATTGATTACTAACTGATCCCACAAACGTTGTTCTGTCTTAACTATGAATATTGAATTCGAATTGGTATTATTAATAAAAAAATATTACTCAAAAACATACCCCCTTATTCTTAGACGTTATTTATCTAAGGACGGAGCATTGCTGTGATAACAAGTCTGTTTCTCAGTGCTGACGGCATGGCAGCCTTCGCAGTACGTAGACATAGAGCCGTTGTGATTGGCTAACATTGAGATACAACTTCAATCTAATTGGCTGTCAGATGAACAAAGCTGAACAAACAGCAAGCTGTCAGATAAACAAAGCTGAGTTGGTATAACAGGGCCCTTATTCTGTATGATAGTGTAAACGCGTAACGCGGCCGTGTCATGTTATCTTCGAGAAATGTGCGTGGAATGGTATTCTTTAAGTCAAATTTCTATAGTCCTAAACATGATCCGTTGTGTTACGTGCTTGTTACGCACTGTCAAAATAACGTGCGGGATAGAGAATAAGGCGCCAGCAATGTTCTGTCCTTAGAAAAATCACGTCTATGAATAAGAGGGATAGTGTTTATTATTGTAATGTTCTACGATTCACGCATTCTGTCAATCGCTGACAGTTATTTCAAACAAATGACAGTTACGTAAAATTTATTTTGACGTTATTTTAAAATTTCCTAATGTTCCGCTCAACTTCTTAATTTTTTTCTTTCATAAGAACCTTCTGACAATAATTAACACAAGAAAAAAAAATGAGAAATTCTTCCATCAGCTCACGCGTGTTGCGATGACCAAGGGAAATAGAAATTCATTTATATATATCGACGGTTGGTATCGATCGGACATTAAATTTCATACGTATTTAAATCAGCACTTTTTTTATATGTTTTTTTAAACTAGTTAAAATTTTTCTAAAAAAAAAATATTGCTTAATTCAATAAGCTAGCAATTAAGCAAAAGTAATTTTGAGCATCTATTAACAATGATATATCACTCGTTTATCTCCAAGGAAGGCTAAGGTGTAACCAGAGGACCTAATTCTTGCCGCCAGTTCCATATAATACAGGGAAAGCCTATCGCAATATCAGACTTACATTTAAAATCTAGGTTTACATTGACTAGTAAACTCAATATCACCAACCCGAGATTCGTACCCGAGATCTGAGAGGTGGTCGTATGCGATACAACCTCGCCACCGCACTCTGTTCTTATAATCTATACTATTATATAAAGCTGAAGAGTTTGAACGCGCTAATCTCAGGAACTACTGGTACGAATTTTAAAATTATTTTAGTGTTTGATAGCTCATTTATCGAGGAAGGCTATTGGCTATATACCATCACGCTATGACCAGTAGGAGCGGAGCATAAATTAAAAATATTACGTTCCGTTGCGTGCCCTGCGGAAACTCCACGGATTTCGATCAAACTTGGTAGGGAGATAGTTTAGGACCCTGTGAAGGAAACAGTCTACTATTTATCCCAGGAAATGGTTATATGAGGGCGAAGCCGCGCGCAAAAGCTAGTGTCCCAATGTTGGGCAAAAAATCTCGAAACCCATGATTTAATATTAACTTGAATACTCACATAATATTATTAACATTTTGACCGTCTGTGTCGCCTAAAGAAAATCTTCTACGCATAAAATATAAATCGCAAATATGTGAACAAAAACCAATTAACAATTCTGTGTTTAACACATTTTTAATTTAAAAAGACATCGTCATGCATTAATCAATTGGTAGATTTCATGTTTTTGAAGTGAAACTTCTTTAGAATCGTGATTTGAAACTCGATGTAACAAATTGTATCACGATATTTGGCAAAGGAACAACGTTCAACCAGCCTGCATGCTATATTTTGCATCCTTTAATTATTTTGTTAGGATGTATTTATTTAAATTCGTGTTTGCGCCTGCGTATTCACTCAAATAACAAATAATTTTACATATTTCACTAATATTTTTTATTCTCATCCAAGTTTGCACTTAGACTACCGTCTATATATTAGGAGCGCCGCTCCGTACGCAGCCACAAGCATCAATATTGACATCATACTAAAATCAGTTTGAATGGATAACAGTTCAATTCAGCTGAACGTAGTACATATTATATCGATGTGCTTAGTTAAAACACAAATTTACTCGATCAGCTGTAAGTCAAAACTCGCCATCTTGCCTCTTAAAAAAATATGTTTTTGACAGCTAATTAAGCAATTCTTAATCACCTAAACAAGTTTATAAGTAAGACTAATCATGTTTTTGTTTTTGTGTTTAAGAAATTTCTAGTAGATAGCTGAACAGGTTATAACAGTGACGTTTTGGTTGCCATTTTAGTTCAAATTTTGAATAAATAGTTACTATGGACGTGCGTATCTATATACGTCGAGATGTTAATTATGTCCAGTAGTTACACTGACTACAATGTTCAAACCGGAACACAAGTGACTACACACTGCTTGACAGAAATACATTGCGGTGGTACCTACCCAGGCGGAGTCTCACATATGAGAGACCTACCACCAGTATGATCAATCATGGCACAGCATGTCATGTACCGTTTCATTCCACGGATTGCCGCGCCGTGTCAGTTTGTCCAGCGTGGCTGTGCTCGGCGCGGGTCAAGGAAAGGGCGCCTTCAAATTATGTACCCAACATTTTTTTCTTTATAAGCGGCGATAGCCTAGTTGGTTGCGGAACGGACTGCCGAGACGAATGTCCGCAGTTTCAAATCCCAAACACACCTCTGACTTTTCTAAAATTATGTGTGTATTCTTTGTAAATTATCGCTTGCTTTAACGGTGAAGGAAAACATCGTGACGAAGCCTGCATACCTGAGAAACTCTACAGGAATTTTGAGGGTGTGTGAAGTCTACCAATCCGCACTACAAGGTGGTGGACTAAGGCCTAATGCCTCTCAGTAGTAGAGGAGGCCCGTGCCCAACAGTGGGACAGTATATAATACAGGGCTGATATTATTGCTTTTCTTTAACGTATGTGGTTTCTTTAAAACGCAATGTCAAAATGACCCTGTAAAAAGCTGAAGAGTTTGTTTACATGATAATAAATCTAATACCATATTTCAAAGCATTCTCATTGGACGTACAACCCTGTAAAAAATAAAACAAATTACATTTCAATTTATTTATTATTCATAGCGACATTACATGAGCTAATATAATCATGACTATTTCTTATATAAAATTAAATTAATACAATTATTATAAAGCTATAAACCATATTAAAAATATGAAAGCGGGCCACTTTTTACTTCTTCTGGTATCTCATGTGACTCCTGGGTACCACCGCAATGTCTATTTCTGTCAAGCAGTGTGTACTCACTGTTGTGTTCCGGTTTGAACATTGTAGCCAGTGTAACTACTGGACATAATAATTAACATCTCATGTCTCAGACGAGCGCAGTGGAATATCAAACAATACTTTGTAGTTCAAGGTGTTAAAATCTCATATTAATATCCTACTAATATTATAAATGCGAAAGTTTGTGAGGATGGATCTGTTTGTTCCTCTTTCACGAAAAAACTACTGAACGAATTTGGATGAAACTTTACAGTAATATTGGTTATACATCAGAACAATACATATGCCACAAATTATAATGATTTTGAGTAATTTTGTTATAATATAACGATACATATTATCAAGTACCTAAGTCGGAAAAAAATGTATCTCGGACTTCTTCACGCAGGCGAAGCCGCCAGCAAAAGCTAGTTATTCATATATTAGATCATTGTTTACGTAAATTTGATGTTAACTACCTTTTTTCATGTTTTTTTTTTCGTGAAACACCGTTTTTTTCATCGAATTACTCTCCAAAAACCATACATAGCTATAAGATTTAATAAGTGGACCGCTTTGGGTTCGATATTAGCTTTTTCTTACCTACACATCTTTATTGTAATTTTAAATCAACGGTTTGACTGAAACATGGTCAAAGTGGTTTTAAACTGTTCTACTTACATTTTCTATCTACGAGGTGAAATATAAGGGGTGGTCCATTAATCACGTGATATTGTTAGTGACTTTTTAATCCCCTCCTCTGGTGATATGTAGTGAGGTTTAAGAACACCCTTTCCCCCGTACCCAAATAACATCCACGTGAAATCTCATTACATGTCCCCGTCCCCCTCCTTATGCTTTTTCGTGATTTCGTTTCAGACCCTTAAATCCTCACGTAGTTAATGGACGAGCCCTAAAAATAAATTAATTATAGATTGAACTAAAAAGGGAGAGAAAAGCATGGCGGAGTTTAACAGCCGTTAACAATAAATATCAGCCCTGTATTATATACTGTCCCACTGCACGGACCTCCTCTACTACTGAGAGATTAGGCCTTAGTCCATCACGCTGTAGTGCGGGCAGACTTCACACACCCTCGAAATTCCTATAGAGAATCACAGGTATGCAAATTTCCTCACGATGTTTTACCTTAAACTGATTTTGAAAATAGCAACACTAATTCTTGCCCGTTCTCTGGTGAGAACTGCTCGAACTGGTGGTAGAGTTAATATTGACGGAATCTAAATAATATATAACATTTTACGGATTCAAATAAATCATTTCATATCTTGATATGCATGCATTTCTGATATACGTATTCTTTGTGAATTATCGCTTGCTTCAACGGTGAAGGAAAAGGAAACCTGCATACCTGAGTTCTTCAATGAATTTCGAGGGTATGTTAAGTCTTTGCACTACAGTGTGGTAGACGAAAAACTCTCAGTCGTAGAGGCGATCAGTGCCCAACAGTGGGCAGTATAAACGGTCATTTTGACATTGCGTTACTAAATGAAACCGCATACTTATCTACTTGGAAATAACAGTACAATAAGTTACTTGAGCCGTAAATTTAAAATGAAAAAGTGTAAGTTTCGAACAAAATAAATATTAATAAAAAGTAATTTTAATTTTACGCGCCCTAATGCCATTACTACTACTAAGAGAATTCGTTGCAGCGACATCACACTTTCAGTCCGAAATACTTACACACGCCTATTCGCATTATACTACAAAATAACCCAAATCAGAAAACTAAAACCAGGATTTTTGGTGAAAGCATCCGTTATTAATGGATGATTTTTGGCACAATGTCAGCAAAGGTGAAGACGAGTATGTGGTTTCATTAAGTAACGCAATATCAAAATGTCTCTGTATAAATAAACTTTTCAATATTAACATGTTTTGACAAATAATATAATGCAGTATATTACAATGGTGTGGTTCTAGAACTAGACAACCCCAACATTGTTTTTTTTTTAATATTTCCTAGAACTTATTCCTTTTACTACTTTGTATGCAGATAAGAAAAATAGTAATAAACTGCTTAAATAGTTATTAGTAAAAGAATCATTCATATTGACTTCATTGCACTTACTTTACTGGTGGTGGGCCTCTCATATGTGAATCTTGGTATGTTTTGTATTGCTTTGAATGACGAGACGAGCTTGCCGTTCAATGGTAAGCGATACGATCCATAAACAGTAGAAACAACACCTTGAATTACAAAGTATTTGGTATTCAGTGCTCGTCTAAGACACGAGATGTTAATTAATCCATAAAGCATCGGAATGTTTGCCGGCAAACATGACAGCTACATGACATTTACATGTGTCACGGGAATATAACCTTACATACTACATAATAAGGTGACACGCGTAATGTCATATAGCTGTCATGTTTGCCGGCAAACATTCTGATGCTTTAAGTGATAAGCCCAGTAGTTACACTGGCTACAATGTTCAAACCTACAACAGTGACTACACACTGCTTGACAGAAATAGACATTGCGGTGATCAACGTGAGCCACTATGGCGGGTTTTAACACCTTGTGTACGCTATCTGGGCGGATATAAAATATATCCTACCAACAAATTGCACGGGGATTTTATAACGTTCACTCTATTTCACACCGAAGACCTATTGCCCCGTTTTGCTAAGGAGCCGTTCAAGTATTACGTAACGCAATTTTGTGGGGAGGGACGGCTCGTACGAAGCGTTACGTAACATTGTTTTTTTTTTTATTTTAAAACAATAATATATTTTAGCGACTCCGGTATATTGCGTAAAATAATTGTGATTATTCCAAAAAAAATTGTCACTAGAGTTACATACATAACTTTTGGAGGGTGCGCGGGGGCGTTCATGAAAACGTTAGAGCGCATTAAATAGGAGGTGGGGGATCAAAAATCTTCAAAAACTGCGTTAAGAAATACTTGAACGGCTCCTACTGAAAAACCCATACTACTAAACCAACTAATATCTAAGTTACACAATTTACTAAAACTGCAATAACGTTTAGAAGGCATGCGAAAATGAGATCTGGGGCCTTTTCCGTCTACGCGGGTAAATCCGTCTATTGCAACCAATGGCTTTCTTTCTTTAGGCATCGATATATATGTACTGCGTACTAGATTTGGCGTTCCTAACATTCTCTGTGTTCAACTGAATTGTACTGCAATCCATTCAAACTGACTAGTATGGTCAATATTGACAGTTTGTGGTTGTGTACGGAGTGGCGCTCATGATATACTCGAGTCTAAGTGTAAACTTGGATTTGCATAAAAAATATTAGTCGAATAAGTAAAACTATTTGTACAAGTGAATAAATAACTTATAACAGTGACGTTTTGGTCGCCATTTTAGTTCAGATTTTGAACAAATAGTTTATATGGACGTTCGTCTATAGAATGTACGTCAATGTAAATAGAGGATAATTGACTCTTACCTAAACGGCTATTGAAGCTGTTCTTAGAAAAGAACACCCATAATTGCAAAAAGACGGATATACCCGCATAGCCGTAGACGGAATAGGACGCCTTGACTTATGCAGAACTCTTAGGAGAATTAGATGTAAATAACTAATTCAAATAGAAACCGGTTATAACGACTCCGGTTATAGCGACACATCAGTTATAACGAAAAATAGTATCGTCTGTAGTGATTGTAATCACACTAGATGGCGACAGACGATACTGGATGGCGATGGCAAAATTTGCGCGACGCAGTATATACTACCTCTGAATAGGAACCGTCGGAGGGGCCGCGGCCGGTCACTACATCTGCCTGACTGGAGATCTTTCCCTTCCATAGAGGAACGCAACCATCCGCTCCTCTACAGCGGCGTTTACCTTTACGCCGCTACATGGCTATTTTCTGGTAGATTTTTTTTCAAATTTAAACTTATTTGTAACCAAATTTCATCATAAATTTTGACATAAACCTTCTAAACGTTATTATTATAAAAATCTGGCAAATTAATTACACTCATAGGCAAAAACTTTATTCATTGTACTTAAAAATACTTTGGATTAATGTAAAACTGTTTCCCAAAATTGAAATTCAACTGTCTGTGGTAGAAATAAACTTTAAAATGGTATGAAGAGGCATTGACGTATATAGACGGTACTGATGCCATTATTTTATAGGAAGAGAACAGTTTCCTCCATTCTTTTGTACATAATTTTATATGTAAAAGAAAATAATGTGAAAAAGAAATTCTGTGAAATTTGCATCAAAACTTGTTAAAAATGAAAGCAGTTATTCATATTTTTAATGTTAGCAAAAGTGGAGGCGTGATGGGGTTATCGCGCTATCTCTTTCTTACACACGCAGCGTTATGAGCGGTGACAGTCGGTGACGTCACAGTCTGTTACTACTATTATTTAACAGCAACCCCTTCCACCAGATTTCAAAGATTTATAACTTATTGCGTGGATTTTAAAAATCCTTTTTCCGTTAGATTTTGGATGACATACATTTTTGATTAATGTATTTCAAAAAGAAGTCAACTGCCCCATTCTTCGACGTATAATGACGTCATATTTATAGACCATAAAAATATAATCGTAATTTTTCAGGCATATTTATGCATATAAAACAAAGTCCTCTTTTCTGTCTGTATGTTATCGATTTTCTCAAAATGTAACGGATTTTTATGAAATTTGGTATGGAGATAGTTTAAGACCCTGGGAAGGTTATATGCTACTTTCTATCCCGGGAAAATATATAGCGGGACTTTTATCCCGGAAAACTCCTTTACGCGGTCGAAGCCGCGAGCAAAAGCTAGTTTACTATTAGCATAGAACACTTTCAGAAACATCTTCGAAATATGAAATAAAAACTGGGAGGTTATATTTTAATATTTAAGACAGAAAAATAGCAATACTTCAAATGCAAAACTAAGAGACATTGAAACTTAGTCTTAATACTCAGAATAATAAAGCCTATTTTTCGGAAGCGGAAATTTTTAGATTTTCAATTTTGGGAAACAATTTCATCTCTAATACATTACTTAAACTACTTGCAAAGAAGAGATCAACGGAAAATCCGCTAGATGTACAGAATGTTGCGGAAAGTCGGTCCAATAGTATAACAGAACTAGTCATTTCAAATCGAAATCAAAATTGACTACAATACTTTTATGAACGTAAACTACTTTATGAAACTGAATGATACAAAAAAAATATTGTAGCTATCAAAATTTTCATAAAATCAACTAAATTTACAATGCTTACGCGAATTAGACATTGAAATAACACTATCTTGACAACCCCAAGACCTCGCTCTCCAACTGAATGATACAAAAAAAACCATGTAGGTATTAAAAATTGTCACAAATATTTTTATCTACTAAATTCATATGTCTCATGTTTACGCGCATTCGACATTAAAATAAAACTATCATGCCACAACCTACGTCCCCTCTAAAATACTTTATATTTCAATAACCAAATTTATTTACAATTAAATGAATAGCGACGAGGCAAGCTCGCCTGACAGCATACGGTTGCTACAAAGCGAAGTTTATTTCTAAAGATAATAAAAAAAAAAACACAATGAACTATATACAATGCGATATTTTTGAATTTCATCAAAGTGCCAGTCAATGTCACACTAGATTATTTTTGATTGGATATATATAATCTGCAATAATAATAAAAAATACAGTAATATAATAACCAAAATTTTGTTTTCTTTTTGCGCTATTTAAACATTTTTTTTTAATAATTAGTTTTGTCTTACACAACAAAAAAACCAAAAGACCAAGCTATAACTATCTGCAAAAAAACAGAAAAATGCAGAAAAAAACATTTTTTTCTACAAAATAACAACAGAACTGTTCATTAACAAATACGAACCCTCGCCGCAACACTCTGTACTATAAAGCTTAACAAACGACGTCTTGACACGTCGAACTCAGTTCCTTAAACATAGACGTACCATGACGTTGACGAAATTGAATACAATAGAAAACATGGGAGTTTTTGGACGGGTCAAAAATGCAAAAGTAACTGAACTATTTTGGATAGACCCTTAGGGTTGGGGAGATAGAATGTTCGAGATTCAAAAAAATATTCAAAATGGCCTGTTAGTTTGACAATGACCATGCCTGAATGGAACGCGAAACTAATACTTTAAATTGAATAAAACTGTGTTTTTTAAGATCACGGGGCCTATTCCGTCTATGGCGGTATATCCGCCTTTTTGCAATTACGGGCTTTCTAATTAAAGGACAGCTTCGCTAGCCGTTTAGAGGTGGTTAAGCAATTCTTAACCACCTCTTAACGCTAAAACAAGTTTATAAGTAAGACTGATAAAATGTAATTGTAGCCTCCATTATTAAATAAAATATGCTTCCATTCTGGTATGGCCATTGTCTAAGTTAAACCTTGCTAATTCTTGATATAATTATTTCCCAGACGTCAAACGTCTTATGGAAAACATATAGACGTATTATGACGTCCATTAGTAAGACAATATTCCAATTTAGACCGAAAAATGTCCTAATAGGGATGCCGATTTAATTATATACTTATAAAGAAAAAAGAACCTTAAAATCAATCGATAAGTGTTAAAATGCGGTGGGGAATATTTGTCCCGTACTTGCAGTTTTCCACTTAACATAGGTACATTGTGATGTTTCGTGCCGTCTGAAAAACTTACTCACGTCGTTTTTACAATAAATAAAATCCAACACCCGTATTAGGACTCGAGATAATTTCAATCATTTTATGATTTATGTGTGCACACACTTACGACGTGATATAACGTAGAGAACGACACGCGACGTCTATTGACGTTCCTGGCTCCTATTTGTAAAAATGACCTCACAATCAGGCCTGAGTAGGCGGAAATTCTCCACACCTCTTTCTGTAACGTGAGTGCCACTAAAGTCTACCCTCCTCAGCCGCGGAGCTGCTGTGGCTAGATGCACTAGACTTCTATTGGTGATGTTCCTAAAACCGGTTAAAGATAGTACACGTAGGTTCGACCTGTCAGGCCTGGCGCCGCCCGCCTCATGTTCGATTCCGTTTGGACCGATATTTATATAGCTTATATTTTCATTGTCAGCTCTTCCAAATCGCTGGACCGTAGTATCTGATATCAGGGACCTGGGGTCAGGCCTGGTGGTCGCGAACGGCCCGTCGAAACGCCTCGCGTTCTCGCCCATGACTTCATGCTCTCCGAAAGCGTACACAGGCATCGATAGCCTGTACATAGTGTGTAGACGTCTCCCGACGTTCACGTACAAGACTTTGTGTATCGGCTCGTGGTTCACGTTCTCGTTAGCTCCCGAGTTTTGATTCTCACGAAAACGTATGTATCTTTGGAAACTCAACTTGCCAAATTCAGGCGGCTGCCGTGAAGTACTTGGTTTTGGTAAGTCGCCGTTCCTGAGTTTTTTTGGTTTCTTCTTATTGGAGTCATTAGGCGGTTCTTCAGAATCAGACGGGCCTGCGGGGGACTCCGGGCCCGATTCTGTAGCGTCGGCCGATTTTGTAGTCTCAGTTTCCAACGCAGACTCTGCAGTGTCATTTGATTTTGTAGTCTCCTCGGCATCTACCTTCTCCGAAGTGCTCGGCTCAGGCGATTTGCCTTTGAAATACGTCAACGGTGGAGGCTCCTCTGACGGAGTCCATTTTGAAGTACTAGCGCCTTCATTGACAGCGTTAAGCTTTGACTTCTTAGCAGTCACCTCTTCGGTATTCCTCGCATCCCATGTACCGGCGACCGTGGTCTCCATCTTGCGTTTGAGGGTACCAGACCCTTCGCAATCCATGTCTTCCGCATCTGGATTTAGATTCTGCTGTTTGTTCTTGAAATATTCCGGTTCCTGTGGACAATATTGCTTTTAAAATAACATTATTGATTGAGTCAAGTATTACGTAACGTAATTTAGAGGGGTGGGGAGGTCTCCTAAAACGTTTCGATGCGTTACAGGGGCAGCAGGGGGGGTTCGTACAAAGCGTTATGTAACATTGTTTTTTTTTTTATTTTAAAACTAAAACAAAGATATTTTAGCGACTTTCCGGTACTCTGCGTGACATAATTGTGAATATTAAAAAAAAAAAAACACTTTAGAGTTACGTAACTTTTGGAAGGTAGGGCGGGGTGTACACTAAAATGTTACGGCACGTTACATTGGGGGGGGGAGTCTAAAAATCTACAAAAATTGCGTTACGTAATACTTGAACGGCCCCTTATGTGCAGCACTATGGAGGGTTTTAACACCTTGTGTACAGTAGTAGCTATCCGGACGGATAAAAAAGATATCCTACCACTAGCAACTTAGGCGAGGAGATTATACAAGCTATGTCTTTTATATATTATCTAAAATACAATCTCACCTTCTCCTCCCACGGATCCAATTCAATGTACTCCGGCAGCTCATCGCCTATGTAATGCGCGTGGTGCACCACATGGGGAACGTGGAGCGCCGGCGACACGTACAACTCCTCGAGGGACGACACCCAGCCGAACGAGGACACCTCGGAGTCACCCACAGGCGACTCGCGTAAGTCTATCACCTGCAAACATGAAATTGTAGTCTGTTGACTACGGGAGCAAAATTTATGGTGTTTTTATATATTTGAATGGTATGCTGAGGTCAGGTACACGCTATTCCCATAAGTATCATCTGCGAACATGAATTTGTAGTCTGTTGACTACTGGAACAAATTTATTTATTTATTACACTTTATATACAAAGAGTATAAAGGCGAGCTTAATGCCAAAGGAATTCTCTACCAGTCAACCTTTAGGTGGTGCAGAGACTAGGGGTAGATGTACACACAAATGTGTTATAGTATTTTATGGGTATATCGGAACCATTCACACGTGAATGGGACGAGTTTGTTAGATGAGACATGAATTTGTAAGCTATGGTCAACAGAAACAATTTATATTGGGTATTTCGTACTATAGGGTAGAAATCTACAAAATAAAAAGCTCACTTTATTGTAAAAACAAACAAATGCCTTCTGAAAATATGTTAAAAAAATCTAAAGGTTTTATAAATTTTGAATAAACACTTCTAAAAATACGGTTAGCGGTCCGTCTTGCTGAGAGCACTTTAACGTCAATTTGTAGGCGACTGCCTCGGTGGCGTTGTAGTACACGGCACGGTTTACTGGTGGTAGGTCTCTCATATGTAAGAGTCCGCCTAGGTACGTACGCAATGTCTATTTCTGTCGATGCAGCAGTGTGTAGTCACTGTTGTGTTCCGGTTTGAAGGACATTGTAACAGTGTAACTGTTGGACATAATGTGACTTAAAATCTCACGTCTCAGGATGGCGAGTGTAATGGAATACCAAACAATAGTTTGTAATTCAAGGTGTGGGATGGTGTTTCTACTGTTTATGGGCTGTTGTAACGCTTAACATCAGGCAAACGGCAAGCTGTTCTCGTCATAAAAAGCAAAAAAAAGAACGAGTACAACTACCGTTGCAGTCGTGTCGGATTTCGTGTCTCATCGGACTATGAGAAAGAACAGAGAATGCTTGGGTATTGCACACACTTGAGGACTATAATATCTCCTGCGTGGCTGATCTCCGTTGAGATTGACCGCCGTGGCCGACATTCGCTTAGGAAGAAATCAATGTTGGGTGTTGCTTTTCGCACATTTTCTCTTAGAGAAAGTTAACTGATTATAGCATGCAAATCTCACCTGCAATTGCTTGAATCCGTAGCGCGTCGCAAGAGATGAATACGCGACGCATTCAGTCATCTTGAAGCAGCGGCGCATGTACAGCCTCCGGAGAGCTGGCAGCTTGCTCAGAGGCAGCAGGGCGGAGGGCTCGATCCACTCGCACTCAGAGATGTTCAACTCCTGTTAAATAAAAAAAAAGTAACCAAACTAGTTCTAATTACAATTTATATAAGGTCGAGACAATACTATTTACTTTTTTTTGCAGGTTTCCTCACGATATTTCCTTTACCGTTAAAGCAAGCGATAATTCCCAAAGAATACACACATCACTTTAAAAAAAGTCAGATGTCTTCGAATTTAAACCTGCGGACATGCATCTCGGCAGTCCCTTCCACTCCGAACAAGGCTATCGCCACGTCTTTTAAGTCTCATAATGCCTAGCAACTCGGCTACAATTTCCAAATTGACCAAGGTTGACATTGCCTACTTTTCATAAAACATATTATTAGGTTAGATAAATAAATACTCACCTCCAAGTCCGTGAGGTAGTCTTGTATCTTGAACAGGAACGACTTGTCTAGAGGTTGGTTGTAACATTTGGACCCACGGAGGGACAACTTCTTTAGAGTGCGAGGGAAATGACTGATGTTCCTCTGAAAGCAAAAGTATTAATATAACTGACTTCTCGTCCTCATCTAGATTTAGAAATATAAACAAAACATACTATGTATAGATAGGTTTATTATTGATACTACAATTTAGAACAATGACTGAATGTTTTCTTCGCCAAAAGTCCTGGTTTTAAATTTATTTTTTTATCAAATATATAAATATAAAATATATCCTACCACCAGCAATTCATTCAATAATTTTGCAGTTGTAGTACGAATATGGCGTATTTGAGTGTACTTCTGAAAGTATGATGTCGCTGCGACGAATATTCTTAAAGTAGTGGTATTAAGGCGTGTTAAACTCACCGTGGTACAATCTATATTGCAATACTCGAGCCCGAGTGAAGTTATGATCGGGCACCTCGCCACCAGACTTTTTAACAGGCTCGGAGTGAGAGTGAACTGCGGGCCAGGGCAGGAGGAATCCGGAGGCGCCCACTCGGGAACGATGTCCGGCCCGAACGCGTCCGAGAGGGGGAAGCAAGTAGCCCTGGGAAAGACGGTGTAGTTGATAAAAACTATAGCTTTTTTTACAATTGTAATGGGTCCTTTAATTATACAATCCCACTGGTGAATAGGGACCTTCTCTACTGCTAAGGGTTAAGGCTTTGGTCAACTTGCTTTGTGCGAGTTGGATTATGGCGCAATATCGGAGTAACAGTAAACGATGCCGGTGCCCAACAGTGGGACTGTATATAATACAGGGCTTGTATATTAATAAATGAATATTTTTACAATATTAAAAAATATATATTTTTCAATACTACGCGTATTTTTGTTCATGAATTATGTACATACATTTATGCATGATTTCAATTTTCTATTAATGGATTTTTTTTAAAGAGAATTAGAATAAAAGAAAAATATTTTGAGTAAACATAAACTACAATGTTGTATATTCAATTATAAAAATATAATGGCGTAGTATTGACATATCTAAAACCTATATTCTCTTTTGGAGCCTGTAGTCAGTAGCATACAAAAATATTTTATAATTATAAAATATTACTACAAATTCAATCATATTCACAGATTAAATACATAATAACAAAGCTTCAAAGTCTGTAGTCAGTAGCATAAAAAAATATATGGTTTAAAATATTACTACAAATTCAGTTATGTTCACAAATTAAATATATAATAACAAAGCTTTAGAGTCTGTACTCAGTAGCATAAAAAAAATGGTTTAAAATATTACTACAAATTCAGTCGTATTCACAAATTCAATACTGTAGTCTGTAGTGTACGAAATGTATTTTTTTTTTTTATTTTCAAATTCAGGATATAATTTAAATGCTCAACATTAATTCTTAATCTTTGACTCAAACAGCCAGTTTGTCAAGGAATTAAAATATACAGGTCGTTAAAAAAAATATTTATTTATTACCTATCCGCCGATTTCAAGAAACGATCCCAATCTTTTTTTCAATCTATCGCGAAAATGGACCATTAAAAAAACTATTTTACGGATTTTATCGCAACTTTTTGTAATATAATTTTCTTCCTACGTTTCGAAGACTGCAGCCTTCGTGGTCACGTGGCGGACTGTGGTTTTGGTCATCCGAACGGTAAAAGTTACAATATCTACCTACATTTTAGAAGTACACATTTTTTTAAAAGTTTTTCTTTCACTAGCATATCTACGCAGATTGAACTCACAGTGTCTTGAAGTGTGGCAGCCGGTCTTTTAGGTTCCTATTTAATTAAATGTAGAACTGGATCCCAGGCTCGTGCAAGCTTCCAACCATCTTCTCTATTGAAATTCGGATGTTTTTTAATTTCAATAGCCTCGCGGATCATCCTAGGCAGGAATCGGTGTTCTTTGGCAAGGTTTTGTGGCTTGTCTACTCGCAGATAATTGGAGCCCTCTTCAGTGTTCAGCAACTGCTCTTCGTAGAACGTTCTCCGTAAAATAGTTTTATATCAATGTCTAACATTCGCGTTACCAAAAATTGACCAATTAGACTAAAGTTTATTTTTGACATGCTTACAAATCATTTTAATTTGGCACTTATTTTAATTATTATCAAGATTGGATCAAGGATTAACTTCGAGATCATTCATTGAAAACGGTCGAAAATAAACACTTCCAGACTTTTCTAATATTTTGGCTTGGATCTTTCTAGAAAGAATGACATCAGATAGGGGATAGGCCGTCAAAAAATCGTTTTTGCAATATGTGAAAGTGTTGCGCCTACTACATTGTGGGAAAAAATGATAGCAAATAAAAGACTACAAAACTGCTAACAAAATAACTGAAGTGAAAAAGCTACGGTATCGATGCAGGTAGGGTTGCCAACCTTTTAATTTTTGAAAATTATTTTTTCTTTTTCACACAAATTGCTTATTTTTTTAAACATCATAAACGCACGAATTTTTTTACACTTAGCCTGGAGTATATTATTTTATGAGCCTCACTGCGTACATAATCACACGCTGTCAACGTTGAAATCATAAAGTCAGTTGTACGGATTGCAGTACAGTTGAGTCGAACACAATGAGTGTACGGAACGCCAGATCTAGTACGTAGTACATAAATATCGATGCTTATCAAGTGACTTACGCAATCGTCTCTCGTGCAATTACAAACATCGAAAACTGAAAAACAAGGGGTAAAAAATCTTTCAAAAACTTTCATTACTAACTTTTTAAACTAATCCAATGTATACCTAAATATTTGTGAGTCGTTTAAGTTCGTCTGCATACCTTTAGTAAAAAGTATAAATAAATAAATATATTTTGTTATTATATCGTCAGCTGTAGCATCAATCATACATTGCTTTCATCAGTCCTCTTACCTTCCATTAATCAATGAGAATAATTGTTGACTGTAATATATAATTTTTACTAGTTGACCCGACAGACGTTGTCCCGTCTTAACTATGAATTTGCAGCGCGCATTCTGTCAATCGCTGACAGTTATTTCAAACAATTGACAGTTAAATATAATATTATATAAAATTTATATTTTCGTAAAGTTTTCTTAAATTTTCTAATTTTCCGCGGAGTTTTTTTAATTTTTTTCTTTCATAAGAACCTTCTCCTGACAATAACAAACACAACAAAAAAAAATAGTGAAATCGGTCCATCCGTTCATGCGTGATGGCGTGACCACGGGAAATAGGGATTCATTTTTATATATATAGATAATCTTCTCCAACAATAACTGTTAAGCCTAGAAACCATCATTACACATACGTTCAAACTAAAAAACAAAACGCAGTCCTCAACCAAATGACCATATTCAAACGTATTTCTTTTATTGCTTTGAATGACGAGACGAGCTTGCCGTTCGCCTGATGGTAAGCGATACGACCGCCCATAAACAGTAGAAACACCAACACCTTGAATTACAAAGTATTGTTTGGCATTCCACTGCGCCCGCCATCCCAAGACATGAGATGTTAAGTGTTACTTATAAACTTGTTTTAGCGTTAAGAGGTGGTTAAGAATAGTTGACAACATCACCAATTCCTAGTTTAAACCTAATAAAGAGGCAAGATGACGGGTTTTGACTTACAGCTGGTCGATTAACTTTGTAGTTGAACTAAGTATAGCTTCACGAATTTTTTATAGGACTGATTATGTCCAGTAGTTACACTGGCTACAATGGTAAACCTGTCCCACAAGTTGGCAACCCTATCTACAAAAAAAAGTTGACAACCCTAAATCGATACAGTACCTAATGTAAATGTTTTGGCTACGACCAGAAGAGATGAGAACAGCCACGGAAGTGGCGTCGTCGGGACGCGGCGGACCGTAGGCGGCATCTATAAAGCTTCAAACATACCCTACACTTAGTCCAGAATCAATTATAGCGGTTCCGGAATCAATTATGGCGAATCCAGAATCAATTATGTCGAATCCAGAATCAATTATGGCGTTTATAGATTCAGTTATTGCAGATCCAGAATCAATTATGACAGAACCAGAATCAATTATGGCAGAACCAGAGTCAATTATGACAGAACCAGAGTCAATTATGGCGGATCCAGAATTAGAAGGAGGTTGAATAAGAGGCCAAATTCGAGAGATAGAATTATGGGCTATAAAAGGGCAATTTAGAAAGGAAGAATACGTAAATCTAAGGTCTCAAACAAGTTGCACGTGTTTCTATTTTCTTTAAGCGGTCACGCCGTGACCACACTGCTCGTGATGGTAAGTGGAGTAGGGCTCAATAGAATGTCGGCTGGTGACAGATGTTTTTTCTACAGATTTTTCTTGATACGTCAGCTTTGTTTTATCAGTGAGATATGTTATTTCCATACATTTTTGTTTCTATTTAAGTAGACGATGGTCGAAAAATAGCTTGTCTTAAGACCCTGGATCTTGCTGGGACACTGAGCTAGAGGAGACGAACTGGGCCGAGAAGAGAATAAACTGAAAGAGTCTAAACTATGGGCAGTGCTAACAGAACATAGTCATATAGAACTGCAAGGTTCATAGGATGTGAAATTTTAAGTAGAATAAAGTACATGTGGGAAGAAACTTCTGGATTCGCCAGTATAAATGATAGCCTAGTTATAGTAAGACCAGGTTTTATTATACAAAACGTCACAAGCTTATACTTTAAAAAATATTTTTTTAATTTATCGACCTGATAAAAGCTTTGTGTTGCAATTCTTTTTCCATTTAACCTGCATTTTGTTCTTAAAAATGGCAAAAAACCTGTTTTACTATACCAACACTATAAATGAATCTTAATACAAAACATCTTGATCGACGACACGAAAAAGCGCTAAAAATGACAACTACGGAACAACGAAATACAACTCACAGCAAAGAAAAAAATACTAAGCTTCAACTATGTTGTAACCAATGAAAAAAGATGTAAAAAAAAGAAAAATACCATAACGAAACGTAGAACCTAGCAAGCAAAAAAAAAAATAAACTAAAAACACAGACCGAATATAAAAAACAAAAAAATATTGGACATGTATTTTTTGTTTGCTATTTGAATATACCTTTTTAAACACCCTGTATATATTTTACAACCTATATTAGCGACCGATACATTTTTTTTTAATCTTTTTTTCTACAACCAATCTTTTATTATGACCGGCCATCTGACTACCGTGAACGCGAAATACATTTTTCAAAAAAAACTTGAGCAAAAATATATATTTTTTTTATGTAAAAAAAAACATCACAAGCTAAGGTCAGTAAAACATTTGATGTCCTACATCTCTTTATAAAAATAAATAGGTAAAAATATCGTGAGATATTTTATGACAATCGGTTTTGTTACTACTAAAATTGACTCTTAAACGGAGGCTTTGGGTGATAGATCTTTTCGAGGCCTTTTTACGCAATTACCGAAGGAAGGTTATGCTTTTTTGTACCCCTTGAAAGGACGAAGCTCAGCCTAAGGCCGCCACTGGCTACTGTATACATTTTACAAACAAACCACTTATCGCACTTTTCGTCATTTAATAAAAACCACATAGGCACTTACGGTTTACTTTTCTGATAACGTGAACGATTTCAAATTGATTACTTGAAAGTTGCCATCTTTTTTTGTAATCTAGAGATTTTCCCGCCTTCACACCCCCCATTAGAACTCCTGTAAACCAGGATCAGCAGTGACATTGTATGGCACCGAGCGGTGAAGCTCGCAGAGTCTCAGGGAAAACTAATTTGTCATCATCCCGCAACGAAATTAATAAAATAGACAGATAGGGAGGTGTTGGAAATATTAATTGTCCACTTCCCTCCATAGCAAAGCGGGAAACAAAATAATGAACTAAGGAGGCGTGTTAACCTCAAGTATAGGGATGTTTACAACTAGATAAGCCAGTTATAAAGCACCACGGAGAAACATTAAACTTTAGTGTTTTTTTATATGTCACTTAATTTTAAACCACAAAAACTATGAACTTTTTTTTAAATTAAATGAAGTAATCGCTCGTAGCAAAACATTAAACAGCGCTCGCAAAATATTTTTTTTTTTTTATAGTAAAAAATCAATTCGCTTTTGCATTCTGAATTTACATAACATGAATTAATAATAAAACTAAATCGGGTCGCGATAAAAGATTTAACTTTTTTCTACCCCCTGTATAATTTTGTTAACCAATCTGATTTTTTTTATGTCCAAAATGAAAAATACTATGTTTTTAAAGAAAAAAAAATGCTATTTAAAACATTCACGAGGCTAAAATAAAAATAAAAAAAAATTATGTTGTATTTAACGAAAAAAGGGTTATTAAGTTCATCACATGTTTCATGACCCTTATTTTAACCTCAAAATTTTCAGAAGCTGTACTAAATCCCAGCGATCCGAGACCTCAATTATTCATGACAATAAGTTTTCGACTTACCCGGCGACGATTCGCATTGAGTCGCATTAACTCTGCTGTACATTACTATGGAACTGAGCCGAATTACCACGCATACAAAATGCGATTCGATTCTACTCAAACAGACTCTGTGTATATTAACTTGAATTTAAAGTTATTGAGGCGTATCTACATTATCACATTTAAAAACGAAAAACACTTGCTTGGAAGCAGTATCAATATTGTTTGAAAAATTAAACATTAATTCCAATTCCAAAATTGCTGAGCTGGAGCGCGCATGCTATCTCTGTTACGCTCGCATCATTATGCCCAATGACGTCACGACTTAAACGTCCAACTCTTTTCAGCATAAAAAATATTTTTTAAAATTACTTTAATCGATCGTACATGTTCGATCAACTACATTATTGTCAAAAGAATTGAGATCACGGTCGCTGGTCGTAAAAACTGTATACCATGGTCACTAACCTGGGCATGGTCTCGTATATCTGTATGACGGGACCTCCCCGGATATTGCCACGCCTTGTTGCGGGGTCTGGAACAAGACACACTTATAACCTGGGTAACAGGCTAAACCCGGCTTACATGACCCAAGAAACAGAAGGAAGAGAAGAAAGAAGTATTGGAGGAGAATATGACCCAGGAAATAGAGAAGGAAGAGAAGAAAGAAGTATTGGAGGAGAATATGACCCAGGAAATAGAGAAGGAAGAGAAGAAAGTATTGGAGGAGAATATGGTAGTGAAGAGTCAATATAATCCGATTCGTGTCGGCTTGCCTTTCGAATTAATGTAAAATCTATTAGAACAATTTGAAGAACGCATTTATGCATATTCTTAGTACTTATTTGTTGTCGATTTCCCTTTACAAAATGTCACCCTTCGCTACTGGAATATGGAGGGAAAATGTTTAAGGCTTAATGCTGTGATGCTGAACCAACAACACACGATACGCCAATCTATACTTATTATATAAAGCTGAAGAGTTTGTTTGTTTGAACGCGCTAATCTCAGGAACTACTGGTTGGAATTGAAAAATTCTTTTAGTGTTAGATAGCCTATTTATCGACGAAGGCTATAGGCTATATATCATCATGCTATGGCCATTAACAGTGAAGCAGTAATGAAAATTCTTGCAAAGCGATAAAATATATATATTATTTTTGAGAGCTCCCGTTGCGTGTATTGCTTAAACGGTTAAAGTTATGAATCAATTATTTATGACGTAATTGATCCTCTTAAAAAATTAAAAACATATATTATAAAACAAAGAATCCAGCCACATCTGTTTGCCTATCTGAACGCGATTAACGCAAAAGTTACCTAACAGATTTTGAAATTTGATATAGAGACAGTCCCTGGGAAGGACAAAAGCAAATTTTTTTTTTTTTTAGTTATAAAATACATCCAATCCGATATAAAAATAATCGATCTGATACTATTGAAAAATTCACTACTGCATCTTAGGTTCAAGGTCAAACCAATATTTTTAATACCCTGGCAATTTGAACCTGTACCGGAGGAACAAAAAAAAAATCCTATTTGATTTTGAGGAGTTCTCTACATCGAAGTTCAAGACTCTACACCAATGAAATCAAAAGAAGACCATAGGGTATTGGACTATGTTTGATTTTGTACATTTTTTAATATGTAACAGCAATTAGTACAAATCAGAAATCCTTTTGTGAAAACAGCATTAAAATCCGATAAGAAATGAGGCAGTAATTCAATTTTCAAATTTCAAATATAGCTACGTGCAGAAGTGTGGAGTGGGGATATCGCTCCATCTCTTTCTTTCGCACGCATCATAATGCCCGCTGACGTCACATCCAAGTATTTCTTCTCTTTTTTTATGACACTCCCCCCTAATACCTAATTTCAATGGCTTATAACTTGTAGATTTTTCACCAGATTTCAATGATTTCTTCTGTTTTATAATTTATACGAACTACATATTTTACAAAAGTTATAAATAAAAATAACTCATAAACCCTATTCCAAAGCTACACGAAATTAAACTAAAAATAATCATTTAAATCGGTCTACGGGGTACAAATGATCACTGAACATACATAAAAAAAAATACGACGAAGTAAAAAACCTTCCTTTGGAATCTATTTAAAAACAACAAAACCTAGTGTATTTGTACGTTGAAAGAAATTTACAAAAAGAAACCAGGTACTAAATATCAATAAGTGATTTTAGATTTATTTTGTCTGTTTTTTTAAAAGCGTCGGCTCCAAAATTACTAAAAAAAATCATGTAGTATTCATAGGTTAAGGGATAAATCTATACTAGTATATAAAAGGCTGAAGAGTTTATTTTTTTAATATCAGGTACTACTAAACTACTTTTTTTGTCACTTATAGGAAGCTACATTACTACCGAGTGCTATAGGCTAATTTTTATTCCGGAAAAGCCTTTGGGCGGACCCGTATGCGAAGTGAACAATATTCAGCATTATATTTGACAACATTACAAAATTTAAACGTGCCTAAACAAAATTGCTATTTCAGAATTTTTCGACTCGTTCGAAGCGAGTTCGATTAGGATTTTTTTTTAATACTTAATTTCGAAGAAAAAACTTAAAAACCGAAAATGCTTGAAGACGTCATACATATGGTTGAATGAAGTTGTTCCTTGGTCCACCTTACTATTTATTTAAAAAACTAAGACACCAAACCCGCAAAATTTGTAATGGTTTGGTAAAGTTTAATTAAGGTTTTGGAAATCTGGGCTTTGATTCAAACTATGTTACACCACTTTACTAGCATTTCGTTTTTTTTCGCCACAATACGGCGTTTAGTTTAGGTTTTATTATCATTTGCCAATGTCAAATATCAATATTACAATACCAATGATAAAAGAAGTATAGAGGATGGGTAATATGGTCACGTGACATGCGGCACATTTCATGAACAAAATGGTGCCGACTCCGCCCCTTACAATAGTGATATGCTAGTACCGAAAATTTTGTATCGACATCGAAGAATTAAGAGAGACAAACAAGCCCCAAAAAGATCAAATACGAAAGGGGTTAGGAACTACCATAATATAAATATAACAAACCATAATGTAAACAAACACACTGAAACTGATTTATAAGTAACAATTGTTAAACAAAGCAGTACCTGTTGTGACAAACATCCAGTTGTGTTTGATATATATTTGTATGTTGCACTATTTCTTGCTAAAAATTTAAGTTACAGATTAAGATATTTATTTAATACATGATAAATGGAATAAGATAGCGTAGCCAGCAATTATTTGGTTGGTTTTATTTTATTTTATTATTATGCTCTTTGATCGAGAAACATAACTATGGTTCAGCAAACTAAAATCAATGACCGTAAAAATGGTGGTTAAGATAATCAATTATAATAATTATTTGCAATAACAACAATATGATTATGTATCTATTTCCGTGCATGCAAAGGTTGCTCGAAACATAAGACCGCCAATTGTAAAAATATATCTTACATTTCATCTTTATGTTGTTTCTTTTATGTTTATCTATTCTTTTATGTAACAATTCTAATTTTATTCATAGCAATATATTAAAGTAATATTACTACTTATTAGGTGAAGTATAATAATCATTACTATTTTACTTATCGCGAATATTGTTGGAAAACAGTTATCTTTACTCGCGTTAATTAAACGTGTGGTTTATGCATATCTTCTCAAAATGTAAAGAAATATGTATTTGGTGTAGGATTCCAATCACGTCGCTCAATATTCTCAATTCATTTTGCCTTGGTTTTTAAATTTTTTGGTTATCTTAAAAAATATTCTAATTTCACTTAGTTTGTCCTTCTGAATAATACAATATTGATGTGTGCTCTAACATTCTTTCAAAGACAAAAACCGTAACTGATAAACGGGCGTCTGTTAAAATATCGATATCAATAATTTCTAAACAAATCCACCCACCCATCCCTAAGCTCGTGTGTAAACAAACATAATGATTTTAATGTGTATAAATCACGCCTAAAAGGGTCCAAAGCTTAACAAACCAGATCCACATATCATTTTAATTGATAAAAACACATCCAAAAAGTAAATATACAAAGATATTTGCTAATTTTCGGTAAAAACAGTTACTAACCTATGAAAAGATATTTCGGGGTCTTTCTTGCGTGAATTCGATTTGCATCCTTTCACACAACACTGAGTCATTTTCGAAACTTAACAAATACACTAATAAACACACTGAACAATTGAGAATATGATTATATTACTTTAAATTCAATATTTATGAAGATTTGTTTACATCGTCTGACACTACATGTACCTGCCGACTGCCCAGCATAAAATGGCGTTTCTGCCGCAAGGCGGTCCCAGTGTGTTGAAGTAAACGAAATAGTGCCATATGCGAAGAAAGCAATTATTTTTGTCTTTTTTTGTTGCGTTCCAAATAAGCTTTGAGTAAAAGAGATAGACATATATATTGACAATTCTGCGTCGATTTCCCTAACATAAATATAACTTATTCATATAGCTAACTTTTGAGGCCTGTCCTCTTTATATTTAGTCATTGTACAATACGCACATCACAACTGTCACTTTCAAAGAGAGATAAAACGAAAACTGTCACTTCTTTCTTTTTTACTGTAAAGCAAAGGTCGTTACGCCTTGAGCCGTATATATGACTTCATTTGTTCTTACGTCATTTTCGAATAAAACAAAATTCAAAATGAAAATATCAGAATTTTGGAAGAAGAAAAAAATATGGGTATCATAATTTTAGATGTAGTTTCATAAAATATAAACATATGAGTATGTTGAAAACATTAAATGTTGTCAATTGACCCCAGTTCTGCATTAACCAGAAGATCCTTACCATAGGTGAATTCGCCACCTGACCATTGCCCCAAATCTTCCTTCTTCTCGGTTACTTCTTTTTCTACGTCCTTGAACTGGCATTTCATATGACCCAAACATCTGAGGAAGAAAAAACATACATATCACGCATTTTTTTTTTTATTACTTTGAATGACGAGACGAGCTTGCCTATCGCCTGATGGTAAGCGATACGAACATAAACAGTAGAAACACCAACACTTTGAATTACAAAGTATTGTTTGGTATTCCACTGCTCGCCATCCTGATATGATATGTTACGTCTTATTATGTCCAGTAGTTACACTGGCTATAACGTCCTTCAAACCGGAACACAACAGACTACACACTGCTGCTTGACAGAAATAGACATTGCGGTGGTACCTACCCAGGACTCTCACATATGAGACACCTACCACCAGTAATTCGCTAGATGTCGCTGGCGTACTAGGTTTATGTTTTCATTTTATTTATCAGGCATCCCCATCAGTTAATTAAATTAAAGTTAAACTACATAATTTTAATATAAAGTCGTTACTTACTGGCTCTCGTCAACACAGAGAAACAGCAGCACTGATCACGGAGTCATGTTTATTGTTGAGATACCCACATTTGAGCTATTTTAATTCCCATGAAATATCGGGTGAGCTTCAAGCCATTTCGGCTCGCCTCCCCCCAAAGACCGTCTCTGCTACGTATTTATAACACTACTATTAAAAATGTAACTCACCCTTCCGCTTCTCTCGCGAACCCGGACAGCAACAACTCGCTAGTAGTCGATGATAAGCCATACGACAGGAACCAATGCAGCCGCTGCGGCCCTACAGGTTCCGACCGGGCGTCCACACGCTCCCACAATGTCCTGTCCAACACCAGAGCTCCAAGACGCGTGCACGTGCTGTTGTGGGTTGAAAAATGAAAATAAAAAAAAATATTAATCAAAATTTCAAATCCCAAGGGCACACACCTCTAACTTTTCTTAAATAATTTGTGTATTCTTGTGAATTATCGCTTGCTTTAATGGTAAAGGAAAACATAGTGAGAAAACCTGCATACCTGAGAAGTTCTCTATAGGAATTTTAAGTCTACTAATCCGTACTGGGGTTTGATGGACTAAGGCTTAATCCCTCTCAGTAGTAGAGGAGGCCCGTGCAGTGGGACAGTATATAATACAGGGCTGATACTGTTATTATATAATGTCAAAATGACCAAGTGGGATAAACAAAGTCAAACATTGAAAAATAACCTATAAAGCTAATACTCACTAAGCTAAAGATTTCAGGTCCCTCGGTGTGCAATATCTCAGGATGTACAGCAAAACATCATCAGACAAGTCCAGTATATGTGGATTGGTGCCATTCTCCGATAGCTTCCTCATAGACTCTGGAAAGACACATTAAAATAAAACTATTATGCTAATTTTCTCCTGAAGTTTCGAAGACTGTGCAGCCTTCGTGGTCACAGGGTGTTGGTCACCCGAAAAGTCAGTTACAATATCTGCCTAAATTTTATTTTTATGTCTAACATTCGCATAACATAAGAAATCATTTTGGAATGAGATGTCAATATAACTAACTGTATAGGCATCCATCCATAAGGTCAGTAAAACTCAACCATTTTTTTTAGACATGAAGACATTACTGTGCCTTGGGCCTCAAAATTAATACATTGTTCTATCTAGGTCAAAAGAGCGGAAACGTTTTTTTTAGCAATGGTTTGACAAAGTGACCCCTCTGCACCCAATAGTAAGTAGAGCGGAGTCCAATAGAATATCAACTGACGAGAGATGATTACCCCTCAGTCGACACAATTATGCCTGTTGGATATACACAGGCTGATCCCGGAACGCGACACACATGGGCCACTATGGCAGATTTAACACCTTGTGTTTGGTGACCGTGGATATAAAATATATCCTACCACCAGCAGAATTGTGTTATTACAAGTGCGAGTTGTACTTGCATACTGAAGGATTGTAGAAACAAGCCTTTTAGTTACTAAGTATATATTTATGGTGTTTAAATTTATTCCTTTGTGTGTGTTGAAGACATTAATTCTTGCCATTCATGATTTTAAGTCAATGGGAAAGACTGAGGTGTTGTTTGTTTGAAAAGTGAATGTTACAATATATATTATTTGATTATAATGATTTGATTGAAAATTTGAAATTAAAAAATCTTAACAAAATCCATATTTTTTTTTTATTTTGAATTTTAACTACATATTAAGGCTGTAGGTCTCTCATGTGCGAGAGTCCACCTGGATAGGTGCCAATGTCTTTTTCTGCTGCCAAGCAGCAGTGTGCAGTTACTATTGTATTCTGGTTTGAAGGACATTGTAGCTAGTGTAACTACTGAACATAATAAAACTTAACATCTCATGTCTCAGGATGGCGAATGAAGTGGAATACCAAACAATGCAACAACAGATTTGAAATATTCATGTAAATAAAAATTAGAAAAGGCAATAATTCATACTTCTCCCTTCATGATAAAAACTTTGAGGATTATTGAAATATATAATTGATGATTTTAGGCATTATAAGTCAAAATATTCATTTGCATTTTAAAACAAAAGGAATCATTGAAATTTGGTAACCACAAGATATAAGCCATTGAAATTAGGTAGTAGGTGAGTATAAAAAAACAGAAAAGGGACCAAATACTTGCATGTAATGTCAGCAAGCATTACAATGCATTAAAAAAAAGAGATAGAGCAATATCCCCATTCCACACCCACTTTGGGATGTATCAATATTTAAAATATGAATTACTGCCTCATATCTTATCTAATTTTAAAGCTATTTTCACATAAGGATTTCTTTTTTGTACTAATTACTATTACATATAAATAAAGCCACAAAATCAAACATAGTCAAGTACACTATTGTATGTCTTTTTTAAAAAACCTTCATCAAACATTTACATTAATAACAACAAATAAAGTAAATACACAAAGACTCATATAGGCGCATTGGGCAGGTTACAATACAAGAGAATTAAAAAAAAACAAGCTAACTCTAGTTAAGTTTTAATACCAAAAAATATTTAATTGATGAAAAAAAACGCATTGCATATTCCTCTAATTTCGCAATGCAATCAATCAATAACTGTCCAACCATAGACTCGTTCACCATCGCGTAAGAAAATTCATCCGCGGCACACCCTTAATACCTATACAACTTATCTGAAAAATAGTGTACACTTACCATCTTGACCGAGCCCGCTGTCATTATGCAAGCTGGAATCACTATCGACTTGCAAAGACCCCATTTTAATTAAAAGTACAAATCTTTGTCTACCGACATACGAATTGAAATGAGTCGAGGCGATATCGACCCGAAATAACGCCGCGAACAAAGAAACTGGCACGAATAAGGAATAAATACTCTCGTGTGTGTAAACAAATGCGTTTTGGAATGTTTCCAAATTCACATTGATGATTTTTTTAGCAATTTTAACGCGGAATAAAGATGATCAACCTGCAAGCTGCAGATATCCTTATTTTGTGACTTTTCTGACATGACACAAACAAAATTGAAGTATTGATTTATTGCTAGGGATGTTCTACCTGTAGACATGTTAGTTGATGAAGTCGATGATACTAATTTTATTATGGCTGATGTATTACATATCTAGTACATAACAATTATTTTTATTATAATTTGAATACTGCCCACCTATATTTATTTAAATAATTCTCCCGGCTGCAACTTTTCTAGTAATTATATATAAACAATAAAAGTGGAGTGCATCACTACTTAATTTTTGACACAAAGAGAATTATAATATTTTGACATTTCTCTTCACGCGACGAACGTCGTAAAGCACGTCGTTGCAAAATATTTTTATTTTCTTACAATGGCAAAATCACTCAGAAGCCGTTGGAAGCGAAAATGCCGTGCGATAAAACGCGAAAGGTACGCAGTGAAAGAACTGGCGCGCTTAAAAAAGATGCTCGGGGTTAAGGAAGAAGAAAAAACAGACGCTGAAAAAGAGGTTATGGAAACTGACCAAGTGATATTCCTTGACGCTGGTGAAATAAAAAAAAATAAAAACAAAAAGGCGGCCAAGGTGGTAGAACCTGCGGAAATGGACGAAGATGCTGAAATGAGTTCTGATGATGAAAATGTGGAAGTCGTCGCTGACAGTGGTAAAAAAAGGATATTTAGTACAAAAACTTTGAAGGACCAGAATGGACAGTATCCGGTTTGGCTGCACAAAAGGAAAATCGCGAAGATCAATAAAGTGTCAAAGAAGAATATAAAAAAGAGATCTAAGAAACGTAAACGATAACCTTAATAAATATGTTTAAAAAATATTGCTTTTTATTATGCAAGTGTAGACATTTTACATATTTGCTTTGATTTAATGTTTGTTTATTAAACAAAACAGGTTAAAATCATGCATGCAACATATGACATTAAAAAATAATTCCTTGATAATTATAATCCAAAACATGTTCTAGAAAGTAAAAGTAACACAAAGCAAGTATGTATAAAAACTGATAATTAAATACAATATAGTGGAATACTATGTCCATATTTATATCTTCACACCCATGCAACTTTAATGTGAGGTTTGACCTACACACTGCACAAATAATCTGACTTTGTCTAACACCTTACTGGATTGAAATGTTTAGAGATACTTATAAACACGTGTTACGTGCTGCTGTACTAGCCGATAACTATGGGCCTTTTTGGAAATATCCGACTACACTGGCAGTCTGACCGAAGAGGAATAAAGTCAAATTGTGATAATCTGAGTTCTTTTTTATTAGAATGAAAAAATAATGTCAAAGTAAAAACTGTATTTTCTAACTGATACAAATATAGCCATAAATACGAAAACTACGTTTTTTGTTTTCAGACATGGGCAAATATTAGAAAAACTTAGAGATATGCCTATTGGAAATAAATCTAGGGCCCCCAACCTATACACAAATACTCAGCTATACTCCACCTGAGACATAAGCTTTTGCAAATGGCCCACCTGTAGGCTTACTCTGGAAACCAATTCCAATCTCAATATAACACAAAGTCAAAACAGTTTCAATTCCAATGTAGAAGTTACTGTTACTCTTGACCAAATCAAGTCCATTACTGTCTTACCTAAATTAAAACATCTTCGTAAATTGAACTGGATGTTAAGAATAAAACTATGAAGTTAATTATGATTATTTTAAATTGAAACAACTCACAACTGAGTTTTAAGATTCTTAAGCAGGACAATGCTTTATGCTGTAGCTTGAAGTGCTATAAATGGATTTTGTGGTGATGCTTTATGGGCTGAGTAAAAAAAAGGTTGAATATGGCTGTTGTAAGTATAGTTTCCATATTAATTATATTTCGATTGAATTAGCAAAATGAAACATAATCAGTGGATCAAAGAGAATACAAATACTACGTAAGATATATAAATAATAAATACATAAAATATAAATGCAGTGGATTGCTAAGAACTAAGATATATTATAATTCTCTTTGAACTTTGAAGTAACATTTGCACGTATTCGATTTTCGTAATTCGTGCGACATCATGCGATATGCAACAACAGGTAAAGATATGTAAAACATACAGCCTAGTATAATCACCAAAAAAAAGTGTTATATCATATTGCATAAAAAATTTAATAATTCAGTATTTCATATTTATTGCTTTGTTATCGCTATTTTATAGTGTCCCGATAGCAATTTTTATATTAAATGTGCGACGATGTTATGTAAGAACACATACTAAAATGGCGCATTAAAATGGATTTACTTTTTATTTTCAAATTGTGTGAGTATTTGTAGATTATATATTTTTATGTACTTATAATTATTTTATTTAGCGTTTATACATAGTTCATTCGTAAGAAAAATTACGCCTTCTACTCTGATTTTTCAATATCAAATAACAAAGTTAATTTAATACTCACAATGAATCAAATAGCAAATACTTTCTCAATAATATAAGGTATTAGTAATATTAGCCCTGTATTATATACTATCCCCCTGTTAGGCACGGGCCTCCTCTATTACTGAGAGGGATTAGGCTTTTTTTCTCCCACGCTGGCTTAGTGCGAATTGGTAGACTTCATACACCCTCAGAATTCCCATAGAGAACTTCTTAGGTATGCAGGTTTCCTCACGATGTTTTCGATTTTAGGTATTTTATTATCACATTTTGAAAGAGTATGGACGAAACCCAATGGAGAGATCGATGACTTCATAAATAAATTACTAAGGTCTGATAAATTCGACGAACTTGCCGAGCAAGTGGCTGAGAAAGCTGCTCGAAAGATCTTTGATTTAGACCATATCAGAATATCGCATAACATAAAAGCCAAGCAGGAAAAACCTTATAAAACTAAGCATAAAACACTTCGTGAAAGAAATAAGGACGACAGCTCAGAAGAAAATATTAAAGAAAAGCCAATAAAAATGGTATATGCTGAAAAGGTTATAAAAGAAATACAGGAACCGACTACAAAGGAAGAATTAAAAGTAAAACAAACTGTAAGTAAAGAAATTCCTTCGTCTAAAGAGCAACTGCCTTTAAAATTTAAAAATCTATCAAAAGCATCCAGAGGCAATGGTAATAAACACCAGGACATTGACAACGATGGTAACGTACGCGAAAGTAGAATTAATTTCGAAACAACCGAAAGATTTGATAGAAAAGATAAGCAACTTAAAAGTCGATTCGAAAAAGTCAACAATCATGAAAAGGAATCTCAAATTAAAGGTAAATCATATATGAGTTCTGAAAATGAGAAAATATCTCATGAAGATACGAATGAAGAAAAAGGACATAACAGCGAAGGTGGTGATAAAAAGAATGAATCCGTTTCCGAAAAAAGAAATAGATCCGGTTCTGAAGAAAGAAATAGATCTAATCTAACTCCCAAAACAGATATCGAAAATAGTAATATAAGTAATGATTCGAATGAAAGAAATGAATCTCAAAATCAAGTATTAAGCCTGGAAAGAGACAACGGCACACTAAACAAAGAAAAACAAATATCGAAGGAAAACGCAGTACAGAAAATCGGCAATCGCGCTAAAGATACATCTGAGGTAGAAAAAGAGAGAGATTCAAGCGAAGAGAGTGTCGAAGATGTAAGAAAAAGTTTTAGTATGACTACAAGAAAACTAATTATTCGTCGCGAAGGCGATAAATTGATTGCTTTTGAAAATCAGTCGGACTACAAAGAATACGAAGAGAAAGTTGCAAATCAGAAAATTGAAAAGAAAGATATTATACTCTGATTTTTTCAGTCGGATACCCTTAAATACCCACCAGTTATTAACAACAGATTAGGTCCAATGGTTCTATGTTTGTGTAGGTACATAATACAATGTTATTTTACTGAATTAACATAATGAACGTTTTAAATTGTAGACTATTTATGTTTACATTATAAATTTATCCAAATAATTTCCTCCCTTCGTCTAATCTGATTATAATTAACATGATGTTTTTCCTTGTGGAATTTTAAGACTTTTATATCTAAAAGTCATTGTTATAGTACCCATTAAATGTTTCTAAGTTTTATGTTTGTACTTCCTTTGCTGCAATTACATTATAAATGAAAAGCGACAAGTGACAGTGACAGATTTGAGTCCACTTTGAGCACTGTTTGTTTATAATTATATTTTGTTTTAATTTATTTATTATTAAGTTGTGAACTGTATAGCTTATCGATGAATTTATTAAATAGCTTTTTCCACAGACCATATTTCTTCAAAATGTAATTTATTACAAACGCTGTATTGTGTTATATTTGCGGTGTACAACATCCAGAAATCATGGAAGAATTTAAAGGTAAAGAATAATATTTTAATAATAAATTAAAGTTACAACTCAGCATGATAGTATATTTAATTTATTAAAATGTTTGGTTTTAAGCATTTCACTGTTACAATAACTATTGCAGTTTCTTAATATTTTGAAGCACCCATTTCAGTCAACAATCATTTTTTATGTTGGGTTAAAATTTAAATACTTGTAACCCGATTTTGAGGTCAAAAATTGTTGTTATTAGTAAAATTATGCTGTTTGATGATTATTTTAGTAATCCCAAGCCATGCAAAAGTATTTATTTGGGAAAATTAAAACAGAATATTCTAACCTTAGAATGTATGAACAGGAGTTTCACACTAGTTTTTTTCTGGAAATGAAAATCCAGATAAACTTTGTAACGGCTTTTTATGAAAAAAATAAATGCTTTATTCATCACATAGGCAAACATAGTTGCACTTATGGTAAGTCAAGGTACATGAGAATATATCATTATTATTCAAAATAAGTTGCTTATATAAAGTAAAGACAATTTATATTGCACATAAAATAAATGGAAGTTGTCTTCCATAAACTTTATTATTTGTGTAAATTTACTTGTGTAAATAAAGAAACCAGCTCAGTCTGGCAAGAAAGAAGAGATGAAAAGATGTATATAATCTTAAGATAAAGCTGGCATAATTGTGTCGATGTAAGCGGCGATAGCCTAGTTGGGTGTGGAACGTACTGCCAAGACGAATGTCTGCAGGTTCCAATCCCAAGGGTACACACCTCTGACTTTTCTAAAATCATGTGTGTATTCTTTGTGAATTTCTTGTTCGCTTTAACGGTGACGGAAAACATTGTGAGGAAACCTGCACATCTGAGAAGTTCTCTATAGGAATTTCGAAGGTGTGTGAAGTCTACCAATCTGCACTAGGCCAGCGTAGTGGACTAAGTCCTAATCCTTCTCAATAGTAGAGGAGGCCCGTGCTCAGCAGTGGGCAAGTATATAATACAGGGCTGATATTATTATTATATTATTATATCATTTTCAGCTGCAGAACCGATGGAAATACCAATTGACGGTCCCATCGTGTTTGTGGATGTGGCCAAAGAAGCAGAACAATATTCTTTGATAGATGATACAAAACCCTCAGTGGAAAAACAGGGAGAGAAGAGAGTGAAGATTGAGTGAGTTGTATTAATTTCTTTGAATGACGAGACGAGCTTGCCGTTCGCCTGATGGTAAGCGATACGATCGGTAAACAGTAGAAACAACACCTTGAATTACAAAGTTTTGTTTGGTATTCAGCGCTCGCCATCCTGAGACATGAGATGTTAATTGACATTTCATTTTTTCAACATACTCAAATGTTTATATTTTATGAAACTAGATTTAAAATTATGAAACCCATATTATTTATTTTTTCAAAACTCAGTTATTGTCATTCATGACTTTCACTTCGAATTTTGTTTTATTCTAAAACGACGTAAGTACCAAATGACGGCTCATATATATGGCTCTAGACGTAATGATCATTGCATTGTAGTAAAAAAAATTAAGTGAGTTTTTTTTATTTCTCTCTCTCTCTTTGAAAGTGACAGTTGTGATGTACCTATTGTTATATTGACATTGACAAATGATGGTGTCTTAGTTTCTTAAATAAACAGTAAGGTGACCAAGGAACTACTTCATTCAACCGCATGTATGACGTCATCAAGCATTTTTCGGTTTTTAATATTTTTCTTCAAAATTAAGTAAAAAAATTAATACATAATCGAACTCATAGTAGAAAAATTAAGAAACGATATTTTTGCTGTAGGCACGTTTACACATTGAAATGTTGTCAATTATTATGTCCAGTAGTTACACTGGCTACAATGTCCTCCACCTACAACTCGAACTTATCCGCATTTTTACTAAGGATTTGTCAAGTTTTTGTTTGCTTTTTAGAGCCCAACCAGACCCGTATCTGACGGTGAACCCTCGCCGCGTCCGATGCACCGTGTGCCACCGATACACAGCAGAGAATGAGGAGAAGATGCTCAGGCACGTCCGGAAGGTTCATAGGGGCGAGAATCCTTTCCAGTGCTATATGTGCGACTATACCACGTATAATAAGAGTCTGTTTGAGGAGCATGTGAGGATTCATCAGGGTAAGTTTAGTAGCATATTTTTTTTTTTTTTTTTTTTTCCCTCACTTGGGTTCTAAGTGGTACGGTTATGTTGGTTTCACCAGTCTTAAGGCCTAAAGTGAAATTTTCCGAAGGGGAAACAAACATATAAGGTACTAATATGCGTAAATGCTGTCTGCAAACCCTTCTAATTATGTCCAGTAGTTACACTGGCTACAATATTCAAACCGGAACACAAGTGACTACACACTGCTTGACAGAAATACATTGCGGTGGTACTTACCCAGGTGGGCTCTCATATATGAGAGACCTACCACCAGTATGAATTACATTAAATTTACCTTCTTAAGCGGCGATAGCCTAGTTGGGTGTGGAATGGACTGCCAAAACGAACGTCCGCACGTTCAAATCCCAAGGGCACACACCTCTGACTTTTCTAAAATCATGTGTGTATTCTTTGTGAATCTATCGTTCGCTTTAACGGTGAAGGAAAACATCGTGAGGAAACCTGCATCTGAGAAGTTCTCTATAGGAATTTCGAAAGTGTGTGAAGTCTACCAATCCGCACTAGGCCAGCGTGGTGGACTAAGGCCTAATCCCTCTCAGTAGTAGAGGAGGCCCGTGCTCAGCAGTGGGCAAGTATATAATACAGGGCTGATATTATTATGTTATTATTACCTTTTCAGGTATAAAACCATTTAAATGCTCCCACTGCCCGTACAGAAGCGTCTCTAAGAAGAACACAAAAAAACACGAGCTCATCCACCGGCCCAACAACCCGCTCAAATGCCCCGACTGCCCATTCATAGCTCGAAACCCAAGAGTTCTGAACAGCCATAGAAAAAAAACTCACACAGCAAACTCAGAAGACTCGAAGAACTACAAATGCACGAAATGCGAACAAAAATTCGAAGATTACAGTACATTTGTGAACCATAGAAAGAGCAGGAAGCGATGCAAAATTTGCACGCAGTTGTTCTGCCAACATTTATTAAGGAAACACGAGGCGACAGAACACGGAATAGAGAGGAAAAAGTCTGAGAAAACTAAAAGGGGTAACTTCACGTGTCAGATTTGCAAATGGGCTTCTAGTAGTAAACCGAGGATTCTGTTGCATTTGATACACCATCCTAATCAGGATTTGGGGGATTGTGATGTGGATGTTACTGTTTTACGTCAGTGTGGTATTTTACCGGCCGCGTAGGGTAGATCCGGTTAAAGACCGAGGTAAACTACCATTAAGGCAGGCAGGGAGGAGCAGCTGCCCCTTAGACATTCTAAAAATGTTGCCAAATGTAAAGCAACCAAAGTCCCAAGTCTTTGACTTGCTGGATTGATCATTCCCGTACGTCGAGACTCGAATGAATTCACCAATTCCATTCCTAATATTCCGTACGCTCAATTACGCTCTGCTCTATGTTATTGTTAAAGCGGAAGAGGAGTAGGGGAGGACCATGTGCTCTCGACTTTACCTACAATTAATACTTTTCTCATTCTCCATATCAACTTGCTCCCCCTAGGCCATCGGCTAGCGACACTCATGCCAACAAAAACATTTAATTGTTGAAATCAAAAATTCTCAAAAATTCAGAAAAATATTCATAACTCAAAAACTATGAAAAATCGCGGAACATATATGGGGGTGATTCGGGTACCCCAAGGGTGCTCTATTTCTTGACCTCCGCTTGACTATTTTTTGGGACACCCTGTATACACAGGAAGGTGTAACTAGTAACTGCATTATTGGGGTATTACTAAGTCGCCTGTCTGACTGGAACAGCTGAACAAATGCTCCAGAATATCGTAGAAGTGTTATAAAATGCGTGCCACTGCTGATCCTGGCTTACAGGAGTTTAGTGGTGGGCGTGAGGGCGGGAAACTCTTCGTGATCTATCAGAAGCTTTCAAGGATTGCAAGGCCTACACTAGATGACATTGAAGGCCGAAGCCCGGCTATCAAAATTGGGCCCAGAATTGTAGTAGACTGGATGGCTAATAGTAAAATAATCACTGTAAATAATTGTTAAATGCTCATTTTACAGTAAACATTATATTAGCATAAATAATTACAGAAATTTTAGACATTTTTTGACAACGTGCAACCAGAGAGAATAATAGAATAGCCGCCGCGTGGCATATCTTCTCTTCTGCCAGCCGAGCAGCCGAATAGTTCCGGAAACACTCGATTTCATCGGCTAGGATAGCGTCGCGTAACATAATGATGGAATATATATTATTTAAAAAGTAAAATGTATTTCTTTATTTGCAAGTGGTGTTACCCCATAGTGTGAAATTACCCAACTTTTTCCAATAGGCAATGGCGTTGTTTCGCATTGCTTTAGTCCATGAGCGGTGGATGCTGCTTAACATCAGGCTGATTGATCGTGTGCCTACTAACGCAAAAAAAAACAGTCAAAGGAAATTAAAATTTTATTTAGGTTTTTTCTTTCGCGCCTTCTTCCGCACCGCCTGGTGTCTCTGGCATTGCTTTAATCTATGGGCCGTAGATGCTGCTTAACACCAGGCTAAATGCATGCGCGTTTGCTTAGTGCAAAAAAAATCACAGCTTCTGCGTTAACAGCCTTTATATAAGTGAAAGAATTTTCAAAATTGGTTAAGGAGTTTTTCATTGACGTATATTCTATAGACGTTATAAACTATTTGTTCAAAATCTGAACTACAATGGCTACCAAAACGTCACTGTTATAACCTATTTATTCACTTGAACAACAAATAACTTTACTTATTTGACTAATACATTTTATTCACATCCAGGTTTACACTTAGACTCGAATATACCATGAGCGCCACTCCGTACACAACCACAAACTGTCAATATTGACCATACTAAAGTCAGTTTGAATGGATTGCAGTACAATTCAGTTGAACACAGTGAATGTTCGAAACGCCAAATCTAGTACGTAGTACATATATATCGATGGGTAAAACTTAATTGGACTATTTTGAAACAGAGAGGTGACTAATAAATACATATAAATTGAATGTTTAAATATTAACAAGTTGAATATAGTTAAGTAATTGGTACCGTTTAGAAAGATATATACCTCCTATTATATAAAGCTGAAGCTTGAAGCGGCGATAGCCTAGTTGGGTGTGGAACGGACTGCCAAGACGAATGTCCGCAGGTTCAAATCCCAAGGACACACACCTCTGACATTTCTAAAAAATCATGTGTGTATTCTTTGTGAATTTATCGTTCGCTTTAACGGTGAAGGAAAACATCGTGAGGAAACCTGCACATTTGAGAAGTTCTCTATAGGAATTTCGAAGGTGTGTGAAGTCTACCAACCCGCACCAGGTCAGCTCGGTGGACTAAGGCCTTATCTAAATAACGGTATCTTGTTTAGAACTTGTTAAAAAAACCTTAAAAGAGTTTCTCTATCTCAGTTTTACATACAAAACTATATTTACAAAACTTTGATTATCTCGAAATAAGGTTTCCCTGACATACCGCTTTTGCGCTTAGCGCGGCAGTATAGGTTGTATATCATCACGCTATAACCAATAGGAGCGGAACATCAATAAAAAATGTTGCAAAAACGGGGAATATTTATTCCTTTTGAGAGCTTCCGTTGCGCGCGCTGAGTAAACGGTTAAAGTTATGAGTGATAAAGAAATAAAGCATTATCCAAAGCCAGGAGCTCTTTCATGGGGCTCCATTATGTGAGAATAACGGTAGTCCCCTGCCAGCCATCCATAGTGACCCATCGATGATGCTACTTCAGCGAAACGTGCGAACTGAAGGTACCTGAAAAAAAATCACACAATCACGCATTTATCCCCGAAGCGGTATGTAGATTCGCAACCAGGGCACCCTCTCGTCAAGTGTGTTCCGTCCCATGATAGGGGGCGAGCCTATCGCAATATTGAGTCCAAATTCAAGAGTCCGGGCTGCTACTGAGCAGAAAAACCCAAATATCACTTTGCCCGACCCGAGATTCGAACCCAGGACCGCAGAGCGCTGCCGTACCGCGCTTGCAGTACAACTACGCCTCCGAGACAGTATAATAATATCAGCTCTGTATTATATTATACTGTCCCACTGCACGGGCCTTCTCTACTACTGAAAGGTTAGGCCTTAGTCCACTACGCTGTAATGCGGGCAGACTTCACACACCCTCAAAAATCCAAGAGGGAACTTCTCAGGTATGCAGATTTCCTCACGATGTTTAATTCACCGTTAAAGCAAGCGATAATTCACACATAGTTTCATAAAAGTCAGAAGTTGTGTTTGGGTTTTGAACCTGCGCGGATGTTGGTCTCGGCACTCCGTTACACAACAAACTAGGTACTGCTGAGTAGTCAATATATTACTCTACCTGGAAGCTCCACAATACGACCAACTCAACGGAGAACTGCTCACTTTCTCGTCTTCGTCGGGAGGCGGTGAAAATTCTGAAAAAAGAAAATTTCAGATGGTCCATGTACGAACTCTCGATAGATATCATCGCAATGTCTATTTCTGCCGCAAATCACCAGTGTGCACGCTGTTATGTTCCGGTTTGAAGGACGTTGTAGTCTGAATTACTGGACATGAGACTTAATGACAGTGACGAGCACAAAATGTCGCACAGTTTGTAATTAAAATTTTTATACGGTGTTTCTGTTTATGCGCTGTCGTATCGCTTACAATATGACAAACGCTATGCTTCTTTTTGCATGTACGGGAAAGTGAACCTAATGCACCTGATGGTAAGTGGAGGGGGTTAGAATATCGACTGACGAGAGATAGTTAACTCTCGACAGTCGACTCAATTATGACTGTTGGAGGCGGATATACACAGGCCAATCCTGGAACGCGACACTTACGTGGACCACTATAGCGGGTTTTAACATCACTTTATGGGCGGATATGATATATAAAGGGTCATTTTGACATTGCGTTACTAAATGAAACCACATACTCGACTTCACCTTTGCTGTCATTGTGCCAAAAATCATTCATTAATAACGAATATTTTCACCAAATCCTGCTTTTAGATTTTGATTATTTTATAGTTTAGTGCGAATATGGCGTGTGTGAGTATATTTCTGACTGAAAGTGTGATGTCGCTGCGACGAATTCTCTTAGAGTAGCAGTAGTGGCATTAACGTGCGTAAAATTAAAATGACTTTTTATTAATATTTATTTTGTTCGAAACTTACACTTTTTTATTTTACATTTAGGGCTTAAGTAACTTATTGTAGTGTTATTCCCAAGTAGATAAGTATGTAGTTTCATTTAGTAACGCGATGTCAAAATGACCCTGCATATACCACCAACTCATCTCGTATAAGTTATAAAATAGGTACCTTCCCAATGCTTGCAATAATACAAATCTCCAGCGCAATGGTTGACGAATGTGAAGAACTTGAAGTATTTGCCGAAGCCACGGTTAGCGGACACGCAGATCGGAGAGTAAATATCTGGGCAGGAATAAGGGCAGATGTGGAAGTCGAACGCAGTCTCTACTTCATACAGAGTGCTGAATGTTGTTTCTTGTTTCGATCGGAGAGAATTCACTAGAACATAGATCCACGCGTTTTTCTCTTTTCAAGGGTTTTTTCTTTTGTTTATGAGACCGCGCAGTTAACCCAAGAAACTTGCGAATGGAATACTGGGATCCTTCCACTTAGCGACTGCAGGGTCCTGGAGAAAATTTTGGAGAAGATATCTTGGGAAGGAAGTGTGGGGAAGGATAAGGAAACCTCTTAGAATGCGAAGAGGGGAGAAGACTGGGAAATGTTCGCGAGCCCTTATAGGCCTCAATGTGAATTGGTAACCGTGAGATATAATAATAATAATATCAGCCCTGTATTATATACTTGCCCACTGCTGAGCACGGGCCTCCTCTACTACTGAGAGGGATTAAGCCTTGGTCCACCACACTGGCCTAGTGCGGATAGGTAGACTTCACACACCTTCGAAACAAGAGTGAACCGTGAGATATTCACACTTAATTGTGTGCCTAGAGCGACAAATGTCCCCTAGTGCGGGCGTGTATTCGGTGTGGAGACCGAGGCCACAAGAATTGCCTCGGAGGGTCTTTTCAGGGGTTGGCGGAGGTGTTATCATGCCCATATTTCGCCAGATGCCCCGACGATGTATTGAAATGTAATATCAAACATTTTACATGGAAAACACGATTAGTACACAACAGCGTGTGGAGAGACTACTTAATCAGACGACCGCTTTGTTCGTCTCGTTAAAAAGTATTTACAAATTGTGATTACCTCTTTGTTACGTCTAATTATATCCATGATGCACCTACCTTATTTATCTCTGCACCACCCTTAGGTTGACTGGGAGAGAATGCCTTTGGCATTAAGTCCGCCGATATACATGTATGTATATGAAGTGTAAATAAATAAATAAATAAATAATTAATAAGATAAAAACTATAATTCGTTTTATTTCGTCATAATGAAGAGTGTGTTGTTTTTCTTCTAATATACGCTACTAGCTTTTGCTCGTGGCTTCGCTCGCGTGCAAGAGATTTCCGTGATTGTATTGACATATTTAATGACTCGCTTCCTATCTTCAAAAAGAAAATATTGAACTCGCTTGTTGAAACCTAAATTTAGTTTTATATTCAGTCTTATATTTAGAATATACTGCACTTTGGTGCGGCCAATTGCTTATTGGTATGTATTAATATGTTCATGCTGTGACAGCCTGTAATTAAAACAGCACTGCAGCAATTACTTACTGAATTGTTAAAAAAACTATGTAAGGTGGTTTGTTGGCTGTTCAAATAAATAAATAATTGTGTCGGCTGTCGAGGGGTACTCATCTCTCGTCAGCCGACATTCCATTGGACCCCACTGCTTACCATCAGATGCAGTGGCGTCACTGTCGTGTCCCTATAGAAGAAAAAAGGCAGGCATGAGAATAAGTATTCATTTTTGCGTTCTTACCTGTACTCAATTTAGTTGTAGTATTAGATCCATCCAAACTGACAGTCTGGTTTGCTTGTTTGGCTGTCATCTCAGTACGGCGTGCATTGAAGTACTGTTCACAGGTTCCGCTGCTTATTATAGAATATTCTAGAAATGCATTTATGTACAGTTTGTAATTATTTTTTTTCTATTACTTTGAATGATGAGACGAGTTTGCCGTTCGCCTGATCGTAAGCGATACGAACCATAAACAGTAGAAACACCAACACCTTGAATTACAAAGTATTGTTTGGTATTTCACTGCGCTCGCCATGAGACATGAGATGTTAAGTCTTATGTCCAGTAGTTACACTGGCTACTATATTCTTCAAACCGGAACACAACAGTGACTACACACTGCTGCTTAGCGGCAGAAATAGACATTGCGGTACCTACCTTGTAGTGGTGGAGGGCGGAAAAGTCTCGAAGGCAAGAAGAATTAGTAGTAGGTAGCAAGCTTGAGGAAACAATATAAATCTAATGAATTACCGAAACCAGGCGAGTTGCACATATTACTCATAAATAAATAACATGTATTTTCAAAATCCTTATAACTGCTCCCATCTTTGTCATATCTTACTGAACATATGGAACTATCATTCGACTTGCATATCACGTCGGAATTCTTGCAAATTCTTTTTATATGTCCAAAGGATAGATGAAGTGTAGAATTAAACTGAGTTATGTTTATTTTCGGTAAATTCATATGAATTATATGCGCTTGCGTGAAAACAATGTGCATTGAGATTAATAAAAACATTTTTATGGCATTGAAATAAATTCGATTTTAAATTTTATTTTGATACTTGCATCATTTTTCACACAAACGCGTATACACATACTTATCGAAAGGCACGCACACACACAGACATAGATACGCATTCGCGCACACTCACAGACACGCACGCACACATACACATACACACACACACACACACAGAGAGAGAGAGAGAGACACGTACACACGCATACTCTTTTTATCCCAGAAAAGGTAGGCCTTTGTGCAACTAGTGCAGTCACTTCTCGGCGAGTGTATTTAGAATGAATTGAAACACGATAGATTAAAAAAAAACGATTTATTCAATATCTTTATAAAGTTATAAACATATTATTATTTATATTTGTACACAATAAAGCACTGGATTTTATTACTCGATGTATAATTAAAATATTTCGTTGCTAATTTGTGAATAAGATATAGCTAATGCATTTCAATTTATTGAGAAATGGCATTAGTTCTTTCTTAAAAATATATATACGAACTTAAGACGAGCTCCCCCGAGCAAACGACCTTGAGAATTCGTTCCAAAAATCTGCGGTGCACGAGTTAAGACGGTCATATACAAAGGGTTACGAATGACTTCTTAAAAAAAAAAGTCCTTTATGAAAGCTTTAAACTACCAAAATATCACTTATTGAATTGTCTAACAGTTTTGGTTAAAAATTACAATGATGTGTCTGCCACTAAAATTGTTGATGCATAGGAGATGCATCAATAATTTTAGTGGCATTTTTATTGAGTAATGAATGACACAATATCCACATTATAATTTAAAAAAACCGTTAAGATAACATATTTTTGAAACATGTTTTATTTGACTGTTTTAATTTTTAAAATTCGAGTAGGTATAGCTTTTAAAATTAAATACCCGTTTTGCTAGGGGTGGCACCTTAAGATGACAGCTACAGCCTCACTGTAAACTATTCTAGTATAAAAGGTAGCCTCTATTTTGATATAAGAGATAGTGTCCAAAATATCATTCAAATTCTTTCACCTTTGAACCGGTTACCACTTAGAAACATATTTATAAACTTTTACATTTATAATATTAAGCATTATGGCAGTATCTATGGAGCTTTATAATTTGGGGTAAAAATACCCCTAAATTTAGGTGAAGTTACCCCATTAATATATTTTTTATTATTTTTAGCCAGCGGTTCAATTATAAACTATACTGTTTTCTTTTATAAACTATACTATCAGTAAGATTGAACGGTATAGATGTTAATAGGTGCAGTTACCCCATTATTACATATATTTACTAGTTTTACCTAGCAGTTCTTTTATAAACTATACTTCCGCAGTACCAGGAGGCATAGAGATACATTGCTGGCGTCTTAGATGGAAAGACGCTCTCTTCTGAAGGTCGCCAGGTCGCGTCTATCCTGAAATGCTGCTAGCGGCAAATAGTTCCATAGTTTTTATAATCAGCAGTAATTTGAGGTTATTTCGATGTAAAAATATACAATTATTTTATAACATTTATAAAATCTTTAATAAAATATTTGTTCTTAGGTAACATAGTTCAATATACTAGAATGTATGTCGAGTGTCTTTACCCCATTCTTATAAAAATCTAGAAATACCCCATTACACAAATAAATGTAATAGGACCTTGTTATAGTGAATAAGTGAACTAACTTATGTTCATTTAAATAGTTTCACAATATTTCCTTATCAACTCGATATACATCTACGTTTACCCTAAACGAGACAAACACTTAAATCTTGCTAGAAATATTAAGTAGCCTCATTGCTTCTCTATATCCGGTCTCTGAGGCGCCATGGACTGTTGAATAGTGTTGAGGGTTCGTCGCCTCGCCTGCGAACAGTACGCGTGGGTTGCCAGCGGAGTCCAGTAAGGGTTTACCCAGATCCTCGCGTGCGTTGGGGTACTGTGGGGTGAGTAAGTTGTCGTATGTGTAACTACCCCGCGTGAAGGGGTTCTTGTACCAACTTGATCTGGAAAATATAAAAATACTTGTAAGAAAACAAACAAAGACACATCATTTATCACCGAAGGGGTACGCAGAGGTGCAAGCAAGGCACCCACTTTTCGCCAAGTGTGTTCCGTCCCATGATGTGATAGGGGGCGACCCTATCGCCATATCGGGCACAAATTCCAGACTCCGGGCTGATAATGAGCAGAAAAACCCAAATATCACTTTACCCGACCCGGGATTTGAACCCAGGACCTCGGAGCGCTGCCGTACCGCGTATGCAGAACAACTACGCCACCGAGGCAGTAAAATAATTGTCAGACAATGTAATCTCAACTTTTATCGATCGATTCCTTTCTAGCCGAATTTCGGCCGCGGCGGCCAATCTCAACGGAGATCAGCCACCCAGGAGATATTATAATGCACAAGTGTGTGCAATACACAAGCACTCTCTGTTCCTTCTCATAGTCCGGTGAGACGACATGACCGGAGAGAGATCAGCAGGAGATATTATAGTGCACGAGTGTGTGTGCAATACACAAGCACTCTCTGTTCCTTCTCATAGTCCGATGAGACGGCAATACGACATCACCGGAGAGAAATCACGCGCAGGATTAAAGGCTTTACGTGCTTTCCGAGGCACGAGGGTATCACACCGCCAACTTCCTGACTCCGAACTGCGACTGAGTAATTTTTAAGATGAAAAAACCCAGTCACAATAATTTATTGGCCTAACCCAGGACCTTAATGCGGTAGTCGTATTCGTTCTTATGTAGAATAACGCATACAAATAATAAATGTACCTCAACATGGCAGTAGGCTCTGGTATGTTGGTGTTCCTTCCCATGAACCTCCTCAGGATTTCCATTGACTTGGTTTTCACCACGTCTTCAGGCAACGTCTCTACCTGGTAACGTCGCATACATTAGCTTGGATGAACCAGAATTTTCTATAATTATTTCTTATTTTTTCGCGCATACTAAACGTGGAAATAAAATTAGTTTTCGGATTGTATCGAGGGTTCTTTTTATTTTATTCCCGACGTTTCAAAGGCTTTGTAGTCTTCATGGTTTACACATACGTCCCTTATCACCGAAGGGGTCGGCAGCCAACTAGTGCACCTTATTTGGCCATGACTATTCAAGCCACGAAGTGGGTTAACGCCATATCGGCTACAAATATCAAACTCCGTGCTGATAGCAGAAAACCTGGGGATCGAACCTTAAATCTCAGCAGTCGTATGCAAACTACACCGCCGAGGAAACAAAGTAGAATATTATGTACAATTCAAAGTTTTAGTACATGATATTCGAACATGAACTTTTTGACACCAAATAAGCTTATAGATACAGATTTACCAGTCTAGCAGTTGAACTCCAGACCTCAACAGCGTTATATTTAATGCTATGTTAAATATTAAACTGATAACATGCAAACCATAAAAAATGGGATACGTTATTTAAATAAACCTCGCGTGATCAGAATGGGATGCAACCTTTTGGAACTGAGACCGGTTGGTATCGTTGACAAATTCGTGATGCTCAAGAAACAAAACAAATAATTATGCAAAAAAATTGTGAATATTTTATAAAGGGAACTAAAACATATGTACGTATTTCTTACACAAATACACTTGAAAAGCAAATCTGCTAAAACCTTTTTGTTTTTGTTTCACAAACAGTAATTAAAAAAAAAAATTAAACTTAGAACTTTAAGAACGCTACTTTATTCAAAAAATGACAGTTTCCATTTATTTTGAAACGGTTGCATCCCATTCTCTTGAAGAACGCTACTTCTATATTATAATTCTCTTTGGCTACTTCGTTTGAGAATTGTTTCTATTTATTTTGAAATTTATTTCAAATTTACCCCACTTTCTCATTCTCTCATGCTTATACCCCATGCATTTTGATATTATGTATATTGTTCACCAAGGATAATCGAGTTATTTCCATGCATATTGAAATGATTTAGAAAAGGAATCAAAAAGGGCATTCGAAAAATCTACATTTTCCTCTCTACAATTATAATCGGAAAATAACAACGTAGTCGGAAAAGTTGGAAAAATATTGAATTAATAAAAAAAGTTATTCAATTCGGCTTATTTGTTATGATATTATGACACTAAAACCAGGCCGATAAATTGTAAGAAATGAAGTCGATTGACAATCTATCGTTTAATTATAATATGAATGAAATTATATCACAGCTTTGACATATATAAGGAATAACGTTTACTACCAGCCAATTCAACAGTAAAAGTTAAAAATACTTTTAGTTTTGTCAAAAGCCTGACCAGGGACATACGAAACTGCTTTCACGATGCTATTTTTGCTTTTATTTTAAGCTAACGTTTTTGGTGTAAGAAATAACTTCCATATTTGATCTAGGTTTTTTGTTGCCCTAGTCGGGCTATATTTGTGTTGTGGAAACATTAAATTTACGTTAGTAGCTACTCTTATTTTTACTTTAGCTGTCACTTTTACAGTCACGATGTGACTGACCGTAAAACATAGATGTAATAATTTCTTATGTTTACGCGAATGTTACATCTAAATTAAACTTGTTTTCAAATTCTATGTCAGGTTTTATATTTTAAATTCTCTCGACATTTAGAATACTCCATCCTTCATGGTCACGGACACAAACGGTCAAAGTTACATCTACCTCAATTTTATAATTATACATTTTTTTTATCTTACATTTGTATAGGGAAATATAAAAAAACCGCGATGATATCCGAAAACAAATTTTATATAATAATATCAGCCCTGTATTATATACTGTCCCACTGTTGGGCACGGGCCAGACGAGAGGGATTAGGCCTTTGTCCACCACGCTGGCCTAGTGCGGGCAGACTTCACACACCCTCGAAATTCCTATAGAGAACTTTTCAGGTATGCAGGTTTCCTCACGATGTGTTCCTTCACCGTTAAAGCAAGCGATACTTCACAAATACACACATACTTTTTTAGAAAAATCAGAGGTGTGTGCCATTGGGATTTGAACCTGCATTCGTCTCGGCAGTCCGTTCCACAACCAACTAGGCTATCGCTTAAAACTAATTTTATTTGGATGAATAAGGCGGTTTCTATACTGACCAATTTCGCACAGTTTCCACTAGTCCACAATGTTATTGCGTTGTCATTAGCCAGCGGAATAGTAAGTCCATATATCTTTGTTATCCATTTATCCTTGGGATGTATGTTTATCCTCGCCTTTCTATCCCACAGGAACCCGATGAATGACACATTAGACGGCCACCAGACTTTGTCGAATAACAGCACTATTTTATCGACAACGCCTATCGATAATATATCGATGAGTGTGGCCTTCTCTTGCGGTAGTTCTGGGCAGAACAATTTCGCGTGCCTATAATGAAATGGGGTAATGACACATGAGCTATATTTGTTAGGCGAAAATACCCCAGAAACGAAATATAATTTTAATTATTATTTTTCACTCTTAGAACTAAAAAACTATGTCAAAATAATATAGTTTTTTTTCTGGTTTTGCAACAAATTGTTGAAGTTCATTTTTCAGATTTTCTTTGTTAGTTTCCCAAAAAAAACTAAAGTGACCAATCCAAGGGTACCTTCTATATATTATTTAAACTGAGTTAAAAAGCATTTTTAGATATATTTTTTTAACTGATTATTTTGGTAATGGGGTTACTAATCAATATTGTTCAAAGGGAGCACATTGTTTTTGGGTTTAAAATAATTACCGCCTTACATTTTATAATGATAGCAAGATTTTAAGAATTTATATGTGTTATAATAGTGCACCACATTCCCGGGGTGGATACAGATAAACAGCAATATTTTTCCAAGAAATATTTGAATAATGATTCTCAAAAATTTAGTGTATTACTATAATCAAATTGTGCAGTTGCTTACGTTAGTAAATTGTTTAAATAGGGCTGGCAATTACTTTCTATTTTATTTACCGGAACAATACGATAATAGATATTTTCACCTACTAATCTTAAATATTATAAGCCTAATATTCCATGATTCGTAAGAGTTGTTTACTCGCATGGAAATTTAAAATTAATTTATTACCAACAATAAAAAATCCAATTGTATTTTTTTATCTGTATCATTTACTGTAGTTTAGACCTTAAACTGATTTTAAAAAGAGCAACACCAGTTTCTTGCCCGTTCTCTGGTGAGAACTGCACGAACTGGTGGTAGAGTTAATATTGACGCAATCTAAATAATGTATAACATTTTACAGATTCAAATAAATCATATCATCTCACCGGTATTTTACTACTCAACAAAATAGCTTCACCGGTAAAAATGAAAACCTGTAATACGTGCTCTGTAATAATCATATGTTCTTCCTAAAACATTAATGGAATGTGAAGTCAATGAATCCAAGCATGCAAGTTTTCATGCCAATTTGTCTTCCCCATTAATAACACAATTCTAGAATCAACACAGTGAGATAATCATGTACGTGTTGACTTGAAGATTAGGTTTAGGAATGATATGTTACACCCAAATTACCCCATGTATGCCTTTATTACGGGGAAAAATATTTGTCATTACCACCACTGGGGTGAGTAGACAGATATGTTGGTTTCACCAGGCTCATGAACCAATGTTAACATTAGCGGAGTATAGCATCCGAGCGAGCATTGGACCAAGTCAACTCCATTTATGCTTTACTAGCTTTTGCTCCCTGCTTAGCCCGCGTGAAGGAGTTTTTTCTGATTTACGTGATATGTATCTTTATATTACGACCAAATGACACAAAATCATTATAAATTGTAGCCTATGTTATTCTGATGTATAACCAATATTACTGTAAAGTTTAATCCAAATCCGTTCAGTAGTTTTTTCGTGAAAGAGGAACAAACATACATCCTTACAAACTTACGCATTTATATTAGTATTAACCCTGTTACATCCCACATGCGACATAAAAATCGAACCTAGTCCCTCAATCAAGCCATATTTCCCATCCCAATTCAATACTGACCATTCTCGTCGCATCCCCTGCCGTCCAAAGCGTCATACAATTTCGGCAACCTTTAGGTTCCGTGATGCCCGGAATGCTGGCCATCCACATATCATCGCCCAATCCATTCCTATCAGACTTTGTCCAGAAAAGCGAGACTATGTCTGTAAAATTCCACCATGATGTTGGAAATGACAGAATTATTTTACCAATCACACCCATGGACATTTTGTCTATTGCTGTCAGTTTTTCGCTGGGCAATGGCTGCGCGAATAGTGTGTTCCGTCTGAAAGTAAGCGTTGAAATATTTGCGAATGTAAACCTAATGCTTGTGTACATCTCTGATCTAAGAAAATTAAGAAGTCAACTTGAATATAAAAGTTCTGGTGTGGCGACCACGAATCGGAAGACGCAGCGTAGGCATAACGAGATGGACCGGCGACCTGGTCAGGGTTGCCGGAGTCCGATGGATGAGGGCGGCCCAGAACCGGTCCCTGTGGCGCTCAATGGGGAAGGCCTATGTGCAGCAGTGGACGATTCCCGGCTAAAATGACTGATGACTTGAATATAAGCGAATTTAAGTCTTATGCTTGGTTAAATTTCTGGCCTAGTTTTATCGAAAATTAAAAAGTAAACCAAAACACGAAGATAACGTGTCCATGGCAGTGTCAACTCGGAACATGGCTGTGTTATCTTCATCAAATTAGCGTGGAATGATATTTGTACAGCAACCTTATTACTAACACCCAGCCTTCTTGGGGGGCGACTGAGCGGTTATATGGGGGTAACCATTGCCTTAACGATTGGTTGTCGATTATACAAAAAAGTCCTTAATAAAATAGTCAAACAAAAAATGAGCAGCAAACAAACAGAATGACTGGAATGTTTCAAACAAACCTAGCGAATTGAATGGGGTAATGAAACCAATATGCTGGGGAAAGTACCCCAATGTGAGACATAAAAAAAAATATACGCGAAATTAATTGTTATATCCATGTACGTAAGTAATAAATTACTGTGAAAAGGAAAGAAATTATTCGAAGACTTCTAGCCGAAAATAATCGATCTTGAACAATAAAAAGCTGGATTGCAACGCTCGCATATTTTGATTGGCTCATTTTTGAGATCAATGTGTAGACAGCTATGGTTAAACTCACGTTCAGTGACCAATCAAGCATTTGTGAGCAAATTGCGAACGTTTTGGGTTGAATTTTAAACATGCTACAAAACAGACGCAAGCATGATAAACATCCCAAAAAAATTTATCATAGTCACCTATGAAAAAATTCAGTCACATGAAAAATAATCTCCAAATATTCGCGCCAAATTTACCCCATAAATTCAGTTCTCCAAAATTATTCAAGCAGATCAAAAAAGCATATCTGATGACCAACTTCACCCCAATATATTGTTGGCCAAAAATGTTTAACCCTTAGCTAAATTATTATGACCAAAACTATTCAAATTCACTGACCAATTTCATCCAATGACCAAAATCATTCAACCTATTTTACCCCATGCCTAATAGCACATATTTTGCCGACTAAATAGCAGTACTGACCAATTTAGCCGCATCGCCGCACAACCAAAGGGTCAACGTATTACTGGTCCCCATGCCAAAACTGGGGCCATTCATCATAGATGTCCAAATGTCTTCTTTCGGTACGTTCTTTCTGTCCTCAGCTCTCCACATAAAAGCGGTGAATGACATATTCTTTGGCCACCAGGGTTTTTCAAAAGCCAATACTACTTTACCGATCACACCTATGGACATTTTCTCTATAGCCGTTGTTTTTTCGCTCGGTAAGGCAGCGGAAAATAACGTGTTGTGCCTGGAAATATAATTGTCTGTGGTCGTCTGTCTGACTAAATTCAGTTTTTTGGTCAGTTCCGTGACTAAAAATTGGTTTCGTGATTATTTAAAATCGCTAAATTAAACTAATTTTGACTAATAAAAATCTTTGCGATGAAAAAAATATTTTCAATTAATTTTCTAAGCTAACCTAACCCAACTCACCTCTCCTTGAGCACGCCGAGCGAGACCGTCACGATAACACTCCGGGCTCTGTAGACGGAGCCGTCGGAGCAGGACACGACCGCGTCCTCCGCCGGCTGTCGCGGCCACGTGATGCGAGACACCTCCTTGTTCAGCGCGATGTCCAGGTTGGGGTAGCCGGGGCCGTTATTGTATGTGTTCTGGAAACATTTAAACAGTTTATTCGGGCACAGGACAACCTCACTGCTGGTCGTAAGTGGTGTCTAGATAGTTCTTTATTACTTTGTATGACGAGACGAGCTTGCCGTTCGCCTGATGGTAAGCGATACGATCCATAAACAGTAGAAACAACACCTTGAATTACAAAGTATTGTTTGGTATTCCACTGCGCTCGCCAACCTGAGATGTTAAGTCTTGTCCAGTAGTTACACTGGCTACAATGTTCAAACCGGAACACAAGTGACTAACTGCTACTTGGCGTCAGAAATATTGCGGTGGTACCTACCCAGTCGAACTCTCACATATGAGACCTACCAGTAAACACTTACCAACATCAGCTCAAAAAACGTCTTGTACCCGTATCTGTGCCAGCTGGCGTACTGGTGCCCCTTGAGCTCCTCGTAATCGGAGAACGTTGAGAGATCATTCCAACTATTAGAAGCCTCCAAATTGTCTATGACCAAATCCATAAAAAATAGAAACGATTCGATGAAATCAGTATCGTTCGCTATTTGAGGGTACTTCTCGTTTATACGTTCTTTCACTCTGGAAGGAAACGGGTGGATAAGTTGTAAAACTGAGTTAGGGGCCTTTTAGTATTACTTAACGCAATTTGGAGGAGAGTGAGTCTTGTAAAACGTTACGATGCGTTACAGGCGCGGGAGGGGATCTCGTACAAAGCGTTATGTAACATTGTTTGTTTATTTTAAAACAATAACAAAGGTATTTTAGCGACCTGTATTTTGCGTAAAAGTATTGTGAATAGAAAAAAATTGACACTTTAGAGTTACATAAGTTTTGGGATGGGGGCGGGGCACAGGAGAACGTTACGGCACGTAAGATGGGGGGGGGGGGGTCAAAAATCTTCAAAAATTGCGTTACGTAATACTGGAACGGCCCCCTATGGCCAGTTTTATTTACATTTTGTTTATTCCATTTGAATGACACGAGCATTAGCACAGCGTTTAGGTAAAGAGGAAATTATTACAATTAAAATGAGCTCCTATCCTCATTATTAGTGTGTTGTTCCGGAATCTAAGAATAGTAGTGCAAAAACGCCGAACAATATGTGGATTCAAGTGCCAGCTGATATAACTATGAGGATAAGTTGGTTACAACTTGCGACAAGAGATCCAAATTGATTGTCCGAAAAATTTGTATTTTTCGATAATTTTGAAATAGTGTACGCGTATTGACACTTCAAGCAGTTTACTGCCTTGATGACGTCATATCATGGCGGCGCTCGTTTCGCATATTTGTAAAACAGATAAAAAAAGTAAAAACTTTGAATTGAATTTAGAAATTTAATTTATAATTTTATGAACTAAAACTACTATTTTCCTATTGTTTTTTGATTAAACTACCTTATTTATGTATTTTTGGATTTTTTCTCACATACACTAAAATACCCTATTGATATTTCATATCGATTCCTGATAATCGATATACAACAATCGATGAACCTCACCTCCTAGTGATATACTGGCCCAAAGGTTCCGGCACTGGTGGCGGGTCGTCTATCACTTCAGTAGCGAAGTCCATCAGCTCACTTAACAACTTGGTGTCTGCTGGGGAGCCATCCGACATCAAGATTTGGAAGTTCAAGGTCTGGTTGACGACATCTATATTGTTGGCTATCGCTGTCTCGTACACACGGCTATTTGCGGTGCCATGGATCCTGGCGAAGCATTTTTTTTTATTGCTTTGAAAGACGAGCTTGCCGTTCGCCTGATGGTAAGCGATACGATCCATAAACAGTAGAAACACCAACACTTTGAATTACAAAGTATTGTTTGGTATTCCACTCCGCTCGCTATGAGACATGAAATGTTAAGTTTATGTCCAATAGTTACACTGGCTACAGTGTCCTTCAAATCGGAACACAACAGTGACTACACACTGATGCTTGATGGCAGAAAGAGATATTGCGGTGATACCTATCCAGGCGGACTCGCACATACGAGAGACCTACCACCAGTAAATTTATTGAAGTCATGCGTCTTAGCCTGCTATATAAACTGGATAGCCCCAAGTATAATGGCCAGAGATCTTGATGACACTAAGAGGTGGTGCGGGATTTTTTCTACATATGAGTAGCTTTTTTATGAAATAAGGGCCAAATGAGCATACGGTCTATCTGGTGGTAAGTAATCACCGCCGCTCATGAACGTCTGCCAATACCAGTAAGCATAAAGCTACATTTATATACATAAAAATCTACTCTCTCTTTCTCTCACTCTATCTACTCACCACTCAGCCCCGAGCTCGACGAGTCCATCTCCGAAGGGCACGGTGTTGACTCGTCCGCCGACCCTGTCCATCGCCTCCAGCGCCAGGACCTTCTTCCCGGCCTGGGCGAGGGTCGACGCGGCCGTCGTACCAGCTGACCCGAGGCCTACGACGATCGTGTCGTAGACCATGGCGCTGTAGAAAATAAACAAAAATTAAAATATTTAAGAACCTGACTGACGAAAATTTTAACAGAGGGCACCAAAAATAAAAACCCCAGTCCCTATCCCGCCATAGTGGCCCAGGTAAGTGTATCACGTTCCGAAATCTGTTGGTGAATAATATCAGCCCTGTATTATATACTGTCCCACTGTGGTCTCTACTACTGAAAGGGATTAGACCTTAGTCCACCACGCTGGCCTAGTGCGGGTTGGTAGACTTCACACAACCTCGAATTCCTAATAGAGAATTTCTCAGGTATGAAGGTTTCCTCACGATGTTTTCCTTCACCGTTAAAGCAAGCGATAATTCACAAAGAATACACACATAATTTTTTAGAAAAGTCAGAGGTGTGCCTTTGGGATTTGAACCTGCGGACATTCGTCTCGGCAGTCCGTTCCACAACCAACTAGGCTATCGCGCTTTTTCAGTGAATATCCATCATCAAACATACCGGCATAATTGTGTCAACAGGTAAGGAGTAATTATGGCTGGTCAGTTGATACTGTATCTAGGCCCTACCCCACTTACTACGCTTACGTCACGTGTAGTGGCGTCACTTTGACCGTAAAAAAACTATAAAATATAAACAATATATTGTGTTATTCTCAAGCTTTAGTTGGGTTGTGATTTCGTTTCTAAAACGTGACCACTGTTAGATTTTTTTATTAGGTACAAAGCTTAAAGGACGCTCAATGTTTCTTCAGTGGCTTGAGTACCAAGCCACGACCTGACCAGTCTAAGCAGCGAGTACGTTCGGCATAGCAAACGGTATTCTATCTCTCCAGTGGCTTGAACTCCAAGCCACGACTTGACTAGTCTAAGCAAGGAGTAAGTTCGGCATAGCAAACGGTATTCTATCTCGCCAGTGGCTTGAACTCCAAGCCACGACTTGACTAGTCTAAGCAAGGAGTAAGTTCGGCATAGCAAACGGTATTCTATCTCTCCAGTGGCTTGAGTACCAAGACCTCACCAGTCTGAGCAGCGAGTAAGTTCAACGCAGCAAACGGTAATAACAAATGTACGGAAGAATATGATGCATTCCCCAGAGCAATGTGGATAACAACGCTAATCAGCGAACGTGGGGTCAGAACGACGCCGTTCCGTGCCTGAGCCGCTTGCCTCAGTATCTAACTGATAACGCTGGGTCTTAAGACTAGTGACTCAAACAAAACCTTAACAAAGTGTTTCCTAAGGCTGGGAGGGACCGGAATTTCCAGTTTATCTAAGAAAAGCCGCTTCCTTATATAATGAAGTCTGATCTATTAGGGGCCGTTTAAGAGTTACGTAACGCATTTTAGGGGGAGGGGGATCTTGTAAAACGTTACTATGTGTTACAGAGGCAGGAGGCGGGGTTTCGTACAACTTTTACGTAACATACATTTTTCTATTTTAAAACAATAACAAAGGTATTTTAGCCACTTTCCGATACTTTGTGTAACATAATTGTGAATATTAGATAAAATAGACACTTTAGTGTTACGTAACTTTTAGGGAGGGGGGTACAAAAAACGTTACATGGGAGTTCAGGGGGTTCGAATATGATCAAAAATTGCGTTACGTAATACTTGAACGGCCCCTTATACTTGCATATTGCTAGATAAACGAGGCGTTAATCACAATATATCATTATTACAATACTGTAGCTTGAAACACTGGTTAACATTACTTAAGCTTTTAAATAGTGCATGCTGTGCCAACCTTTAAATAATTGTTACATTTGTGCAACTTAATTGTATTAGTTTTTATATTGAATTCATAAGTAATAGTGTAAACAATTGTTGGTGGCCAAATAAAAAAAAAAAATATTTCTCTTACAAAAAACATTTCTAACAATGTTGCACAAACTAAAACTCTGTGTGTAGAAGAGACCACGTGACAATGCGCGAGACATGATTGGCCGAATTTTAAAATAACGGCCATTTTTAATTAGAATTAAGGTGCAGTTCCGAACACGCAGATGCAGATATGTGGGATTTTTGTACATGCGTCTACTATGTGAGGTTTCAGATACGGTTTTTTCATAGATTTAGAATGGATTAACTATTATTATTTTCATATTATCAGTGTTGCCGCACAACCTATAAGTGTACATTTATGGAATGGCTATTTTTTAAGTAAATAGTTTGGTATTTCTGTGCTGTGGGTATTAAAGTAACTATTAATTATAATTATCATATTATTTATCTACAATTGTGTTCTGCCAAACTTCACCTTTACAATATGTAGATATTACATATTTTTGATTTTTATCTATTTCATTATGTTACATAATTGGGTACATTATTATCAATTTGGGAAACATTATTTTTACGATAGTAATTATCGTTTTTTATACTTTGTTATAAAAGATATCTAATTAAAATTGTATTTTAACCGTCAACTGTCTCCACAGTTTTGAATAAGTTGTTCTATACTAATATTATAAAAAAGAAATCTTTCTTTTTATAATTAATAAACTCAAACTATATCAATTTTAATAATTCTTTCAATGCTAATAGTAAATAAAGCTGTATTATCCTGAATAAGTACTCAGTAAATTTTAACTTAGGTATTGGACCCTACTTCAAACACCAGGTGCCAAAAAAAAATATTCTGTCTAATTAGTGACCACTGTACACAAGATGTTAAAACCCGCCATAGTGGCCCACGTAAGTGTCGCTTTCCGTGATCAGTCTGTGTATATCCAGTTCCAACAGGCATAATTGTGACTGAGGGGTAATCATCTCTCGTCAGTCGACATTCTATTGGACACCACTCCTTACCACCAGGTGCATTGGAGTCTATTTTCTGTGACCTTATAATAAAAAAGCCCTGCACTAAGCCAACGTGAAGGACTAAGATGTAAACCCTCCCAGTAGTACGGAAGAGCTTAGTAATAGGTAGAATATATTACAGGGCTGGTATTATTATTAAGTCAACACTCGAAATGCAATCATATCTAACCAACAAATACAACAAAAATGAATTACACATGTTTGTAACAGCCAGACTTTTCTATATTTATATACTTCAACAAATATGTAAGTTATCTAAGAATATTCTTTTTATTAATATATTAGACATTTTTTGATAAGCTATACAAGTTGAAAAGTCAAGGGTCATCGTTTGATCCTTGATCTTGGCAAGCTGTTTGTTCCCAACTGGAATATTAAACTATACTATACAAAAAAATATTACTCAAATAAATACTACATATTATTTATCAGGGATAATTAATGTGAATAAACCTTCGTATATATTTTAACCAAAGGCAGTCCTCGTTAATTTAGGATAGAAAAATTCTAACTTATATAATTTGAATATCGAAACAGACGCCTTTGAATCACAACCCAAATGCTACCACAGAACTTAAAAATTTAAAAATCTAGATTCGTAACAACATTATAAATGAACCTTAACTTTTTTATTAGTCCATAAGGCAGAATATTAATGCTCCTTGTAAGTAGTTAATTTAAATTAGAAAAGTAAAGTTATGGTTCAACTTACGGTTTTTAATTGCGATATCCTTTCTGCACCCAATTTAGTGTTTAAAAGTATACAAAGCGGTGCTTACGATTATTTAAACACGATTATAATTATGTTTTTAATATATTGATTCAACAATACTAATTTATGTAATAATTACGTTTATTTATTTTCACAAGCCCTAACCTACACGAGTTTTTTAAATAGCAATGGTTGAGTAAATATACTAATCACGATCATATACGTATGGCAGTAATAAATAAATATTATTGAATTCATATATTAGGTATACTTTTCATTTATAAATGTAATATTCCTACAACTTGTAAACAAAGTAAAACTTTTCCAAATATTCTTTGTCGCTAGGGATGTCCTGCCGATTAGTGTCAGTCTATTAGTCGATTTTACAATAAAATCTCAAAATGCAAAATTCAAAGAGAATATTTATAATGAGTTCTAATAATAATTAAATAGAAAAAACTAAATTTTTGGTGTTAAATAATCAATAAATATGCTTTTCATTAAAGAGTATTATTCAATTTTAACCCTGCTGCTTACATATCTACTACAAATTATTATATATTAGATCATAATAATATTATTATTTCATTTAGATAATTACCCATAACTTAACATCAAGCGAGGTTAGGTCAAAAGATAATATTGATAAATTGAAACAAATAGAGACCTTTTCGTTGTAAACAAATTTTCATGTCAATGTTACAAACAATAGATAAAATTAAAATAATGGATAATGATGTCTTGGTTACACCTCCGCCTATCCCTTCAAGGATAAAGGAGTCTGTTTGGTTTTTTTTTTATATAATTTTATTGAACCCACGTAAAAAGTTTGTACCTAAGTAATTCTTAATAAAATGTACGAGACGAAGTAATTTTTTTTGGAAATATTGTTACGAAATTTTCTATCTCATCTGTTTTTTTATCGTTTGCATCATTTACATTTGTTCTATCAAATAAGTTACATCTAGATAATATTTAATTAGCATTAAGACAAATAAACCAAACTACAAAAGACAGAGAAAACCGTATTTTTATTTCATAAAAACTATTTCGTTACTCAGATATAATTGTTTTAGAAAATATTCCCGTACGTAATATTTTTTTCGCTATTCAGAAAACAGTTTGTTTGGACATGTTGATAAAACTTATTTATACTGCTTATTAGGCTTACGTAATCAACCCATAATTTATTATATTGGTTATCGGACCCTGCAGTCAACGCCGGGGGAAGCCTGCGAATGGGATACTGGAGTCCCCTGGCTTAGCAGCTGCAGGGCCCTGGAGGAAAGTCGAGAGGAGATAGCTGGAAAGGTAGTGTGGAGGAAGAAGAAAACCTCTTAGGATTGGAGGAAAAGGCCAGGAAATGTTCACGAGCCCTCGTAGTCCTCAATATGAATGGCAACCATGAGGTATAAACACTTAACTGTGTGCCTAGGGCCGCGACAAATGTCCTCCATGCATTTTTTGTAATGAATAGTGTAAGGGGTGTTTTTTGTTTCGTGAAGGAAAACATCGTGAGGAAACCCATATACCTGAGAAAGTCTTTATAGGAATTTTCGAGGTTGTGTGAAGTCTGCCAATCCACACTAGGCCAGCGTAGTGGACTAAGGCCTAATCCCTCTCAGTACTCGAGGAGGCCCGTGCCCAGCAGTGGGACAGTATGTAATACAACGCTGATGATTCACAATAAATAAATACATATGAGCGTGCCTTGGAGGGAAGGGGGGGCAACCTAAGTATTGTCACTTGAGAGCTTCAAAACAGAAATCAGTATACATTTATGCCATAGCATATATTCCAATAAAGATTAAATAACACGTAATGTATTGCAAAACTATCAAGACACATTTTTTATATATCTAAAGATAACATTTTTATGTCAGATATTGTGGCCTTGGAGAATATAGCAACAGCGTTATCTTAAAGATACTTTTCCTCTCTGATAACTGAGAAAAAAATGATTTTTGTAAACAAATAAGATTTAAAACTGATTGACTAATAATTTTATTAAAAAAAGGGCTTCTTATTCCGCCTACTCGTACCTTTCATAAATTACACTTCAATGTGAGACTATCACACGCATATATGCTGAATTGTTTCATGAAAAACATGAAGTTTCGTGAAAAACACACATCTAGCCGTATCCACGAAGGATTATATAGAGGTGCAGCGGACACTCATTTTTCGCCAAGTGTGTCCCTCCCATGACATGATAGGGGTTGAGCCTATCGCTTTACGGAGCGCTATCCTATTATTACTATAACCGATCAGGGATTCGAACCTAGAACCTCTAAGTGGTAGTTGTACCGCACGAAATACATCTACGCCACCGAGGCAAGAAACTATTTTGGATTTGTTTTTGTGACTTCAAAACGCTTTTGATGCGTTTTTTTGTTCGTTTAAAAACTGATGTGATCAAGGTGGTTCTTAACTATATTTTTTGTTTGTTACGCTGATGGAAATTATTCTTGGCTATAATTTAGAAAGATCTACTCAGGAGTTTGGGCATTATCGGTTCTTTTTTAAGCCCTCGTATATAATAAGGGTTAAAACCACTTGATGGTATTGGATGATGCTGACTTAACTTTAAAAAAAATAAACAGTTTTCCTTTTATAGCAGTAAAGAATTTCGATGCTAGTAAAATGGCAAATGAAATTGACTTTACAATTCAAAGATCTCTACTATAAATTCGCATGGATTTACAATCAAAACACTCGTAAAATATCTCCGATAAATCTTAGACCAAATCTCAAGGGCATCCAGAACATTCCTTATGTAACGGATGCAGGATTATCTAAATCTTATCGCTGCATCATTCGATCTGTACCATTCGCTAAGATGTGGGCGCTCGCACTGCTCCTGCCGTCAGCGCTGGCCCTTACAAGAATAGATCCGTTGGTCGAAATTCAAAATGGGTTAATAAGAGGTCTAAGATCCAATGATGGACAGTATTCGATGTTCCTTGGCATTCCGTACGGCGTAGTCGATGCCGAAAATCCTTTTGGGGTAAGTCGATATTTTTCATAAAAATTAAGATGTAAGTTTACTGAAATTCATATATCTTGCCTTTTTTTTGTTTTCTCGGAGAAAGTCCCTTATTACTACCGCCCAGTCTACACGGGGGGCGACTGAGCGGTTATGTTGGGGTAACCGTTGCCTTACGACCCGACAATTGAAGCGGCCCGGGACCCTCGGGCGGCAGTCGGGCCGAGTCCCTAACTAATGAACCTAGCCTAAGTCCCTACGCATCGGCCTACCAACTAAAACTCCACGTTGACCCTCTTCGGCGCATAAGGGACGACTGCGGGCTTCCCCGAGACAGCAGGTCCGAGTCTTCGTCCGCGGCCGCCCCTGCGCGGTGCTGCCTTACGGCCCGTCTCCTAAATGTGTGGGGGGGGGGGGGGGCTCCTAAGCCACCGCGCGCCGAAGGATGCTCCCAGTGTCAACGGCAGCATGAGGTCAACGCCATACTACCGTCCATCCCGGGGGTCAACCGAAAAATGTGCAAGAAATGCACAAAAATGCACTAGGGCGGACAGCCCCCTGCCGCCCGCCGACGACCCCCATCGTGGCCTCTGTTAGTCGCCTCTTACATCAGGCAGGGGTTTACCGTGGTGGTATTCTCCAAACGCCCCCATTCCACAGGGCGGGAGAACTAATCACTAACTAGACGTGAATTTAAATTCTTTACTTGCCAATACTTGTTTAGTTACCCAGATTAAAGGTGAAACAAAATGTATGAAAATGGACCTTGAGGTATCGCCTTAAGTTAGTCGATATTCTGGATACATAATATAGCGTATTCTCATGCCGTGGAAGTTTACTGTCGAAAATCATAAATTAATATATTGGAATAATAATAATAAATCTTTATTTAGAATATTAATAGAGGTTTTTAAAAGGATTTTTCTAATCATATTGCGGTTTTTTTTAATAATAATTTTCTTCCGACCTTTCGGACTTTGTATCCTTCTTGGTCAGGAAAGATCTAAAAAAATGTTTTATCACTACATAGTATAAAACAAAGTCGCTTTCTCTGTCCCTACCTTTGTATGCTTAAATCTTTAAAACTACGCAACGGATTCTGATGCGGTTTTTTTTAATAGATAGAGTGATTCAAGAGGAAGGTTTATTTATTTTATTTTATTTTATTATATTTGGAATATAATAAAATAAAATAGGTTTATATGTATAATACCATCCATTAAATAGTGGAGAAATATTGCACCCGTGCGAAGCCAGGGCGGGTCGCTAGTTTCAATAAATAACATTCGTGTAAACAAAAGAAATCATTATACATTAATAAAAATACTGATACCAGACGAATAAAGCGAGATTCAGGATCTTGGTAGCTAAATTATGTTTGTTCAATTTCTAAAATTACTTATTATTTCGGCTTTAGTGTAATGACAGAACAGTAGTCGTTACTTCTGATATAAACCTTATCTTGGCTTTAGAAATATCATTGGCGAGTCAGACGATGATTCAGGAATGACCATTGATTAGATATCTCGTGATTTTTACACAAGTTTAGATATAGTCATGTTGTGCAATAAGTGTTGCTCGTGCTTCGTTTGAAAGATTTTTCCTAGCAAAAGGGCTGTGTATTACTGGTGGTAGGATATTTGTATCCGATAGCGAACACCACGAACGTATGCAGCGAAAACTTGTCCATAATGACCTACTTGTGTAGTAGTTTCAAACCGGCATAATAGCCTGGGCCATTTCTAGTGCGCTATGTCTCCACACCGATTGCACGTCCGTACGAAGGGACATTTATCGCGGCCCTAGGCACACAGTTCAATGTGTATACTTTGTTGTATATTCACATTGAAGGGGCAACAAGGGCTCGTGAACATTTTCCTTCCTTCTCCACTCAGCCAATCCTAAAGAAGACTCCTGACTTCACCTCACCGTCCCTCCTCCCCTTCTAGAGGCTACGGCGCCCTTAGTGTTTGTAGAATTGAACGGGCGGCGATTGCCCGAAGTGACAAGTCCTAGGGAAGATGCCATAGACTGGAGTAGGGCGCCACGCACTTATTTTTGTGACCAAATATATTTTCTCCGTGCGCCAGAATAGCTAAGGCCGGGCCTGACATTATTCTTGTCATTTCCACAATAATTCCAAGATGTAGCAATAATATTTCTTTAATCATATCATTGGAATAGGTTAGTCTTAGGCACACTCGCTGCAAGTTTTCGATTATGACTTACATTTTCTTTTCAGCCTTCCGTCCCTCACCCAGGCTTCGAGGACACATTTGATGCGTTCGTTGATTCTTCAATATGCCCTCAATACTTCGGCGGTACCGTACGAGGATCCCTCGACTGCCTCAATCTAAACATCTACGTCCCCAACACTGCCACATCCAGAAACCGCCTTCCAGTCATGGTATGGATCCACGGAGGTGGTTTCGTTCAAGGTGGAGGGAACAGAGAGCTTTACTCTCCGGAATTCTTGATAAAACATGACGTCATCATCGTTTCTATTAACTACAGACTCGGACCTTACGGGTTTCTATGCGTAGAGTCTGAGGATGTCGGTGGTAACCAAGGGTTAAAGGACCAACTTCTAGCCCTAAGATGGATTAGAGAGAACATACAAGCTTTCGGTGGGGATGTGAATAAGATCACAGTTTTTGGAATCGATTCGGGAGCGGAATCGATTAATTTACATCTAGCATCGCCTCATGAGAAGTTATTTGATCAGGCGATACTGCAGAGTGCTTCGGAAGTAAAAATTGGAGGGCCAGATAATTCTGTTCCGATAGCTGCCGCAGAAAGGCTCGGGTATGAAACAGAAGATTTAGAAGACGCTCTGAACTTCCTTTCAAGTCAAGACAACCATTTGGTTATAGCGGCTTTCGCTGACTTACGCTTGAATGTCGGCCCCTGCGCCGAACCCGACTTCGACGATAAGTTCATAGATTCGGAAGCCAGCTCCACAAAAATTCGTAATATTCCCATCATAATTGGGTATACGAATGACGAGGCGCTGTTCAAATACGCGAAAGCGAGTCCAGATGTATTCGTAAACTTTTCTTTCGAAGATAAAATTGGTTCGGAAGTCAATTCCGATATTGTTGATTATGTCAGACATTTCTACATCGGAGATGAAGATCTAAATGAAGATATGAGACACCAGATCATTAACTTTGAGTCCGATTTCAAATACTACCATCCAACAGAAAGGCTGATAAAGAAATATACAGATGAAGGGGCGAAGGCGATTTTCTACTACGTATTTTCGTATGTGGGCGAACGAAACCTGATGAAGGTAGCAGCTAACATCACTGAAGGTGGGGCGACCCATTTTGATGATCTGGGGTATCTGTTCAGCTCGAACGTGCTTGGAAAACCCTCAGAAGATGACCAGGTTGTAGTGGATCGGCTGACAAGTTTGTGGACTAACTTCGCTAAGTTTGGGTGCGTATTTTTATCTTTATTAGGACTTTGATTAGGGGATAAGGTGAACGAATAATCTTCAAAAATCTTAGACTTAGCGGAGATATTTTTTTATTTCAGGGACTTATTTATGAATACATACGTCCGTCAACCTATAGAGACTTCGGAACCAAGGGTTAGATTCTCACGTTAGTGACACTTAGTGTAGATTTTTCTAAAGTAATTTGCCTGACGTTAGATCTCTGACGAAACCCAATTTGCCAGTCTTAAATGCTAACCCCCTTATTCATAGACGTTATTTATTTAAGGACGGAGCATTGCTGTGATAACAAGTCTGTTTCTCAGCTTTGTTTATCTGACATCCAAATAGATTCAAGTTATATCTCAATATTAGCCAATCACAACGGCCCTATGTCTACGCACTGTGAAGGCTGCCAAGCCGTCAGCACTGAGAAACAGACTTGTTATCACATCAAAGATAGAGCTTAGATAAATAAAGTCTATCATTATGGGGGTAAGCCTAATCTATTTGAAAAATGTTCAAAATAGATAACTTTCATAGGTTTAGGTAAATAGGGGATTTTTCGTCGCTTTCAACTACACAGCTATCAAAGCTGTCTTTCGATTAGATCGCCCGTATTTGCAAAAAGACGTATTTGCCCCCGTAGACGGAATTGTGCTCCCAGACTCTATCAGTCTTACTTATAAACTTGTTTTAGCGTTAAGAGGTGCTTGAGAATTGCTTCAACAGCTGTCAAAAATATCACCGGTCCCTAGTTTAAACCTTTTTAAGAGGCAAGATGGCGGATTTTGATTTACAGCTGATCGAGTAAATTTGTGTTTTAACTGAGCATAGCTTTGCGAAAATTTTATTAGTAAGGTATTTATCTGTCATTTGATAGTCAAGCCAACATTTTAGTACTTTACTATCAATCTAGATAAGACGTGGACCTCTGTTTACGAAATGTGGACAATTTTTTTGGCCACGACAACGTAGATCGTCAAATCTCCCGTGGACCCCTGAGGTCCAGTTATTCCCATGATCACGCCAACGTAGACTCCCATCAAGTCCAACCTGGACCATTTTCAAAACCAATGTTCTAAACAGTACTTATGTTTCAGTGAGCCAACACCGGAAGAAAACGACCTCCTGCCGATAAAATGGTCACCAGTAACATCAACAAAGCAATGGTACTTACAAATAGATTCGGATCTTTGGCTAGACAGTCGACCATTCCACGACAGAATGGCTTTCTGGGACCTATTCTACAAACTACAAGAGAATTCTAGAAAGTGAAGTTATTTATATTAGAAATTAATGTTATAATTTATATATGTAGATATTGTACTTAATTAAATTATTTGATGCGTTATTTTTTATTTCATTTAGAGATTAATATTTGAACTGTAGATATTGTTCTTAATTAAATTATTTGATGCGTTATTTTTTGTTTAATTTAGAGCAAAATAAATGCAATAGTTTGAGAACATAATTTGATTTACACGCCGCTGTGCTGGTCGGTGACATCGGGCGTCTCCGGAAATATTCGGTTGCACAGGCAGATTGGCAGCAAAGAAGCTATGTCACGCGGCGACTATTCTATTATTCTCTCTGGTTACAAAAAAGTATTGACTAAAATTGTATTCTGTAATTATTGCGAATATAACGTTTGATACTATAGAAAGAGCGTTTCAGATTTTGTAGACCACTATGAAATAAAACTATTTTTCAGAGAAATAGACTGAGGTATTGGTCGTCTGAAAAATCACAAATAAACATTTTTTTTTTTTTTTTTTCTGCTTGTAAAATGTAAATCGAGGATATAATAACAAATAATATGTCAAGTCCAAGGTCACAATATCTACTGATGTAAATAAACATATTATATAATTATGAAACTTGTGCCCACAATGTCTACTCAACGTGGACATATTTTTTTTAAAGGCTCAGCAAAATGACCTAACTGCTGATGGTAAATGGGGTCCAATAGGACGTCGACTGACGAGAGATGATTACCCCTCAGACACAATTATGCCTGTTGGAATATACACAGACTGATCCCGGGACGCGACACGTGGGCCGCTATGGCGGGTTTTAACAGCTTGTGTACGGTCGCTATCCGACGGATATAAAATATATCCTACCACCAGCAAAATATTAATCTATTTGACTTCTTATATTATCTCCCCGTAGTACGGAACTCAAAATCAGCGATATTTTTGAATTATTAGATTATTTTGTATCGCAAAAATACATTTGAGAGAACAGATAAAAATTTCTAAAGTTTTACATTCCGATTTTCGTTATTTATTCCTAAGTTATATATATTTACTAGTTGACCCGACAGACGTTGTCCCGTCTCAACCATGAATTTGCAGCGCGCATTCTGTCAATCGCTGACAGTTTTCTCAAATTTTCTATTTTTCCGCGCAATTTTTTGTTTTTTTTTTCATAAGAACCTTCTCCTAACATTAAAAAACACAAAAAAAAAAGTGAAATCGGTTCAGCCGTTCACGCGTGATGTCGTGAGCAAGGGAAATAGGGATTTATTTATATATATATATAGATTGCACATACGTGGAAAATATACGATTTTATTATATTGATAGAACGGTCTTAGGTCAAGATATAATATAATTATGTAACTGATAAAACATATTATGGTCAAAGAATTCTAAGATTATGTAGAGCGGACATTGGAAAGATTGTCATACAAAAATTTTGCGCTCATGTGATTGTTCAGTCTACCGTGAAATAGCAGAACACTAATGTAAAATACTTCACATTTTTTCCGTACAGTGATTTGCACTTTTTTAATGCGCGTATTAGTGTATTTTCTGTAAATATGTTCAATTCAATTCAATTTTTAGATTATGGCTCCATCGTTGGCAGACAATGGTTTTGCCAATGTCAAAGTTGAAAGTAGGAAAACTTACGGTAAATTTTTATGGGTCTAATATTATCTATGACTGTTACTTTTGTATTATTATCTAATGCTGTGACATCTTATCACACATTTCAAATAAAACTTCTTACCAATTTGTAATAACTTTTGGAGTACAAATAAGGTTAGGATGTCCAGTTTATAACTAACTAATCTGTCTAATATCTTTGGTTGTCATGATAAGCTCAGAAAATGTTTCGTGATCTAAATAATAGATGTCACTAGCATACTATGTAAATGTCATTTTACTTGTCAGGCGTCCTCAATTTAAAGCAAACGGAAATCGATAAACAAAAAAACAACAAATGTTTGAATGTAAACTGTTTCCTGTCGTAAAATACTTTTTTAATCTTTTGCCAATTTTATTGCTCCGTCAAACGAATTAAAACTACGGGAAGTGGACGTTAATAATTTGAAAGCAGTTTCTTTATCTATTTGTGTATTATTGTAACACAAGGACAATAAATGAAGTGAATGCTTTCACTAGACGCCCCAATTATAATTTTTCAGGGTCCTACACAGGGGTAGAATATATACAAGCGCATAGATATATATGTACTGCCTACTAGATCTGGCGTTCACTCATTGTGTTTGACTCAATTATACTGCAATCCGTACATCTGACTAGTATGATTTCAACATTGACAGCGTGTGGTTATGTACGAAGTGGCGAGATGTGAATACAAATTATTAATCAAACAAGTCAAATTATTATTTAAGTGAATAAATAGGTTATAACAGTGACGTTTTGGTTGCAATTTCAGTTCAGATTTTGAACAAATAGTTTATATGGACGTTCGTGTCTATAGAATATACATCACTGTACAAGGATTTCCTGCGAAACTGACCTTACAGCTCTGAGTTGACCTAAAGCTCGGCGGCCTTGTATTATTGATTGGGTCAATACGCTATTGCCTTGAATATATGACCACCTGCTAGATACAGTAGCGACTTCAGAGGTGACCGGGCGGGATAGGGGGCCACTTTAAGGGGGAGAAACGCTGTTAGAAGGGACACCATGACCTCTTATTCGATGCAATTAGTTTAACAATACTAAAAAAATCACAGAAGAAATTCGGGCGCCTAACTAAAATTTTTCACCTTTGATATCCACGTAGAGTAATTCCAACAGAAAATATAGGTACAAAAACAAACGGCAGATACACATCACATCTTTATTCCTGGAGGGGTAGGCAGGGTTGCAAAAAGAGCATCCGTTTTTGCCAAGGTTGTTTCATCCCTTGATGTGATAGGGGGGCGCACTTAGCGCCATGTCGAGCACAAATTCGAGACTCCAATATTAAACATATGGGCGATAATACACAAAATACATACATCGTATGATGTATCATACCTTTACCCCATATAAGGGTAGGGAAAGAATATGTTACCAATTTGGTACTAAATTAATTCTAGTTTATAAAATATAGGAAATAATGTAAGATTTATGTTAAAAATAATAATGATACAAAACTTATTTGTAACTAAACTCATTAGTTTGTTACGTACTGGCCGCTAAGAATCACTTTATTTTCATAAATCAAACTTTTCCCGCTTAAATTGTATTCGAAATTCAAACACTCGTTTAATAAAACATTTACACTAACTTAAAATCCGTTTTATCATTTTAAACTTAATGTACATTACGCCAATTTAATAATAATAATAATTCACGTATTTAATGACACAGTCTTAGTAAAATAATTTTAATAAAAAGACGTTACTTACTGGCTTCCGGCAACACAAAGAAACAGCAGCACGGACCACGGAGTCATGGTTATTGTGCCAAGCGTCTTCGCGAACTCCGTTATATAGCATTATCTACATAGATCTCGTCACGGGTCATAGTTACTTAATTAAATAATAGAATTCTGGATTGTTCGACTAATATCAAAAGGCGATTAAATCTGTGCTATTATTTTTATATTTATTACAATCCGCCCCGGTTTTACAGGGTTAGCACTAATAAAGTCTTTTTCTACGAATGATTTTGTATTATTATATACTCGCTTTTGCTCCCTGCTTCGCCTGCGTACAGGAGTTTTCCCGGGATAGAAAGTAGCAGTGGCACAAGATGATTTTTTTTAAAAGGTGACCCGGTGTATTACAAATTGGTATCAGTTAAGATATCGGGGGCAATTTATCGGAAAACAAAAACTAAGACAACGAATTAGTCTTGATTCGAAATTAACAATCGTTCACATACCTAGTAAACCTATTTATACGTAAATAATTGAAACATTCGTAGAATCGAACAATAAACGTAGATAATTCCCCATCCATTAATCACAAATATCACAAGTACCTATTAATTTGTTATAACAACAACAAAAGCTAAGATGTTTTTATTACATAGATACGTTGTCCGAGCTCAATACTGGCAAGACGAAAGCAAGGTAATTGTCCGACATTCACTTAGTCAACCCATAGACTAATATATAATACTGGAAAAGTCAACCTCCAACCACTGTCGCGGCCAATCAGTCGGCTTACTAACTTTTTGTATTTTTATAAATAAAATGCCTTCCTGTGTTTTTAGACGATGTACAAATTATACTCCAACTGTGAATGAAAAAAAAAAACGTTTCATTTCATACGTTAGTAATAAGTATACACTATTTAAATTATTTTTTAACTAATATTTATGCATTTTATTCGACTGTCAGGGCGACGGGCGGTCGATGCTCGGGCCTACTCGGGCCGTATCAATGCGAGCCGCTAGGACTGACTATAGTAAATAATGTGGTGTTTTTATATGCAATTTTGTTAGTGTATGACGCGCGTATTTGTAAGACGTCATTAAACAAAGGTTTTAAAATTATAATCACTTTACCTATAAGTATCAGTTTATTTTCAAAATAAAACTGTAATATCTATTTATTTAGGGGGAAATTACATTTCCCCCTAAATAAATAGATATTACATTCGCCAAACAGACCAACAGTGTGTACCTACATGATAAACTTATATAACTATCAATATAAATAGTAAAGAAAGGTTATTCGTTAACTTTTGCTTGTATCGTTGTGCAATTTTAAATTCAGTAAAATATATATTAATTTATTCTAACAAACATTTTGTGTTTGAAAGCAAAAACTTATCAGATCTGCCTCGTACATTTAACCTTCTAAATACTAATATGTGAAATCACAGACTAATAATATATTTACGTAAAGGTAGACATTATACTTATTGCAATTAGTTATTTCCATTATAATAAACATTTATTTATAGTTTCTAATTAAACAAAGCGCTGGAAACTAAATATCACAGAACTATCAAAAAATAAAATAAATATGACAATTTACAAACACCATAACATGGTAGCTTAATAAATTATGACGTGATTCACATAAAAAGGGACAACAATATAAAGTCAGTTAACGGGAAGCCGAAAAGGCTCGAGTTCCCTTTGCCTATATCTTCCGCATGATTCTGACGAAAACTGGAATAGAAAGTGCTGCCATCTATATTAAAAAACATACTACGACATTAATCCGCTTAACAGCGGGTTACTTACGCCTGTGGCGTCACAATTTCACTTTGGTAACGGAATTTCTGGGGAACTAAATACAAGGTGCGCCATCTAACGTTAGAAATAAGTAATCGATATCGACTATTAACAAACAACGGGCCAATGGCCGATAGATGTCATTATTAAGTTATCATTAATTAATAAGTTAAACTATTATTATTGGCCATTGTCTGATATGTTCATAATTTACCTATTAAATATTTTGTTTAGTATCACCGAAAGACTAAAAGGAAAGCCGGTGGGAATCGGCTTGTATGGACGTTTCGCCACTGGAAAGTAGCCGATAAACTTCCCAGGGTCTAGTGCTAAAGCACTTTAAATATAATATAAGTAGAATGGCAACCCATACTGGATTGCAGTACACTTCTGTTGAACACAGTGAGAGTTCGGAACGCCAGATATAATACTTAGTACGTATATATCGATGGTTCTATATTTTTTTAGTATGTGATAAAAATGGCGGCAGAAACGTATTGTAGTGGATTGCCAACCTGAGGTTATGTGGATGGAGTTTGGAATATTGTCGTGATGTTTAATGGAACTCAACAGCAGGGATAAACCCGAACAACTCCGAAGCATACACGCAAGACTTCGTTACACAATGGACATGTCCTGAATGTCTGTGCTCGACGCATAAGCCTAAGTGTGATGCGGATACACGTGTAAGGAAGAATTCTGGTTTGGGTAACATCATCGCTGCCAGCAGCAACGTCAATACTCAGCGCGGCAGCCGTATTAAATCACAAATAACAATCACGGAGGAAGAACGCGATTTGCTTACCGTGATTCGTGAGTTTCGATCGGAGGTGCTTTTACATTTTGATGTACAAGAACGTTCATTTAACAGTATTGAGGAAGCCTTTAAGAACACTAACAAGGAACTGCATGATTTACGTAGATATGTGACGGTACTTGAGGTAAAACTTTGTAAATTTAACTCGTTAGAATTACAGCTTCAAGAGGTAATCATGCGTAATCAACAATTGGAACAAAAAGTTAATACTAATAATTGGGCACAAGTCACACGTAACACTAATAAATCCATAAATACACCAGTAACTTTGTCAGAAGCGGTTCATAAACACACGGATACGCAAAATATTACTACCCCCGCCACAGATAGTGAACAGTATAGGGCCACGAAATCCGAGGAAACATCTATTCGGAAGCATAGTTTACTTGAGAACTACCCGGAACAGGGATAAGACTCAACGTTGAATATAGACAGTAGTTGGACTCAGGTACAGAATAAAAGAAGGAATTTTCTTTCCAAAAAAGTCGGCAAAGGCCAGAATTCTAACTTAATAGAAATACAGGCTACGGAGCGGAAGAAACATTTTCATATTTGGCGACTTCATCCGGAAACAACTGTCGAAAAATTGACTTCACATGTTAAAAATATATGCGGTTCGGAAGTAATAGTGAAAATAGATAAAATAAAACATAAAACTGAACGTGACTATGCATCTTTTATTTTATTATAGGAATACCGGAGGGAACATACTCCAAATTATGCCGCCCAGAGATATGGCCACTGAATGCTGAATTTTCGGAATGGATTTGGTTTCGGAAATCCACAAAAAAAGCAAAAAATGGAACATGAATATATTGAAATTTTTTACCAAAATGCACGTGTGTTGAGAACGAAATCAAATAAATTTTATAACAATATTCATTCATCAGGAGCAGATTTAATTGCAATTACGGAAACCGGTTGTAATGAATCGATACTAAATGCGGAGCTTATACCACCAGGTTATCAAATTGTGAGATGCGACAGATTAGATGGTAGGAAGCAAAGAGGCGCATTGTTAGTGGTCACACACAACTATGAGATACGCGAAGTGGTGGTACCCAGTGACATCAATATCGATGAACGGGCATTCGAGTTAGTGTGCGCTACCGTACACAAAAATAATAAATTTTGTTTTTGTTGCTGTGTTGTTTATATTCCACCAAGTAGTAACGATCAGGAATATTTGTTTCTTTTCCAAATAATTGAACATGTATGTGTCAAATATGAAAATATTATTGTTGTAGGTGATTTTAACTTAAACTCTTCCGTTATAACACTTTTAATTACTACGAATATTTTGTATCTTTTTGTGAATTCACTCAGAAGAATTATGTTCCTAATTGTAATGGACGATAACTTGATTTAGTACTGTGTTCGTTAAGTGTAGGTGAGTGTGTGAGTGTGCGGGAGGCGGACGAGGCGATTGTGCTGATAGACGCATATCATCCGCCGCTCGCTATACGTATACCGATTGGTTCTACAGCGCGCGCTCATCTCCTAGCTACGGCTTCCACTTCTACCACACCCGGTGCTGACAATTATAATACTAAAAGTAGTTTAAACAAGCAGCGGAATTTTTATAAAGCTGATTATTATTTATTATATTCTTTGTTAGCTAGTACTGATTGGACGCACATGTATAGTTTAATTGACCCGGAGAAGATTTTAACTTTTTTCTATAATACTTTGGATAGTATTATGGATAAGTGTGTTCCCAGAAAAAAGGGTAAGACTGCAGAGTCTAGGTTCAATTACCCTAACTGGTATACAATGGACATTATTAGCAATATTAAAGTAAAGGCTAAGTGGCATAAATTGTATAAAATTATTAAGGCAAAAAGAGATTATACTAAGTTTGCTTACTATAGAACTAGGGTTAAAGAGATGATAGCGGTTGAGTATAAGCGACACCTAGACATTATTCAGCGAAATATAACCAATGACCCTAAAGCTTTTTGGCAATATGTTAAATCGAAAAAAGGAACAGTAAATCGCAAAAAAATTGCAAGAGATGGTTATATTTTAACAGATTCTGAGTGTGCAAATGAGTTCGCCCGGTTCTTTCACTCCGTATATAGTGATCGTCAGGCGAAGCTGGACGTGGCTGCAGCGATGGCAGCTAGTGGTGGGATCAGTGCGCGTGTGCACATTGGCCGGCTGGACTTAAAACTGGTGGAAGAGGCGCTGTCGAGACTTAAGCCTCGGACTTCCGCCGGTCCAGACGGCATTCCGGCTTTCATTATAAAAGATTGTAGTGCTGTCCTTGCCGAGCCACTATTACATCTGTTTAACCAATGCATGGGCGCATCATATTTTCCGACTAGATGGAAAATTACGCGGGTTATTCCTGTGCCCAAGGGAGAGGCGAGTTCTGACATCAGCGGATATAGACCGGTGGCAGTGCTGGCGACGCCGGCCAAGGTATTTGAGTCGATAATACACCAGTGTGTTTTTAAACAGGTATCTCCACTATTATCCGATGCTCAACATGGGTTCAGACCACATCGCAGCACGAATAGTAACCTGTTAAATTTTATGACTTATGTAATTCCCCATGTAGATGCGGGTGGGCAAGTCGATAGTGCGTATTTTGACTTTAAAAAAGCATTTGATCTAGTTGATAAAGACATATTGTTGGCTAAATTGGCGTCCGTCGGATGCACTCCAAAATTACTTAATTTTTTTGTTACCTACATGAAGGATAGACAACAGTATGTTGAGTTTGCTGGTTATAAATCAGAGTTATATTTTACTCGATCCGGAGTAAGTCAGGGGAGTAATTTAGTGCCACTAAATTTTATTTTAATGATTAACGACTTGCCGAATGTTGTTAGAGATGCTACCTGTTTGTTGTTCGCGGATGACCTGAAACTGCTTCTGGCTATCAAAGACAAGAGTGACAGCGAGCGACTACAGCAGGATATACAGAGTTGTAGAGTGGAGCAAGAAAAATATATTATATTTTAATGGAGCCAAGTGCTCGGTCATAACATTCAGTCGGAGAAAACGACCATACCACCACCCCTACGAATTGAACGGTGTGATATTAAATAGGAAAGAAACAGTACGAGATTTGGGACTGTGCTTCGACATCGAATTGTCATTTCGTAACCATATTATAAATGTTTATAAAAAAACATTTAGAAGCTTGGGTTTTGTGCTGAGACGCGCAGAAGGATTTGCCGACAGTAAAGCTATTACAGTATTGTACAATGCACTAGTAAGGAGTCAATTAGAATGTAATGCATGTAACATAATCTGTATAAGTCCAAATGTCAACTGTCAAATTTATGTATATGTAGTCTGTAGTATAAAATAAATCTCGCTTCCTCGCTGGTCAACATGGAGTTTGCATTGCATCCAAATTAATCCCGAAAATTAAATAAAATTCCTGCTCCCACGCACAACAACAAACAATACAATGCAGTCATCTGGTCCCCACATGAAACTAAATACAGTCTCATGCTGGAACGGATTCAAAACAAATTTACTAGGTATCTATACCAGAAACTGTATGGTGTATATCCCTTTTATCCGTTAATGTATCCGAATTTGTTTATACTAGGTATGGTAGGTTACGAGGAATTGGCAACTAGGCGAGACCTAGCATTGGTAACATACTTGTTTAAGTTAATACGTGGCAAGATCGACAACCCCGGTTTGCTTGAAGCGGTGAAGTTTTCCGTGCCTGACAATTACCTCGGTATGAGGAGGCGACCGCGGCTGCTGGTGGTGCCGCGTGGAAGGACCAATTTGCTTAATAAGGCACCTATCACACGTGCCTTGAGCACGCTTGACGATGTTGCAGAAAAATTGATATATTTTTGTGTACTCTGAGTGATTTCACTAAGATATCTCTATATTTAATTTGTTATAGTACCTAGTTTTTAAAGATTGTTAATATAGATTTAGGGATAATTTTATAGTAAAGTATAAGTAAGTAGTACCATAAGAAAATCAACACTCCTGTATTAGGGTTAACCTGTAAAAGTAGTTGTTAAGTGGCAAATAAAATAATAAAAAAAAAAAACAAAAAAATCTCTTCAGAGCATTTCCCATAGTAAATGCAATACACAATGCATTCATTAAAATTAAGATCATAGGATTTGCTTCATTTTAAATAAAAGAAAAAGCAATATTTAAAGTGTAGAAGCATTTTAAAGGTTTTAATTTGTACATTAGCTTATTTACATTGACGTATGTTCTAGACACGAACGTCACTGTTATAACCTATTTATTCACTTGAACAACAAATAATTTTACTTATTTGACTAATATTTTTTATTCACATCCAAGTTTGCACTTCGACTACCGTCTATATATTATGAGCGCCAGTCCGTACATACAGACAAGCATCAATATTGACCATACTAAAATCAGTTTGAATGGATAACAGTACAATTTAGTTGAACACAATGAATGTTCGGAACGCCAAATTTAGTACGTAGATTATATATCGATGCTTATACATATAAACAGATCTTATTAATAATATTATATATCACATAATTACTTTTATAATCAGCAGTAATAAAATATTTGTTCTTAGGTAACATAGTTCAATACACTAGAATGTACGTCGAGTGTCTTTACCCCATTCCTAAAAAATCTAGAAATACCCAATGACGTTTTACAAATAGACGCATCATACACTAACAAAATGACACTTAAAAACGGCGCACTATTTGCTATAGTCACATACCTGTACATATAATTACAAATTGGCTCTAAGAAGGAATAAAAAGGTGCAGCATACATTCGTTAGAAAAGGATATATATACATCGACAGTTACGTAACAACATTAGTGCCGCACGCTCATTGGCCGTCAATTCGGGCAATTACCTTACTTTTGTCTTGCCAGTATTGAGCTCGGACAACGTATCTATGTAATAAAAACATCTTAAGGTATTAGTTACTACCGGAGTAACGTATGTTCATTCAAATAGTTTCACAATATTTCCCTTTTAAGACAACTCGATATACATCTACGTTTACCCCAAACGGGGCAAACACTTAAATCTTCTTAGAATTATTAAGTAGCCTCATCGCTTCTCTATATCCGGTCTCTGAGGCGCCATGGACTGTTGCGTAGTGTTGAGTGTTCGTCGCCTCGCCTGCAAACAGTACGCGTGGGTTGCCAGCGGAGTCCAGTAAGGGTTTACCCAGATCCTCGCGTGCGTTGGGGTACTGTGGGGTGAGTAAGTTGTCGTATGTGTAACTACCCCGCGTAAAGGGGTTTTTGTACCAACTTGACCTGGAACCAAACAGAAAATAATGTAAGTTCAACTATATTAAAGCGAGACATGTCATTGGCTCACTTCTACAAAGCCGTATGTAAATTTGCCGGGATAAAAGTCCCGCTACATTTTTTCCCGGGATAGAAAGTAGCCTATAACCATCCCAGAGTCTTAAACTACTTCCATACCAAATTTCATAAAAATTCGTTCAGTAGATTTTGAGATAATCGATAACATACAAACAGACAGCTTTTGGGGACTTTTGTTTTATAATATGTTTAGATGTACCAGCATGAAAATTTTTGTGTAGAACAACGCATACGAATAATAAATGTACCTCAACATGGCAGTAGGCTCTGGTATGTCGGTGTCCCTTCCCATGAACCTCCTCAGGATTTCCATTGACTTGGTTTTCACCACGTCTTCAGGCAACGTCTCTACCTGGTAACGTCGCATACATTAGCTTGGATGAACAAGAGGTTCATGATTTCTTATGTTTACACAAATGTGAGACTTGAAATCATAACTAGATTTCGGATTTTTTAATTTGGTCATGACTGTTCCATTCTAGAGAGAGGGCTAACGCCATATCGGCTACAAGTATCAGACGCTATATATGACTATTATGACCAAAATCATTCAACCTTCATGCCTAATTGCCCATATTTTGCCCGCTAAATACTAATACTGACCAATCTAGCCGCATCGCCGCACAACCAAAGGGTCAACGTATTACTGGTCCCCAAACCAAAACTGGCGCCACTCATCATAGAGGTCCAGATGTCTTCTTTCGGGATACTCTTCCTGTCCTCAGCTTTCCATATAAAAGTGCTGGCTGTCATATTCTTTGGCCACCAGGGTTTTTCAAAAGACAATATTATTTTACCGAGCACACCTATGGACATTTTCTCTATAGCCGTAGTTTTTTCGCTCGGTAAGGCAGCGGAAAATAATGTGTTGTGCCTGGAAATATAATTGTCTGTAGTCTTCTGTCTGACTAAATTCAGGTTTCATTCAGGGTTATGGTCAGTGCTGTGACCAGTGGCGGCTCTTCCGAAAGAGCGCTGGTGCAGTGCACTCCCACGAAAATTACATACTTAGCTAATTTAATAATTTATATATATTTATAATACATAAGATCCTTACATTACATTCTTTATATTTACTATGCCTATAAAAAGTCTATTATATTACCTATATAGGTACATGTAGCGTCAATTTGTAACGAGTGGAGCGCCAGCGATTGTGCTCCTATGAAACGAAGTTTAGTACGACTCTTAGTACTGTATTCAATGAGTGCGAAAGAGAGAGATCGACTCGGGCTGACGCGTGAAACAAAAGATATCGTATGAGAAATTAGCGTAGTCTGGAGCGCCGCTCACGCGTCACTCAGTTGTCGTTCAGCCAGCCGTGCCGTGCGCGCGCCGAGTATTAAAAAATAGTTTGTGCGCGATATTTTGTGTTAAAATGAAACAATACAGTATATCTTTTATTAAACAGTGTGAAAAGAAATGCGGCTAAATACAAATAAAATAAATAGTAAGCTCTAGTTTTTCAATTATATTTTTGTGAACCCCCATCAAAAAATTTCACGAGCCGCCTCTGGCTGTGACTAAAAATAGGTTTGTTAAATCGTTTTTATAGAGTGATATGATCATTTAACATTGCTTTCTTATATCAAAATTGTAATCAAAGTAACTGTAAACATATTTCGCTCAATATTACAATGATATGTTATAATTGATGTGTAAATTGAATTAAAATATATAACATTACCCTAAATCTTTTACAATGAGAATTTCCAATCCCAAAAGATAAATAAAGGAGGGACCATAAATTTACTCTGTTATCTAATTTTATAAACAATTTTTTTTTTATCTTATTTTTGCTTAAGTAAAAATTAACACCAGACCTTGTAATAGTAAGCAAGTTCCTAGGTATAAAATAATCCATGTAGGCAACATTTGTCCATTATTTAAAATTTTCGACCTGTTGAACCGAACATCTGGTTTCGAAATTCACAATTAAGCTTATGTTATTAAAATGTGTTTTTGCAACATAGAATAATAGAAAAAAATCTAATCTCCTTTACTTAATTTAAAACAAATAATCTGTATTGATATCAAATAAATATTCTACTATTATTTGAAATAAACAATATTTCAATTAATTTTCTAAGCTAACCTAACCCAACCCACCTCTCCTTGAGCACGCCGAGCGAGACCGTCACGATAACACTCCGGGCTCTGTAGACGGAGCCGTCGGAGCAGGACACGACCGCGTCCTCCGCCGGCTGTCGCGGCCACGTGATGCGAGACACCTCCTTGTTCAGCGCGATGTCCAGGTTAGGGTAGCCGGGGCCATTATTGTATGTGTTCTGGAACACAAGTTTAGATAAATTAATTAAGCATTTGATTTTACATTGACAAAGTGAGTTCACTGAGTCTGATTTTTGTAGTTTCGCGCATATAATAATAATAATAATAACAGCCCAGTATTAATACTGTCTCACAGTAAAAGTTTGTAACAATATTCGGATGTTTGTTAGAAATAAACACAGTAACCGTTGCACGGATTTGGATGGAATTTGGAACTCAAGTAGTCCATGTCCTGAATATATAGGTCACTTTTGTACCAGCAATTTACACCCACAAAAATAAAAAATAAATTATCAATTGTTCGTAGTCGTCGTAGAAATTTCATTAGTGATTTGCAACAGAAAAGGATTCCCACGCAGGCAACGTTGCGAGTAAAACCTTGTGAATTATAATTAATCAATGACAGAGTTTAGTATAAGAAACTTACCAACAAGATTTCAAAAAACGTCTTGTACCCGTGTCTGTGCCAACTGACGCCCTGATGCCCCTTTAGGTCCTTGAAATGAGAGGACGTTGTGAGCTCATTCCAACTATTAGACGACTCATAAACTTCTGTGTCCAATTGTATACAAAATAGAATCGATTCGATGAAATCAGTATCATTCGCTATTTGCGGGTACTTCTCTTTAATGTGTTCTTTCACTCTGGAAGAAAAGAGATGGGTAAGTTGTAAATGTAAATATGTTTTAACTTAATGCATTTGAATGTGACCAGCATACAGCTCATCAAAATCATCATCATCAGCCATATAAAGTCCACTGCTAAACATAGGCCTCGCCTAAAGATTTCCAGACGGACCTGTCGAAAGCGGCCTGCATCAGCGTGTTCCTACGACTTTTATCAAGTTGTCTATTGTAGATGGACGTCTAACACTGCACTTGCCAGTACGTGGTCTCCACTCGTGAACTTATTGCCTCATCTGCCGTCAGTTCTGTGAACTATGCTCTACCTACTGCCACTTCAGCTTGCTAATCTGCTGGGCTATGTCGATAACTCGTTGATACGATCACCCATAAACAGTAACACCATACAGAACTTTGTATTACAAACTGCGCGGCATTCTGCGCTCGTCATTGAGACATTAAAGTCTCATAATGCCCAGTAATCCAGGCTATATATGATACTGCTTGGTGGTAAAAATAAACATTGCATTCAAGTCCGCCATAACACGTATCAGTATTTTGGCTTCGATATTTAACACATGAATCGACATTCTTGATATTAATCGATTCTAGCAGCCCGATAGAAAATAGCTTTTAAAAAAAATTGAGAAAAAGTTGCTGACAAAAAAACAGATATAGCAAATTGTGATGTCATCGAGTCTCACCGGCCATAACGATGCGTGCGTAAGAAAGAGATGGCGCGTTAAATCTCCAGCAATTGAAATTTCATATCGATTCCTAATAATCGATTCATAAAAATCGATCAACCTCACCTCCTAGTAACATACTGGCCCAAAGGTTCCGGCACTGGTGGCGGGTCGTCTATCACTTTATTGGCGAAGTCCATCAGCTCACTTATCAACTGGGTGTCTCCTGGAGAGCCATCCGACATATAGATTTCGGATTCCAAGGTGTCATCGTTGACAACATCTATGTCGTTGGCTATTGCTGTCTCGTACACGCGGTTGTTTGCGGTGCCGTGGATCCTGGTGAAGTGAAATGTATACTATTATATAAAGCTGAAGAGTTTGTTTGTTTGTTTGTTTGCGCGCTAATCTCAGGAACTACCGGTCCAAACTGAAAAATTCTTTTTGCGTTGGATATCCGTTTGTTCGTGGAGTGCTATAGGCTATATATCATCACGCTATACCCAATAGGAGCGGAGCAGTAATGGCTAATCTCAGGAACTACCGGTCCAAACTGAAAAATTCTTTTTGCGTTGGATAGCCCTTTGTTCGTGGAGTGCTATAGGCTATATATCATCACGCTATACCTTATAGGAGCGGAGCAGTAATGGCTAATCTCAGGAACTACCAGTTTGAACTGAAAAATTGGTTTTGTGTTGGATAACCCTTTATTTGTGAGGTGCTATAGGCTGTATATCACCACGCTATGACCAATAGGAGCGGAGCAGTAATGAAACATGTTGCAAATACGGGGACAATTTATTAGTTTTGAGAGCTTCCGTTGCGTGCGCTGCGTAAACGATTAAAGTTATGCAACAATGATGTATGACGGGATTGTTCCTCTTAAAAAGTTCTATAAAAATATATTATAAAACAAAGTCCCCCGCTGCATCCGTCTGTCTGAACGTCTTAAACTCAAAAAATACCCAACGTATCAAGACGAAATTTGGTATGGAGACAGTTTGAAACCCTGGGAAGAACATAGGCTCCCGGGAAACTACTACTTTTATAATGGAAAACTTTAGCCTGAAAAACTTTACAACGCGGGCGGAGCCGCGAGCAAAAGCTAATTAAATATATTGGATTTACGCGTACTTACGCCTGCGTTTTAAAACTGAATGGCCCCACGAATAATGACCGCTAAATATCTTGATCACTCTAAGACGTGGTGCGAGATTTTGTGAACGTATATTTTGTGTAGCTACATTTATGCATCTGAAAATCCACTCTCACTCTCACTCTCACTCTCACTCTCACTCTCACTCTCACTCTCACTCTCACTCTCACTCTCAATCTCACTCTCACCTCACCTCACCTCACTCTCACCTCACCTCACCTCACTCTCACTCACTCTCACCTCACCTCACCTCACCTCACTCTCACTCTCACCTCACCTCACTCTCACTCTCACTCTCACCTCACTCATCTCACTCTCACTCTCACTCTCACTCTCACTCTCACTCTCACTCTCACTCTCACTCTCACTCTCACTCTCACTCTCACTCTCACTCTCACTCTCACTCTCACTCTCACTCTCACTCTCACTCTCACTCTCACTCTCACTCTCACTCTCACTCTCACACTCACACCAGTGGCGAAGGGTGAAAATTTTCAAAAGGGAACCCGACAAAATATTTTTTGTATAGCTAACAAAAAATATTTAATACGCTGTTTACTAAAATTAAAATCAGTACAATATCTTAATCCTTAATAATTTCCTTCTAACATAAAAATTATGTCTAGTGTCTAAATTTACAAAATAATCATATATTTTGAACATAGGTACCTTAAAGAGTCCAACAAGAATTAATAACGCACAAACACTAATTATACATTCTAAATTATAAAAAAAAATTCGCTCCAATAGCTCAAAATGAATCCGCAAATTCTCGGGTTACCCTGAAGTACACAGACACGCACGCACACATGTATTTTTACGTCACTTCCAAAAGATTAGACAAAGACACCGCGCTGCGTGTGAAAGAGACAACAATATCGCGAGGGAAGCTATGCGCGGCCGGGTTCACTTCGAACACTACAAGGCGCGAGCACTGCGCGCGAGTTACGATTGAACGAATTGATATGAATGACATCGAAGTATTGATTTAATTTAATAAATATAAGATGACTTGTTTGAATATACTATATTTAGTCTAGTTATATTGTTATGTTTTTCTTTTATTATTCTTAATTAATTTACAAAAGGTAACGCGCTAGGAATCGGCTTGTATGGACGTTTCGCCACTGACACACACTCACACACACTCACCACTCAGCCCCGAGCTCGACGAGTCCATCTCCGAAGGGCACGGTGTTGACTCGTCCGCCGACCCTGTCCATCGCCTCCAGCGCCAGGACCTTCTTCCCGGCCTTGGCGAGGGTCGACGCGGCCGTCGTACCAGCTGACCCGAGGCCTACGACGATCGAGTCGTAGACCACGGCGCTGTGGATAATAAAAATAAAAAAAGGTTTAAAACTTTACTGTAGACAATTTTACCAGTAAACACATAAAAAAATCATTTCTCATCCCGCCATGGTGGTCCACGTAAGTGTTTAGTGTATCACGTTCAAACACGCTGGCATAATAGGGTACCGGACTCATTTTTGTACTTTCCTATTATCAAATACTTACATAATATTTATTTTTTATTTATTCAACTTTATATACAGTAAATGTATATAGGCGGACTTAATGCCTGAGGCATTTTCTAACAGTCAACCTCTGGGTGATGCAGAAATAGACAATGTGGGTGTAGGTATATAAAAATAAATAAGACAATACATATATTATATAAAACAAACATTCTACTTAAATACAGATATACTTATACTATAAAATATATACTTAATATAAAATAAAATAATTTCCATAACTTTTATGTTCGAGAATCTGCTACACTATTGGCGTGGAGCATCCGAACTTTAGATTTGAAAGTGGACCTATTAGTGGACGTCCCGATTTCTGAGGGGAGCGTATTCCAAAGTAGTATAGATTGGACAATGAAGGAAGAATGGATGAAGTCAGGAGTATGGGAAGGACATTGGAGTAGAAGGTTACCGGCAGAACGCAGGTTTTTCTCGTGGTTATTAAGTAAGTAGGAGGAGTAGGGAGGTGATAAAGGAAAAAAGTGTCGTCAGGGTGCACAAATTTAGGCGCTGACGAATAAGTAACCATTTAAGCTGAGATATAATATAAATTATAACACCGAAAGAATTATTAAAATCCGGTAAAAAATCAACAAGTTATAAGTCTTTCAATTTCGGTGGAAGGGGTAATTAACAAGAAACAGAAAAGAGACGAAATACCCACATGTTACGTCATTAGGAATTACGACGCGTGATTAAGAAAGAGATGAAGCGATATCCCTACATCGCGCCCACTTCTGCACATTACAATATTTTAAATATGAATTACTCGCTCATTTTTTAAACAATTTTTATGCAGTTTTCGCAAGAGTGCTTCTTTTTCGTATTATCAACCATTACATATAAAATAATGTACAAAATCAAGCATAGGCCGGTCCCCTATTGTGTCGACAGGTGAGGAGGAATCATCGCTGGTCAGGCGATACTCTTTCGACCCTACTCCGCGTATCATCACGTGTAGTAGGGGCATTTTGCCGACAATATCAGCCCTGTATTGTGTACAGTCCCACTGCTGGGCACGGGCCTTCTCTACTACTGAGAGGGATTAGGCCTTATTCCACCACGCTGGCCTAGTGCGGATTGGTAGATTTCACACACATTCGAAATTCCTATAGAACTTTTCAGGTGTGCAGGTTTCCTCACGATGTTTTCCTTTACCGTTAAATCGAGCGATAATTCACAAAGAATACACACATAATTTTAGAAAAGTCAGATATGTGTGCCCTTGGGTTTTGAACCTGCGGACATTCGTCTCGGCAGTCCGTTCCACATCCAACTATGCTATCGCTAGTCTTCCTTATAAAATTAAGTCAAAACTTCATTGTACACATTCCCAATACATTGTTAGATAAATAAAGCGTTAGTCAAAATATATAATTATTACAATACCGTAGTTGGTAACACCGACTAATATTTCTATTACAAAAGACACTATTTTGTGTGTATGTGTAGAAAAGACCACGTGACACCGTGCGAAACATGACTGGTCGTATTTGAAAAAAACGTCTATTTTAAATAGAGTTAAGGTGCATTTCGGAACACACAGATGCAGATTTGTGGCCATTTTGTACAAGTGGCTACCGTGTGACGTTGTGAATACTCATATTTTTAAAGATGGCTGAATTATTATTATTTTTACACTATCAATGTTTTTGTAGTTTGCCGACCATGGAAGTAACCACGGCCGGCAGCGCGGACATTCGTCCCAGCAGTTCGTTCCAAACCCAGCTAGGCTATCGCTTGTAGTAACACTCTTAAAGTAGGTAACTCTTAATTATAATAATTATTACTAACATGAATCCTGTCAAAAGTGCAGCTATGTTTGTCTATGTGACTAAGGAATTACTTGTTTGTTTTATTTTTTAGTAAATTCAACATTAAAAATTATAGAACAAATGAGACATGCAAATCTTTGACTGGAGACAAACGGCATAACTACCTATAATTCTTCAGGGTAGCTGCCTCCCACTGACTCATACCCCCGTTCTTCCTACCGCTACGTTTGTCCTTGGATACTTATTGCAGATTATAACCTATAGAATCGTCTTGAATGCTTGACCGGAGCTCTCAGATGTCAATCAACTTATTTTAAATCCATTGCAGTTTCTTGAATTCAGTTATTTACATATACAAAGCGAATTACCGCGTAATATTTTTACTAAATAAAGGAACAATATAAAAAAGAGACTTTTGATAGTAAAATTCACTGTATATATGGAGAAATAAATTTCTAAAAAAATGGGTATCGATCATTAAAATTAAGTGACATTTCTGTCTCCAAGCAAGTAGTTTTATTTATCTGCAGTTGCGTTCTTCGGAACTTCACCTTTACAATAGATTTTACATAATATATTTTGTTATTAATCTATTTCATTATGTTACATAATTGTGTCTTACATTATTATGAGTTTAGGAAACATTATGTTTACGATAATGATTATCAATGTCATACTTTGTTACAAAAGACATTCTAATGAACATTGTGTTTTAATTGTCAACTGATTCCACAGCTAATAAGTATTCCGTCACATTAATACTAATTATTTTATAGATTAATGATTCTTATGTTTACGCGAATGTTGGACATTAAAATTTATGGATTTTATCACGGTTTTATATTTTAATTTTCTCTTCTTCTTCTTCGTTGTCACGTGGCGAACTGAGGTGTTGGTCATCCGAAAAGTCAAAGTTACAATATCTACCTTTTACAATTATATAATTTTTAGGGTTCTGCACCTCAAAAGGAAAAAACGGAATCCTTATAGGATCACTTTGTCGTCCGTCGGTCTGTCAAGACCCTTTTTCTCAGGAACGCGTGGAGATATTAAGCTGAAATTTATATCAAATACTCAGGTCTACTGTCCCTTGGAGCTGTGATAAAAAACAAACTTCTGAGCCAACGCAATCAAAAGATACAGCCGTTTCGCAAATTTTCGAAACTCGCAAGCGAATCAAAACCTACATCGTGCTTCCCGTGAACTCAGAATCTTGAAATTTGGTACAAAGCAACGTCTTGTAGTACAGATAAAGGAAAAATTGCGGACACCGTAATTTTTTAGTGACATCATATAATAAAAAATTTATAATAAAAAAAAAAATTTTTTTTTTAATAATTTTAAAGTTACTACTCCTTTCCTCATGAATGCGCAGAGGTATTAAATTGAAATTCATATCAAATACTCAGCTCTATAATACCTTTAAGCTATAACAAAATCAAACTTCTATGTCAACGCAATCAAAAGACACAGCAAGTTAACCGCATATTTTCAAACTCGCAACTACTCACAAAGGAATCTTTGAGAAATAATTGCTGTGATATTTCTTTTTCATCTGATCGAATGAACGATTCAAATTCTTGTTGGTGACGTGACGTGTCCTGAGAAACCCTTTTTATATTTTGGTACAAATTAAAGGCCATGTTATCCCAATTTAGGCGTACGTCTGTAAAAATTGTGACCTTATTTGATTTAGCCTTACCAGCACTATGTGCTGAATACGTAGTTGCGTTTGCTGAACATGACGCCAATAATGAAGTTGGATCGTCTAAAATATGCAATTTTTCTAAAACACCTGAGTCATTGATAATAATAATAATAGTATCAGCCCTCTATTATATACTTGCCCACTGCTGAGCACGGGCCTCCTCTACTACTGAGAGCCATTAATGTTATTTGAAATTGTTAGTGTGTCAATTTTAAATGTAGATCTTTCGTCTTCAATGTCATAAGTTTCTTCGTTTTGATTAGACGGGATAGGCTGCTGTTCCACTGCTTTACCATAGTTATTAAAATACAAAGTACCTAAATATTTATTATGTTTGCATGGAGTAAGATTATCTTGACATTCGAAACAGCTAAGATTTCGAAAAGTTATAATTTTATTATAATCATTACTCCGTAACACTAATTGATGGACGTTCATTGTTCCGTTAAATTCTGGAATACCAGATGGGAACTTTTTTATCTGCAATATCGTTTTCAAGCACTATATATCAAAATGTGTTTTTTATTGTATTAGAAACCACAGCAGTAAAGTCTTCAAAAGAACTTATATCTCCTCTATATTTGACAAAGTTATTTGTTATATGTTTAACCACCGCACCAATACCGTCTGGAGCTCCATTACCATGCCCTGATTCCTGGAAGTTCCAGGTGACACGTATGATGTTAGGATTCATATCTTTTAATTTTGTTATCACATAAAAATGTATTTGTTGCGATACTGACTCTATGCTATTCGATAGTTAACCAAATCTTGAGCGATCTTTAAAACAAGAAATAGATGAGCCCTGCGTTATGTTTTAGGTAGTTACTCATTGTACAAAAAGATCTAGCCACAACCTTGTTTGCATTTACATCTTTGTAATACTCCTGTATGTAGAGATACTTGTTCTCTGCTACCACCAAAGTGATAAGATATCGTTCGGTTTTACGGTGAAGGAAAACATCGTGAGGAAACCTGCACATCTGAGAAATTCTCTATAGGAATTTCGAGGGTGTGTGTAGTCTACCAATCCGCACTAGGCCAGCGTGGTGGACTAAGGCCTAATCCCTCTCAGTAGTAGAGGAGGCCCGTGCTCAGCAGTGGGCAAGTATATAATACAGGGCTGATATTATTATATTATTAATCTCGTTTTTATAATAGTCGAACAATCCAGAATTCTATTATTAAATAACAATGACCCGTGGCGAGATCTATGTAGATAATGATGCTATATAACGGAGTCCGCGGGAGATGTTTGGCACAATAAAAATGACGCCGTGGTCAGTGTTACTAGTTCTCTGTGTTGCCGGGAGCCGGTAAGTAACTTCTTTTTATTATTGTTATGTAGTTTAACTTTAATTTAATTCACTGATGGGGTCGCCTGACAAATAAAATAACATTAACGTAGTACGCCAGTGGCATCTAACATCAACCACCGCGAACAAATATTCTAAGGTTTGCGCCCTTGTCACGGGCCATACGACTGCTTAATACTATATCTCAGAACTTGGATATATTTATATGTAACCTGTCGGAATTCAGTGAAATGGCTCATAAGTGTATTGAAATAAATTGTTAAAATTAAATCTGTATAACATCGCATTAGTTTCAATTGTTATGGTGTTATAATATATGTATATAAATAAAAATGTAAAAAAAAATCTAGAGCGAAACATTTTATGAGGTTATTAAAATATGCTGCAATAAATAAAATAAATAATAAAATGCTTTATAAATCACGTAGGCGAACATAGTTGTACTTACGATAAATCAAGATTTTTTTTATTGCTTTACATAAAAGTTGTGGATTTGCATCCCCGCCATATTTACGGAAGTTGGTACACTCTACTTATAGAACACGAATCAATGAAAAAATAAGTACCGAAAATTACTCTTTATAAAATAATTAAGATTATATTAAACCACACGTGTAATGGTACACAGCTGACACAAACACAAATTGCTTTGATTTATCGACTGCAAGCAGAGAATACAGGGCTGATATTATTATTATTATTATTAAGCAGAGAGTGCCGTCCATGTGTGTGGGCTATTCGCGTTGTTGTGCGGCTTATTCTGACATATACATGGGGGTTAATTCAAAATCATCGTAAAATATTTTAATCAAATATTGGGATTTCAGTTTGAGGTAGGACTTACATTACAATACTCTTTAAACATGGCGGGGATGCAAAGCAACACCTTGTATGTGTACATGAGAATATTTAATTGTAACTCAAATTAAGTCGCTTATATACAGACATAAAGAAGTTGAAAAACTACAAAGTAAACAAAGTAGCCAGCTCGGGCTGGCAGGAAAAAATAAATAAAAAAGATGTACATAATCTTAATAAACATAAAGGTAGGAACGCGTCGCGATCCTCACCGGTGAGTCCGATAAAGGTCCTAACCTAGCTAACCTACCAGCCTTCCACTAGCTACCTAAGCGATGACTACCCGAAGAAGAAATACAGAAAGAAACTCCGGGTTTTTGTCATATTCAATTGTCCATTGAATCTTTTTAATTTTTGTTCCAAGTCTTTTGTATAAAAAGATTAATTATAAAAGCTTATGCACGCACATCACCGTTTAAACGGGGGGAAAATCCAATTAAACGGATTTAACAGATACTACAATCAGACATTAAAGAATATAGTTAGTTAGTTATCGGATATTGAGACCTAATTTTTGCTCCAAAAGTTATTAACCATCACTACATAGTATAAAACAAAGTCGCTTTCTCTGTCCCTATATCCCTTTGTATGCTTAAGTCTTTAAAACTACGCAACGGATTTTGATGCGGTTTTTTTTAATAGATAGAGTGATTCAAGAGGAAGGTTTATATGTATAATAACATCCATTAAATAGTGGAGAAATATTGTTATTTTGTTATGTTATACCCATGCGAAGCCAGAGCGGGCCGCTAGTTGATAATAAGTCGTTCTTATTTGAAATGTCCGTATGACAAGATGTCACAACGTCATTAGATATAAAAAGAAAAATAACAGCATCAATTAGTATGTCTGGTCAAATAATTCCTTGGACCTTGAATATTTAGAAGTGATCCTTGATCAGAAATTGGCCTTTTTACCTTTTTATGCTCTCAAACTATTGCATGAATTTTTCCTAAAGTTGATAAATAATAACTTATCAAATGATTTAATTAAATAATATCAGTCCTGTATTATATACTTGGCCACTGCTGAGCACGGGCCTCTTCTACTACTGAGAGGGTTTAGGCCTTAATCCACCACGCTGGCCTAGTAAGGATTGGTAGACTTCACGCACCTTCGAAATTCCTATAGACAACGTCTCAGATGTGCAGGTTTCCTCACGATGTTTTCCTTCACCGTTAAAGCGACGATAAATTCACAAAGAACACACACATGATTTTTTAGAAAAGTTAGAGGTGTGAGCCCTTGGGATTTAAACCTGCGGACATTCGTCTTGGCAGTCCGTTCCACACCCAGGCTATCGCTGCTTTTTTATTATTATTTTTTGTGGCTCCTAGTAAAATTTTCGTCAGTCAGGTTTTTTATTTTTTCTATGCTCCACAGCGCCATGGTCTACGACACGATCGTCGTAGGCCTAGGGTCAGCTGGTACGACGGCCGCGTCGACCCTCGCCAAGGCCGGGAAGAAGGTCCTGGCGCTGGAGGCGATGGACAGGGTCGGCGGACGAGTCAACACCGTGCCCTTCGGAGATGGACTCGTCGAGGTCGGAGCTGAGTGGTGAGTAGATAGAGAGAGAGAGTAGATTCCGCGGGGTCGGGGAATTTCATACGCTTGAAAGGCAATAATATCTAAGCGACAATCAGTAAATTTTTGAGTAGAGTGATTTAAAGTTATGATATTAATGAAAATTCATAACTATTAAATTTTTTATTCCATAAAGATACTAGCGACCCGCCCCGGCTTCGCACGGGTGCAATGGTGATACTAAATACACTACAGAAAAACTGTAAACGTTGTATATAAAAACATAGCGGCCCGCTCTGGCTTCGCACGGGTATAACATAACAAAATAACAGTATTTCTCCACTATTTAATGGATGTTATTATTATACATATAAACCTTTCTCTTGAATCACTCTATCTATTAAAAAAAACCGCATCAAAATCCGTTGCGTAGTTTTAAAGATTTAAGCATACAAAGGGACACAGGGACAGAGAAAGCGACTTTGTTTTATACTATGTAGTGAAGATATAGTCTAATGATTTTAAAATTGTCCTAGAAATACAAAACCTAGGTCAAATGACGGATACAAATTTGGCAACTCTAAATTTTTATATAATTCATTTTCGGTATATTTGTCGCTTAGATATGATTCCATTTCAAACGTCGATTACACATAAATGTAGCTACACATACGTACACAAAATCCCACACCACGTCCTAGTGTGATCAAGATGTTTGACGGCCATTGTATGTGGTAATCCAGTTTTAATAGCTTGCGTAGAATCGCGTAAATTTAATAAATTTTGTTTCACTTCACCAGGATTCACGGCACTGCAAACAGCCGCGTGTACGAGATAGCGATAGCCAACAATATAGATATCGTTAACGACGACATGTGGGACTTCCAAATCTTTATGTCGGATGGCTCTCCAGCAGACACCCCGTTGATAAGGGAGCTGATGGACTTCGCCAATGAAGTGATAGAAGACCCGCCACCAGTGCCGGAACCTTTGGGCCAGTATATTACTAGGAGGTGAGATTGATTGATAGTTATATATATCAATAACAAATGTCAATTGCTGGAAATCTTATTAATTGATTATTAAAGATAACATTTTATGACACACTATTACGGAAGATTATCAGTTTTACTCATAATAGTTTCGCAAAGCTATGCTTAGTTAAAACACAAATTTACTCGATCAGCTGTTGGTCAAACCCGCCATCTTGCCTCTTAATCATTAAACTAGGAACTGGTGATGTTTTTGACAGCTATTTAAGCAATTCTTAATATCAAGAAAATCGATTAGCAATATCGATTCAGGTGTTAAATATTAAAGCGACAATACCGATAAATGTTTTTATTAACCTCAGGCTTGGAAGCAATGTTTATTTTTACCTAGCCGTATCGTACATTGTAGCCGGAACTACAGGGCATTACGAGACTTTAATGTCTCAGTGAGGAATATAGAGTACCTCGCAGTAGGTAATTCATAGTTCTGTAAGGTGCTACTGTTATGAGTAATCGTATTATCATCAAAGAAAGTCACCGATATAACCCAGCGGATTAGCAAGCTAAAGAGACAATAGGTAGGACATAGTTCGCAGAACTGACGGCCGATGGAGCAAAACAGTTCTCGAGTGGAGACTACGTTCCGACAAGCGCAGTATTAGAAGTCCACCTGCAACAGACGACTTGATAAAGGCAGTAGGAACACGCTGTTGGAGGCCGCTTTCGACAGGTCCGTCTGGAAATCTTTAGGCCAGACCTATGTTCAGCAGTGGACTTTATGTGGCTGATGATGATGTTGATGAACTACATGCTCCTCTCATTCAAATATAATAAAAAAAATCATATATTTACAATCGGTTTTACAATTAACCTACTTGTTTTCTTCCAGAGTGAACGAATACATAAACGAGAAGTACCCACAAATAGCAAACGATACTGATTTCATAGAATCGTTTCTATTTATGATGGATTTGGACGCAGGAAGTCATGAGTCGTCTAATAGTTGGAATGAGCTCACAACGTCCTCTCATTTCAAGGACCTGAAGGGCCATCAGGCCGTCAGTTGGCACAGATATGGGTACAAGACGTTCTTTGAGCTATTGTTGGTAAGTTTCTCATACTAAACTCTGTGTTATTGATTAATTATAAAATACTATGTTTTGCTCGCAACTTCTTCTGCTTGAGAACCCTTTTTGCTGCAGATAATCCTAAATCACTAACTCAGTCTTTATGACGGCTTCGAAAAACTGATTAAAAATTTTAAAAGTTCTAAGGGCGTAAATTACTGGTACAAAAATGAGTTATATATTCTAAGACATGGTCTACCTTAGTGCCAAATTCCATCTAAATTCGTTCAGCGGTTACTGTTTTTATTTCTAACAATCATCCAAATATTATTACAAACTTTTGCATTCATAATATTATAAAGAGTACCAAGGGTGATATGTTCGTAGGTATGAAGGATTCCTTGCGATGTTTTCCTTAATCGTTAAAGCTGGCTTTTTGTTACAGGGGGCCTTGAATTTCGATTGTTAAAAAAAACTTTTTAATCGATGAAAAAAATTGAGGATCTTCTCAATTCGACACGTATTTTTTTATGTAAGGCCACGCATAACTTTTTACAAAGTAGACCAAATTTGATTTTTTTTTTTTGGGTACTGTATACTCCGAAGTTGGTCCCATAAAAAAATATAAAAATACTAACTCTAAAGGTAGAAAAACAGGAAATAGCTTTTTAACAATAAAATTAAACCGAAGAAAAAACCGAAAAGCATAAAATAAAATACTTCTATTAACTTTAATAACTAACTTCTTAAATTAATCTAATGAATCCCTAAATAATTTTGAGTCGGCGCCAAATCGATGAATTAAGAATTAAATTGAAAGAAATAACCAATTCAAATTAACAATGGAACGTGAAATCAAACATTAATATTCCAAAAAATGCACAATTACACGACCATTCGCAATATTATGGTTGCTGATTTACAATGACATGTGCGCCTCACGTCAGAGAGGAGGCCTGTGCTGCAGTGTGATAGATACAGGGCTGATATTATTATTTAAGAGAAATTACAATAAATCAAGCTTGGTCGACTCACTTAGTCAATAAAAATGTATTAGAGCTTAATTAACTTATCTTTACCCTTCTTTTAGAACACTTACAATAACGGTCCCGGCTACCCCAACCTGGAGATCGCGCTGAACAAGGAGGTGTCTCGCATCACGTGGCCGCGACAGCCGGCGGAGGACGCGGTCGTGTCCTGCTCCGACGGCTCCGTCTACAGAGCCCGGAGTGTTATCGTGACGGTCTCGCTCGGCGTGCTCAAGGACAGGTGAGTTGGGTTAGGTTAGGTTAGAAAAATATTTTTTTTTTTGCAATAAGTAGTATAATATTTATTTGATATAAATACAGATTATTTTTTTGTAGTATTTAATGAACACAACACGCAATACATCATCCCGCATTTATCCCCGAAGGGGTATGCAAAGGGCAGACCAGGGTACCTTCTTTTCGACATGTGTGTTCCGTCCCATGATGGAGAGCGAGCCTATCGCCATATCGGGCACAAATTCCAGACTCCAGGCAAAAACTCAAATGCCCGGGCGGGCAAAAACACTTTGCCCAACTCAGTATGGGATTCTAACTCAGGACCTCGGAGCGCTGCCGTACCGCGCATGCAGTACAACTACACCGAGGCAGTCTATATTAGGCAATATTATATAAAGGAGATTTGAATATTTTTTTCAAGGCAAAGATTTTTTTTTCTAATTCCTAAGTTGCATAAACACAAAAAAATATATAATAGACCTAAGGGACATTTTTTTTAAATTTTTAACTAGGAAAAAAAAGACATTGAAAAAAGTGCTGATTTTAACTTGTGTCACAAAAAAATGTCGTTTAAGTCAATTAGCCTTCAACCGTTGATATATTTTTTTACAATTAGTTTCTTTCTTAATTTCGAAGCGAGAGATATATATGGAGCACTGGAGGTAGGTCACCTCATATCAGTGTTCGCCTGGGTAGTTAAGCAGCTGTGTAGTCACTTGTGTTCCGGTGTGAAGGACATTGTAGCCAGTGTAACTGGACATAATAAGACTTAACATCTCATGTCTCAGTATGGCGAGCGCAGTGGAATACCAAACAATACTTTGTAATTCAAGGTGTTGGTGTTTCTACTGTTTATGGATCGTATCGCTTACCATCAGGCGAACGGCAAGCTCGTCTCGTCATTCAAAGCAATAAAAAAATATATATTCAACAGGTCACAATATTTTTAACAATAGAAACATATTGCCCACATTAGGCGTTTAATACACTACCAAGTTGCTAGCTTACTTTTACAAAGTGTAATGTAAATTTTTATTTAATTTGCAAAAATTTTAAAAAATCATGCTATTAATTAAAAAACAGAGTAGTGCATGGTTCCTCCTTTATTTATCTTTCTGGATGACTAATAATTTTTACTGAAAATGACAGAATAATGTCTTATATAATATAATTCAATTTGCACATCAAATATAACATAGCGAAGTATGTCTACATCTAGTTTTGATTACAATTTAGATAGTAATCGATTATAAATAATCATGTAACTCTATGAAAACGATTTAATAAGCTATTTTTAGTCACAGAACTGACTAAAACCCTGAATTTAGTCAGATAAAAGACCAGACAATTATATTTCCAGGCACAACACGTTATTTTCCGCTGCATTACCGAGCGAAAAAACTACGGCTATAGAGAAAATGTCCATAGGTGTGATCGGTAAAATAATATTGTCTTTTGAAAAAGGCTGGTGGCCAAAGAATATGACATCCAGCACTTTTATGTGGAAAGCTGAGGACAGGAAGAGTATCCCGAAAGAAGACATTTGGACCTCAATGATATATGGCCCCAGTTTTGGTTTGGGGACCAGTAATACGTTAACCCTTTGGTTGTGCGGCGACGCGGCTAAATTGGTCAGTACTGGTATTTAGCATTTAAAATATGGATAATTAGGCATGAGGTAACATCTCTCTCTGTAGTCGGTCCTTCATGACTAAGGATCGTAGTCAGCATTGGATGTATCGCATTTAGAGCGGATTATTTATCTCCACCAGTTTCTGTTCATCGCATGTCCAACTAATTTGTGGTAATTGGTGGTAGACGAGTCTTTAATCTGGTCTGTCCATCGGTTGCCTCGAAAACGTTTGCCTTCGATATTGCCAACGATGTCAAGTCTCTCCAGATTTTCGTCGCCTTTCCGTTTAACATGTTCTGTTCACACTATCCTGCCTACCTCGCTCTTTCCTATCGTTTCGTCCTTCCCATACATAATATATACAGGCTCCCTTTGCTCCCCGTTAGTCTTCTCCTATCATTCACGCTAGACGGCTGTCTTTTAAAATTTATTCCCGAATTTTATTTTTTAAAAACACTGGAAAAGAACTGCATATCTGTTCGAGGTATGCAAGGATGCGTTGGCGAAATATGGTGGCTACGTGTCTCCACTTTAAGCTGTGAGAGGATCGACTCGTTTATGCGTTTGACGGTCCACGGTATTCTCAATATTCGCCTCCGTCACCACATTTCAAACGGATCAATCTTCTGAGGTGAAATAGGTTGAATGATTTTAATTATTGGGTGAAATGTTTTTTGCGGTATCGGGCCCCGCAGTCAACGCCTGGGGAAATCTGTTAATGGGGTACTGGAATCCCCCGTCTTAGCGACTGCAGGGGCCTGGAGGAAAGTCAGGAGAAGATAGCTGGGAAGGAAGTGTGGGGAAGGATACGGAAAATTCTTAGCATGGGAGGACGGAGAAGGGCCAAGGAATGTTCGCGAAAAAAAGCGGCGATAGCCTAGTTGGTTGTGGAACGGACTGCCGAGACGAATGTCCGCAGGTTCAAATCCCAAGGGCACACACGTATGATTTTTCTAAAAAAAATGTGTGTATTCTTGGTGAATTATCGCTTGCTTTAACGGGGAAGGAAAACATCGTGAGGAAACCTGCATACCTGACAAATTCTCTATAGGAATTTCGAGGGTGTGTGAAGTCTACTAAGACTGGACTAAGGCCTAATCCCTCTCAGAAGTAGAGGAGGCCCATGCTCAACAGTGGGCAAGTGTATAATACAGGGCTGTTATTATTATTATCATTATTAATGTTCGCGAGCCCTTATAGGCCTCAATGTGAATCGGCAACCATGGCATACACACTTTACTGTGTGCCTACGCCGCGACAAATGTCCAAATGCATGGGTGAAACTGGTTAGTGAATGTGAATAATTTGGCCGAGAGTAAAAAAAATTTGGGCAACAATTAATCGAGGTAAATTTGATCACCACATAATTTTGTTTGATATATATGTCTCTACTACTGAGAGGGATTAGGCCTTAGTCCACCACGCTGTAGTGCGGATTGGTAGACTTCACACACCTTCGAAATTTCTATAGAGAACTTCTCAGGTGTGCAGGTTTCCTCACGTTGTTTTCCTTCACCGTTAAAGCGAACGATAAATTCACAAAGAATACACACATCACATCTCAGTAGTAGAGGAGGTCCGTGCTCAGCAGTGGGCAAGTATATAATACAGGTCTGATTTTATTATATATATATGTCTCAAATAATTTTGGTGTACAGAATGTATGGGGTAAATTTGGAGCGGTATTTTTTATTGCGGATTAATTTTCTAAGAATACTGGGACAAAATTTGTCATGGGATAAACAATAATATTTTAGTTTAACTATCTAGTCATCAAAAATGTTTGAGATGTTCATCATGTTTGCATCTGTCTTGTAGCGTGTTTAAAATTCGTTCCAAAACGTTCGCTATTTGCTTACAAATGCTAGAATGGAAAGGAAAACATACAAATTAGCCGAATTGAATGACTTCATTTACTAAGTCAGTATTTTTTCCAATCTCTTATCTGACTACGTTGTTATTTTCCGACTAGGATTTTAGAGTGGAAATAATTTAGAAGATTTATCGAATGACCGCTCTCATTGACTTCTTTTCTAAATCTTTCCAATATGCATGAAAATAACTCGATTAGCCTTGGCGATATACATAATATCAAAGTGCATAACGGGGTACAATTAGGTTTGCCACCTTTTTTGCGCAAACGACAAATAGAAAGAAAGAAAGAAAAAAAGTTTTTATTGTCACAACTGAATCATGCAATACATAAAAAGTGTATAAGATTAAACATAAAACATGCTTAATCATTAATCATTAAACAAATTAATGGAACGTTACACGCCTTCGATGTGACAATTCGGTGGCCAGCTCAGCATAATGCTGTGTTGCGTCATACGCCACAACACAAAAATGTATTCTAATTTATTATTTTCAACTTTTAACAAATCAAATTATCAGATGCAAACACGAATTATTTGTTTCGTTTAGCCATTTGGTATTCTACATCATAAAATTTAAAATCTATGTAAATACTGCCGTGAAAGAAATCGACTATAAAAATACAATTAATGCGTACAGTTTAAAAAATACAATATTAGGCTTATCAAATACTTACTGTCATTTTTGTATCATTACTTACTGGTGTTTTAAGCAAAAATTCTTACGAGCAATCCAAGAGGAGTCAAATCATGGCAAATAAAGTATTTTCGCGTAATTTATTGTTCTCATAAAATATAGAGTACACTTACCCGAAATAACGTACAATATTTTATTATAAAGTACGAGTGGAAAAACTAGATACAATCATCGCGCAGTGAGAACGGGATGGAACCGTTTCTAAATAAATCTAAACAGACAATTCTCGAGCTGATTCTTCAAATTCTTTTTTTTTTTAATTATTTTTTACAACCAAAATGGTGACTTTGGCAGATTTGCTATTCGTCTGCATGTATAAGAAATACGTATATTTGTTGCATGCAATTATTATCTGTATACAAATCCTTAAATCATTGCATATTTATTTGTTTGTATATCTCGAGCATCAGAGCGAGTTTACCGACGCTACCGACAGGTCAGTTTTGAAAGGTCGAATCCCACTCTGATCGCGAGAGATTTATTTATTACTTTTATTATGGTTTGCATGTTATCAGTAAATAAAAAAAAAGTATTAATATTGTATTGTCTAAATCTAAAAAAAATAAATAAATATTATATTGATGTAAGTTTTGTTATGGGTCCTTTGTTACCTGAAGTTAATAAATAAATAAGTTTTAATATTTAACTTTAATAATTACCATAGAGTATTACAAATAACGCTGATAAGGTCTAAGGTTCGATTGCCAGACTGGTAAATCTGTATTTTCTATAATCTGCATCTAATTTGGTGTTGACATTTTCGAATATAATGTACTGAAAATCATCTACTATTTTTACATAGTATTATACTTTGTTTGCGTCAGTGGTGTTTGCATACGACTGCCATGCTGGAATCTAGGGTTCGATTCCCAGGATGGTTCTCCTAAATATCGGCACAGAGTCTGATCGCCGATATGGCGTCAGCCTCCTCTTTTGGATGGAACAGTTATGGCCAAATTAGATGCACTAGTTGGCTGCCCACCCCTTCGGTTATAAAGGACGAATGTGTAATACTTTTTAAAATAAAAATACTTTAGGTTTTTATCGTGGTTTATAGTAGATTATAATACTCCCAACGTTGTGAAGGCTTCTATTGTCACGAAGAGTTGGTAATCTCTAAAGTTCATTTTACAAAATCTACATTCATAACAGTGACTTTTCGGAGGAACGACACCTCCGCCTCGTCACCATGAAGGCTGCAAAGTCTGCGAAACGTCAGTAAAATAACAACAAGGAACCCTGATAAAATCCGAAATCTAGTTGCTAATGTCTTACATTCGTGTAAACATAAGAAATCATGAAACCCTTGTTCATCCAAGCTAATGTATGCGACGTTACCAGGTAGAGACGTTGCCTGAAGACGTGGTGAAAGCCAAGTCAATGGAAATCCTGAGGAGGTTCATGGGAAGGCACACCGACATACCAGAGCCTACTGCCATGTTGAGGTACATTTATTTGTATGTTTTATTCTACACAAAAATGTTCATGCTGGTACATCTATACTTATTATAAAACAAAGTCTTCAAAAGCTGTCTGTCTGTATGATATCGATTTTCTTAAAATCTACTGAACGTATTTTTATGAAATTTAGTATGAAGATAGTTTAAGACCCTGGAAAGGTTATAGGCTACTTTTCTATCCCGGGAAAATAGATAACGGGAGTTTTATCCCGGAAAAGTCGCGGCGAAGCCGCAAGCAAGGTTAATAAGGTTATAAATAAAAATTAACATAGGGCCTTTTAATACTGGGCTAGTGTCTCTGGCTACCCCGTATCTCGCCTTCTTAATACAGTTAAATTATTTTTCTATTTTCCAGATCAAGTTGGCACAAGAACCCCTACACGCGGGGTAGTTACACATACGATAACATCCTCACCCCACAGTACCCCAACGCACGAGAGGATCTGGGTAAACCCTTACTGGACTCCGCTGGCAACCCACGCGTACTGTTCGCAGGCGAGGCGACGAACCCTCAACACTACGCAACAGTCCATGGCGCCTCAGAGACCGGATATAGAGAAGCAATGAGGCTCCTAAATATTTCTAACAAGATTTAAGTGTTTGTCTCGTTTGGGGTAAACGTAGATGTATATTGAGTTGATAAGGAAATATTGTGAAACTATTTAAATGAACATAAATTAATCCACTGGTTCACTATAACATGGTCCTATTACATTTTTAGCGTAATGGGGTATTTATAATTTTTTTAGGAATGGGGTAAAGACACTCGACATACATTCTAGTATATTGAACTATGTTATCTAAGATCAATTATTTTATTAAAGATTTTATATGTGTTATATATTTATTTATTTATTTATTTATTTGTAATAAGGTACACCAACAGCACTACATATTACATCAATCAATATTATAAAAAACTATAAGGTACAGCATCTGATATGTGTGCTACTAATAGGTGAACACAGCATTTACCACTAACAACATGTTGAATTAAAATCTAAAACATAATAATAGGAAGTAGAAAATTATACAGTACAAAAAAATATTAAATCAATGAGTAACAATTATATACTAAATAATTTGTCTATAAAAACTATTGTAAACAACGTCATATAATTGGCAACAGAAAAGGTTATTGAGAATATCTAGTTGACAAAATTTATAAAAAAGTTACATGTTAATTTTTGAGATATTCCAGCAGTCTTTCTTTGAACACTTTTACAGAATCATTAAATATATTAATATCCATTTTAGTGCCAACTTTATTATATAGAGCACATAATCTAGTTATTGGAGCATTTAGACCTAAGTTAGTTCTGTAAGAAGGTGTTTTAAAAATACTAGTTATTGGGCGTCTGGGTTTGTTGTAAGGAACTGCTATACTGATGTTTTCGAGGAGTTCACTGCATGAAATTTTATTATTAACTAACTTATATAGGAATGACAAGTCCAGAAGCTTTCGACGAATATACAAACTGTCCATTTCGAAATGGGCCATACGATTTTCATATATATTTCACATATATTGTTTATTTTTACATCAAATCCACAAATTACTGCTGAATAAAAAATTAGATAAATTATATTAATAACATCTATTTATAATAAGCTAATATACGAATCAAAACCTTCAAAATGCATTTATAGTTTTACTACAATCGAAGTACTCCTTTTTTCCTTTACCTAAAATAAAGCAAACCCTATGTTTATATTAGTGAAGAAAATAATTGTTGTTTTTTTTAATGTCCCTTAAAATTATTATCATGAGTTCTTTCACATGTGTAACTATGTTTGCCTGCGGGCTGAGGGCTTCCTCTGACAGAAGTGTTTAAGTCTTCGTCTGAAGCGGACCTTGCGCGGTGCCGCCTATTTCGGCCCGTATCCTATGAGAGGAAGGGAGGTTAAGAAGCCTCCACGCTACTGAAGAACGCTCTCAGCGTCAACGACAGCATGAGGCCTGCCTTCCACACTGCCGTCCATCCCGAGGGTCACTACAATGTGCAAAAGGTGCATAAAACGTACACCAAGCGTGGACAGCCCCCTGCTGCCCGCCGAGGACCCCCTGATGGCTCTTATTAGTCGCCTCAACTCCCTAAATATGCCAATGAGAGAGATAACGCGTAGAGGTATTAAAATTAAAATCAAAAACTCAGCTCTATAATACCTTTAAGCTGTAACAAAATCAAACTTCTATGTCAACGCAATCAAAAGAAACAGCAATTTAGGCCGCATATTTACAAACTCGCAACTAGTCGCAAGGGAATCAAAATATAAAGGGTACTTCCAGTCGACCTAGAATCTTGAAATTTCGCATGAAGCAACATCTTATAGTACAGACAAGTACTGAATTTAATAAAGTTAAGGAAAAGTGTTGTGTTACGTATTAATTTGATTTATAAGAACAAAATGCGTCCATCAAGTTAAAGGTTATTTTGCAAAATGTAAACAGTGTGATAAAAACTTTTCACGGAAAGGAGGTGGCACTACTTCAATGAAACTTAATCTCAAATTAAAACACAGAGGTTTTCCGAACACCCCTGTCCCCCAATTAGTTCATCGATAATGAATAATCGACTATGACGACGAACGATAGTTATTAATCGTCGCCCTACTGTATTACATAATATTTTTATTTTACTTTAATCTTATATCCGTAACCGAAACTATCCGAAACTAGCGGATAATCCGAAATAATTACTTATCCGTAACCGTATCCGAGACCGATATAATTTTATTCAGATATCCATCCGTATCCATATCCGAAATTACATATCCATAACATCCCTGATCGTGAGACATGAAGTGTTAATTATTATGTCTAGTAGTTACGCTGTCTACAATACTCAAATCGGAACACAAGTGACTACACTGCTGCTTGACAGAAATAGACATTGCGGTGGTACCTACCCAGGCGGACACTGATATGAGATCTACCACCAGTAACCATTTCAGTTTGTTCACGGGCTACTACTATATTTATTTATTAATACTTATAATTAATTACGAGAAGTATTGTTAAGATAATATTGCGCAATATATTGTGTTTATTTTCTCTTTTTTAAAATTGCGCAATCAATATTACAAATCGTGTAAAATAGAATAGATAACTGGAGATAGTGACGTTATTATCATAATCTCTTACAAACAGTCATAGTTGTTGGTTTGCCGGACCATTCGTTTTCTACACACCTCAGTTTAAAGTTAGTTATTGTAAACAAACTAATAAAATTAGATTTTAATTATATGTGATATAGTTTGTGATCTATATTTTTAATTTTGCCGAAGAAGTTATACGGTTATCAAAGCGTAAGTTTATTTTTTTATTCATTTTATCAGTGGCGTAGCGTTGACTAATATAAATGTGGGAGAAGTCGTACCAGCAAAGGCCCTTTATTTTCGTTTCCAAGAATTACCCAATAAATGTATCTTACCAAATATGCTTTGACACAACATAATTTTCTATGTATATATATAAAAATGAATCCCTATTTCCCTTGGTCACGCCATCACGCGTGAACGGCTGGACCGATTTCACTATTTTTTGTTGTTGTTGTGTTTGTTATTGTCAGGAGAAGGTTCTTATGAAAGAAAAAAATCAAGAAATTGCGCGGAAAATTAGAAAATTTAAGAAAACTTAACGAAAATATTAATTTTATATAACTGTCAATTGTTTGAAATAACTGGCAGCGATTGACAGAATGCGCGCTGCAAATTCATAGTTAAGACGGGACAACGTCTGTCGGGTCAGCTAGTCTGTGATAAAATTAAAAATATAAATGTCCAGAGCGTTCTTTATAAAGCGTAAAACTAGGAGTTTTGTTTTTATTTCAAGTTCAGAAAGCGACGAGTGCGTCCAATACTTTTATATGTTTTTTGTTAAATACAATAAACGGGGATTTTAAATCTTGTGTCATTGTATCTAATCGCGTTGGTCGCGTGAGGCCCCTTTAACTGCGAGACTGCCACACTTAGCTACGCATTCATTTTATAAGCAACGCCTAAGTTTCCTGGTGGTAGGATATATATTATATTCGCCCGGACAGCGTCCGTACACAAGGTGTCAAAACCCGCCATAGTGGCACACGTGTCGCGTTCCGAGACCAGCCTGTGTATATTCCAACAGACATAATAGGGGACCGGACTCATTTTTGTTCTTTATTATTATCAAATATATACGTTATATAAATTATAACAGAGAAAGAACTATTTAAATCCGGTAAAAAATCAACAAGTTATAAGTCTTTCAATTTCGGTAGAAGGGGTAAGTAACAAGAAACAGAAAAGAGGCGCAATAACCACGTGTGACGTCATCGGGCATTACGACGCGTGTGAAAGAAAGAAATGAAGCGATATCCCCACTTCGCGCCCACTTCGGCACATAGTAATATTTGAAATATGAATTACTAGCTCATTTTTTAATCAATTTTAATGCAGTTTTCGTAGAAGGGTTTCTTTTTCCTATTATTAACCATTACATATAGAATAATGTACAAAATCAAACACAGGACGGTCCCCTATTGTGTCGACTGAGGGTTAATCATCACTCAGTCGACATTCTATTGAACCCCACTCCTTACATCAGGTGTAGTGGCGTCAGTTTGCTGTACGCGTATCAAAGAAATGTACACAATAATTATATATTAATATCGATTTATTACTACAAGTCAACTAACACGATTTAGCGGCCCCTCCCCGAGCAAGAACTTGTACAATTAATTTCATACTTGGTTGTTTATTTCTATACTATAGTCAAGCCATATTCCGTCTAATGCGCTGGACAGACAGAAGAGACGTAAGACACGGGCACGGACATATGTCTCTTCCGCGTCCCTTCCATACAAAATGTATAGAAACGTCGCGACGCGAAACATACAGAAGAGACAGGGCGAGGACGCGACGTGGACTCGCCTGCGCCCTATTGTAAAACATACAAAAAGGACGGAGCACGGACGCGAGCGACGATTGAAGGGGGTGCGGGCGGGGTGGGGCGCGAGTGCCTACACTCGTCGCTGTCACACAAAATTACCTGCATCTTTGAGTAGTTGCGACGTGTTTAGAGAAGGAAGATCATTGTATATATGTTGGTAGCAATGTAAAAAAACTATACATTAAGTAATTATATTTGTGCTATGTTGGCAACACTGCTGTCATGGTGGTTCTAGTGTGCGCTGTGCAGTGTAAAACATTCTCTCACGTTTAAAATAAAAGTCTTTCGAAGTTGAAACATTTGTTGTGCTTTCATTTCTTCAATATAGTCTTGCCAGATGTCCCGTATTTACCGGGACGTCCTGTATTTTAGGCACATTTTAAAATGTACCGGAGGGACAGACTCTGTCTCGTAAATCGATCGATCTACGATTGACAAGTACTTAAGCACGCAACCTTCACATTTTTGAAAACATATCAATACGACTCGGTTTTTAATTTAATAAAAAGCGAGTTGATACCTTTTTTTAATTGTGATTATAATTGTATGGATTATGACAAATACGTTAAAACTAATAAGAATATGTTGAAACTGATTCGATGCTCGGAAAAAAAATAAAAATGTCACAAAATAATTTTATTTCTTATTTGTCCCGGATAAAAAACTGGAGTCCCGTATGTTTTGTCTATTAAAGCATTTGTATCTTAGAAACTGACAAAAAATATGGCATCCCTAAGTGTATATTAAGTGAAAGTGCGGAACGACTATATTCAACGTTCAATTTTGTACTTCAATTGAAAATCATCCAGTTCTCTATAATTATAATAGATAAGAATATTGCAATAACCCCTTTGTAAAGCGAAATACACCAGTGCTAACACATCTTCAAGGAAGAAGACATGTTATCGTGTCAAAATCGGACAGCTGAAAACCATCATCGCTCGCGGCGCCCAGCGTCATAAGTCACGAACATACCTCGTTCCTTCTATACGTCTTAAAAAATAGCGAAGGCGCCCCGTCCGCGTCCTGTCTGCGCCCCATCCTCGCCCCATGTCTTTTCTGTGTAGCCCGAGCCTAAGAGAGCATATAGGTTTTTGCAATTACGAGTATGCTAATCGAAGGACAGCTTTGTTAACCATATCAGTAAAAGAGGCAAATATTCCCCTATTTACCTATACAGATTCGAAATTGCTCAGATTGTGGAATCAGAGAAGACTATGTGGGCAGTATAAATAGGTTTTTGTCGGTTCCTGCGTCGGAAGAGGCTAGGGTTTTCTTAAAAAAATATTTTGATATCGTGAAGTGAGTGAACACCGGTGAAAACGGACGTCCGGAGCGACATATTGTTAAATTACGACCAATCTTAAGTAAAGATTAAATAAAAAGAAAATATTTAAATCACACTAACACATTTTATTTTTCAAAGTTTTGAATTATCTTTGTTACTCGATCAGTGGGCTCAATGAATATCAATCGATATATCGGAACTGTGGAGCAAATCGCTTCACTATGGAAAAGAAAAAACGGCGCTCATAAAGTACCCAATTTTTTTTTCCATTCCTTGGCAATACTCAATACATAATTATAGAATTTCATAGGCGTGCATGTGTCAAGTAAAATAAATGGTTGGGCGGTATAATTAAGTAACAATGACCCGTGACGAGATCTATGTAGATAATGCTATATAACGGAGTCCGCGAAGACGCTTGGCACAATGAACATGATTCCTTGGTCAGTGCTACTGTTTCTATGTGTTGCCGGGAGCCAGTAAGTAACGACTTTTAATTCCAATTATGTAGTTTAGGAGTCATTCAAGTATTACGTAACGCAATTTTTGAAGATTTTTGACCACCCCCCCCCCCTCCCATATAACGCGCCGTAACGATTTTCTGTACACCCCCCCTCTCAAAACTATGTAACTATATAATTACAATTTTTTCGCTAAATACCGGATAATCGCTAAAGTACCTTTGTTATTGATTTAAAATAAAAATCCAGTTACATAACGCGTTGTACAAGCCCCCCCTCCTGAGCTTGTTACGCACCGTAACGTTTTACAAGCCTCTGTTCCCCTCCAAATTGCGTTACGTAATACTTGAACGGCCCCTTAATTGCCATCCCTAGTCTCTACCATAAAAATTTATCTACGTACATACATAAGTACATGTAAACAATCACGTTCCGTTCAGCCCGAGCGACGCCGCGCCCCCCGCGCCCGCGCACTCCCCGGCGCTCCCCCGCGGCGAGATAACAACTCAAAGACAATATTTGCGACGATGCCAATCGATACGTAGGTCAATGACAATATTTATAAATGGTGATTGCATATCACTCCATTATTTAATTTGTTTGATAAATATATTTTTTGTATTTTTCACGCTATCTAATGTTGTACCATTAGGATCGAGCATTTCCTACTTCCTACTAATATTATAAATGCGAAAGTTTGTGAGGACGAATGTATGTTTGTTCCTCTTTAACGATAAAACTACTGAACGGATTTAGATGAAATTGAACTTTTGCTTATATACAGGTTAGTACGGAACCGTCGGTGCGAGTCCGACTCGCGCTTGGCCGGTTTTTTTTTATCTATTCTATGTTCCACAGCGCCATGGTCTACGACACGATCGTCGTAGGCCTAGGGTCAGCTGGTACGACGGCCGCGTCGACCCTCGCCCAGGCCGGGAAGAAGGTCCTGGCGCTGGAGGCGATGGACAGGGTCGGCGGACGAGTCAACACCGTGCCCTTCGGAGATGGACTCGTCGAGCTCGGTGCTGAGTGGTGAGTACAAATATCTGCTGGTGATATTTGTGAGAGTGAGAGTGAGAGTGAGAGCGAGAGCGAGAGCGAGAGCGAGAGCGAGAGCGAGAGCGAGAGCGAGAGCGAGAGCGAGAGCGAGAGCGAGAGCGAGAGCGAGAGCGAGAGCGAGAGCGAGAGCGAGAGCGAGAGCGAGAGCGAGAGCGAGAGCGAGAGCGAGGCGAGGCGAGAGCGAGCGAGGCGAGCGAGGCGAGCGAGGCGAGGCGAGGCGAGCGAGAGCGAGAGCGAGCGAGAGCGAGAGCGAGAGCGAGAGCGAGAGCGAGAGCGAGAGCGAGAGCGAGAGCGAGAGCGAGAGCGAGAGTGAGAGTGAGGGGGCGAGCCTATCGCCATATCGGGCAAATAGGCATGATGACACTAAACAAAAGTTTTACATCTGTTTAATGAAACCTAAATAGGGGATTACAAAACTCGTATTTATTTTATTATGAGCGAGATTAATAATTATTTTGTTAAAATGAAATTACAAAATAATGCAAGCCGCCATGACATTCTGAACACCAATCGGAGCAAATGACGTCACGTTTGTGTAAACATATGATTATCATTACCCATCGATATATACCACGATTTGTTTCGCTTGTAGCACTAACTCTTAATATAATTAATGATTTACAAAAGCAAACAGCACCAATTTGCCTAGAATCGACTTATTGAAGCTTGGAGAGTTTCTCGCTTCAAATAAAGATTTAAGTAAATACTTACGTCAAAGTGATCATCACAAAAATAAAGCTGAGTACTGGGTAATATTCCTTTTAAATCACGCTTTGCAAGTTTAAGCCACTTATATCGTGTTGTTTTATTGTATGGAATGAAAATAAATAACTTGTTAGTTGTTTTTATTGATATGTTAGTACATTGAGGAACCGCACATAACCAGTACGTTTTGGAATTCATTTTTCTTCTCACTAAATAACTAAATTATATTAAAAACGTATAGTGTTTACACCTCGATTACTCGAACGTGACGTCACAGGCAACGCCATGACGCTTTAATGCGTTTAGCGCGAATTTTAAACTTATAAAATAAAATATTTTTTTTGTATACTAAAATCTTTATTTTTAGCAATAATATGATATTCGTTGTAATTAATAAATATTTCCAAACATTATAAAATAGTTTTTAAAAATCTGTCATCATGCCTATTCCAGACTGCGGGCTGATACTGACATAAAAACCCAAATATCACTTTGCCCGACCCGGGATTCGAACCCAGGACCTCGACTGCTGTCGTACCGCGTATGCAGTACAACTACGCCACCGAGACAGTAAAATTAAAACTTTATGATATTATGTAGCAGATGCACCGCCAAGCTAATCTTGGCGGCCATGCGTGGGACTATCCAGTTTTAACAGCAGGGGTTGGTACGTTAATTCAATAAATTTAATTCCTCTTCGCCAGGATCCACGGTACCATAAACAGTCGTGTGTACGAAACAGCGATAGCCAACAACATAGATATCGTCAATCAGACTTTGGACTTCCAATTCTTAGTGTCGGATGGCTCTCCAGCAGACACCAAGTTGATAAGTGAGCTCATGGAATTCGCCTTTCAAGTGATAGACGACCCGCCACCAGTGCCGGAACCTTTAGGCCAGTATGTTACTAGGAGGTGAGATTGATTGATTGTAATAAATATGAAATGTTAATTAATAATAATATCAGCCCTGTATATACTTGCCCACTGCTGAGCACGGGCCTCCTCTACTACTGAGAGGGATTAGGCTTTAGTCCACCACGCTGGCCTAGTGCGGATTGGTAGACTTCACACGCCCTCGAAATTCCTATAGAGAACTTCTCAGGTATGCAGGTTTCCTCACGATGTTTTCCTTCACCGTTAAAATGTTAATTGCTGGTGACATATATTACTGTAGATTTTATGTTATCGTTTGTTAGTCTTTAATATAGATATATCTAATTACCGATTTGATGGTATCAATGTTTACGATATGTTGTTTAATGAAATTAATATAACGATTTGAATCAAAATAAATATGGTTCAAAGCTAACAATGCTCATGTCAGTAATACAGATATTATTAGACAATATTATGTATTGATCCCAATAGTACTTTTCTTAGTTCAATTTTATAAGTTATTTTATATACAGAAATAACATGAAAAGTATTAAGAGCGTTGTGGGGTTATCGCGCCAACTCTTTCTTACGCACGCAGCGTTATGGCCGGTGAGACTCGATGACGTCACAATTTGCTATTTCTGTTATTTTGACAGCTACATTTTCTCAAAATTTCAATGTTATTATAATCGTTAGAATATAAAGCATCGAAGTGAAATATCCGTTTGATAATCGGGCCGCTAAAATCGTTTAATGTCAAAAATATCGATTAGCGATATCGATCCATGTGTTAAATATCAAAGCCAAATTACTGATAAGTGTTTTTATTAACGACGAGCTTGAATACAATGTTTATTTTTTCCAAACAGTATCGTAAATTGTAGTCTGAATTACTAGGCATTATGAGACTTTAATGTCTCAGTGAGGAGCGCAATGACGCGCAGTTTGTAATACAAACAAGAGCGTCGCCAGCCGAAATCTCAGGGGGGGGCAAGCTAATACGGAGAATGATAAAAGTATGCATTCTAGGTCCCCCCCCCCCCTCACCGGCTTTAGAAATAACATAGAGCAAATCGTAATTGAGTGTATGGAATATTAGGAATAGAATTAGTAAATTCATTAAAGTTTTCGAACCTCCAGAGGGGAAGGCAGCTGCCACTCCCTGCCTCCTTTAGCGACACCCTTGAATATGCAAAGCTCTGTATGATATTACGGTTATGGGTAATCGTACTACTATCAACGAATCACCGAAAGCCCAGCGGATTAGCAAGCTAAAGTGGTAGTGGGTAGAGCATAGTTCTCAGAAGTGACGGCAGATGGGGCAAAAAAGTTCTCGAGTGGAGACCACGTACCAGCAAGTGCAGTGTTAGACGTCCGCCAGCAACAGACTTGATAAAGGTCGCAGGAACACGCTGAAGCAGGCCGCTTTCGACAGGTCCGTCTGGAAGTCTTTAGGGGAGGCCTATGTTCAACAGTGGACCTTATATGGCTGATGATGATGATGTTGAGCTGCATGCTCCTCTCATTCAAAAGCAATAAAATTATAACGTAATATTCACAACCGGTTTTACAACTTACATTTATTTTATTTATTTAGGTTTGCTTACAGTTGTAACAATCTTACAAAAAATATAAAACTTACACGCTAGGCTAGGATAAGTAGCACAAGCAAAAACACAAAAAAAATACAAGCAAATACAGAATGCAAAAAATACAAACATAAAAAATAAATTAAGGTAAAAACGGACAATACAATGTAATTCCAGGCGACCTGGGCACAGCAACAACACTTAAAAATCTAATGTAAACTCACTTAACTTATTTCTAGTAAAAAGTATATTACAAATTACATGTGAGGCAGTAGTCAAACATCTAACTTGATATACTTACCCACCTGTTTCCTTCCAGAGTGAACGAACACATTAAAGAGAAGTACCCGCAAATAGCGAACGATACTCATTTCATCGAATCGTTTCTATATTGTATGAAATTAGGCACGGAAGGCTATGAGTCGTCTGATAATTGGAATGATCTCACAACGTTCTCTCAATACGAGGAGTTGGATGGGCATCAGCACGCCAGCTGGCACAGATACGGGTACAAGACGTTTTTTGAGCTCATGTTGGTAAGTTTCTAATACTATACTCTGCCATTCATTTTTTTTTATTGCTATGTTTTACGAGATCAGCTTGCCATTCACCTGATGGTAAGTGATACGACCGCCCATATTGTAGAAACATCATTCAACACAATGAATTACAAAGTATTGTTTGGTATTGTTCGCCATCCTAACACGAGATGTTAATTATTATGTCCAGTAGTTACACTGGCTACAAAGTCCTTCAAACCGGAACACAACAGTGACTACATACCGCTGCTTGACAAAACAACTGCTACACAAATGCTTAACCTATCTAAACTTGTGTTCCAGAACACATACAATAACGGTCCCGGCTACCCCAACCTGGACATCGCGCTGAACAAGGAGGTGTCTCGCATCACGTGGCCGCGACAGCCGGCGGAGGACGCGGTCGTGTCCTGCTCCGACGGCTCCGTCTACAGAGCCCGGAGTGTTATCGTGACGGTCTCGCTCGGCGTGCTCAAGGAGAGGTGGGTTGGGTTAGGTTAGGTTAGAAAATTGATTGAAAATATTTATTATTTTCAATAAATAGTAGAATATTTATTTAATATTAATACAGATTATTTTTTTATATTATGCAAAGGAAATTTGATTCTTTAATATTATTATACATCGAAAAAAAATTTATTACAATAAGTTTCGAAGCCAGAGATATAGAGTTCAACAGCTCGCAATATTTTTAATAATAGAAAAATGTTGCTCACATGCGTCATTTTATACCTAGGAACGGGCTTAGTATTATAAGGTCTTATGTTAATTTAAATTTAAAAATACAAATGAAAAAAAATACTGCTGTTTATAAAATTAGGAAAGAGAGTAAATTCATGGTTCCTCCTTTATTTATCTTTTGGGATTGGAAAATCTCACTGAAAAAAACTTAGAGTAATGTTATATATTATAATTCAATTTACACATCAAATATAACATAGCACCTTGTAATATTGAGTCAACGAAGTATATCTAAAGGTTACAATTTTGATATTAGAAAGCAATGTTAAATTAACATGTCACTATAAAAACGATTTAACAAATCTATTTTTAGTCACAGCACTGACTAAAAACCTGAATTTAGTCAGACAGAAGACCACAGACAATTATATTTCCAGGCACAACACGTTATTTTCCGCTGCCTTACCAAGCGAAAAAACTACGGCTATAGAGATAATGTCCATGGGTGTGATCGGTAAAATAATACTGTCTTTTGAAAAACCCTGGTGGCCAAAGAATATGACAGGTAGCACTTTTATATGGAAAGCTGAGGACAGAAAGAGTATCCCGAAAGAAGACATCTGGACCTCCATGATGAGTGGCGCCAGTGTTGCCATGGGGACCAGTAATACGTTGACCCTTTGGTTGTGCAGCGAGGCGGCTAAATTGGTCAGTATTAGTATTTAGTACAGGGCCGTAGCTAGACTTGAATTTAAGGTAGGGCAGCTGTTTTTACAACTAGGGCGGAAGTAAAAATGTTACTAAATCTGATCTGGTCGATCGATTTTTGGCTTTCTTTACTTGTGAACATGAGTGAGTCAGATTATTAAGTAATTGTTAAGGTAATATATAGATTGTAACAAAATTCCCTTGAATCTCGAAAGAGGGTTATTCCATCCATCAATACGAACAACTCTTACTATGGGACCAACTTCCAAATCGTGAAATAAAAAACCCGCTACTCCATATATTTTGATTGAGTATTAACGTAAAATTTAGTTGATTATTAAGAAAAGGCATTAGTATTTTAAGGTAGGTACGGCCCCCCCTAGCTACGGCCTTGATTTACCAGTCAAAATATTGGTTTTTAGGTGTGATGTATAATAGGTTGAATGATTTTGGTCATTGGGTGAAACTGTTTTGTTGGGTATCGGACCCCGCAGTCAACACTGGAGGAAGCCTGCGAATGGTATACTGGAGACCCTGGCTTAGCGACTGAAGGGCCCTGGAGGAAAGTTAGGAGGGGATAGCTGGGAAGAAAGTGTGGGAGAAAGAGACCTCTTAGGATGGGAGTAGAGAAGGCTAGGAAATGTTCGCGAGCCCTTATGCCTCAATGTGAATTGGCAACCATGGGGTATACACACTTAGCTGTGTGCCTAGGGCCGCGACAAATATCCCCGCGTGCATGGATGAAAGTAGTTATTGAATGTGAAAAAAGTTAAAAATTTTGGGCAACAATAAATCGGGGTAAATTTGGTCTTCGGATAATTTTTTTTTGATCTGCTTGAATAATTTTGGAGATGAGAATTTGGCGCGAAATATTTTTTAAGGATATTAGGACTGAATTTTAATAACAAATATACTGAACTAAAACTCATGTATGCACATAATATTCTACTTTGTCTCCTCGGTGGTGTAGTTTGCTTACGACTGCTGAGATCTCGGGTTCGAGCCCCAGGTTGGTTTTTTGCTGAGTATCAGCACGGAGTCTGATATTTGTAGTCGATATGGCATTAGCCCACACTTGAAACAGTCATGGCCAAATTAGGTGCACTAGTTGGCTGCCCACTAGTAGCGAAGGGGTAATTTTTGCAAAAGGTAACCCGAGGCCAAAAAAATTGCCATAGTCGACACATCGCGCTCAATTCAACAAAAACCAAGAACTAAGACAAACGTAAATGAACTTAAAAGGGAAGGTCGATAGGAATCGGGTTGTATGGACGCTACGCAACTGCTGCCCACCCCTTTCGGGATAAAGGACGTGTGTGTAAAACTCTTCGAAATAAATATACTGTATCATGGTTTTTAGTTTATACAACTCCCAACATTTTGAAGGCTTTTATTGTCTTGAGTGCTGGTAATCTAAAAATTAACATACATAGCATCACACCTCTATCCCATAGGGGTAGGCAGAGGCTATGGATTACGACTTTGCACGATTCTAATACTTCTATCACTTCCTCCACCTTCATCAATCTTTTCATGTTTTACCAGTTTAGGGTACTTTTGACCTGGCGATTACTAAGATTGTTAGATATTGGACGTTCGAAGGTTTAGTGGTATCGATCCCTACCAACTTTTCCATCCACATTCGCCTCCTCTTTGTCAGAATCTAAATCAATCATTATACAAAATCTACATTGAAAACAGTAACTTTTCGGACGAATAACACCTCGTGATCATGAAGGCTGCAAAGTCTACGAAACGTTAGGAGTAAAAATAAATACAAGGAACAGTGATAAAATCCGAAATCTAGTTTTTTTTTATTGCTTTGAATGACGAGACGAGCTTGTCATTCGCCTGATAGTAAGCGATACGACCGCCATTAAAAAGCAGAAACATCATCCGTAAGTCTCACTATATCCAGTAGTTGGACTGGCTACAATGTCCTTCAAACCGGAACACAACAGTGACGACACACTGCTGCTTGGCGGAAAAAATAAACATTGCAGTGGTACACACAGGTGGACTCTCACATATGAAAGACCTACCACCTGTATCTAGTTATGTTTCCAAGTCTTACATTTGCATAAACATAAGAAATCATGCACCTCTTGTTCATCCAAGCTAATGTATGCGACGTTACCAGGTAGAGACGTTGCCTGAAGACGTGGTGAAAACCAAGTCAATGGAAATCCTGAGGAGGTTCATGGGAAGGGACACCGACATACCAGAGCCTACTGCCATGTTGAGGTACATTTTTTATACGTATGCTTTATTCTACACAAGAATTTTCATGCTAGTACATCTATAAATATTATAAAACAAAGTCCCTAAAAGCTATCTGTCGGTATCTTATCGATTTTCTCAAAATCTACTGAACGGATTTTTATGAAATTTGGTATGGAGATAGTTTAAGACCCTGGGAAGGTTATAGGCTTCTTTCTATCCCGGGAAAATACAAAGCGGGACTTTTATCCTGGAAAATACCTTCGTGCGGGCGAAGCCGCGAGCATATAAATGAAAATTACAATGGGCCTTGTAGTAGTGAGCCAATGACTTAAAGTCTCGCCTTAATACAGATAAACCTAAACTTTTTTTTCCATTTTCCAGATCCAATTGGTACAAAAACCCCTACACGCGGGGTAGTTACACATACGACAACATCCTCACCCCACAGTACCCCAACGCACGAGAGGATCTGGGTAAACCCTTACTGGACTCCGCTGGCAACCCACGCGTACTGTTCGCAGGCGAGGCGACGAACCCTCAACACTATTCAACAGTCCATGGCGCCTCAGAGACCGGATATAGAGAAGCGATGAGGCTACTAAATAATTCAAAGAAGATTTAAATGTTTGTCTCGTTTGGGGTAAACGTAGATGTATATCGAGTTGTCTTAAAAGGAAATATTGTGAAACTATTTGAATGGATATAAGTTAGTCCGCTGGTTCACTATAACAAGGTCCTATTACATTTTTAGTGTAATGGGGTATTTCAAGATTTTTTAGGAATGGGGTAAAGACACTCGAAGTACATTCTAGTATATTGAACTATGTTACCTAAAAACAAATATTTTATTAAATATTTTTTAAATGTTTTATATTGTGTATTTTTACATCAAAATAACCAGAAATTACTGCTGATTATAAAACAAAAAGCAATTTGGAAAAATAAATATGAATAAAAACCTTTTATTAAAACAAATTAACACCTTCAAAATGCTTCTACACTTTTACTACAATGGAAATATGTTTTTCTTTACCTAAAATAAAGCTAATCCTATGATGTTTATATTAGTGAAAAACATATTATTGTTGATAATAATTTCACGTGTTAAACAAACAAGGGTTATGTTTGTTTTATTTTATGTTATTAAAATTAAGACTCAAAACAGATTACAATCAAAATTAAAGCTAATTATAAAATATACAAGCATAAAAACTAGATTTTATTCCTAAACATTGCGCCCTTATACTAGTTAATTACTTAAAGTGCGGACTAAAATAAATTAAGACTATTGAGTACTGTGTGTAGTTAAAACATTGAAACAAGAAAGTAGTATAAGTGTAACTTAAAAATATATGACTAACTATTGCGGGTAAATATTAATTGTTTTAGACTTCTTGAGAATGATCCAAATCTACCATTCATAATGACAAGGTGTTTGTGTTTTTTGCCAAGTCATTATGTTATCCTCAAGCTATTCTTAGACTTGATATCCCACTTACATAAGTTCGGAGAACACATACCTCGGAGATTGTCAATCCATCACAATACGTTTCTGCCGCCATTTTTTACCACGTACTACAAAAATATGGATCCATTTGCTGCCAGCAGCGTTTTCAGACAGCACGACCTGGCGATCTTCAGAAGACAGCGTCTTTCCACCTAAAAGGCCGGCAACGTATCTCTATAATAATAATAATATCAGCCCTGTAATATATACTGTCCCATTGTTGGGCACGGGCCTCATCTACTACTGAGAGGGATTAGGCCTTAGTCCACCACGCTGTAGTGCGGATTGGTAGACTTCACACACCCTCGAAATTCCTATAAAAAAACTTCTAAGGTATGCAGGTTTCCTCAGGATGTTTTCCTTCACGGTTAAAGCAAGCGATAATTCACAAATAATACACGCATAATTTTTTAGTAAAGTCAGAGTAGTATTATTTTAGTGTGTGCCCTTGGGATTTGAACCTGCGGACAGTCGTCTCGGCAGACCGTTCCACACCCAACTAGGCTATCGCCGCTTTTTTTACGCATCCCTACGACCTCTGGTAATGCAGATGTCCATGGGCGGTGAACACTTACTATCAGGTGAATCTAGTTTGCCTTTTATAAAAAAAACCCACAAGTGTCCGCAGATTTAATTATTTTTTTGTTGTGTTTTTTATTGTCAGGAGAAGAATCTTATGAAAGAAAAAAATAAGGAAGTTGAGCGAAACGTTAGAAAATTTAAGAAAACATAAAGAAAATTTTAATCTATACTATTATATAAAGCTGAAGAGTTTGTTTGTTTGTTTGTTTGAACGCGCTAATCTCAGGAACTACCAGTCCAAACTGAAAAAATATTTTTGCGTTGGATAGCCCTTTGTTCGTGGAGTGCTATAGGCTATATATCATCACGCTATACCTAATAAGAGCGGAGCAGTAATGGCTAAACTCAGGAACTATCAGTTTGAACTGAAAAATTCGTTTTGTGTTGGATAGCCCTTTATTTGTGGAGTACTATAGGCTGTATATCATCACGCTATGACCAATAGGAGCGGAGCAGTAATGAAACAAGTTGCAAAAACGGGGACAATTTATTAGTTTTGAGAGCTTCCGTTGCGTGCGCTGCGTAAACGGTTAGAGTTATGCAACAATGATGTATGACGGGATTGTTCCTCTTAAAAAGTTCTAAAAAATATATTATAAAACAAAGTCCTCCACTGCAGTTGTCTGCCTGAACGTGTTAAATTCAAAAACTACCCAACGTATTAAGATGAAATTTGGTATGGAGACAGTTTGAGACCCTGGGAAGAACATAGGCTCCCGGGAATCTACTACTTTTATAACGGAAAACTTTAGCCTGAAAAACTTTATAACGCGGGCGGAGCCGCGGGCAAAAGCTAGTTTTATATAACTGTCAATTGTTTGAAATAACTGTCAGCGATCGACAGAATACGCGCTGCAAATTCATAGTTAAGACGGGACAACGTCTGTCGGGTCATTTAATAATCTATGAGATGTTTCAGAACTTTATTTATCGATATTACTTAAATCGATACTGTCATATCTCTAGCATTAAAAAAGTTATATGGAAAATTGATGATTGGTAGATTGCAGCAATGTAGCATTGATGCTAAAATATTATTGTTTCGTACTGTTAGTCGCTACGCATATAATATGTCTTTATTCGGTAAAAATAACTATTAAGTTTTTTTATATATAAAAGAACGTAGATTACTGGTGGTAGGTCTCTCATATGTAAGAGTCCACCTGGATAGGTACCACCGCAATGTCTATTTTGGCCGCCAAGCAGCAGTGTGTAGTCACTGTTGTGTTCCGGTTTGAAGGACATTGTAGCCAGTGTAACTACTGGACATAATAAGACTTAACTCGTCTCAGGATGGCGAGCGAATACCAAACAATACTTTATAATTCAAGGTGTTGGATGGTGTTTATGGGCGGTCGTATCGCTTACGATCAGGCGAACGGCAAGCTCGTCTCATTCAAGCACCAAAAAAAAACTAACAAGCCATAGTCCTCTGTGACTTGTCAACACTAATAAAATCGACTCCAACACAAAAATATTAAACTATATCTTTAGTTATAGATCAGACATCACGGCCGAATTTGTGCTCCATAATTTGTTACCAATTATTGGTAATAAGTCGCTGTCTTATTTGAAATGTGTGACAAGATGTCACAGCGTCCTTAGATATTAATACGAAAATAATATATTTACAGAAAATGTGCTAATATTTGCATTAAAAATGTGCAAATCATGATATGGAAAAAATATATATTTTACATTGATGTTTTGCTATTACTGTAGATTGAGTAACCATCACATAAGCGCAACATTTTTATATGACAATCTTCCCAATAGTCTAAGATCCCGCTGTAGAATTAGTGCGCTCATCGAGTATATGTTAAAAACTACATTCTTACACATATTTATGCTTAGAAGAATATACAGGGTCATTTCGACATTGCGTTACTAAATGAAACCACAGGTTCGTGGTGACCTCTGCTAACACCGTGCAAAAGATTATTCATAAGTAACGAATATTTACGTCAATAATCCCGATTTTAGATTTATGGTTTTTTGATCACGCTGTCTCTTAGCGCGCTTAACTGAAGTGAATGAACTACGTCACAGCTGATCATATTATTACCGAACCTATAGGGTTCAGAAGGTCAGCTCACAAATGAACTCCCAATACGTTCACTGACTTGGTTGCAGCAGTTCATTGAGTCAATAATTAATTACTACAAAAAATATTTCGTCAATTATAAACGTTATTTTCGTTATTAAAATAGTTTTCTTACCAAAAAAGTTACCTACATAATTACTAAAGTTACAAGATTTAAATCTATTGGTATCGTATTTTTTTTTAGATTCTACATGATATTCCGACATTTATTTTAATTCCAACATTAACATTTCGGTTTGTCATAATATCTAAAAGAAGACTACGTAGACATTACCGAACGTCATATTATACTTTCTGTACCATTTCTTTTGCTAGATAGGTACACTATGGCAATGCGTCCGAGCCTTTGACCGAGTCCGAAAAGCGCGCGATTATTCAATACAATAGTCGTACTCTTTCTCGCCTAAACTCGCAGTGTTGTCAGTATAAACTTTTTACCAAAAGCTTGCAAAAACGACACAGCATTTCAAAAATTCTGATATTAGATTTATTTTATTACATGATGTTCTAACAGATTTAACACACAATTGTATTACAAAATAAAATAAGTAATGATTTATGATGAAAAGATTAATGAAAAGTCTACCTAATTAAAAATAATACACAGCAATATTTTAGCATTTTTGAAAAAAAAAATAAGTTATAAAGTATAATAGGGATTTTGGATTCAGTCATTCATTTTCAATAGGCATACAGGATATAAAATAAACAAGATATTGCACAATAAACAAAACTGTACCTTCAGCGCTAGTGAGATGATACGTGCTATTTTGGTTGCATTGTCGCACTCAACACAGTGATGAATGCGTAGTTTATTTTTTCATAATACTTAATGGTTTTAATCATTTTTTTGGTGCAAAACGGGTCACGTCCCCAGAACTCTGAAAATCGGGACATCCCGCGCAAATTGGGACATCAGGCAACACTACTCTTGCCGCTACTTTGTGGAATTCGCTAAACTCGTGTGTCGCGTGTTGGTCGGTCAGGTACAAAGAAATTTAAAGTAGTCCCCTAAATGCGACCTTAACAGGTATAAAATAGAGTCTATATTTAGAAATATTTTTAGCATTTTGAATATTTTACGATCGCGAAGTTGCATCGTTGACGCGTACGCGAAACTGAACTAATCACAATCTATTGATTATGTTTCTATCGGAGGCTGTCATTACGATTTTAATGTGGATTTATGAATTTGCGATAGGTACTGAATGGAAAAATCCAATATCATTCTGTCCGACCCGGGATTCGATTCCGTGACCTTAGCAAAGCATCCGTACTATAATACAACTGCGGCACCGAGCTAGTCACAAATTAACTGTATTAAAAGTACTTTGAAGTATGAAACAACTTTTAAAGGAACAAGCAATCTACAAATCATCATTAGGTATTGGTAAACGCATTTACTATTTTGAAAACATGTTTAGATACCTATTGGGACGCCGCGCCGCGCCGTGACGCATCCCGTCGCTCGACATTTTTACCTCAAACTATCACATTACCTAATTATCATCAACATTGTAACTTCGTTATTAGTTGTTCGTGTGAATTGCCAGACTTGCAGAATGATATTTTATTGTTATGAGTGTTATAAAACTAATCGTTGAACGTATTTATTATACCTACTTATCTACTAAAAAGGATGAACTACCTACATTAGAATGTGTGTGTTTTGATTTAAAAGAATAAAATAACTTTAAAATTACGGTAATCATGTGTTATGTGTACCTAACTTATGCAGTTGTGGTTGTTTGATTAGTGTTGTTTGCTTATGATGATAGTTTGAGCATAGAAAATATTGTTCTAAGAAATGTGATGATTAGTGCGTGATGTTTATGTTGGCGTTGGATGTCCACCTGCAAGGTGGAGAGACGACTTGATAAACGTCGCGGGAACACATTGGATGCAGGCAGCTTTCGACAGGTCCGTCTGGAAATCTTTAGGGGAGGCCTATGTTCAACAGTGGACTTTATGTGGCTGATGATGATGATGATGTTTAGGTATGTGTCTTTTTGTAACCTCGGCGTAGCGTTGTCGCTGCTGGTCTAATTGTTGATTGAGTGATGTGGCACGACACAAAACCCTAGGTAGTTAAAGCGCCGACATCAGCTGTTCGGTTGCGGCGCGGCGCGCGCGGTGCGACGAACTACCCTTGCGCTCCGAGTGTGCATCACTTGTTCGTGTGCGTGAGCATAATATTATCAATGACTGTGTGCGATGTTGCCGCTCCGACGAATTCTAGTATAGTAATAGTGGCAAAAGGGTGTTTAAAAATGAAATGACTATTTGAATATTTATTTTGTTTGAAAATTTTACTTTTTTGTTTTTGACCTTAGGTTAGAGTAACTTATAGTAAACTGCTTCTTTCAAGATGACTTTCTCGCAGTTACATTTAAGTCTAGGGTCACAAAATGACCCTGTATATCTACTAGGTTGCCTATTAAAACTTGGCCGCAAATATTTTTAATTAAATTATTGTTAATTTATTTTTCGGAAAACATTTCATTCATTTGTTTTTCACATAAAATAACGTCCACTTCATGACAATACACATAAAGACTCTGAAAAACCACGATTGCCGTTGCGCACTTGGCCGCACCTCTTCGCAGCCAGGTGTAAGCAGGTATGACTATGATACATTTACTCGTTCATAATGTATATTTATTAGCTATACATCAAATTAAAGCTGAATTTTTTCTGTTGATCATGATACACGGTTGCCTAATTAAATCTGGCCGCAAATAAGGGTTGCCGACTCTTAAAAATGATAAATATTGAAGGTAGAGTGAAAAAGAGCTAGCGCGTTATATTACCAGTCAGAAAAGGATAGCGAGTACTAGCTGTACGACACTTTTGAGCCATTGCGCATACGCCTGATGATCGTGTTCTCAACCACCAGTTAAAACAATAGTAGATACAACTTAATAAATACTCCAAAAAAGTCTTCTCAAAATGATAAATGTAAAAATTACCACAATAAATTACTATCCATTAAAAATAAAATTAGGGTTACTCACGTAAAATAAAATTTTATTGTGCAAGTACTGTTTGAGTAAATATTATATTTTATTCAAGTATTCAATAACTTATTACATATAAATGAAGCATTTAAGTAACTCAAAAATTAAACAAACGTATCTTATCTATCCGTAAATTTTATTTAAAAATCTGAACCATCAGAGCTTTCATTTTCACTATCATAGAAGCTATCACTTTCATAACTTTCATCGCTAGAAATATCATAATCATCGTCATTATCGGAAGATTTGTTCGTGGAATCACAGAGAACATTTTCAACTTGCATTGGAGCTGAATCTCTCAGAAACCATGTAGAATTCTTCTGTATCTTTATGCTTTAAAACTGTAATTTTTTTAAGACACGCTGTATGATATCCAAAGTCATAGGTAGATTCAATTGTTAATATAATATCATTGTATTTATATTTTTTTTTACGACGAAATAATAACATTAGCAAACACTTTTTGAATGATGCATCATCAAAGTCAAGTACATTGCATTTTTTCTCACACAGAAAACACGCCTTCATCTTCATGAATTTTATTCGAAGTTTATTAACCCATTTAGCATCGGAATGTTTGCCGGCAAACATGACAGCTACATGACGTGTGTCACGGGAATATAACCTTATTATGTACTACATGCTATGTATGTTATCCTTTTCTGACTGGTAATATAACGCGCTAGCTCTCTTTCACTCTACCTTCAATATTTATCATTTTTAAGAGTCGGCAACCCTTATTTGCGGCCAGATTTAATTAGGCAACCGTGTATCATGATCAACAGAAAAAATTCAGCTTTAATTTGATGTATAGCTAATAAATATACATTATGAACGAGTAAATGTATCATAGTCATACCTGCTTACACCTGGCTGCGAAGAGGTGCGGCCAAGTGCGCAACGGCAACCGTGGTTTTTCAGAGTCTTTATGTGTATTGTCATGAAGTGGACGTTATTTTATTTGAAAAACAAATGAATGAAATGTTTTCCGAAAAATCAATTAACAATAATTTAATTAAAAATATTTGCGGCCAAGTTTTAATAGGCAACCTAGTAGATATATATTCTTCTAAGCATAAATATGTGTAAGAATGTAGTTTTTAACATGTACTCGATGAGTGCACTAATTCTGCAGTGGGATCTCGTACTACAATGACCGCTCTATATTATTTTAGAACTCTATAGAGTCTTTGCTCTAATAGAAGATCTAAGGAAACGGGTGCTTTGCAAACTAGTAGCAAATATTAAAGTTCTGCAACGTCGCTGCGATATTTCAGGCTTTGAATTTATTACAAATGCATCATAATATAATTCTCTTCACTCTTCAGTCTAAAAATAAAATGTTCAACTACAATACCTATGAAACAAAGAGTTCTAAGATCATATAGAACGGACATTGGGAAGATTGTCATACAAACATTTTGCGCTAATATGATGGTTACTCAATCTACAGTAATAGCAAGACATCAATGTAAAATACTTCATATTTTTTCCATATCATGATTTGCACGTTTTAAAGCGAGTATTAACATATTTTCTGTAAATATATAATTTTTCTATTAATATCTAAGGACGCCAACATCTTGTCACACGGACATTTCAAATAAGACGCGACTTATTACCTATTGCTAATAACTTTTAGAGCAAAAATTTGGCCCTGATGTTCGGTCTTTAACTAACTATATTGTTTAATGTCTGCTATGAAGTCATATATCCCATAGTAACAAAAAGTATATTATAGTTAAGCCACTTTTTTATATAAATAAATTCTTGGGCTTCGAGCCGACCTGGCAGAGTTGCACAGCAGAATTAATAATAAAGTGAAAACAAACTTAATTTTCAGTATAATAAAAAAATATATATTTGTAATATATTGCAAGTCACAACACAATCATAATAAGATAGCAAATACTTAGTAACAACTCAATATTAGGCATTTTGCTTTGTATCTACTATTATTACTCGACATTGGCACAATCACTGATAAATAAACGGTGGCAGCCATGACATTAAAGAAGAACTCGAAATTTTTAATCATGCTAATTACAATAATTCACCCCCCAAGGCAATTCTTGTGCGCTTGGTATCCACACCAAATGCACGCTCATGCACGGGGGAACATTTGCCACGACCCTAGGCACACAGTTCAGTGTGTATACCTCATGGTTGCTAAATACACACTGAGGCCTATAAGGGTTCGCGAACATTTCCCCTCCCTCTCCCTTCCATCCTATGAAAGCGCCTTCTCCTTCCTTTTCTCTTCCTTCCCTCTATCCCCTCCCTTCTTCCTCCCAGGCCCTTACACCGGATAGCCGTGGGTCGCCAGCGTACCGTCCGCTGGCACCCTCGGTGATAACGATAGGGCATACCAAATCCTCACAGGGACTGCCGTGGTTGCAAAGCCGAGGGATCACTTGTACACCGTTCGCAGGGTACCCCCGGTGATAATCATGGCAGATCTCCAAAAAAAAAAACAGTAATTCAAATAATATTATATTACCAGTTCATATAATAGAAAGGGCCGTTGTGTTTCCCTATGCACCCTCAACATAAACAGTAATGTTTGAAATATAATAAATATAGGTACTTTTAAATTTAGCACTGTTAACATTATTAAATATAATTTTAATATAATTATAATTTATACTCTGTAGCTTTGCCTGAATAACATAAAATAAAAAAAAATTGTACACGTGAGATCTTATTGTTTATTCACCGGCAACTATATTTATTTATTAATACTTCTAATTAATTATGAGTATTACTTGAAATAATATTGCGCAATTAATTTTGTTGATTTTTTTCCTCCTCGTTTTCAAATTGCACAACCATTACAAATTACATAAAATAGAATAGATAACTGAAGACTGACGCATTTATCATAATCTCTTATATATAATCGGCGCTGTTGGTGTGCACTATCATTCCAATTTCCACATTCTACAAATCTCAGTCTAAGGTTAATTATTGTAAACAAAGTGATAAAATCGAATTAAATGTGTCATATTTTGTGGTCTATGTTTTAAATTTTCCCGCGAAAAGGCATTACATTTATTAAAGCGTAAGTTTGTTTATTTATATTAGATTGTACGGTTAGGTATACAACACCTCAGATGTTTTATTACATAGATACGTTGTCCGAGCTCAATACTGGCAAGACGAAAGTAAGGTAATTGCCCGACATTCACTTAGTCAACCAGGGGGTGGACACTTAGAACATTTTGTGTTATGATGAATGATTATATATCTTAATGCCGTTAAATAGAGTTTAGTTTTGGTTGACAAAAGGATGTCTCATCGTAACATCTTGTACCAACATAATAATCCAATAAATTTTGAAAGTATGTTGGCTACCATGATAGTTGATAATTTGCCGCCATTATTGACGGTAGATTTGTCATTGTTGAAGTTTATTTGCAAAAAAATTGTATTATTGCGATTATGTTCAATAATAAGTTATGTTTTATGCCGAATACGTTGAGTTGAGCCAGCTTTTCCGTTTCGTGTATATTTCTTCTTGAAGGAATTTGTGTAGTGTGTGTTACAAGATAGTGATTCTTATTATTCCGAGATATTGACTCTAATTCTGTTTACATTTGTGTAGTTTATTGATTTTGTGTGCGAGAATGGGGAAAAGAATTAATGTGTATAAAAATGTGAGGTTTGTGGCATACAAAAGTACCCAAAGTCAAACATATTTATGGCTAAGTATCCACTTGATCTACACCGGTAACAGAAAATTTATATTATGATTTAAAACATTACATAAAAAGTGATGTATATTTAATTCAAATTTACAACCTCAGGTAGTCGTTGAAGAGAATACTCTAGATTATGGAGTTTCAATTCTATGCTTAGTAACCTAATCAAAAAAAGGCACGTGTGAAATCTATGAATTTGCCCTTGCAATAATTGTATCATAGTAATTGTTGATTAGACGGAAAAAGATCATATCTGTAAGGTATAAAATTTTTCAATTTCCATATAAAATTGGAAATAAATAACGGAAAACTGGAGTGTTATGAATTTTTAAGTAGGAGACCTAAACATTATACAATTAATACATAAGAAATTCACGTGATAATATTGTGTATTTTCTAATTAAATAAAGGGAATTATTAAAAATTGTGGACGTTTTATTTTTAATATTCTAAATTCAATCATAATTTATACCAGTGTAAGATTTATGGTCAGCAATTTTTATCGATATAAAGCTGTCGATACAAAATTATCGATAATATCGATTTAATAAGGAACGTTCCTAGAAACGAGCAGATTTATAGTAAGTTGGCAGCCTTGCGTATCATTTTTTCTGCGTAATGTTGGTACAAAATGTAATTCTACTGGGCTCACGTATGTTTGCGTGAGCTCAAATTCAATGTACTAAGTGCCGCCTCTTCTTACGTAGTATATTACTTACTCTATGTAGTCAACCTCCAACCACTGTCGCCGCTAGCCGGCTTACTAACTTTTGTATTTTTATAAATAAAATGCCTTCCTGTGTTTTTAGACGATGTACACATTATACTCCAACTTTGAATGAAAAAAACGTTTAATTTCATACGTTAGTAATAGGTATACACTATTTAACTTATTTTTTAACTAATAAATGCATTTTATTCGACTGTCATGGCGACGGGGCGGTCGACACTCGGGCTCATTCGGGCGTACTCGGGCCCACTCGGGTCGTATCAATGCGAAACGCTAGGGTTGTGACTATAGTAAATACTGCGCTGTTTTTATGTGTAATTTTGTTAGTGTATGACGTGTCTATTTGTAAAACGTCATTGTACAACACGATATACGCACCAAAGGCGTCGGGGGCAGGGGGGCAGCTGACCCCCCCCTTCCCATCAGAGGCGGCCTTTAGGGGAGTCGAATCGGGTAACCGCCTGGGGCCTCGCGCAGTGCCTGGCAGGACCTTTTTCTACGATCTTACCGACGAAACTGTTGCAGGGGCACGTTTTTTTTACTCTGCCCGGGGCCTCGCGTCTGTTACTTTTTTCTTTCGCCTGGGACCACGCGTCATTCAGGGCCGTCACTGTCCCCCATAGTTTCTAAAACATGAATGAATTCACCAACTCCAATCCTAATTCGGTACATAATTACGCTCTGCTGTATGTTATTATTAAAGCGGGAGTGGCAGATGAACATGTGCTCTCGACTTTACCTACAATAGGGGACCGGCCTATGTTTGATTTTGTTAATTATTCTATATGTAATGGTCAATAATACGAAAAAGAAACCCTCCTGCGAAAACTGCATAAAAATTGTTTAATGAATGGGCTAGTAACTCATATTTCAAATATTGTAATGTGCAGAAGTGGGCGCGTTGTGGAGATATCGCTTCATCTCTTTCTTTCGCACGCGTCGTAATTCCCGATGACGTCAAATGTGGGTATTTTGTCTCTTTTCTGTTTTTTGTTACTTACCCCTTCCACCGACATTCAAAGACTTATAACTTGTTGATTTTTTACTGCATTTTATTATTTCCTTTTGTGTTATAATTTATATAACGTAAATATTTCATAATACTTAGTAAAAAACAAAAATGAGTCCGGTACCCTATTCACACTTTTCTCATTCTCCATATCAACTTGCACCCCCCCCCCCCCTTGGGCCATCGTCTCTTGATGCGCACTAAGTCTGGAACTTATATCCCACATTGTTGGAACTTTAGACAAATTAATTACAAGACAGAAAACTTCAAACGCGTCGAAAAAAATAAAGGTGAACTTTTCACCTCTATATCCAATTCCCGCGCTCAGTGCGCTTCGAGCTGTCACTGTGTTCACATCTGTTGCTACCCGAATTTACATTGTTTAAAAATGGCGGTTTATGTATTTAAAGTGTGCAGAAACTACAAAGGTCGATCTAAAACAATAGATAGTGTGACCTATATTATTTTTTTTACTGGTGGTAGATCTCTCATATGTGAGAGTCCGCCTGGATAGGTACCACTGCAATGTCTATTTCTGTCAAGCCGTGTGTAGTCACTGTTGTTCCGGTTTGAAAGATATTGTATCCAGTGTAACTTCTGGACATAATGAGACTTAACGATGTCATAATAAACTAATTTAATCATCAAGTCATTTTCGGGTTCGATAAAGAGTTGGCAACACTGCAAATGACACTTGACTTGCATTATAAGGAAGACGAGCTCAATGGACTTGTATCCAGAGCCGTAATAAATAAATAAAAAAAAACACTTGACAGTTGACAGTCGGCAGTCATAACTCATAATGAATATTTGTTTACAAATCATAAATAAGAATTTACTTATTAAAATAGAATAGATACCTACAGATCGTAAGTGATGTAACGTTTTTATCATTACCTATCGTATATAATCGTAGCTGTTGGTTTGCGGTATCATTCCACATTCTAGAAATCTTAAAGAAAGGTTAGTTATTGTAAACAAAGTAATAAATATCTTTATCAGATTTTAATTAAATGTGATTGATGTATTTGGGTTTCCCGCGAAAAGGCTATAAAGTAATGAAAGCGTAAGTTTATTTTTTTTTCATTTATTTTAGATACTAGCTACGGTTCAATATAGTATACAACTCAGTGTGCGCATTGCGCGCTAAGATAATGACTTATTTCGCACATTGTTAAACTATAATTCTATATTGAACAGACGTAATAATTTGAGCACCAGATATACGTTCAAGGGAAAGGAATTTAGTAGAATGAATTACAGTTATGTATTACAATGCAATATATATACCATATTTTGATTTATAAAAGAATGTGTTCCATATTCAAACATTCTTTTCTTCAAGATTATTTGCTGGCCAGTGTGGTGTTACTATATACTACACTATTCTCACACATCTATATATATATAAAAATGAATCCCTATTTCCCTTGGTCACATCATCATGCTTGAATGGCTGGACCGATTTCACTATTTCCTTTTTTGTTGTGTTTGTTATTGTCAGAAGAAGGTACTTATGAAAGAAAAAATTAAGGAAGTTGAGCGGAACATTAGAAAATTTATTTCATTTCCAGTTGAAAAAGATGTCACTTTAATGATCATTTAATAAAATATTTCCTATACGACTAGCTGCGCACTCCCCCACCATTTTGTAGTGGGAAAAATTACCCATGTCCATGGTTGATCGAACAATTGACACATAACTTAATCATTGGTGTTTCGACCAATCAGAATCAAAGGATTCCCTTCGTGCTGTGTTTGTGTTAGAATATTCTAGGCGAGGATGGTGTTTTTCTTTTTGGTGTAGGTACAGGAAAGTCCTTTTAAGATGACTATGATAAAGTAAAATTTAATGAACAACGTTTGTTGATTGTTTAAATTGATAATATTCCAAGTAATTTACGTAGAAAAGTGCACAAACTGTTGGTCTGTTTGACAAATAAGATAATTATTTAAAAGCTTGCTCAAGCTTGGGATACTGTTCTACATTTAATGAAATCGGAACCCAAAAAACGGACAGACTTTAAGACACTGTGAGCTCATTCTGCATCAAACCACCAACAGGAATTTTTTGGGTAATTGTAAATATATATGTATTTTTTTTGATATATCTATATATTTATATACTAGCTTTTGCCCGCGGCTCCGCCCGCGTTATAAAGTTTTTCAGGTTAAAGTTTTCCGTTATAAAAGTAGTAGTTTCCCGGGAGCCTATGTTCTTCCCAGGGTCTCAAACTGTCTCCATACCAAATTTCATCTTAATACGTTGGGTAGTTTTTGAGTTTAACACGTTAAGGCAGATAGATGCAGCGGGGGACTTTGTTTTATAATATATTTTTTAGAACTTTTTAAGAGGAACAATCCCGTCATACATCATTGTTATATATCTTTAACCGTTTACGCAGCGCACTCAACGGACGCTCTCAAAACTAATAAATTGTCCCCGTTTTTGCAACATGTTTCATTACTGCTCCGCTCCTATTGGTCATAGCGTGATGATATATAACTTAGAGCACTCCAAAACAAAGGGCTATTCAACAAAAAAATATATTTTTAGTTCGAATCGGTAGTTCCTGAGATTAGCCATTACTGCTCCGCTCCTATTGGGTATAGCGTGATGATATATAGCCTATAGCACTCCACGAATAAAGGGCTATCCAACGCAAAAAGATTTTTTCAGTTTGGACCGGTAGTTCCTGAGATTAGCCATTACTGCTCCGCTCCTATTGGGTATAGCGTGATGATATATAGCCTATAGCACTCCACGAACAAAGGGCTATCCAACGCAAAAAGAATTTTTCGGTTTGGACCGGTAGTTCCTGAGATTAGCGCGTTCAAACAAACAAACAAACAAACAAACTCTTCAGCTTTATATAATAGTACTAGCTTTTGCCCGCGGCTCCGCCCGCGTTATAAAGTTTTTCAGGCTAAAGATTTCCGTTATAAAAGTAGTAGTTTCCCGGGAGCCTATGTTCTTCCCAGGGTCTCAAACTGTCTCCATACCAAATTTCATCTTAATACGTTGGGTAGTTTTTGAGTTTAACACGTTTAGGCAGACGGATGCAGCGGGGGACTTTGTTTTATAATATATTTTTTAGAACTTTTTAAGAGGAACAATCCCGTCATACATTATTGTTGCATAACTTTAACCGTTTACGCAGCGCACGCAAAGGCCACTCTCAAAACTAATAAATTGTCCCCGTTTTTGCAACATGTTTCATTACTGCTCCGCTCCTATTGGTCATAGCGTGATGATATATAACTAAAAGCACTCCACAAACAAAGGGCTATCCAACGCAAAAATATTTTTTCAATTTGGACCGGTAGTTCCTGAGATTAGCTTTTACTGCTCCGCTCCTAATGGGTATAGCGTGATGATATAATTATAGCCTATAGCACTCCACGAACAAAGGGCTATCCAACGCAAAAAGAATTTTTCAGGTTGGACCGGTATTTCCTGAGATTAGCCATTACTGCTCCGCTCCTATTCGGTATAGCGTGATGATATATAGCCTATAGCACTCCACGAACAAAGGGCTATCCAACGCAAAAAGAATTTTTCAGTTCGGACCGATAGTTCCTGAGATTAGGCATTACTGCTCCGCTCCTATTGGGTATAGCGTGATGATATATAGCCTATAGCACTCCACGAACAAAGGGCTATCCAACGCAAAAAGAATTTTTCAGTTTGGACCAGTAGTTCCTGAGATTAGCGCGTTCAAACAAACAAACAAACAAACAAACTCTTCAGCTTTATATAATAGTATAGATATGCAAGTATGTTACTACATTTGTTTATTATTACTCTTTTTATGTGTTTTTCACTTTTCATTCTTATACACCTGCCTCCGTCCTCATACAAACCCAAGGTTGACTGGGGGAGAATGGCCATGGCATTAAGTTCGTTCATGGCCTGTATACCACATGTACAAAGTGTAAAATAAATAAAAACGTAGGCCGATATTATAATTTTGACTTTTCGGATGACCAACACCTAGTCTGCTTCGTGGCCGCGAACACTGCGGTCTTCGAAACGTCGGTAGAAAATCACTACATAGTATAAAACAAAGTCGCTTTCTCTGTCCCTATGTGTGCTTAAATCTTTAAAACTACGCAACGGATTTTGATGCGGTTTTTTTTTAATAGATAGAGTGATTCAAGAGGAAGGTTTATATGTATAATAACATCCATTAAATAGTGGAGAAATACTGTTATTTTGTTTGTTACACCCGTGCGAAGCCAGAGCGGGCCGCTATGTTTTTATATACAACGTTCACAGTTTTTCTGTAGTGTATTTAGTATCAGCATTGCACCCGTGGGAAGCCGGGGCGGGACGCTAGCATAATATAAAAACTGCAATATAATCCGATTTTTTTTTTTCTTCAAAGTCTAACATTCGCGTAAACATAATAAATCATTAAGATACCTATTTCCTTGGGAAATTACGTTTACAAAATGTTTTGAGGATAATCTTATAGATATGCATTATTATAGTGTGTTATCTATTTATATATACATACTATAAAACAAAGCCACCATTTCTGTCTGTATGTTATCGATTTTTTTAAAATGTACTGAGCGGATTTTTATGAAATTTGGTATAGACTTATATCTAATATTGAGATGCAACAATATTAGCCAATCATAACGGCCCTATGTCTACGCACTGCGAAGGCTGCCATGCCGTCAGCACTGAGAAACAGACTTGTTATCACAATGCTCCGTCCTTAGATAAATAACGTCTATGAATAAGAGGGTTAGTTTAGGACCCTGGGAAGGTTATAGGGTATCCCGGGAAAATATATAGCGGGACTTTTATCCCGGAAAACTCATTCACGCAAGCGAAGCCGCGAGCAAAAGCTAGTTTAATATATACATTGTCTCATACTCCGGTAGAAGTGGTCGTCAATCATAGGCAGCCGTCAGTCGGTTTTTATTTTTTTCTGTGTTTCACAATATTAAAATTAAAAGAAAACTAGTAGGAACTTATGTGGTTCGCTTAGGATGTAGGGGGGGGGGGGGGGGGCGAGTTTCCGCTATTTGATACGTAGCTCACCCCCCGCCGTCAGACGGTTGGGTTGAAAACATGCGCTTGCGCTTGCAACTGTAGTAGTGAGTGAATTATAGTTATTACTATTGTGAACACATTCACAGGGACAAATATAATTGTGATTATAATTTTAATATTATCGTTGCTCTTAGGTATAAGGTCAGGGCGCTTATTCCGTCTATAAGGGTAAATCCGTCTTTTTGTAAGGACAGGCGTTCTATTCAAAGGACAACTTCGATAGCGGTATAAGTAAGAGAGTCAAAAGTCCCTTACACGACTATTAAAGCTGTCCTTCGATTAGAACATCCGTGATTGCAAAAAGACGGGCATACCTTCGTAGACGGAATAAGGCGATACCTCAAGGTCCATTTTCATACATTTTGTTTCGGCTTTAATCTGGGTAACTAAACAAGTATTGGCAAGTAAAGAATTTAAATTCACGTCTAGTTAGTGATAAGTTCTCGCAGTTGAAAGAAAAATGTAAAAATAATTAATAATCATGGATATTTCTGCCTTTAAAATTTCGTCATATAAAATGGACCTTGAGGTATCGCCATAAGGCGCTGACTTTACATTTGCGATTTCGATTATATAGCTATTTGAATTACCTACGCATAATAACTTTGGTAGATGTGTAAATGATTGTTGATTTAGAACTTTTTTTTTTTATTTTAATTAAGAGCTTGGTCGTTGTCCCACGTCTATGTAGCTCCGTACGTTTGCTTCTATACGTGATCTCACTTTTGATGATGTTTTTTTTTATTAATGCATAGACCCTTCCGGCACAGGAACATTGAAACTCCAAGTATGAGGTCCACTCCGCACATGATTTAGGATTAAGACTAATCCGCTTAGTTTTTGTTTCTCGTCAATATGTAATAGCGGCGATGGCCTAGTTAGTTGTGGAACGGACTACCGAGACGAATGTCCGCATGTTCAAAACCCAACCACCTCTGATTTTTATAAAGTTTTGTGTGTATTCTTTGTGAATTATCGCTTGCTTTAACGGTGAACCTGAGAAGTTCTCTATAGGAATTTTGAGGGTGTGTGAAGTCTGTTCGCACTACAGCGTGGTGGACTGAGGCCTAACCTCTCAGTAGTAGAGGAGGCCCGTGTCCAACAGTGGAACAGTATATAAAACAGGGCTGATTTATTATTAATATATGTTAACTGAACTAAAAATTTGCTTCATGAAATTTCACCACCGCAACCTTTTGTTTCAGCATCATGAGTTACGACACGATCGTGGTAGGCCTAGGGTCAGCTGGTGCGACGGCCGCGTCGACCCTCGCCAAGGCCGGGAAGAAGGTCCTGGCGCTGGAGGCGATGGACAGGGTCGGCGGACGAGTCAACACCGTGCCCTTCGGAGATGGACTCGTCGAGCTCGGGGCTGAGTGGTGAGTACAAATATTTACTGGTGATATTTGTATAAAATTGTTAATGTGGTAGCGTACACGAAGTATAAAACTCGTCATAGTGGCCGATGTGAGTCAAGTTTTGAATCAGTCTCTATACAGGGTCATTTTGATATTGCGTTACTAAATGAAACCACATACTTATCTACTTGGAAATAACTCTAGAATAAGTTACTTCAGCCGTAGATGTAAAATAAAAAAGTGTAAGTTTCAAACAAAATAAATATGAATAAAGAGTATTTTTCGCCACTACTTCTACTCTAAGAGAATTCGTCGCAGCAACATCATAGTTTCAGTCAGAAATACATTCACACACACGCCATATTCGCATTAAACTACAAAATGATAAAAAAATCCGAATACTAAAACCAGGATTTTTGGTGAAAATATTCGTTATTAAGGTTATAGCTTAAGGTCCATTTTTCATACATTTTGTTTCACCTTTAATCTGGGTAACTAAACAAGTATTGACAAGTAAAGAATTTAAATTCACGTCTAGTTAGTGATTAGTTCTTGAAGTTGAAAGAAAAACGTAAAAATAATTAATATGCATGGATATTTCGGCCTTTAAAATTTCGTCGTATTAAATGTATGAAAAATGGACCTTAAGCTATAACCTTAATGTATGATTTTTGGCACAATGTCAGCAAAGGTGAAGACGAGTATGTGGTTCCATTTAGTAACGCAATGTCAAAATGCCCTGTATATAAATATAGAAGGCTGGATGCGGGATTACTATAGGTTGATCTGGAAATCTTTGGGAGAGACCCATGTTCAGCAGTGGACATGCTACGGCTAATGATGATATAAAAAATATAATTGACAACATTTCAAAATATAAAGTCCTTTAAACAAAAATACCGTTTCTTAATTTTTCTACTCTGAGTTCAATTATGTATTTTTAATATTTTTTTAACACTTAATTTCGAAGAAAAAAATTAAATACCGAAAAGTGCTTGATGACGTCATACATACGGTTCAATGAAGTAGTTCTGTGGTCCACCTTATTATTTATTTAAAAAAACTAAGACACCATTATTTGTCAATGTCAAATGTAAGTATTACAATAGTTACGTCACAACTGTCAAAGAGAGGGAGAGAAACAAAAAACTGTCACTTCATTTCTTTTTTACTGCAAAGCAAAGGTTATTACGTCTTGAGCCGTATATATGACGTCATGTGGTGCTTACGTCGTTTTAAAATAAAACAGAATTCAAAGTGAAAATCATGAATTAAAATATCTAAATTTTGAAAAAAGATAAAATATGGGTCTCATAATTTTAGATCTAGTTTCATAAAATATAAACATTTGAGTGTGTTGAAAAAATGAAATGTTGTCAATTCTCACCAGAATGTATCGGTGGCCTAGTTGTACTGCATGCGTGGTACGGCAGCGCTCTGAGGTCCTGGGTTCGAATCCCGGGTCAGGCAAAGTGATATTTGGGTTTTTCTGCTCAGTATCAGTCCGGAATCTGGAATTTGTGCCCGATATGGCGATAGACTCGCCCCCTATCATGAGACGGAACACACTTGGCGAAAAGTGGGAGTTGTTACCTAGTTGCACGTCTGCATACCCCTTCAGGGATAGATGCATGATGTGTGTTTGTTTGAAACTTGTGTCTTAAACTGACTTTGAAAAGAGCAACACCAGAGTTTCTTGCCCGTTCCCTGGTGAGAACTGCACGAACTGGTGGTAGAGATATTGACGGAATCTAAATAATGTATAACATTTTACGGATTCTAATAAATCATTTCATTTCAAATCTCACCAGGATGCACGGCACATACCCAAGTCGAGTGTTCGACGCGGCCGTCAAAACAAACATACCACTCCTCACCCAATCGTTGGACTTCAAGATTTACAACTCCGACGGCTCGTCAGCTGACGATCGTGTGATTCAAGACCTTATGGAGTATGGGTTGGACGCGGCCGACCACCCGCCAGCTGTGCCTGAGCCTATGGGCCAGTATATATGGAGGAAGTAAGTCCAGTGTCTTTTTTAATGCTTTGAGGAAAACATGAGGAAACCGGGCGAATGTCTGCAAGTTCAAATTCCAAAAGGCATACACTTCTGACTTTTATAAAATCACTAGCTTTTGCTCGCGACTTCGCCCGCGTGAAGGAGTTTTCCGGGATAAAAGTCCCACTATATATTTTCCCGGGATAGTAGCCTATAACCTTCCCAAGGTCTTATACTATCTCCATACCAAATTTTGCTTTCTTATACAACGTCCCGTTCCCGTGGGAACGGCATAAAAAGTATCCTATGTCCGTCCCCTGGTTCTAAGCTACCTCTCCACCAATTTTCACCCAAATTCGGTTCCTCCGTTCTTGAGTTATAAATAGTGTAACTAACACCACTTTCTTTCATATATACAGATGTGTGTATTTGTCAATTATCGCTTACTTTAACGGTGAAGGAGAACATTGTGAGGTAATCTGCATACCAGAGAAGTTCTCTATAGGAATTTCGAGGGTGTGTGAAGTCTGCCCGCACTACAGCGTGGTAGACTAGGGCCTAACTCTCAGTAGAGAAGGCCCGTGCAGTGGGACAGTATATAATACAGGGCTGATATTGTAATTTATTATTATACAAGAAAGGATATAAGGAAACTCCTTCAAAAAACAGTATATCATTGTGTTGGTGATTCCATAAATGATGTCATTAAAAACGTCGCAATGGAATGATATAATCTTCTCTTATTTATTAATTTTAAATGCGAAAGTTAGTAACTGTCTCGGTGGCGTAGTTGTACTGCATGCGCGGTTCCTCAGCGTTCTAAGGTCATGGGTTCGAATCCCGGGTCGGGCAAAGTGATATTTGGGTTGCATAATGATTTCTTATGTTTACGCGAATGTTAGACATTGAAATTAAACTAATTTTCCGGATCTATCGCGGTTTTTTTGCAGCTACTTTGCAGCCTTCATGGTCACGGGGGGGACTGACCATGAAGGCTGCAAAGTCTTCGAAACGTCGGGAGATTTTTTTTTATTAAAAACCGCGATAAAATCCGTAAAATTAGTTTAATTTCAATGATATTTGAGTTTTTCTGCTCAGTATCAGCCCGGAGTCTGGAATTTGTGCCCGATATGGCGATAGGCTCGCCCCCTATCACATCATGGGACAGAACATACTTGGCGAAAAGTGGGTGCCCTAGTTGCGCCTCTGCATACCCCTTCGGTGATAAATCCGTGATGTGTGTGTACTATATTTTTAAACCTTATTTTGAAAAATACTATATTTCACGGAATTGCTGGCAACCCTAGCCACAGTTCAATTACCTAAAGCTGGTAATACAACACATTGTATAAAATCTTTTCCAGAATGCTAGACTACATGAACGAAAAATACCCGCATTTATCGAAAAACACGAAATTCTTAGATTCATTACTATTCTATATGGATTTAGTAGTGAACAGTTATGAGTCTTCTAACAATTGGAATGATGTATCGACGGCCTCGAGGTACACTAAACTGGAGGGTCACCAACATATAAGCTGGCATAAGCTCGGATATAAAACTTTCTTTGAAATATTATTGGTGAGTTTTATCATGATAATTGTTTTAGCTATTTTATGTGTAAAACTGGGGTGATACCACTACAAGACCGAGGTGATACCACTTGCGGAAACGACCTTTTTAAGTTAGAAACGCAACTACAAAGCCCTTGCTTCATGTCGGTTTTTGTTAGAAAGTGGTAATGCCCCGGTCGAGCTGGGGAAAATATACTCCATGTGATGATTAAAATGAAAGTAATTATACGCCCAAACCGCACTAGCCCAGCTTGGTACCTAGCTTACTGTAGTCTCCGTAGCTGAGGAAGCTAGTGCTTAGCAGCAGAATAGCCTAAAACCGAGTTGCCCAAGTGTATCGTGATCTATAATCAGTCTGTGTATATCCTGTTTCACACAGTTCGGCATAATGATGACGACTGGGGAATGTCCATCTCTCGTGTACAATATCTGGTGGTAGATCTCTCATATCCGAGAGTCCGTCTGGGTAGGTACCACCGCAATGTCTATTGCCAAGCAGCAGTGTGTATTCACTTGTGTTCTGGTTTGAACATTGTAGCCAGTGTAACTACTGGACATAATAATTAACATCTAATGTCTCAGACGAGCGCAGTGGAATACCAAATACTTTGTAATTCAAAGTGTTGGTGTTTCTACTGTTTATAGATCGTATCGCTTACCATCAGGCGAACGGCAAGCTCGTCTCGTCATTCAAAGCAATAAAGAACTATCTAGACACCATTTGCTATGAGTAGTGGGGTTGTCCTGTGCCTGAATAAACTGTTGAAATGTTTCCAGAACACATACAATAACGGTCCCGGCTACCCCAACCTGGACATCTTGTTGAACAAGGAGGTGTCTCGCATCACGTGGCCGCGACAGCCGGCGGAGGACGTGGTCGTGTCCTGCTCCGACGGCTCCGTCTACAGAGCCCGGAGTGTTATTGTGACGGTCTCGCTCGGCGTGCTCAAGGAGAGGTGGGTTGGGTTAGGTTAGGTTAGAAAAATAATTTGTATTAAGTTTTTTGGCATTTAATACTGCGGATAAGTTTTTTTTTACTATCATAATGACAATTACAGCGAAATGGATTTTTTTTTCAATTTAGATTTGATATTAGCAAATCAGAAAAAATTATGATTTGTGTTTTTTATTTAGATTTTGACCAGAAAATCGTCGTAGAGTACCAAACTCTCGTAATACTTTCTAAGTTTGATTTTAAGGAAATGCATTTGTTAAATTTCCTGCGACGGCATCCGCGTGAAAATGTTTTTCCGGGATGAAAATAGCCTATTTGATTTGATTTGATATTGCACTCAGGAGTGATGTAGCTTCCTACTAGTGAAAAGCATTTCAAATTCGGTTCAATAGTTACTGAGATTAAAGCGTCCAAACAAACAAACTCTTCAGCTTTATATGTATAGATGTAAAAAATTACCCAACTACCCCGTCAAATACATTGTTTTATTTTTAGGCACGCCAACCTGTTCTCTCCGAAATTGCCTGAGAAGAAAGTGTCGGCCATTACCAATTTATCTATGGGAGTGATGGACAAAATAATCCTACGATTCGATCGAGCATGGTGGCCGTCCGGTGCTACGTTCTTCGGGTTCCTGTGGGACAAGGAGACCAGAGAAAAGGTGCCCCAAAAAGATGAATGGGTGACGAAGATTTATGCCGCGAGTTGTCCTCTCGGGAACCTTAAGGCGCTGACGCTTTGGACTACCGGAGATATCGGGATATTGGTGAGTATTTCAAGCTACTGGTGGTAGGTTTCTCATATGTGAGAGTCCTGGGTAGGTACCACCGCAATGTCTATTTCTGTCAAGCGATTAGTCACTGTTGTGTTCTGGTTTGAAGGACATTGTAGCCAGTGTAACTACTGGAATTATTTAACATCTCATGTCTCAGGATGGTGAGAGCAGTGGAATACCGCACAATATTTTGTAATCAACGTGTTGGATGGTATTTCTACTGTTTATGGGCGGTCGTATCGCTTACAATCGGGCGAACGGCAAATTCGTCTCGTCATTCACAGAAATAAAAATAAAAAACTATTGTCCCTATGTTGCTGATGGTAGGATATATTTTATATCCGCCCAGATAGAAAAAATGTAGAAGTTCTTTTTAATGGCATGCTATAACATTTATATTATATTATATTGTATTCCTCAGTTACTCGCGGTTAATCTAAGTATGCAATTTTCTCAAGCAATGTTGTGTACATCTTTAATTGGTGCATGTCTTAGTAATTAAGCCTGTGCAAAGTGTATTAGATTGTTGAATATATGTACTTTTGATGTTCCTATTATAGTAAATAAATAAATAAATAAACTGTACGTAAGGTGTTAAAACCCGCCATAGTGGCCCACGCGTCGCGATCCGGGATCAGCCTGTGTATATCCAGGCATAATTATGTCACCTATCTGTTTCTCTACAATGGTGACTACTTAGACGTTCCTAAGGTAGCCTTAAGTATAATACGAGCAGTATAAATTTTTGGTACATTATTCATACAACATTTGTTTTGTAAAAAAATAATAAATCCAAAATTATCCTGAAATTATATAAAGAAGCTTTTAATTGTAACGTTTAGACGTATTATCCAATATATATTGAATTATAAATTTATTATAACGACAACATATTTTAAAGTTTGAGTATTAATCAAAACAATTTCACAGGTGGAGACACTGCCTGAAGACTTGGTGAAGAACAAAGTGATGGAAATCCTCAGGAGGTTCATGGGAAAGAATATCGACATACCCGAGCCTATTGGCATCATAAGGTATGTCAGTCTCATAATACTAAACTCACTATGCACTGACCCTCATATTCACAAACGTTACTTTGATAAATGTTACATCATCAGCCGCAGCATGTCCACTGCTGAGTATTTGCCTTCCCCCAAAGATTTTCAGATCGACCTATTATAAGCCCGCATCCAGCGACCACCTCCGACTTTTATGAGGTCATCTGTCCTCGTCGGTGCACGTCTGCTGCGCTTGCCAGTTCGTGGCCTCCACTCCAGAACCTTCTTGCCCCATCAGCCATCAGTTTTACGAGCTATGTGCCCACTATTTTTTATATAGTACTTAAGAAATTATCTATTTCGTATTTATTTCAGATCCAACTGGTATTCAAATCCGTACACCCGCGGCAGCTACACCTACGACAACCTACTGACCGTACAGTACCCTAACTCCAGAGTCGACCTGGGCGAACCGCTGGTCGACTCTGCAGGCAACCCTCGAGTACTGTTCGCTGGTGAGGCGACCAATCTTACGCAGTTCTCTACAGTGCATGGGGCGTCTGAGACCGGTTATAAAGAAGCCATTCGTCTATTATCGGTGCAAAGTAAATTATAAATCACAGGTCGACTTACCAACAAATGGGCGCCATGGAGTACATAACTGGGGCCTTTTCTCTATGCGTCGCGTGAAACACCAGGATAAAAGTCCCGCTTTACATTTCCCGGGATAAAAATAGCCTATAGCACTCCGTAGTAATGTAGCTTCCTATTAGTGAAAAAATCAAAATTGATTTATATATTAGTCCTACTAATATTATAAATGTGAAAGTTTGTGAGGATGGATGTATGGATTTATGTATGTACGTTTGTTCCTCTTTCACGAAAAAACTACTGAACGTATTTGGATGAAACTTTACAGTATTATTGGTTATACATCAGAATAACTTTTGTGTAATTTGGTCACAATACGATACATATGAAGTAAGTGGGAAAAAAATTGTCCTGGCAAACTTCCTCACGCGAGCAAAAGCTAGTATCTATTTTGGACAGGAATCGAACACTGAATAACCTTAACCTATCATTTGACAAAGGGCATGAAATAAATAACATTTTTGTTAAGCAATTTTAAGTCATAATCTATGGCTTGAACAGGTCTCTCACTAACCTTATATACTATATTTATGTTTTGTTTTTATAAATAAAAGTATTTAATGAAATCATTTTTTATTTACCTATTTACAACGTAGTTATACAACGTTCCGAGGCTCCGAGGTTGAGATGCTGACTATTGTAATTGTCAATTCATAGAATAATCCCACATACTGTCCTGCAATTTGTACCATTGTAATGTGTAACAAAAAGCAATTAAAATGTAGCGTTTACATCGGCAACATGTTCTATTTTCATCATCATCATCTCAGCCACAGGAAGTCCACTGCTGAACATAGGCCTCGCCCAACGATCTCCACGTCGACCTGTTGGAAGCGGCCTGCATCCAGCGACTTCCTGCCACCTTAGCCAGGTCGTCCGTCCATCTGTCCTATTTTAATTCGCCCGAATAAAAGTTTTACTACTTAGACGTAGACCTGTCATAACAAGCTTGTTATCGCAGCTTTACTTCGTCCTTAGATAAAAAACGTTTATGAATAAGGGGGATAAGGTTTAGTTCACGCGATTGTAAACATTGAAAACTAGTTTTAAGGTTTTATAGCTTTTTATATTTTAATTTTCTCCCGACGTTTTGAAGACTGCACTGCTGATCACGAGGCGGAGCTGGTGGTCGTCCGAAAATTCAGTTACAAAGCATCGAAATTTTACAATTAAACAATTAAAAAAATCAGACCGCGGTCCAATCTATGCAAAATGAGCATTCTTTATATCTGGCAGCCAAAAGCCCGCGTAAAAATTAGAAAACCAGTTTTTTTTTTTTTTTCTCTCTCTCTGGCAAGGCGCGGTTTGCGCATCTGCCAATGTCAACGTTTTTGGATAGACAGTTTATAAAGTAAGTTGCACTTTGTAAAATAAAGTTAGGGAAACAACAGGAAATAAAATGAAGACCGGGGAATTACGGGATAGGATCAGAGGAATATATTTAAAATAAATAAAAAATAGGAAAAACTGTTACACTTTGATATTATTTATACTTATATATACAGATAAAATACGATATATGTCTATATTATAATTACAGAGTAAAGTACATATATTTGTAGGAAAAGGAACACCAAGTGAGGACAGGCTGGAATAAAGGGAAGAATGATCATGGTTAGGACAAGAAAATATAAGGTGATTTAGATCCCCAACATCACACCCACAACTACATGCCGAAGATTCCACAATTCCAAGCCTCGCAAGACGGGCTGGGGTACATACGTGCCCCAGACGCATCCGTATTAAAACAGATGTAGCCGTCTTGCCAAGCTTCAAACCGCAGAACCACGGCCGCAGTGGTATCGTAGGCTGGATTAGATAATAAAATTTGCCCTTTGACATACCGCTAGATGTCCAAAGTTCACTCCAGGATTCCCGAAGATGAACTCTAGGCAAAGCGGCCAAGTCATGGCTATAATTTTTATACGGAAATAAATCTCCACAGTCCACCGCTTGATTGGCCAGTTCGTCAGCCTTTTCATTTCCTTTAACGCCACAATGACTCGGTACCCAAGCAAAGGTCACGGAATATTTTTTCAGGTAACAGTGATGAAGTTTTGTCCTAATTTGCATGATGAGAGGAGTGAAAAAATTATGTTTAAATGGGAACCTGGCCAATGCTTGTAAAGCACTCTTAGAATCGGTAAAGATGACTGTGTTTGCTAATTTCATCATTAAAATGTATTCTATTGCTTTTAATAGTCCAAAGCATTCTCCAGTGAACACTGAAGATTCGGGGGGAAGTTTAATTTTTTGGACGATTTTGTATTGAACATGATATACCCCTACACCAACACAGCCAGGAGTTGTATGTTTTGATGCATCTGTATAAATTTGATGCCAACAGGGCCAGTTCTTATCTATTAAATAGTTCAAATAGCTGTTCGCATAGTTTACATGTTCCTGTATACCCAAATTAAAGCATATATTCGGTGAAAGTAGTAAGGAATCAAAGTTGGTGGAATAAATAGGTAGGTATTGTGAATTGTGTGTAGGAGCTTCTATTGCTTGAAATTTTTGGAGACTTTTAACTAGACAAGGCCAGGACTTATGAACCCAGTATTTTGACAATCTAACCTGTTCATTAAGGCGGCACAGTTTAGATAGAAGAGGAGGATTGGAAAATTGCAGAGTACGTAATAAAAATTTGTCGGAGAGATATTGCCGTCTAAGCCTTAATGGGGATTCAACGCATTCAAGCTGTAAGGCATTAATAGGGCTTGATTTCATAGCGCCACATATGATTCTCAAAGCCCTTGATTGTATGGCATCTAGTTTCTTAAATCCAACGATGTTACCAGGTTCTAAGACAAAGGTTCCATAGTCCAAGACGCTTCTTATGACTGCATTGTATATGAGCTTTAGGGATAATGGGTGCGCACCCCACCAAACTCCTGAGAGACACCTGAGCATATTTATATGTCTCTCGCATTTAGCGCTTACATAGTCACAGTGAGGTACTCCTGTAAGTTTGGAATCTAGTATTATTCCCAAAAACTTCACTTGGCTTTTAACCGGTATAAATTCGCCGTCATATTGTATGTTAATCAGGGGAGGTATTCTATGTCTAGTAAATAATACGGCTGTACTTTTTGGAACAGACAGTTGTAAACCATTTAAATTTAACCAACCTTTTAATAAATTTAGTGAAGAAGAAATATTAAAACAAGCAGTGTCTATTGACTGGTCAGAAGTATACAAAAGTAGATCATCCGCGTATTGAAGCATAGAAACGGAATCATTAATTGACGATCCTAAGTCGTAAGTATATATATTGAACAACAGAGGACTAAGAACCGAACCTTGTGGAAGGCCTTGCCATAGTCGCCTTGACATTTTAGGAGAATTTGGAATATCTAATGAAACTTTTCTATCAGAGAGAATATTCATTATAAAATTAGTAAGCATTTCTGGTACTCCTACTGTTTTTAGCTTATTTTTAAGAGCAATCAAACAAACATTGTCATATGCTGCAGCAACGTCTAAAAAAACACCAACTACTGATTCCTTGTTAGAGAAGGCCAAACGAATATCTGTAACAAATATACTTATACTATCCATAGTACTTCTACCTTTTCTAAATCCGAACTGACTATCAGGTAGTAAGCCTCTGCTTTCAATATACCACTCTAGTCGGTTTTTAACTAAATGTTCAGCAATTTTTGCTAACACAGATGATAACGCTATAGGACGATAGGAGGAAACATAAGATGGATTTTTATTGGGTTTTAGTATTGGCAACACTAACTGATGTTTCCATGACAATGGCATTTTCCCTGTAGTAATAATTAAATTAATAAGAGCTAAATAATAGGAAAGAGCACCGTCTCCTAGATTAGCAAGGAATGAATATGTTATGCCATCATTTCCAGGAGCAGTATCTTTGACATTTGTTAAAATACCTTTAAGTTCAGGGAGAGTAAAAAGTGAGTTGAGTTCAGACCTGTCGGAAGAGATGGCTGAATATCTTTCAAGCAAATCTTTTTGTGGTACGGATGCAGGAGCTACAGTATCTAGGAACTGATCAGCTAAATTAAGGGGAATGCTTGAATAATTTTTGTTTTCAAACGCAAGCCTAAATCTTTTAATATTTCGCCATACTATTGTAGAATGTGTATATGGGGAAACAGAAGAACAGAAATTCTGCCATCCGACAAATTTCTTTTTTTTAAATAACTTCTTAGTATCAGAAATAACATTAGATAAAATTTGAAAATTTTCTTTAGACATGTCATCAGCATAGATCTTTTCTGCTGCCTTTCTCTTATTAACGGCATCTGTACACTCTTTGTCCCACCAAGGAGGAGAGGGTATCTTATTTTTCGGTGTATTTTTTACAGGGAACACTTTATCAGCTGCTTCATTTAATAATGTGCATAAGGCATCTGCACATTCACACGGATCATTTATTGAAACATTTGGAAGAGAGGATATACTGTTTTCAACAATTGATTTAAAATTACCCCAATCTCCATCATTCAACCTATATTTAATTCTTGGACCTTGTTGAGGGATTTTTAAATATTTCTGAGGAAACTTAATTAAAATTGGGAAGTGATCACTTCCAAAGGTGGAATCCATAGTATTCCAGGACAAAGTGGAAGCTAAATTTGGAGTGCAAATGGATAAATCAATAGCGCTTAAGATTCCATCAGGACCAGTGCGATGTGTTGGACTACCAGTATTCAGGATGCAAAGATTATGAGTATCTAAAAGTTCCAAAACAGCTTCTCCATTGGAGTTAGAGATGGAACTGCCCCATGATCTATGATGTGAATTGAAGTCCCCTAGCAATATAAATGGCCGAGGTAAAGAAGAAAGCATATTATTAATTTCAATGAAAACGAGAGAAGAAGGATGAGGAATGTAGATGGAAACAAAACATATATTGTTAATAATGACGGCTATAATTGAATAATTATCACTGTGTGGAGGAAGACTTAAAGGAGTGTATGTCTGGGATTTTTTCTATAAGTATGGCTACACCACCATACCCATCTGCTCTGTCTTCTCTAAGACATATATAATTGGGTATTCGAAACATAGAATGTGGTTTAAGCCATGTCTCAGTAAGAGCTATCACAAAGGGATCATATTTATTAACGATGTAAGCTAAGTCACTTTTTTTGCTGATTACACTGCGGCAATTCCATTGGACCAATTGATCCATTATTATGTGTGTTAATGAGAGAGTTTAATAATTCAGGGGCAACGTTGGACGGTTCATTTATATATTGAGATAAATAATTTATAAGTGCTAGAACAATCTCAGATAAGGATTGTTCTTGTTGCTGGTGTGGATGCTGCAAAGCACAACCATTGCCAGATTGGGATGGCATATTGTAATCCTTAATTAGTTCCTTATGAGCATGTTGATTATAACCACTTATAGCGGTAGGTGGTGGGCGTGGCTTTAAAAAGATTGTTTTTTTGTGTGATGTAGATTTATTGGTTGGCTGTTTAAAGTTTAAAGGTTCATTACTAAGAGGTTTATTAATCAATACATCAGCAAAAGATCTGTTAACTGATGGAAAATTTTTTGCAGCTTCGGTATAAGAAATACAATTCTCAGCCATGTACAGCTTAATATCTTTTTGTCTGTTAAATTCTGGGCAACATTTATTAATAGCAAAATGATTACCAGAACATAAGCAACATGAGCCGCAATCCTCTTTCACATTGCAAGAATCTCCTGTGTGTCCTTGACCACATTTAAAACATCGAGGTTTTGATCTACATTGTACTTTCGTGTGACCAAAGCGACAGCATGCAAAGCATTGGACAGTTGGGTAAACATATAACTCAACAGGAAGAGCATTGTAGCACATAAATATACGTTTAGGTAACACTTGTCCATCAAACGTCATTACAATTGTTTGGGATGGTTTCCATGTTGGAGAACCTTCCACTAAAACTTTATAGTTTAACCGTCTCATTTTTATAATTTTACCACATCCTATAGGCACTGTAACATTATCTAAAACTTCTTCTGGTGACCATTCTATAGGGACTCCCCGCACCAGTCCCATTCGTGTAATATTAAATGTGGGAATAAAGGCTTTAAGATTTTGTGAGGATAGACTGTTGTGTTCAATGAAATTGTTTGCATCAATGAATTTTGAAAATGACATAGAAATTTTGTTTCTGCCAATTCTTTTGATACTGCCATTTATAATATTTTTAAAAATCATGTTTTTTTAGGAATTTGCCAAAAGCTAAAGGGTGGAGTGTGGAGCCGTCATTGGGGGATGATTGTATTCTGTGTACATGTATAACATATGGAGCACTATCAGTACTTTCGTATAATTTTCTACCGATAGAAGTAGGGGTATGCTGGGGATTTAATGTGTCATTGCTGTGATCGAATTTAGTCTGTGTATCGGGGTTATTAGAATTAATTCGAGTTTCAGGTAGTTCCATTACGTCAGAATTATTGCAATGACAACTTATCGATTTGTTGTCTTCCGAACCATGTGTCCTTCTACGCTTATTACATCGTTTACAAATTTTGTTCAAACGACTTCTTTTAAGTGGGCGTTGAGAAAGTGAACTGTCCGTGTCCATTCCTGATTCAGATTCATTACAAGTAGTATTAATTGTTACATTATAGCCCACCGGAGGGACTGTCCCCCCAGGATCGGGGGCTCAGCCATCATCCAGCAAGTAAGATAAAAGGACTTACCAGATGGCCAGCAGTGACAAAGAAATTAACAAATAAAGAATAAATTATAATACTTAAACTTAAAATATATCTAAAAATAGTTTATACACCACTGATCACTTTGAATAAGTTATTAAAATTATATTTTAAAATAAGAAATCAAAAAAGCGCGCCTTACAAGTCGAACGTTTCCCGCCCTTTTTTTCTAGAAAACCAGTTTTACTTCGATGTCAAACAAACATTCGAAATTCAAATCCTAATTAACTAAATGTACAAAATATGCAATTCAAAAGCTCTGACATTCTAAATTCGAATTATCTCAACTTTACTTATTCCGGTTTCGACAAATATCTAACATTCGAATTTCAAATTCACCCTAATAACATTACTCTATACATCACAACTCAATTACCCAACGTTCGAAATTCAAATACATTACACATTACTCAACGTTCGAAATTCAAACACTTTAATGTCACATCACATTCCAAATTCAAACAGCTCAAGCCTGTGCAGGCGGTTGCCACGTGACCGCCGTCATTTTCCTGTTGATCTCCTGCAGTATGAGCTTGCAGCGCGCCAGTTGCGCGGGCCGGAGCAGCGGCGTAGGGTCGCGCGCGGGGGCGCTGCTGGCGGCGGGGGGCGAGCGCTGCGCGCGGCGGAGTGCGCGCCGGCGACGGGCGCGGGCTGTCGCTGCGGAACAGATTATGTAACTAATGTAAGCCATCCACGCTACGGTCTACGGGAGAGGTCATCTGTGCAGGTATGCCTGCACAGTTGAAAGAATTGATTTTCGATCCTGCGCCGGTCGCCTGCACAGGCTTAAAGATCTGCACAGGTCTATTCCCACACTAATCGCGGTCTATCGGCGTAGGCATACCTACACCGGTGGACCTTCTCGATGGACCGTAGCATGTATGGCAGCCATAATGGCTGTTTCCGATAAACGATTATAGTACAGGTTCCCCGGGTACACTTTTCATCGTTTATTACTATCAAGCTGATTTTTCGTGTGTTCCTTTTGACTAGACGCCCAAATTGTTTCCTTACAGTAATGTTGGTAGATGGTAGCTTAATACGGTAGCAAGTATAAAATATGTTTATTTGACGAATTTAAAAAATTATATTACAAACCGAAATATCCTTTGTTAATTATCGAGATAATTATCTGAATAACGTGAAAAAATATTTGTCCTATAAAATATAAGGTTTAGTTAGGGAGTCCCCTCTCTCCAACATGCATCATAAACAAGGTCATGAAAAATAATTACTAACCAGCTGATTTTATTTTTATTGGTTAGCTAACATTTGCATAGGTTACGACTCACATTGTCCTACAAATTAATTCATGAATCACGCACAAGAGCTTTGCTAAGTGATGGCCTACGGGGAGGGAGCGAGACGAGTTGATATGGAGAATGGGACTGAAGGCGTGCCACTGTTTCACCATAATAATATCAGCCCTGTATTATATACTCGCCCACTGCTGAGCACGGGCCTCCTCTACTACTGAGAGGGATTAGACCTTAGTCCACCATGCTGGCCTAGTGCGGATTGGTAGACTTCACACCCCTTCGAAATTCTTATAGAGTACTTCTCGGATGTGCAGGTTTCCTCACGATGTTTTCCTTCACCGTTAAAGCGAACGATAAATTCGCAAAGAATACACACATGATTTTAGAAGTCAGAGGTGTGTGCCCTTGGGATTTGAACCTGCGGACATTCGTCTTCGCAGTCCGTTCCACACCCAACTAGGCTATCGCCGCTGTTTCACCATACTTGGTATAAATGTAAATCAAAACTTACCACTCTCCTTTTCTTTGCCTTTATAATCTTCGTCTAATGACCTCGACAGTGATCTCTTCTTGGGAGACTGAAAAAACACAAAGGAAATTCTTGTATTTTTATTGCTTTGAACGACGAGACGAGCTTGCCGTTCGCGTGGTGGTAAGCGATACAATCCATAAACAGTAGAAACACCTTGAATTACAAAGTATTGTTTGGTATTCCACTGCGCTCGAGAGACAGCAATAATTCAGTCTCTTATCCCCTCGGCTCATTGTAATTGAAGATGAAAGAGTTGCTCCCACTTTTACAACCCTTAAACCATGAGAACGAATCATGCAAAATTAATTGAACTTAAACATAAGAATATACCAAATGCTCAACTCATAGCTTTCTTGCAGTCATTTTTGGTTAGTTAACAAACTAATTAACCTTAGGAATGATGAGACGTCACAAAAAATAATTGTAATCTGATAGGAAATTTTAAGAATTTTCAGTTTTAAGGCTGATTTTTGTTGGAGATTGTAACCTTCGTCGTGACTTATTATTTTTTATATGTTCTATTTTTAGAACTAATTGTATTTTGTTTGCCATAGTTACTTCTCTTTAGTCCGAAATAAACACTCATGTCAATAACATCTTTTTACTAACTTTATTTAATTACTAAGAACATATACCATATTTACAACACGTTATCACCACGAACGCTTAGTTCTTTTTTTTTTTCACGTTATTTGGTAAAATAAAGTTGAATATATTTTTGTGTGACTAGGAAATAGTAATAGTCTGAAAATGTCACATGAATCTGGAGATGTTTCGAGTGTGAAAAATTCCCCTGCGTCGATCACATCTTTTCCATTTCCTTGTTTGAGGATAAAAGATGGATATCCAACTTGGAAGTTCAAGATGCGAAATTACCTTATCCATGAGGATTTATGGGAAACAATTAGTGGATACCGAGATGGAGACACAACCCATGCCTCTACAAAGGTACGCAAAGACGCAAAGGCATTAGCAAAGATATGCTTATCAGTAGAAGGTGCAGCGATAACCCATATAAGATGTGCGAAAACTGCATCTGAGGCATGGACTTGTTTGCAAAAAGCCTTTGAAGATAAGGGAATAGGACGAAGATTATTTTTGGAGCGTAGACTGTACAGGTTGAGTCTATCAGAGTTCAAAAATATTGAACTATATATTAACGCAGTTATGTCAACCGCACAGGATCTTGCGGATATTGATGTAGTCATAGAGGACAAGTCTATTGCTGCAATACTTTTGGGAGGTCTAACTCCAAGGTATGAACCTCTCATTATGGCTTTAGAAAATTGCAATGTAGACGTGACTACAGAGTTGGTGAAAACAAAACTGCTTAATGAAATGTCCAAAGATGTGGCTACATCATTAGACTCTGTCTTTCATGCGAAGAAGAAGCCTAAGTCAATGAAGAAGAATATAGTTTGTTATGAGTGCAAGACACCTGGACATAAGAGACCAGACTGTCCACAGAGAAACAAGAAGGAGAAAGGCAATGCGGTAAATACCAATGATACGATATTTACAAGTCTTAATACTTCTGGAAACCCAAGAAAGGACATAATTTATGTAGATTCAGGTTGTACTAGACACATGACTTCTAGACGGGACTGGTTTCAGAATATCTCGATACAGAATCAAGGTACTGTTACTGTCGCAAATGGAGAACAGATTAAGTGCTGCGGAATTGGAAATATTTCAATAAACACGCCCGAGAACGTGGTCAACAATATTAGTGATGTTGCTTATATACCAGATTTGAAAGCTAGTTTGTTATCTGTATATAAAACTGTTGAAAAGGGTTTTATTTGTGTTTTTGATAAAATGGATGTAACTTTTATAAATCTGATACTTTTAATTTTACAGGTGAATCTGTTGCTCATGCCTCGCCCTGTGGTGGACTGTACGTTTTAGATGGTACTGTAAATGTTTCCGAGAATGTGGCGGATAATTTTTTGACACAAGATGTGCACTCTGGCTGTCAGGATAGTTATCAAATTTGGCATAAGAGGTTAGGACATTTGTGTCGTATAGGCATGAACCAACTGAAAAATCACAAGGTAGGTATAAAGTATACAGGAGTAGATAAAACTAGTTGTATCGCTTGCGTGGAAGGTAAACAAGCAAGAAAACCTTTCAAAAGGTTAGCGTTTAATAGGGCTACTTCCCCTTTGGAACTGATCCATATGGATTTGATGGGACCGGTGTCTACAACTTCTTTTCAAGGAAATAGATATATGTTGACAATAGTAGACGATTATACGCGAAAAGTGTTTGCTTATTTTATTTCTTCTAAAACAGAAGTCAAAGATATATTTTGTGTGTTTCAATGTTTTGTTGAAAATCAGTTAGATAAAACAATTAAAGCAATTAGGACTGATGGAGGTAAGGAGTTCGTGAATAAAGAGTTTGTTGATTATCTTGCTTCAAAAGGTATTGAACATCAAACAACGACGCCTTATAGTCCTCAGCAAGTTGGAGTAGCGGAACGCACCCATCGTTCCGTTACAGAAAAGGCAAGAACGTTGCTAGCTGAAAGTTCACTACCGAAAGCATTCTGGGAAGATGCATTCCAAGTTGCCATTTACCTTAAGAATAGGTCTCCTCATCGAGCCTTAGGTGGACAAATTCCTTATGACAAATGGTATGGACGAAAAGGTGATCTTAGCCATCTAAAAGTATTTGGTTGTAGAGCTCTAGTCCATATACCTTCGTGTCACAGGAAGAAAATTAGATGTCAAGGCACAGGAAGCAATTTTCGTCGGTTATTCTGAAAATCCAGGCACTTATATTTTTAGGGACCCTGCTAACCCACGAAAAGTTATTATATCCAGAGATGCAACCTTTTTTGAAAATTGCTTTACAGCGCTAAAGCAGAAGCAATCTGTCGCACAGTCAGAATCTATATTGTTATTTGATGAGCAAAAGAGATTGAGTCTGAGTTTGATCATGACTGTCAATTCTATGACTGTGATGAGAATATCAGCCCGGCGGCTGAAGCAACTTTACCAGTAAATCTAGAAAGTGCAAAAGAGTCAGTGACTCTGGAAGAGCGAGAGTCTCTCAGTGGCTTAAGGATGCCTAGTGTGGAAAAAGAGACAGCGAATTTGGAACAGGAATCGCACCCTGAGCGCAGATACCCTTCCAGAGACAGAAAACCAAAAAAATTTTATAAAGCTTACAATACGTCAATGGTAGATTCTAATGAACCTACGACATATTACGAAGCTACTCATGCCGATGATGCTGATAAGTGGCACCATAATATGGCTGGTGAGTATAGTTCTTTAATGAAACTCCATACATGGAATTTAGTACATAAGCCTAAAAAAAAAGGTTATGCCATGTAAATGGATTTACAAAATTAAACTACCAAACTCTATGGTAAAGAACTTATGATATTGGGAATTTTGTTGATGACATAATAGTCTTCTTTAAATCTAATTTGACATTTGACACTGTCAAGAATTTGAATTTTTGAGAAGATTTGTCGAGATATTTTTCATTAAAAGATCTCTGAATTATATTCTTTCTATATTAGAAAAGTTTAATATGAAGGAGTGTAAGACCGTGGATACTCCATTAGTTTAAAATAATATGGCAAGAAGAACGGATGGTCAAGTCATAAGAATGAAGAACCATTTAAAGGGTTTTTGTGACGCAGACTGGGCAAACTGTCCAATCGACAGAAGGTCATACACCGGTTATGTTTACAAGTTAAGTGGAGGTCCAGTATCATGGGAATCCAAGAAGCAACCTACTGTTGCGTTAAGTTCGGCCGAGTCAGAATATATGGCATTAGCGTCTGCCACGAAGGAAGCGTGTTACTTACGTCGGTTTATATACGAGATAACAGGTATACTTTGTTCAGTTAACTTAGCTTCTGACAGCCAAAGTGCCATTAATCTTGTTCGAAATCCTGTACACCACAGCAGGACGAAGCATATAGATACTAGGTTTCACTTTATTAGGGAAAAGGTATCTAATAATATTGTTAAGTTAGAATATATATAAAGTAACGATATGCCTGCTGATGTACTAACGAAGGCCCTCGGACCTCTAGCACACAAACGATGTGTAGTTAACTTAGGTTTAGAAACTTAATTATTTTATTTGTTTTGTTTTCTGTCACAACTGCGATTAAGGGCGGCTGTTGGAGATTGTAACCTTCGTCGTGACTTATTATTTTTTATATGTTCTATTTTTAGAACTAATTGTATTTTGTTTGCCATAGTTACTTCTCTTTAGTCCGAAATAAACACTCATGTCATTAACATCTTTTTACTAACTTTATTTAATTACTAAGAACATATACCATATTTACAACAATTTTAGCCAAAATAGCGACCACGAAGGACTACGTTTTTTTAATTGAATATGTAAGTTGAGAGTCTGGAGAAGTTTTGACCTACCTTAAAACCACGAAATCACCTGTTTAGATTTTTAATTTAAAATAGAAAATTTAAGTCATAATTCATAGAACGTAAGTTTCTCAATTTACACAAACATTTTCATAATTTTCATTAAAGATACGAATCTGATTGTAGCCAAAATGTACAACTAATGAAAATTTAGTTGCAATAAAAAAATCACGAATAAGTCTTCTACTTTTTTAAAAAGAAACATTTAATCGTTCAAATCGAAAATTCTCAAAAATTCAGAAAAATATTCATACTTCGAAAACTATGAAAAATCGCGGAACATACATGGGGGTGATTCGGATACCCCAAGGGGTGCTCTATCTCTAGACCACCGCTTGACACTATTTTCTGGGACACCCTGTATATCGATGGATGTGGTGTACTCACTCTTCGTTTAATTTGCTTCTGATAGTGCTGAGCGTCGTAGAACTGAGGTTGTGATCGTCTGACGCGGCCTGTGCGGCGCCTAATATCCTCAGCTGCAGGGAGCGTGTCGGCCGCACGACGCGCCGCGAAGAAAGTGTGCCCGCATTTACACGACTTAGATGCTACTGCTACCTGCAATCAAAATATTGATGTGACTGCCTTGGTGTAGATTTTTTTTTGCTTTGAATGATGAAACGAGCTTTCACCATCCTAAGACTAGTGATGTTAAGTCTTATGTCCATTAGTTACACTGGCTACATTGTTCAAACCAGAACACAAGTGACTACACACTGCTTGACAGAAATAGACGGTACAGTCATACCTACCCAGGCGGACTCTCACATATGAGAGACCTACCACCAGTAATATTGACCCCACAACACCTGATGGTAGGGTAGGGTCCAATAGAAGGTCGAACTATGATGATTACCCCTCAGTCGACACAATTATGCCTGTTGGAACTGAATATACACAGGCTGATCACAGAAGGCGACACTTACGTGGGCCACTATGGTGGGTTTTAACACCTTGTGTATGGACGCTATCCGGTCGGATTTAAAATATATCCTACCACCAGCAAAAAATATGTTATGATTTTTTTATTAAAATCAAAACTTGAATTGCTTACTCAAAAGTTTGCTTGTTGCCTAGATATGATTCTTAAGTATCTTTATGTAATAATTTATGTGATGCTAATATTTATTTAAGATGCATGTATTTTGAGATATAATTTATTTATAAAATTAGACATTGTCTTCTATCATTATAGGTGATTTAAAGATTGATTATACATATTATCATAAATTTCAATATGTCAACATGCAGTATTCAAATGTAATTGTGAACTGATGTAACAAATAACTATTGTGACAAATGTAATAAACTACTCTATAACATTTGTACACCAACTGAGTTTTGTAACATTTAACATTTGTCTGTTTTCATACAAATTAATTTATTATTATTGAAATACTAAACTGAACTTCAGAGAAAATTAAAACTACTCTAAAAACTTGAATAAATATATAAATCAAATTGCTTAGAATATGGAACCTATTTGGTCTATGAGAGTATATCGATGCTTGAATGGCAATCATATCTAAGTGACAATCAGTAAATTTTTAAGTAGAGTGCTTTAAAGTCTTCATTTTAATATGAATATTCATGACAATTCAAATTTTTATTTCATAAAGAATATAGTCAAATGTTATTAAAATTGTCCTAGACCTACAAAACCTAGACCAAATGATGTAGCAAAATATGGCGATTCAAAATATTTATATAATTCATTTTCAGCCTATTTGTCGCTTAAATATGATTGCCTTGCAAGCAGCAATATACATCCCTTTACAAGCATTTTAATTAAAGTATGTCTTTGATAGTCATATAGAAAAGAAAAGACTTATTCAAAAAAAAATATATTTAATAACAATATTATAAAAGAATGGACAATTGATGACAAAAAATAAAGCACGGAGTTTCTTTCTGCCTTTCTTCTTCGGGTAGTCATCGCTTAGGTAGTTAGTGAAAGGCTGGTAGGTTAGCTAGGTTAGGGCTTTAATTGTCCTCACCGGTGAGGATCGCGACGCTTTTCTCCCCTTATTGCTTATTTAAAAATACATATATACATCATTTTATTTTTTCTTCCCTGCCAGCCCGAGCTGGCTTCTTTGTTTACTAAGTATATTTTTCATTTATTTTATTTTCAATATAAATTATCTTTGTTTATATAAGCTAATTTAATTAAGTAATAATTCAATATTCTCATGTACCTTGACTTATCATAAGTGCAACTATGTTTGCCTACGTGATGAATAAAGCATTTTTATTTTTTTATTTTATAAAGGAGTAATAAAGTCCTGTTTTCACCTGTATGGTTATCAAACCTACCCTTTGATTAGAAAACGTATAATTGCAAAAAGATGGCTTCATCCCTGTAGACAGAATACAGGCCCCTTACTTAAAAAACATTTTTTTTAAAGAATTATAGTATTTATTATTGAAATCCTCTAATTGCAAAAAAAACAGCATCAACTTGTAGACACAATAGCACCCCTAATTAAAAAAAAAACAAATTTGTCAAAGAATTATAGTTTATATTACAATCTATTGGTTGTTTGGTGTATGCTGGTATTAATACATATTAATAGATCATAAGGGGTTTTGCTGAGGTCATAATATTATAATCAATAAATAAATATATTTTTTTTTACAAAATATGGTTAAATGGATATTCATAATTAGTAGAAAAAAGATGAATCAATTTTTTCTTTAATAATTTTTCCGACTGCAGAATGTTCTAATGAAGGATTTTATAATATACTTTTACGCGGCCAAAGCCGCGTTCAAAAACTAGTATGATAAGCTAATCGGACGTGGAAATGAAACATGAGAGGTATACAATAATTCTTTGAAACTGTATTGCTCAAATAAGTACCTTGAATCTCACACATAAAATCAGCTATGTAAAAACAAATAAATATCTATGAAATACTGGCTGTTCATACATTAAAAAAAATAACACATAATTAAAAAAAGAACAATACCTGTAGTTCACATTTCGGACAACTCTTCGCGATCATCTTATTCTTGCCCATGTTGATTATTTATATTTATTACTTAACATTTATAGTAAACACCATTATACACAATTATGTACAATAAAATATTTAATTTATTTAGATTTTAGATCTAATTTATCAATTACTTTTGTTTCTTTTTTATCTACTAATTACCTGTCAAAATAATAGTGATGTGAGATAGTGACAATTGTATCCGTAGTATATATCCGCATGTCGGTTTTTAGCATACAAACTAAAAATGAATAACAAACATAATTTTATATTTATTTTACTAGTCGTTCATGTTCATTACTGTTACAATATACAATTTAAAATATTCTAGATATGAATTAAAAATAAAATGACGTAAATAAAATATGCCTTCATACCTTGATTGCTAATAACATCTAGAATTGTGGATACTGAACTAACATTTGAAATAGAATTATCTTATAAAAATGTTGGCGGATTTTTTATGCATGGTGTTCCACCACTAATGATAGAAATATATTGACATCAATCAATGCCAACTCAATATAATCCAAGGTCGTACATAAAAAAACAATGAAATAAATTTGAAATATTTATGTTTATAATATGTTATTTATCTTACATAATTAAATCTTCATAAAGACGTAATGTTCTAATCGTAATAAATTGAAATACAAGATTACAACAATTAGTCGATAATAATCGACTAACAACATCGAGTTATAATCATTACAGTAACAAAACATATGGTCAGAGACATCACTAAACGTCATATTATAATAACTGTATTGTTTTCATAGGTATCGTAATATTAAAAAATTACGAGAAAACTAACATAACATAACAATTTTTATTTATTGAATATGTTTAAAACGTGTTGTATTTGTCTTGAGACAGCAGAAGATTTATCCCCCATGACTTATGATGAGATAAAGATGTATAAATTATTCGTGCCGAAGGTTTGTTTTTGTTATTTCTATATTTATGTCGTTATTATTATTTTATATAATATTTCATCTTTCTTTTATTATAGATTTTTTATTTTTTTAGATACATTCCGTTCATATAGATTAAACTAAATTAAACTGTAGTGTTTACTAATTATAATAATTATTGTTTTAATAAAATTATATTCTCTTTAATCTTATACATAGCCAAAAACATATATACAGCCAATCATTTCCCAAGAAATAAAATTATTTATATTAAACTGGCGAAGAATTATAAAAAATATCAATTACAGGTACAAAATAATGAAAATAATATGAAACTGTGTATGTACTGCAAGTGGACGATCAGAAAATTCATTAAACTAACTCAACAGTGGCAAACTGCTTATGAAGTGTTGATTGAAGGAGTGCAAATGGTAATATATTTTGTATATTTTTTCACATATTTTTGTAGCTGGATAAGCAAATTTAATAAGCCATAGCCTCCAAAATTGGTAACCAGTATATAGATAATGTAAAATTTTTTATTGCTTTTTTTTTATTTGTATCTTTTATCATAAACAATGCATATAAAAAAAATAATCGGCGATAGCCTAGTTGATTGTGGCATGGACTGCCGAGACGAATGTCCGCAGGTTCAAATCCCAAGGGCACAGACCTGTGACTATTCTAAAGAATTAGTGTATTCTTTGTAAATTATCACTTGCTTTAACGGTGAAGGAAAACATCATGAAGAAACCTGCATACCTGAGTTCTCTATAGGAATTCTGAGGGTGTGTAAAGTCTACCAATCTGCACTAGGCCAGCGAGGTGGACTAAGACCTAATCTCTCTCAGCAGTAGAGGAGGCCCGTGCTCAGCAGTGGGACAGTATATAATACAGGGCTGATACTATTACCAATCAGCCTCAGATGGCAAAGCTCAAGACCCATGGAAGAATCTCCTCATAATGCTTACCGTGTCCAACAATACAATCTTCTACATCTGACCTCCAATCCAACGGCCAATTGAGAGCTTCTGAAGATGTTTGTCAAGGCTCTTAGGTATCAAAGCATGCGCAGAAACTTTATAAATTTCATAATTTCACAGGACACAAAGGTAATCTTTCTCCGAACACCACACAAGTTCATCACCACTTCAGAGCATCATTATTTAGGCCCTGATGATGAAATAAGTGACGATAATGACGTGGATGAAGTACCCTTGATAATGCTAAGCAAAAGCTGTAGAAAGAAAAAGAAGAAACGGAGAAAGCACTTGGTATGGATATGTATTTTTTTTTTATGTTGGCATGCTAAAAAAGCGGCGATAGCCTAGTAAAAAGCGTCGAAAGCCTAGCAAAAAGCGGCGATAGCCTAGTTGGGTATGGAACGGACTGCCAAGACAAATGTCCGCAGGTTCAAATCCCAAGGGTACACACCTCAGACTTTTCTAAAATCATGTGTGTATTCTTTGTGAATTTATCGTTCGCTTTAACGGTGAAGGAAAACATCGTAAGGAAACCTGCACATCTGAGAAGTTCTCTATAGGAATTTCGAAGGTATGTGAAGTCTATCAATCCACACTGGGCCAGCATGGTGGACTAAGGCCTAATCCATCTCAGTAGTAGAGGAGGCCCGTGCTCAGCAGTGGACAAGTATATGATACAGGGCTGATATTATATTATATTATTATGGTATGACTGCCTCGGTGGCGTAGTTGTATTGCCTGTCCGGTACAATAGCGCTCTGAGGTCCTGGGTTCGAATCCCGGGTCGGGCAAAGTGATATTTGGGTTTTTCTGCTCAGTATCAGCCCGGAGTCTGGAATTTGTGCCCGATATGGCGATAGGCTCGCCCCCTATCACATCATTGGACGGAACATACTTGGCGAAAAGTGGGTGCCCTAGTGGCGCCTCTGCATACCCCTTCGGGGATAAAATGCGTGATGTTATGTATGTATGTATTATTATGGTAAAGTGACCCCGCACCTGATGGTAAGTGGAGTGGGGCCAATAGGATGTCGACTGACGAGATATAATTACACCTCGGTAGTCGTAATCATTTCGACGGTACTTCAAAATAGAAATTAAATAAATTTCTGTTGACAATTTAATTTTTGATAGCAATCAATAGTTTTGATATAGGTAATTGATATTTATATTTTCATTTCACTTAGAACCTCATACTGCAACTAGAGCATTTTGCAGATGAAACTATGTTCTTGGGAACCGTCGATTTGTAAACATGTCAAATTTTCCTCTGATCGGTCAATTTTTCAAAATGGCGGTTAATAAAGATTAAAACACAGAGAGCTGAAATTAAAGCTCCAACTGACAATTCCATACTATATTGTCTTCAATATTGATATCCACTTCGTCAAAATTATTTCTAGCACGGTAGTCACTATGAAGACTGCATATTTCAGCCAAAAGACACCAAAGCTGATATAAAAACAGAGATAGATATGAAAGAGTGCGTTTTGAACGATGGCTCGAAGGACCAAAATCAGAAACGGCCGAAAAAGGAACCGCTAGATGGATTTACGACTCGCATGGTGCGAGAAACTAATGAGTATGTAGTCATAAAGCTGACTAAAGATCAGGTAAATATTATATCATAATTAATATACAGTCATTTTGGCATTGCAGTACTAAATGAAAGCACACACTTATCTACTTGAAAATAACACTTTATAAGTTACTTGAGACGTAAATGAAAAAAAAGTGCAGGTTTCGAACAAAATAAATATTAAAATAAGTAATTTTAATTTTATGCCTCTAATGCCACCACTACTACTCTAAGAGAATTCGTCGCAGCAACATCATACTTTTAGTCAGAAACACACTCACGCAGAAGCCATATTTGCATTAAACTATAAAATTACTAATTGAGAAAAGTAACATTCTTTACTTATGGATGATTTTTGAAAGTATGTCAGCAAAGGTAAAGACGAGTATATGGTTTTATTTAGTAACGCAATGTCAAAGTGACCCTGTACATGGCTGAAGAGTTTGAACCCGCTTAACTCAGGAACTTCTAAACTGATTCTAAAATGTTTCTACTATTAGAAAGCTACATTACTCCTGAGTACTATAGGCTATTTTTATCCCGGAAAAACTTTTTCAAGCGGGTGAAACCCTAGGCAATCACAAATATAATTCATGGTATACAAGGTCATTTTGACATTGCGTTAATAAATGAAACCACATACTCGTCGTTACCTTAGGCTGGTAGGTTAGCTAGGTTAGGGCTCATGTCCTCGCCGGTGAGGATCGCGACGCGTTACCCTTCTATTTCCCCCTACTTGCCAGCCCGAGCTGGTTACTTCGGTTTGTACCTTGTCTTTATTATAAATTTTATCCCTAATTTAAAATGTCCATTGTTATATAAGTAATTTGAATAGTTGTTTAGAAATAATAATTATTATTTTTATGCTTTGTTTTGACGTATCATAAGTGCAACTTTGTTCGCCTACGTGATAAAGTATTTTATTTTTTTATTTTTTATTTTAAATTAAACTACATACTCATCTTTACCTCTGTGAACATTGTACCAAAGTTGAAATGACAGATGTTTCTACGGTTGACGCCTCAGACGCAGTCCACTCTGACGCACTCCGCCACTCCCACTCCTTACTACGCACATGGTTGTAACTATCTATACAGGGGCCTTATTCTCTATCCCGCACGTTATTTTAACCGTGCGTAACAAGCACGTAACACAACGCATCATGTTTAGGACTATAGAAATTTGGCTTACAAAATACCATTCCACGCACATTTCTCGAAGATAACACGACACGGCCGCGTTACGCGTTTACACTATCATACAGAATAAGGGCCCTGAAAGAAAGATTGTGTAGATTAAGTTTTGGCTGGCTTACTTTACAATAGAGGCGTAATCTTTATAATCTATTTCCATTGACCCCGTCCCTTCTTCTTCCTACGCGTACAGTGGTGACTCTGTATCTATAGTGAAAGAAAGATTATTAGGTTGTGTTGTGGCTGGTTTACTTTTCATTACAGAAGATATATTTCCAAATTTAAAGGTGTTAGAGGAAATGTTCCAAAGATCAACGAGCGAGTCGTACGCCCGCGCCGCTTACAAATGCGACAAATGTGTCAAAGGCTTCAATTTCGAGGATGTGCTTAACTCACACGCCGCAAAACATTCACCAGTAAGTTATTAGCATTGTAACTAGACCGGACGGCCTTCTCTATTATAAAATTGGCTTTTTTAAAAGGCTGGCTTACTTTCGATCATGCCGGCTTACTTTTAATCAGGCCGGCTTACTTTTGATCAGGTCGGCTTACTTTTAATCAGGTTAGCTTATTTTTAATCAGGTCGAGTTAATTTCGATCATGCCGGCTTACTTTTGATTAGACCGGCTTACGTTTGATTAAGCTAGCTTATTTTTTATCACACCAGCTCATTTTGATTAGGCTAGCTTACTTTTGATCAAACTGGCTTATTTTTCATAGGCTGTCTGATTTATAACCAGGCTGACACATTTTATAATTGAATCAAACCGGGTTACTTCAGAATCACTGTAACCTAATCTCAAATGCCTATAAATATTTTTGGAAAGTATTTATTTAAAGTCATTTAAAAATTACTAAAATTGCCACAAAATTTGCAAAAAAAATAATAATAATTAAGGTCTGATCCAACTTTAATATAGTTTAAGAGTAGAGCGGCTGAAAAACTGGCATGTATGTGTTTTTTTACAGGAGAACGGCTCTTTTCAATGTGATATTTGTACGCAATACTGTCCCAGTGCAGTTTCCTTGAGAGGTCATATTAAATCACATACTACTAGGTAATGTTTATTTATTATTTGGAAAACACATTCACAACTGAAAGTACACAAAAAATAATAACATAATCCAGTAAATATTGCACAAAAAGCTAATACATAGTAGAAGAAAGTGAACAGAAACTAATACAACGTATACACAACACAAATAACTTACTGGTTACAATTCTGCCGTGCTAAGCTCAAGCGGTATGTCAAAATCTTGATTTCTATGTCGTCAGATAGCTTAAAGAAATAACCATCCAAAGAGCTTGCCTAAATGACGGTATCGTGTTTAGAAATGGTTGAAAAAAACCTTAAAAGAGTTTCTCTATCTCAGTTTTACATACAAAACTATATTTACAAAACTTTGATTATCTCGAAATAAGGTTTCCCTGACATACCGCTTTTGAGCTTAGCACAGCAGTATATTACCATAGTGCAAATGTAAATTATAAGATTTTAAAACAATTTTATTAAAATATAAATCAAAGTATTGCAATTTTTAGAAATAAGTACCCCCTTAAATAGAGGAAGTCATTCTGAAAAAATATCAATGTCGACTGACGAACGATGATTATCTCTCGTCAGTCAGTATTTTTAAACTCTATTATTGATACAGAATTTAAATTTTTCGGTTCCAAAACGACTATAAAATCGCGGTGTATATTATCGGACGAGTATATTCGTCTCGTCATTTACAGATATAAATGCAAGATATGTGGGTACGTCCGTCTGTCGCGGCAGCATTTATTGGAACATCACGCTATATCGCACACGAGCGAGGCAGCGTGCTATCGTTGCGATTCATGCCAATTTGTTACCAAGTAATGTATTTATTTACTCATTGTTAGATTTATTAATATTTAACTTACGGTATACGTTTGAAATATGGAATCGATTTTAATATCGATACAAATTTCTATAAATTCCAAGTAACTGGTAATCGATATTTATGTTAAATCGATATCGAAATGATTGTTAATAAATTGATATTTAAAATATCGATTACTGGAATCAAGTGTTTGGTTTAAATTCATCTCATTAACTACTTAATGTTTGTCATGTTAGCCGGCTAACATGACAGCTACATGACAGTTATATGACATTACGCGTGTCACGGGAATATAACCTTATTATTTATTACATAATAAGGTTATATTTCCGTGACACGCGTAATATGTAGCTGTCATGTTAGCCGGCTAACATTCCAATCATTCCGATGGCAAATGGGTTAAATTCGATCCTTTAGTTATTAACACCTTTACACAAAAAAAGATAGTAATATTGTCTTGCGTTTACAAATCGATTGTGAGCTATATCGATTTCCACGTCATCGATTAAATTACTCGTTATCTTTATACACCGATTTATTAGTAATGCATTTTCAAATCGATTGTAAGTTAATCGATTTATCACGTTATCGATTAAATTACTCTTTATTTTCCAGTAAACGTACAGTAATGCAGAGACACGTAAAATCGCATTCGTCCGAGCGTCACACTTGCCATCAGTGTGGGAAGAATTTTAAAACAATAATGTCGCTAAGAGTGCATACTATGTAAGTATATTTTTATTGTTTTGAATGACGAGACGAGCTTGCCGTTCGCCTGATGGTAAGCGATACGATCCATAAACAGTAGAAACACCAACTTGAATTGCAAAGTGTTTGGTATTCAGTGCTCGTCTGAGACATGAGATGTTAAAATGTCCAGTAGTTACACTGGCTACAATGTATTGTATATCAATTGCTCAGTATTATAAGGCTTTATGTTTTTATTTATATGTATTAGCAAAGTGACTCACTGCACGTGTGTGTAAGGAGTGAGGTCCAATAGAATGTCGACTGACGAGAGATTACCCCTCAGTCGACACAATTATGCCTGTTGGAATATACACAGGCTGATCCTGGAACGACACGTGAGCCACTATGGCGGGTTTTAACTCCTTGTGTACGTACTCCGGGCGGATATAAAATATATGCTACCACCAACGCTAATACTCAATTTAGGTAAACCGAATATTATTGATAATTGTTATTCTATTTGTAGTTTCAGTAAAATATGAGTCTGGTTTAGAGCTCTACACGTCACGCAATTATCCCCGAAGGGGTATGCAGAGGCGCAACCAGGGCACCCACTTTTCGCTAAGTGTGTTCCGTCCCATGATAGGGGGCGAGACTATCGCCATATCGGGCACAAATTCAAGACTCCGGGCTGATACTGAGCAGAAAAACCAAAATAACACTTTGGCCGACTCGGGGTTCGAACCCAGGACCTCAGAGCGCTGTCGTACCGCGCATGGAGTACCGAGTCGCTCTAATAATATAAAACTCTCTAATATTCTAAGTTGTATTTTTTATTAGTTAGGTGTTTCGTAAATTTTAGTTATATTTTATAGTTAGCTAAAGAATTATTGTAAGAATTATTGTAACTATAGATAGCTAAAAACTATTGTAATGTCTAACCCCCTTATTCATAGACGTTATTTATCTAAGGACGGAGCATTGCTGTGGTAACAAGTCTGTTTCTCAGCTTTGTTTATCTGACAGCTAACTAGGTTCAAGTTGTATCTCAATATTGACCAATCACAACGGCCTTATGTCTACGCACTGCGAAGGCTGCCATGCCGTCAGCACTGAGAAACAGACTTGTTATTACAGCAATGCTCCGTCCTTAGATAAATAACGTCTATGAATAACGCAGTGCTAGTACGCTATCCGGGCGGATATAAAATATATCCTACCACCAGCATCTCGTCTACACCTCGAATTATACTGTCCCGAATCGACATTGAGCCGTAAGACCAGAGAAACCAACATAACCGTTCCACTCACCATGTAATGGTAGTTCCAATGCGATCTTTTCAGGCGAGAAAAATAACAGGCCGGTATTGCGTCGACTGAAGGATATCATCTTTTGTCAATTAATAGTTGATTATCTAAATGCCATTGCAGTGTACCGCGCGTGTGATTAATATCAGCCCTGTATTATATACTGTCTCACTGCACGGGCCTCCTCTACTGAGAGGGATTAGGCGTTAGTCCATCACACCAGTGCGGACAGACTTCACATACCCTCAAAATTCCTATAGAGAACTTCTCAGGTGTGCAGGTTTCCTCACTACGTTTTCCTTCACCGTTAAAACAATAATTCACAAACACACACATCACTTTAGAAGTCAGAGGTGTGTTGGATTTTGAACCTGCGGACATTCGTCTCGAGTCCGTTCCACAACCAACTAGGCTATCGCCGCTTTACAAAATTAAATGGCGTCTAACTAAAATAAATAAATAATTTCAGACGCCATGACAAATCTCGAGGCTTCCAATGTCAGCAATGCGATAAAACTTTCATCTACCCTTCAGTATTACACAAACACATACAGGCAGTGCACGAGAGAGACGACTATTACTGCGTGGAGTGCGATGTCAAGTTCAAATCCCCGGTGAGTACAGTAAAACAGGATGAACAGGATTCTAGGGGAGTAAAATGATTCAAGGGCTGCATAATGATTCAAGGCGTGTAAAATGATTCAAGGGGAGTAAAATGATTCAAGGGCTGCATAATGATTCAAGGCGTGTAAAATGATTCAAGGGGTGCATAACGATTTAAGGGGTGCATAATGATTTAAGGGGTGCAAAATTATTCAAGGGGTATAATGAGTGTCAACATTGGGGCAAAACACGGATGGTGTGTTTTGCGTAGCTAAAAAAAATTACACGCTATGTGTGCGAATCTTTACTGTACTTGAGGTTCGCTACGTGAGTGCTGGATAATACTCCTGGCGTGTGGTAACCCGCACTTGAATATTATTTATTGTTATATAATATTGTGGAAACTTTGATATAATGTGTGATATTAAGTCTGTTTATTATTTAGCTAATATTGTTCTGTTTGTTTCCTGAATATATATAAATAAGCAACATAACGAACAAACATTATTTGTTACAGGAAACTCTAAAGCATCATTTTAAAAAAGCGAAGAGACATCGCGACTCCTCTTCTTATAAGTAAGTTTAATGTTTCATGATTTTATTCTAATTCAATCAACATTTTAATAAATTTCAGAATGTGAAAAATTTGCTGTGTTATTTTCTTAATAAGTTTTGTATAATTTTAGGACGCAGGTGCAATTCGTCTGAATTTTATACTTTATATTATAAATACGAAAGTAACTGTTTGATACGCTTTTGCAACTGAACTACTGAATTGATTCAGATGATATTTGGTATGGAGGTAGTTTGATATCTTGGGAAGGAAATAGACTATTTTTTTATCCCGGAAAAATTGATTCGCGCGGTCGAGCTATGAGCAATTAAAAAAGTATTCAAGTATAGATGAATTTAAGTAGTTTTTAATGTAATATATAATGTAGCATCACACGTTTTATGTTTATAGAGATAAACAAAGATAAGTTACTTACTGGTTGTAATATTTACTTTTGCGTAGTGTTACACTAAAGCGCGCCTACTCTCGTCAGCAGGCTCTCGTGTACTGACACGGTTCGCTCGAGACAGGGAAATATATATATTATGTTTATGTATGTTTTTTTGTATATTTGTTTAGTATAATCTTAAATATAATAATATTGATGAAAATAAGGCTACAATATAGTAAACTATAAATACAATTTATTGTAAATAAAATAATACATTTAGTGACGAGGGCTAGCAATACAAAGGTACGATCTAGAAGTGAAGCGAGCCATGTGACAGAACATAAAAAGTAAATAAAAAAATGCCAGTTCGCTCTTCCAAGAAGGCGCTTAATCATTTGCGTCCTTATTTCCAACAAATATATTGATATTTCATAATAATATATAATGTGTATATAATTATATCACTAACACTACACAAGTATTGTAAGGAATGTAATGATAGTGTTCGTTTGTTGCACCAGGTACGTGTGCGAGCAGTGCCCGGCGCAGTTCGCGCAGGCGTCGTCGCTGGCGGCGCACGCGCACGCGGCGCACGGCGCGGGGCGCGCGCACGAGTGCGCCGCGTGCGCGCGCGCCTTCTCCAGCCGCGAGACGCTGCGCGCGCACGTGTGGCGCCAGCACGCGCGCGCCGCGCACCACTGCCACGTCTGCGGAAACACTTTCTCGGTGAGTCCATTACACTTTCTTTACTATGTTGGTTAACTGATATAACCCTCTGACTGATATCAATAGGGATTATATAAAACAAAATAAATATTTTGTACGGTGCGTACAATATCTTTATGATAGTATGATATTATTGTTTGTGAGAATGAGAGAAAGTCTATTTCTGATAGAAAATTGATATTGAAATACTTTGATACAATGATAATGAGTACGCGCGGAAAGATTGATGACAGAATTCGAACTGCGTGACAATATTATACTATGACAATTCAAACGGCGTAAAATGCTGATGATATAATTTGTACTTGCTTGCCCGTACACATTTAAAGAGTACGTATATAAATTAACATTTTCTAATAGTGAGCTATGGTTCAGCAACAAAATTCGACTTTTTATTGTAATACAATCTAAGTAATAATACAACGCTATTTTTCAAAGAATTTAGCTTATTTTATATCACTTTTTCTTACAGCGTCTCAGTTCGTTGAAGTCTCACCTGCGCACACACGCGGAACACACAAACACACAGGTTTTATTATATTATTAATTAATTTTTGTAGTTGGATGTGGAACGGACTGTCGAGACGAATGTCTGCAGGTTCAACACCCAAACATATCGGACTTTTCTAAATTTGTGTATTTGTGAATTATCGCTTGCTTTAACGATGAAGGGAAACATCGTGCGGAAACCTGCATACCTGAGAAGTTCTCTATAGAAATTTTGAGGGTGTGTGAAGTCTACCCGCACTACAGCGTGGTGGACTAAGGCCTAATCCCTCTCAGTAGTAGAGGAGGCCCGTACAGCAGTGAAACATTATTTAATAAAGGGCTGATATAATTATCATTATTGATTTTTGCATTTTATATAGATTTCCAAAATATGTGATATCCCACCTAATGCGAAGACTTCACATATCCTCGGAATTCTCAAGAAAAATTCTCATGTATGTAGGTTTCTCACAACGCTCTCTTAATAAAATAACAACCTATTCTAAAATTGTTAATTTGTGGGAGTCTTCCAAAAACTTATTTCTATTTGGGACCTTTTTTATTTTTCCCTTTTTTTTCGATGCCATAGCTTTCATTTTTGACTTATCTTTAACAATTTAAATTTTATAGCAATTTAAAAAAAAGCTCGAAAACTGAAATGAGTTTTGACAATTGCCACAAATTAACAATTTTGGAATAGATCATTGTTTTATTAAGAGAGCGACAATGTATTTCACGAATAAACTGACTAATCGTTCCATTAAGAGCATAATAAAATACAAACACTGCTGCTTCCTTAAAAAACAAATGATTTTGTACATTTACAGAAACAAGAAGACTTACCGAATGAAGTGAGGCCGCCGGAGACGCAGCTGTTGAAGTCTGAACCTAATGCTCTTGAAAACAGATGTGATTTTCCGTAGACGTGTGTTGGATCTGTGATCTTTACTACAGCGCAAAGTCTCATTTAGACGGGAGAAGTTTTTTCTAACTAATCATCAGGATATTGTATCATACTGTTTAGACAGAGATTGAAAACATAATATTTACTTGAAGACAAAATAATTGCTCTCATTCTAGTGACGCGCTGTCTCTTTCTAATGGAATTCGCCTAAAAAATGGTCTAAAAGAGACAAAGAGCTAACCATGTATGAGTTAAAATTAATAGTTTTCACTTAACTGTGGCTCCAGTATAAGGGCCTGTAGATAAAAGATCATTGCAAGTTGTAGATAAGTATTTTTATAAAATTGCTACCTGTTTTATTTTTTTCTTAATCTTAAATACGTTGCCATAACCATCACACGTCGAGTGTTTTAAACGTGTAGCGCCTGGAATCACACGTCAGGTGTCTTATATAAGAAGGGCGAAAGCATACACGACACGACACCTCTGACTTTTCGAAAAAAAAAAAAAAAATCATGTGTGTATTCTTTGTGAATTTATCGTTCGCTTTAACGGTGAAGGAAAACATCGTGAGGAAACTTGCACATCTGAGAAGTTCTCCAAGTCTACCAATCCGCACTAGGCCAGCGTGGTGGACTAAGGCCTAATCCCTCTCAGTAGTAGAGGAGGCCCGTGCTCAGCAGTGGGCAAGTATATAATACAGGGCTGATATTATTATTATTATTATACACGACACGTGTTAAATTGAGAGCTAGAGCAACACGCACTGTGTATTTTGTGTTGCTGAGACATAAATACATTATGTAAACATACTAACGTATTTTGCCCCGTAATAGTAGGTAGAGGCGAAACTACTCCTACCACCTTTCGTCACATGTATTCCGTCTCATAATTTTTATTTATTTATTTTTTATTTATTTATTTATAAATATATTATAACACCATAGCAGTTGAAACTAATGCGATGTTATACAAATTTAATTTTAACAATTTATTTCAATACATTTATGAGCCATTTCAGTGAATTCTGACAGGTTACATATAAATATATCCAAGTTCTGAGATATAGTGTTAAGCAATCGTATGGCCCGTGACAAGGCCATATGATAATGAGACAAAGGCGAGCCTTTCGAGGGTCAAATAAAAAACCACATTCCACTAATACGGAACATAAAATTGTTGTTTTTAGTACATTTTGTATCACCTTTATTTTTGGCATACTTAAATCAAATTCTGTAAACCGTTGGGCTAAATTATGTCCGATGTAATATTTTATGGTAATTGTGGTTGCGTGACACTGGTAGTATGTTTTAAGTGTGTATTTTCTTTGTTCTTAATGACTTAGCCACTGGCGATGCAATAAAATGAAAAAATTACAACCCAAAATCAATGTTTGACCTGGGATTTGAACCCGAGACTTACCACACGCAATACATGTCACCAACGCAGCACTTTACCTGCCTAAATGTATAGAGTATCTTTGCCCAGCCGTGGGACTACGTGTTATGAATAAAAATCAACGATAACTTATAATGTGTATTTTATTTAAAATCATTTGTGTTTTCTTTGTAAACAATATATATTTGTTAAATTATGAATAAATTATTTTGCTTACAATGGTTTTGTATACTCTTATTTGGTATAAATGGGTTGATTGATATTATATTTTTGAAAAAAAAAATTCTCCGAATGAGTTCCAGTCGACTTATTTCTCGCAAGTCAGAGACGATATTACAAACAATTCTCGATATTAACGACATAATTAAATTTTGTTTTAAAGCTGTTAAAAACAAACTTTTTTATTTTATTCTCGTTTCTGAAAAGCGAGAGACAACTGCTACGTCGTAGACATAAGTCGTGTTTTCACAGACATTTATTTAAATAATCAGTTCTATTTTTACATTTATTCTGAGTCACGAGAAACATATTTCTCGATTTTTATAGAAAATTCTGGTAGGATCAACTTACCTGTTCATCCTTGGAAATAAGACCACTTTAGTATCAAGTGTATAAAATTTTTAAATTGGATTTAAAAGCTTTGTAATTTACGGGTATCAAATAACAGTTATTCAAAGAATTACATATAACCTGACTTATTTAATCAACACAACTGCAATTTTTAAATTGCTTTTTATTATTCCGTAAATAACTTTTATTTGATGAAAATCAGCTCTTAATATGGAATATAAGGCATTATGCAGGGCAATACTGGGTGTAAGCTAAACGTTCCATACAACGGCTTGCGATGACTTTTTATAACATCCTAACTAAAAGTTATATACTGGTGGTAGGTGTCTCATATGTGAGAGTCCTGGGTAGGTACCACCGCAATTTCTATTTCTGCCAAGCAGTGTGTAGTCCGTTGTGTTCCGGTTTAAACATTGTAGCCAGTGTAACTACTGGACATAATGATTAACATCTCATGTCTCAGGATGGCGAGCGCAGTGGACCAAACAATACTTTGTGATTAAGTTGTTGATTTTTCTACTGTTTATGGATCATATCGCTTACCATCAGGCAAACGGCAAGCTCGTCTCGTCATTCAAAGCAATAAAATACAAACGCGAATCGGGACCCTCCTTTTTATAAAAGGCAGTTACAATTCTCTAACACATGAAATCAACATGACCATTCAAAGCGTGCACTTTACACCCAGTATATTTTTTTGTATACCAATTGACGAATAAGCGTTTTTTTAAGATAATTGAGTTGGAGAAGTTAGTTGACGGAATTGTTGTTTTCACATAAACAGCCAATTTCTTCAGTTATTGCCAAATTAAACAGCTTGCATTAAAGCCGAGTAATATTTGGTATCAACCCTGTATATATTGTCCCACTGCTGGGCTTCTATTGAGAAGATTTAGCTTAGCCAAAACTTAACATATCTTCAAAAAGATTTGACATTTGTTAGACATTTCTTAGGTATGTAGGTATCTTTCTTTAGTTATATAAGCAACTTTATTTAGGTACTTTCTCCTGTACCTGACTTATCATAAGCGCAACTATGTTTGTTAACGTGATGAATAAAGCATTGCATTAATTTATTTCCTTTTTTCTCACAATGTTTTTCTTCACTGCGACTGGTGATTACTAAAACTTACGTCCTTGAAAATTTTGTTAGGGACAGTTAGTTTAGATCATCATCAGCCCGTCGCAGTCCACTGCTGGACATAGGCCTCTCCCAAGGTACGCCATAGACCCTGGTCTGCTGCTCTATGCATCCAGTCGCTGCCCTCTTGGTAATATAGAGAGAATTACATAGAAATGGTATAAAAAGTAAACATAGTTTTTTTTTTACTTGACTATACTTTTGTTAGCCTGGCAAAGGTCGGCTTATACAAACATATCGGACTTGGGGGAGCTCTTTAGGCGCTTCCAACCTTTGAAAATTATTCGACTTGAGGCCAACCAACTAAAGGGCTACGAACCTCGACTCAGGACTGTCACTGGGAGAGGATGAGACATCGATTATAGATGCGCGTAGTCGTAGCGAACTAAAAGTCTAACCATAGTTTACGGCACACAAGAATAAACGAATTTGACAGCTGAGCTTTGGTATTCGAGCTAAGCTAAACTAAGCTTAATTTCTGCCCGCATATGAGTGTCCACAATCTATATATGTAAATATATATTCTCTATGAACTCCACGGCTGCAGCGCTGCTAATGATTTATTAGGTAGGGTCAAGGGGCCCTGTTACGCTTACGGGAGCATATTCGTCTTTTTGCAATTACGGGCGTTCTAATCGAAGGAGAGCTTTGATAGCCGTATAGGTAAATAGGAAATGTTTGACTATCTTACCAATATTACTGTAAAGTTTCATCCAAATCCGTTCAGTAGTTTTTTCGTGAAAGAGGAACATACATACATCCATCCTCACGAACTTTCGCATTTATAATATTAAAAGGATTAAAGCTGCCCCAAACCGGAACAATAAATAATTTTGGCAAACTTAGCAGTAACTGAAGAATTTGGCGGTTAATGCAATTTTCAAAAAATTCCATCAAACCCAATAAAACTACATTAAATTAACTTATCGTACACTAGATTTAATATAATTGTATAATTTACTGTCGTATAAAAGTTCTTACAATATGCCTTAAGTAAAACTAGACGTATCGCTTCCTGAAGAATTTTGATTAAGCGCCTAATTCGCAATATCTAATATTACACGCCATTTTCAAAAATCGAACCCAATAGCTTTTTTCTATTTCACAAATAGACCAATCAGAACAAAGTATTTTTTGACATTACAAATGAGTTGTTTTGATTGGTTCATTCGAAATTGGATTGAAATCGTTTATAAAACGGCTATAAAACTCTTTTGTGTACTATTTATTTGACAACATGACTTTTGTATTATGCCCAATATTACGCGCCATTCGTATAACATACATTTTCAAAAATCGAACGTAATCGCTTTTTTCTATCTATTTCAAAAATAGACCAATCAGAACAAAGTATTTTTTGACATTACAAATGAGTTGTTTTGATTGGTTCATTCGAAATTGGATTGAGATCGTTTATAAAACGGCTATAAAACTCTTTTGTGTACTATTTATTTGGCAACATGACTTTTGTTTTATGCCCAATATTATGCGCCATTCGTATAACAGACATTTTCAAAAATCGAACGTAATCGCTTATTTCTATCTATTTCAAAAATGGACCAATCAGAATATAGAATTTTTTGATATTACAAATGAGTTGTTTGATTGAGATTGGGTTCGTTTATAAAACGACTATGAGACAGTTGCTGTTACTCTTTTGTTTAGTTTTTTGGAAACATGACTTTCGTATTTGGTTGTGTTATAATTGACAATTAGAGTTTACTTAGACATCGGGAAATAGGCGCTTCATCGAGAAATTTATAGTAATTAATATTTGAGATAGCGTAAAAACTGCCTAACCCACGTTTTTATGTTTTATAAGCAAAGTATTATATTCTATTTTCATGATGTATTAAGGCCTCTTTGCATAAAAAGTATTCTAACGCCTGTATTCATAAACGTTATTTATCTAAGGACGGAGCATTGCTGTGATAACAAGTCTTCTCAGTGCTGACGGCATGGCAGCCTTCGCAGTGCGTAGACATAGGGCCGTTGTGATTGGCTAATATTGAGATACAACTTGAATCTAGTTGGCTGTCAGATAAACAAAGCTGAGAAACAGACTTGTTATCACAGCAATGCTCCGTCCTTAGATAAATAACGTTTATCAATACGTAAATTTTTATCATCTTAAAAAATTGATAAAAATAAGTATACTTTTCTCATCTAGACATAATGCAATATAGGTGTAATACTACAATTTTTTTTGTTGCTTCAGGTCGAAATAATTGAAAAAAAAATTTACATTGCTCACCCTACATATACAAAAACATCAATGCAACAGAGTTATGTTATAAGTTTTTTTTTGGGTTAGTACAGTTTTAGCCGCCACAATTTTTCAACAAAAATAAAATAGCTACTTGTATGGAAGAACGATTGCAGATATTTTAACTTGATATAAAAAGTATAGATTCACCATTAGCACGCACACAGAAGACTCAATTATCCCAAATGAGACGTTTTCATACTCTGCGCGTAAACGACAAATATTAGCTGTCTTGTTTGTTCGTTCTGGTTTAAATATGTCATCTTTTTCACACGTTTATACGTAGAATGTATATGTGTGCGTGCGGAACATATTTTCGTTTGATTTGTTTAGTGCGGCGTATCTACACTTTTAGAAAAACATATTATTTATGGAAAGTGCAGTTGCTCGCAATACGTCTAGCAAATTATTAGTTACAAAATAAAAAAATAAAAATACATCAAATCAATAAAAAATAATATTCGCTGTGACCTAGTTTTCTATAATACGTGTTGACCGCCGTTATAAACTTATAACGTAAAAGCGTGTATTTATGGGTCAATTTTGACCCTTAACATTTTTCAACGGGTCACTTTTGACCCACACTTTTAAGGCTCAATTAACAGTAAGTACAAGGTTTAGATAACTGGAAACATAATGAAGCATTAGCCACAATTAACTGGCATCTTACAAATGCCCGGGCATTTCCAACTTAATAAATTTCAAAATGAAAACCACCACATATAAAGGTAACTACTGGTTTCTCGGGCGGGTCCATTTTGACCCGGGCACTATCACTATAACGAAACGAGTTTGTGTATGTAGTCAATCTATTGGAAGTTTACAAACTTCAAACAAGCATGGCCTAATAGTAATCGAAATAAATAGCACATCGTAAACGGTTTAGATATAAAAAAACAACGAGAAGCTTTTTGAAAGTTGCCATATTGACGTACGTATGTCGTTAGAGATCAGCCATTCTATATCTGAGGCATCGCGTCGATTGAGGGACATCTCGTCAGTCGACTCCGCCTATACACCCCTCATACCATCAGGCCATTTTATCACTTCTTTTTTAGGCACGCTATTTCTCAAAAGAGAAAGTCCATAATTGTCTGTACCCTGTTCCTGTAGTTTTTAATGGCAATTTTTTCATAGTTTTTGAAATTTCCTTTGCTCTCACAAAAAAGCCCTGCACACCATTATCTACCAAATACTTCAATAAATCCACTACACATACAAACTAGTTTCGTTCCACCACCATCAACAAACGATCACTTTCCGATTCATCCAAAGTTCGACAACAATGAATTTCGATTGGTTCTTTTTACAAAATTGACCTCACTGCACCTGATGATAAGGGGTTCAATAGAATGTCGACTGACGAGGGATAACCTCTCAGCAGTCGACACTTATGCCTTGGAACTTTGGAAGATAAGGATCGCTTGTTGAAAACCGCCGTGATACGTTTTACGCCTTAGCTACCATACCGACTTCTTTGTTCTTAGCAAGTCTTCTTCTCCTCCTATTTATTAAAGGAACGAGGAGCCACAGCGCAGCGCCGCTGATCAAAATAATACCGAGAGTAACTAACAACGGTTTGTATGACTTTGTGAAGTCATGCCACATTCCACACAACGGCGGCCCTATCAACTGCAAAATGCCGTTCATGAACAACGATATCCCGTACGATGACATCAACCGCTCCGTTCCCAACATCTCCGTCATCACTAGTGCTGTGACACCCACGTTGATCCCAGAAGCGAGGCCGAATATCGAACAGAAAGCCGAAATCGCCGAGTAACTGTTGACTAATGGGATCATAGCTAGACTTATACCGGAAAGTAGTAGACCGAATATGAAAAAGTATCTTTTTGGCGTCAACACTACGTCGGATAGGGCCGAACCGCCGATCCGTCCTACGAGATCCAAAGCAGATATAATTGATAAAAGGTACGCGCCCAACGACTTATCGAAACCACATTCCTCAGCGTACAACGGCACAATCACTATGAAATTAGTAAACGATATCGCGCAAGTACAATTCGATATCAATATAACTAAATATATAGGATCTTTTAACAGCTCAACATCGAAGTATTTGCTAGGCTCCTTTTTGGAATCGGCCTCTTTCTTCCGACATCCACAGCAGTACGTTATTGGAGCTAGACTGTCTGTAACTGACTTAAGGCTAAATTGGGATGTGAATTCGCTAGGTTTTTCGAAGGCGGACAGTGTGGAGCCATGGAAAGGCGTTGACATGTACTGAAAACTTGACGTTGACGGGCTACGTTTAGGCGTTATGGGCACAGTAAGTTTCTTACCGAAAGCCTCTTGGGAATTGACTCGACTGCTCCTACCTTCGGGCACCGATTCGAGCAACGACGGATTCGAAGGCATGTGGTTTCGACTCGATATGTGCTGCAGACCGTGTTTTGACGACGCCGGTGTTGATATTTTTCGGGTCCGTTCGGTCTCCCGGGACGACACTAGCGCAGCACTGGCTGAGCGAGCGAAGTCTCGCGGTGAAGTCCGCCCTTCTAAGTTGATATTGGAGTTGTTTTTGAATATGGGCGGCGAGCCGTTCGGTTGTCCAGTTGGCGTTTCTTCTGGAGTGAAGAGTATTTTCGGGTTAGCCGAGTCTTCCAGATCACCTGACTCTTCTTCCACGAAGGGCTCCAACTGGAAACAAGCAAAAAAAAACTAAATTTGTAGTCACAATATCAGGTTCTTTGAAGTCATGACTGACTATTCGAGGATTTTTATTCAGTTTTTCCTATTTGGGGTCTGTTTATTACGGCTAGGCCAATTTAAATGTGATTTCCACTGTTAAATAAATGACTAAAAAATATTACGGAGTATCTTTTCAGAGCAAAATCGAAAGAATGATCAGTCTGTATCACTGGACTTTTTGCCGCCATTTTAGGAAGATGGTTATAAGGCGTTACATTATATCCCAAAATTTTCTGAAAGCGAACCCGACACAACATATAGGTACTATGAATGAATGCGGTCTACATTTCTTTCTATATATAATTAGATTCTACATAATGGAAAGCCAACAGGAATCGGATTCTATCACTGCTGTCTTGTAAGTGTTTTTTTTCCACAATTATTACGCAGAACTTTTAATATATTTGTCAAGACTGAAAGTCGTGGGGGGTTCGTGAAAGTTGTGATTATCACTTAGAGTGAGGGGGGGCGAGGTACCGCTATTTGATACGTAGTCCCCCCCTCCCCCCCGTCTTATACGTTTAATTACCACTTAATATTTACAAGAACATTGTAAAAGAGGCCCTTAGACAAAAGTTTGATTTGTTGTAATACATGTCTGGGAGATATACCGTAACCCCCTTATTCATAGACGTTTTTTATCTAAGGACGAAGTAATGCTGTGATAACAAGTCTGTTTCTCAGTGCCCAACGGTACTGACAAACAAAAGAGAGGCTTATATTGAGATACAACAATATTAGCCAATCACAACGGCCCTATGTCTACGCATTGCGAAAGCTGCCATGCCGTCAGCACTGAGAAACAGACTTGTTATCACAGCAATGCTCCGTCCTTAGATAAATAACGTCTATGAATAAGGGGGTAACGCTTTAAATTTACCATTTGACACGTTTTGTCGAGTCACAAAAATAAATCATAAATCGAGTCAAAAAATATTTTAAAATAAAAATCATTTAAACAAAATAATTATAATTTATTTATACAATTCAAATAATACGAATTACAATATCATAAGAGTTTACAATATTGCTTATTATTTTGCAAAATATAAAAATAAAAAAATACTTAATATTAACAGACGGGGCGAGTCTATAAAAATAAAAATATTGTGATTTTTCAACCCTTAAAAATGTTGCCTTTGCATTTGGACATTACGTATAAAAAAACAATATAAATGTCATAACATTCCATAAAAAAAAGCCAATGATAAGAAATAGACTACTAAATGAAGTCCGAGTCTAAAAAATCAGGAATAATCTGTATACTGAGTTTAACGAAAATCGACTACAGTTTAATTACAATATTATAGAAAATGTACAAATTTCGCAAATCTATGAATCAGATGATTTTTTACTGTTTTTTTAACTCGACCACAGACAATTCCATTTTTTTTGTAAAACTCAGGCATCGAACATGGTAGTATGATTCATAAACCACACACGTATTAACCAAAATTCGATATACAAAAATTCGTATATTGTAGTCTACAGTGAAGAACACGCTTGTATAAACTCAAAGAAGTTATTAAAAAAACCGTTACCTCAAACCTCTGTCAAACTGAAACCGTTAGCGAACCACATTAAAAATTCAAAAAAGGAACGTTACTAAATTCGAATAAAAGTACATTACATAACCTATACTAAAATAACCTCAAAATTTCATTCATACTTTCTTTCATTTACAAGGAAGCCTCAATAATTAATACAATACATAAGCTCAGTTGGACACATTTAATATAAGCTTTTGTTCGCGACTTCGCCCGCGTAAACCAGTTTTTCCAGGATAAAACATTACCCATGTCGTACCCAGGGTCTCAAAACTATCAGCATACTAAAATCCATTGAAATCTATTTGGTAGTTTTTGAGTTTGTCGCGTTCAGTAAAATAGACTTGATGACCGACTTCGTTTTAAAATATTAAGGGATAAACGATCTTATGGCCTAGACCAGAATGAAATGGAATAGCAAAGGTCGCGGGTTCCACCCAAACTTAACAACCATTTCTAATTTTCCCATTATAATAAGTTAGCTATAAATATTGGGATTTTGCGTTCAGTATACGCCCGACGATATTACCAATACATGGTAATAGACCTCTTATTACATGGTACAACTGGCGAAATTTGGGTGTGATAACTCCTGCTTCCCATGACAAGGGAAATAAGCCGTAAAATATCACGAATATTTTTCGCTGATAATTTTCAGCTGTCACAGAATTACATAAAGTAAGTCTTATACCTATTCGCCCCTTCATCCATCAATATTTAACAGTTGGTACGTACACGGATCTATCTTATAATTACAATACACATCACACATAGAAAGTAAAAGAGCACCATAAAATATACCTTAATTGAATAATATTAGCGTCGACATTAATTAACTCTAACTAGTTTTTAACTTTTGATTTGGATATAGTATGATTCTCAGCTTCCAATGCGGGTTGCAGTACGTAATTGAAGCTCGCATAACTATTTTTTCACGTGTAGACAACAAACTATGAGATGAGACGCTGTCAAATTAAGATCGGCATCTTAAGATAGTTCCTATTTAATAAATCCCGTATTAACGTCAGCTCAAATGACGTTTTAAGTCACAATATGTGACGGATTTTGAGAGCTGAGTTTTATTTGTAGAACAGCGGCGACTCAGCTAAGTGCAGGCTCTTAAATGAACAGCGGCCTGCTTTATTAAATAGTTCAATATATATTCAATTTTACTCCTAAAAATTTCGCTTAGTTAATGAACAAATTTACTCGATCCGCTTAAGTCAAAACCCGCCATCTTGCCTTTTAAGGTTTAAACTAGGAACCGATGATGTTCTTGACAGCTATTTAAGCAATTCTTAACCACCTCTTAATGCTAAAACAAGTTTATAAGTAAGACTGTAAATATCTATTTGAGATGCTTCTCAAAGATGATATTTATCTATACGAGCGATATTATCAGTTTATAAAATAGCGAAGATCTTAAGATGCTGACTTTAAATTGGCAGCCTCTCAACTGATATCGCACTTGAGAGCGCAACTAAGTTTCATATATTAATACGTCCCTTAGCTTAATTTTTCGTCTGCAACCAGCACAATTTCTTCCAGCTGAATATTAATTTCCTAATTTTTCGGCAAATATGTAAAAAATAAAATCACAAATACCTTTGTTCGGGGATATTAAACCGAAAGTTTGGATTACTTAGTCGTATATTTCTTTGAACGCGGTATAATTCAAAATGTCAATCATTAATAACTTTCATGATGTATAGTTAATCATAAAATTTTTTCAGACAAAAAACTTATAATAAGTACTAACTGGAATAAATATGCTATATAACTGCATAACGTTACGCCAATTTCAATCTTAAATCAACAGGATAAGGTTATCAGTATCTTGTTATTTTATCAACTAAATAAAATAGCAAACTATTTATATAGCATCTGCATTCCAGACCATATTTGCTTATGTGTAGAGGTAAAAATATTTAAATTGTCTAATAAAAATATATTTGAACACATAAAAATATTTTTTAAATTATAATATTAATGGTCGAGACACGACACTCGAAGATTAAAATAATAAGTTATAACGGTATGGTAAATAATTGATTATAGAGTGGTATAAAAAATATTATTTTTCGGTATTAAACTGATTATAAGCTGGTATAAAAAAAAATTCAAATCGTTAATTATTTATTAAATGTTAGATAGATTTGAAAGTAGCAAATTATCTCCAGTAATTATAAAATTGATTATTTATAGGTATAGTTAGCTTGCAACTATAATATTATATTCCAGTGTGCATTTATAAATAAAATATATATATAACCTATTTAGGTAACTTTTATTTTGGACACATCTTCTATCTAGCAATCAATGTTAAACGGCATACAAAAAAATTATAACGACTTCAAATTCAAAGGTTGAGAGCGCCTAAGACTCTAACTTAAAAGTTCAATGTTGTGTAAGTCGGCCATTCTCCAACAAACGTAGTTTTGCAAAACGCAATTGCAGTAGCCAGTGAAACTGACCTAACCATAAGTAAAAACGTCATAACCGACTTAGCGTTCGTTTTACCTTGTCTGAATAACCGCTAATCGTCTAATATAAGGCGACCAAATACGAGAGCCAAGCTCCCAAATAAATGTCAAACAAAAAAGTGCATTCAGTATTAATTGTATTATATGATACCGATATAAAACATCGTGAAACAGGCGCTCAGATAGGATTCTAGATAGACATAATTCAGTTCGCCTAAGCCGGTTAGATTATGAAAATAAACATCTATAGGTTGTAGATTTTTATTACAAAGAAAAAGTACTATAGTGCCGGCATAGTCTTCTAAGAGACTCAAAGCCTCTAAAGAAATAAAGAAAAAAACTGTTAGTAAAAAAATTACAGGTTATAAAAATAAGAATGTCGCTTACGTCATTTTTATGCTGAATGCTTAAATATTATATTTTTTTAATTTCAATATTGATAATTGTGCATTTGGCAATCAATTCCTTATATCTAAATAAAAATCCAGGCCGTGTGCAATAAACGATCCAAAGTTCAATCTTTGATCCGCTCGTATGAATGAACCAATCGAAACAAGTCATTTGTAAGCATATCACAAAAATTCTGATTGGTCTATTTTTGCGATCGATCGAAAACGAGCGATTACAATCGTTAAACGATAAAGGCGGGAACACGGCAAATACCTTATTTAAAAATAAACCTATAAAATTTATTTGCTCACAGCTTCGTTCGAATTATGTCATAAGTATAAAAAATAACTTATATTCATTGTTGGAATTCAGGTTTACAAGATACCAAATTTTATCAAAATCGGTTCAACATAAGAGGTGATAATGTTACAGACAGTTACTTTCGTATTTATGATATAAGCTTAAATATAAAACACAATAATTGTACATAAAAATACTAAACACCATTAATAACTTTTAAAAAACACAATTAAAAAATAAATAACTGCTATTTAAAACGTTACGTGATAGCAGATCCGCATAGTTAGTTATAAAAAACGTTGTACCTTATTTTAAACTTGTTTCGCTCTTCTATAATAACGATGATTTAAGTGAAAAATGACGATGAATTAAGTATAGCAAACCTTAAGAAAAATACAAAGTTTTAATGATTTTTCACAAATTAATAATTGTAATTCTAAGAAAATGCGTCGACTTATGCAGAATGGTAACTCACCAAACCGCATTTATTTTGTTTGCGCGTTAATTCGGCTCAGCTTCTAATGGGCGCTTTCATAGTGAATAGCAGACGAAATAATGCAACATTTTTCTTCGCATAATTCGCATTCATCCTCGCCTAGTCGACATTGAGCATAAGATTACAATATAATAAACATTACAATGTTTTTTCTTAAATTCAAACGCTTGAAAACATTTTTTTAATAGTAAAATGTCTCTACCTATTTTAGAATTGACAGAAGTGATGCATTAATTAATTACCCTAACAAAAAAAAATCGGCGAAAGGTATTGCCGATCAAAAATGGAAGAATAACGTATTATCTGCTGCATTCATAATAGCACTAAGCATACTCCAATATCGTGTCAAATTGTGTATTTCATGGGTGATACATATAAAAATAATTATAAATTTACTATTGATGTAACATCTTTCTTGCTATTAAATGTTTCTTTCTAGAATGCACATGGACGTTTTTTATTGTAAATAATTAGACTTTGCAGATAGTACACTATACTTTTAAAGTTATTTACGACCAAGTCTTTCTCATCATGCCAGAATTGTCATACCGGTTGACTCTCAACGAGCCATGCTTTCAAATTTTCACCATATCTAATTGGGTTGAAGACCGGCCGTGTGATTTCTTACTTGATATAAATAATGACACATATTCACAAACAATACTATGAGGAAGCACAGTGCGTTTGAACGCAAGGTAACAACTATTTCATAGTTCTCTTTGGCGTTTAAATTTGTTGATCTGACAGCCAAATAAAATATCTAAATATTAATCAATCACAGTGCTGTTCTTTTACTAATGCACTGCGAAGGTTGTCAAGTCAAAAGCACTGAGAAACAGACTTATCAAAGCATTCCTTTATATGCTAGTGGTAGTCTATATTTTATATCCGCCCAGATAGTGACCACCGTACACAAGGTGTTAAAACTGCCATAGTGGCTCAGTGTGTCGCGGGATCAACCTGTGTATATCCGGTTCCAACAGACCGGCATAATTGTGTCGACGGCCGAGGGATAATCATCTTTCGTCAGCCGACACAACATCGTATAAACGTTTGTGAATACGGACCTTATTGAACTTTACCGGGATAATACGCCATTATATATATAGGAAATAGTTTATCTCCCAAACATCCAAACGCAATCCGTTACAGCATTTCCTTCTTAGTTTAAAAATTCGCATTTACATAATTTAAGCATAAAAATCTTATGAGGAAATAAATTCATGAATTTACACTTTTTGCGTAGCTTTGGCCTTATCATTCTCCACATCCTGATTCTTCTTAATAAAAGGCATGAAAATCCACAGCGACGCGCCTAACAGAAATATCACTCCAAAAGTAATAAACATACTTGTGAAATTCTTCGCTCTCTCATGCCATATGCCACATATCGGCGGTCCGACTAACTGGAGGATGCCGTTCACGAACAAACTAATACCATACGTCGACATAAGTCTTTCAACACCCAGAATCTCGGCCATAACTAACGTAGTAACGCTATTATTGACCCCTGAAGCCAAACCGAAGAAAGCACAAAACACACTTATGACCATATAAGATTTTAAAAATGGTATTATTATTAACGCTATCCCAGAGAAAACCAACCCGCCAACAAAATAAAACGGCTTTGGTATGATATTCAAATCGCATAGCGCCGATCCTCCAATACGTCCGACCAGGTCGAGCGCCGACACCGTACTGAGCAGATACGCCCCTCTCGCCTTATCGAAGCCTATGTTCTGCGCGTGCAAAGGTAAAAGTATTATAAAATTCGTCACAGAAATAGCAACTGTCGCACTAGACAGTAGAATAATTATATACGCCGGGTCCATAAGTAAGGATAAATCAAAGAATTTATTCGCTTCCTTCTTCTCTCTTTTCTTACAACAGAAACAGCAATACGCCACTTCGGAAACACTGTCGGTTATAGATTTGAGTGAGAATTGGGAAGCAAATTCGTTTGGTTGTTCGAAGGCGGATAGAGTCGATCCGTGGAAGGGTGTTGAAACGTAGTTAAAGCTGGAAGTTGAATAGTTTCTTTTCGGGCCGGTACTAAGTCTTCTACCGAACGCTTCTTGTGACCCTAACTTGGTTATAGAGGTGCTACTGTAAGGGGCTTTTGTTATCGGCCGGGAGTACGACAATTTACGTTTAGAAAGATTCTGTCGCAGCTGATTTGATGAGGGTGATGTTGCTATGTTGTGTTGGCTGTTGGCCAGACTGTTGGTGGTTTGGGCCAAAGGTTTGTCTAGTTTCTCGGGATGTCCATTTTCTATGTCGTTCGTTATAATACGAGGTATGGGTGGCGAGAGTTCTATTGACTCCATTGGCTCATCTTCTTCAAATAATATGTCATCCTGTAAAGAAAGATGGTTGAATCAAAATGTGTTAATTGTGGAAATTTTAATAAGAATAGAATGTCTATAATGTAAACTGTATTTTCATGATTAAATTTCAATAGAAGGGTGCAATACATAATTCAAAAACTATGGATCAATAATTTTTGAAATATGGCGAAAATATTATTTACATTATAGACAAATCTATGAAAACGTGATAGCAAGCTATTTTAACGAATATCTAAAATGGCTGTCATAATTTTAAATAATAAGTCAATGATATTCAAAAACACCATACACTAAGTAATCAAAAGAATACCCTCCCTACGCACACATACACATTCTTTTACAGTAATGCATATATATATCGTGTGGTATCTCGCTGGCTCACTATTACAAGGTTCTATGTTATATTCGATGTGCAAATTTAATGAATAAATCTTTCCTAGCCGAATTTCTGCTACGGCGTCGAACTCAACGCAGATCAGCCACGCAGGAGATATTATAGTGCACAAGTGTGTAATACACAAGCACTCTCTGTTCCTTCTCATAGTCTGGTGAGACGACAATCCGATATGACCGGAGGGATCAGGCGCAGGACCAACGGTTGTACGTGCTTTCCGAGGCACTTGGGTATCACACCGCCAACTTCCTAACTCCGAGCTGCGACTGAGTAATTTTTAAGATGGAAAAACCCAGTCAGAAATATTTTTTTGGCCCGACTTAGGATTCGATCCTAGGACCTCAGCGCCATAATCGTATTCATACCGCGTACGCATTACAACTATGCCACCGAGGCCGTCGATGTGCAAATCTATATATAAAAGAAAGTGGTGTTAGTTACACTATTTATAACTCGAGAACGGATGAACCGATTTAGCTGAAAATTGGTGGAGAGGTATTAGAACTAGGAGACGGACATAGGATACTTTTTTATCCCGTTCCCACGGGAACGGGACGTGACATAAGACGTGGTATAAGAAAGCAAATTTTGGCATGGTGGTAGTATAAGACCCTGGGAAGGTTATAGGCTACTATCCCGGGATAATATATAGTGGGACTTTTATCCCGGAAAACTCCTTCACGCGGGCGAAGCCGCGAGCAAAAGCTAGTTATATATATCACACGATTGTCTTTTGTGAAATATCCAATAATTACGAAATATAAATCTAGCGGTTAAGAAGTCGCGCCTGTAGAGGAACAGATGGTTGCGTTCCTCTATGGAAAGGAAAGATTCTCAGTCAGGCAGATGTTGCTTGTGACCGGCCGCGGCGTCTCCGACGGTTCCTATTCGGAGGTATATATACTGCGTGTCGCGCAAATCATGCTACCGCATTTTAGTATTGGCCACTGCCATCTAGTGTTGCTATTCGGCGTTACTTCCTACTTGTCAATATCACTGACAGATGAGAGGTTAGGTATTCTAATTATCTATTTCATGTTTGAAACGGTGGAGACATTTATAAAAGTAGAAGAAGTATTTCATTTTGTCCCAGTGATGATTTGATACCGCCACATAAATAAAGTAGGGAACCATTAATTATTGTATTAAAAATGTTACAAATAATTTAATCTCCTTTCCAACATAAATAGGACCTTGTCATAGTGAGTCAACAACATGTAAATTGTATATAAACCAGCACGAACTAAAGGCAGCTAGTGTTTGTTTTCAAGCGTCCAATCGTCCCAATTGGAACAATTTTGTGTCTTCAGATAGCGCGTCCTAATGACAAATCTATAGTTTTTAAATATCAATGGTAATACTATAATACAATAAGACGAAACCGTTTATAAAAAATCTAAACTGTGATGGACATAAACTTGCACGCTAGTGATCCCACCGCACCTGATGGTAGTTGAGTGTGGTCCAATAAAATGTCGACTGACGAGAGATGATTACCCCTCAGTCGACACAATTATGCCTGTTGGAATATACACAGGCTGATCACAGAACGCGACACTTACGTAGGCCACTGTGGTGGGTTTTAACACCTCGTGTATTAGAGAAATCAGAGACGCTGCAAATTTTAGTAGATTTTTTTTGTATATTTTTATTCGAGCGAACTAACCACCGCACTTAGTAAAAGTTGCTTCCACATAATTATCGCTTGAGAGACGATCATTTCTCGCTATGCCGGCCCGAGGCCTTAAACAAATTGCAATCGCTAATCAGTCCTCTATTTAGTTTTTTCTTATCTATTCGTTTGACTTTGATCATGTAACGTATTGCTAATATATGCTATTAAAAGGTCCTATGTTCATTTTAACTTATATCGGAAATCAAGAAAATATTTTTTGGTAAAAACTATGACATTAATTCGTGGTTCCTCCTTCATTTATCAGGATTATTAAAATTTTACTAAAAAAGACAAAAAATCATATCAACTCTTGAAAGGCAATCATAACTTTTTTTTATCTAAGCGACAGTGAGTTAATTTTTGAGTAGAGTGTTTTAAAGTTTTTATTTTAATATGAAAATTCATAACAATTCAACTTTTTATTTTATAAAGATATAGTCTACTGATATTAAAATTATCCTAGACCTACAAAACCTAGATCAAATAATGGAGAAAAATATGGCGATACTAAATATTTATATAATTCATGTTTTGTATTTTTGTCGCTTAGATATGATTACATTTCAAGCATCGATGTGATATGAAATTCAATTTGTGCAATGAAATATTACATAGAACCTTGTCATAGTGAGCCAGCTATATTAATACAGTACATTTTTTGTTTTCTTTTAACGTTTGTAGAAAATCATTATGTTTAAGGCCTCTGTTCGGTTCATAAGGTGATACCTCAACACTACTCAAGGCCACTAAAGCGAGTTTTAAAAGTTGCCGCTATCAAGGACCATTAGCAACTAATTTCAAAATGTTTATAAACGGTTTCGTCGGCCATTAGGTGAACTTAAAATATCTACCCTCAATCATTAGTAAAGCTTGTTAGTTATATATTTACATATACCATAATACCGTTATTTTGAAATAACGTTAAAAATAATTCGTTATTTTTACGCTATCGCTTAATTATTAACGTTATAAATCGTCGTTATTATATAACGTAAGCCTTTTGTGGATTAATTTTATTCCTTGTTGTCCAGCTAGCTTAATTTTTATATGATTCATTATTATTTTCAAGAATACATAGACATTCTTTTTTAACTGAATATAGAAAATGTAATATGATCTTAAACTGATAACTGATTAGGTTTAAATTTGTATGTAGGTTATTAAAATCCAAACCGATCCGCTAGTGATGGTTATCCCTTGAAAGTTTACACATATCTGCCCATTTAAAACCATATACAGGATTATTTTGACATTGCGTTACTAAATGAAACCACATACTCCTCTTCACCTTTGCTGACATTGAGCCAAAAATCATCCATTAATACCGAATATTATCACCAAAAGACCTGTTATTAGTTTTATGATTTTTCGATCATTTTGTAGTTTAATGCGAATGTGGCGTCTGTGAGTGTATTTCTGACTGAAAGTATGATGTTGCTGCGACGAATATTCTTCGAATTTTAATAGTGGCATTAAGGCGCGTAAAATTAAAATTACCTTTTTATTTTGTTCGAAACTTACACTTATTTATTTTACATCTACAGCTCAAGTAACTTATTTCCAATACTTTTTATTAATATTTATTTTGTTCGAAACTTACACTTATTTATTTTACATCTACAGCTCAAGTAACTTATTTCCAATACTTTTTATTAATATTTATTTTGTTCGAAACTTACACTTATTTATTTTACATCTACAGCTCAAGTAACTTATTGTAGTGTTATTTCCAAGTAGATAAGTATGTGGTTTCATTTAGTATCGCAACGTCAAAATGACCCTGTATACTCAGGCCGATCGCGTAGCCCGAGAGAATTACGTGGGCTATCATGGCGAGCTTTACATCTCGAATACAATCGCTATTTAGGTGGATAGCAATATCCTAGCACTAACAAATCAAGCCAATTTTATATATCCATTCAATGCCATATGTAATTAATCGATTTAGTTCATTATTTATAAATAATTCCAATGAAAAAACTATTTCGAAGATACAAATAAATACATAATATGTTTCGTATACTTTATTTTTTTATCTAAAACGCGGTAAGGTAATTTAAACTTTATTACTTCGATAATAAAACCGCAAATTCTAAACTACATTACCAATATCATGTTCCAATACTAAACACTAAATACATGTTAATAGCTCATACAAAACAACGCATAATCACTTTCGTTATAACAATAACTATAACGTTATCAACTGCTACAAAAAAAAACGTTACTCAACTTGTAATGTATTTTTGAAAATGAAACTTTTTAATGAGTGCTTGTTAAGGAAAGTGATTATTTGAAACTAAAAATGAAAAATGTTAGTGTGTGAGTTAGAGTTATACCACTTTATACCAAGACATATACTAAAAAATACTTTCATGCATTAATATATTAATTCAAAGAGAATAAGAACTAAGTCCTTAGAAAACTCAAAGATGTTTTTTTTTATTGCTTTTGAATGACGAGACGAGCTTGCCGTTCGCCTGATGGTAAACGATACGAACGCTCATAAACAGTAAAAACACCAACACCTTGAATCACAAAGAATTGTTTGGTATTCCACTGTGCTCGCCATCTTGAGACATGACATGTTAATTATTATGTCCAGTAGTTACACTGACTATAATGCCAAACCGGAAGACAACAGTGACTACACACTGCTTGACAGAAATAGACATTGCGGTGGTACATACCCAGACAGACTCTCACATATGAGAGAACTACCACCAGTAAACTTAGAGAACAGGCAAGACGTAAAGTATCATACCGAGGAATTCATCCTCATTATGCCTGCAATAATAAGTTCTATTTAATAGAAGGGCAATTTAACATTATTTATCGGATTTAGAGTGTCAGTACCTTGCTATTTTAATTACATGACTTTGTGTAGCACTGCTTTGTCATCTAAAGATAATTGATGTCTCAATGGCTAAACTTGGTTCATTTATGATTCAACTTATAAAAAGTGGTATAACACATGAAGTTATGAATGAGAGAAGCGGCATAGCAAATGTAAAAGCGAACAGACAAAATAACGAATACAAGCTACAATAACTAACCTGTAACGGTAACGATTGTAACGGTTAAAAATATAACGACTATGTTTCTTTTTTCTGGAGGTTGCCTAATTTTTTTCATTTTATTATTAATCGAGTGAACAATTGCAAAGTATTTACAATATGTTGTAAAATGATATGTTTCTCTTAGTGAAAGTCCTGTAGGAAAGATATTTAAAAATTAATTCTAATGAAAACTAAGAAATTTAGAAAAAACTGAAGTATACTGAAATAAAAATTACCAACATCATATTGTACAGGAACTTCACATACTTATAAATTTTTTTTCAATAAAAAAAAATATAGTCTTTATACTCCATTAAAACAACCGTTACAACCGATAAAGCACAGAACAAAACAAACAACGCACAATACCACAAAAATAACGTTAAAAATAACAGTTATTTCCAACGTTACCAAATAACAAAAAAATAATGAAATCGCTTACTTTGCCGCAATGACTTCATGTCACCAGCAATGAGTTCCATTCGTGTGAAAAAGTTCCAAAAATCACATAAAACAATGTAGTTCTTTTTTTATCGTTTCATTCTCAAAAAACACATCACAGTGAAGGAAAAATCAAAAAAACATAAATTTATTCGCACACCATATTCACTACTGTTGTTTAAAAATAGCCATAAAAAGCTATATCGTTATCAATTGTATAACGGTTTTTTTCAGTTACTAACAATAACGAGTATCGCGAATTACAGGTTTAAAGTTGACAGTTGGACGGCATTCCGTATTCGAAATTAAAAACGTTATAACACGAGCGGCAAATAGACAATATCACAACGAAAATCAATCTTATGTCCGTAATAACAAAGCTGGTATTAAAATACCAAAACAATTCGCTATTTGGGGCCGAGCCATGCTATTTTAATATCAGTCGTATATCAAAAGACAAAAGATTGTGTTTCAATTGTCACTGATTCGGTCTTTTTGCCGCCCTTTTAGCACTATTATATGCCAACTGTCATTTCGTTTCATAGATTAAAAATCATTAAAATATTTCATTACGCGTTGAAAATGTAATATATTTTTAGTTAATATATAATAACACGTTATCACAAATTGATTATACGTTTTTAAAACACGTTTTTTTTTATAACGAATCGCCGAAATCTTAGTCTAATTAATTTGTATCGAAACTAATCCAGGCATGGATCCAGGATAGTAATACGGGAGGGGTCAAAACCCTCATATTAGTGGTTGAAAGGCTAATTAAGTTAAATGATACTTTTTTCGACACTAAGTTACAAGTCATACATTTTTAAAATCAGCTATTTTCTCTATGTTTTTTTAACCTAGTTAAACTTTTTAGAAAAAAAAAATGTCGCTTTAGTCAATTAGCCTTTTAACCATAGATAAATCGTGGTTTTTATTATTACAAACAACATAATTAATACCGTTAAAAAAAATTAAAAACTGTGTCAACGTATTGTGAAACTAATAAATAAATCAACAATATCTCAATTCCATTCGCAAATGTTTTCTTAAACTATACATGGCTGTATAGGTGATTGGCTTGAATAATATAACCAATTGTACAACCTCTTTACTATACATGGCTGAATAAGAGACTGGCTTGAATGATATGACCAATTGTGCAACCTCTCTGCCATTATTTTTTTTTCTAGCAGAGATGGCGAACCTTCAGTACACGACGTAATTGATCATGCCAAGAATAATCGAGCACTTATGTCGAACAAAACATTAGAATGTATTTTGTCATCTCTAGAATGTTAAATTGTTGTATGCTATTATAGCGGGTCATAGCTGCACTGTAATATAAATGTATAACACCTTAATCCTACCTGTGTACCACAATAAATATAATTTGAATCTGAAAAACAACTAAAAAAAGTCAGAAAAGAGACGTCTAAACTGCATCCTGAATGACCAAGTTATTTTTTTTACAAATGGCTCATGAACAAATAAATCCTCGTTATCAGTATTGTATCTTAATCAATATTGTATGTTCAAAAATAATTATTAATTAATTATTATCAGACTGGGAGGTAACGCCCCCCGAGCCTTACCTGCGCTCCGTCCTCGTCTTCCTCTGGCTCTTTGTATTTCCTGACCATATGCTCCTCTACTGGCTGGAACAGCAGCGCGGCAGCCCACACGTTCAGCATCAAACCTCCAAGAATGAACACCGCGCCTCTGAGGAAACATGAATATAGCATCTAAGATTAGGGCACCGGACTCATTTTTGTTCTATACTATTATCAAATCTATCTATATTTCTATATTTTTTTTATTTTTTTTTTTATTTATTTATTTCTCTCTTTGAAATATTACATGTATATTTAAATACAAGTATATCAAATATTTACGTTATATACATTATAACAAAAAGAATTATTATAATCCGGTAAAAAATCAACAAGTTATAAGTATGAATTTCGGTGGAAGAGGTAAGTAACAAGAAACAGAAAAGAGGCGCAATACGCGCATGTGACGTCATTGGGAAGTACTACACGTGCGAAAGAAAGAGATGAAGCGATATCCCCACAACGCGCCCTTACGCACGTTGCAATATTTGAAATATGAATTACTGGCTCATTTTTTTACCAATTTTAATTCAGTTTTCTCAGTAGGGTTTCTTTTTCGTATTAATAACCATTACATATGGAATAATGTACAAAATCAAGCATAGGACGGTCACCTATTGTACGTTTACTGATAGGTCTCTCATATGTGAGAGTTCCGGGGTAGACACCACCGCAATGTCTATTTCTGTCAAGCAGTTGTGTGTAGTCACTGTTGGGTTCCAGTGGCGAAGCGTCCATACAAGCCGATTCCTACCGGGTTACCTTTTGTAAATTAATATAAAATAATTTAAATGAAAAACATAACTATATAACTAGAATAATAATAGTATTTTCAAACAAGTCATCCTATACCTACTTATTTCATTAAATCAATACTTCAACGATTACGGTACATAGTTCATATTATCAATTCGTTAAATCGTAACTCGCGCGCAGTGCTCGCGCCTTATAGTGTTCGAAGTGAACCCGATCGCGCATAGCTTCCCTCGCGATATTGTTGTCTCTTTCACACGCAGCGCGGTGTCTTTGTCTAATCTTTTGGAAGTGACGTAAAAATACATGTGTGCGTGCGTGTCTGTGTACTTCAGGGTAACCCGAGAATTTGCAGCTTAATGTTGGGCCATTGGCGCGCATTTTTTTAATAATTTAGAATGTATAATTAATGGTTGTGTATAGTGTGGGTTATAAATTTTGGTGGGCTCTTTTAGATAAGTACCTATGTTCAAAATATGTGATTATTTGTTAAATTTAGAGTTTAGAAATAATGTTTATGTTAGAAGGAAATTATTATGTATTATGATATTTTACTGATTTTAATTTATTGTGAACAGCGTATTACATGTTAACTGTAGAAAAAAATATTCTCCTCGGGTTACCTTTTGAAAAATTTCACCCTTCGCCACTGTTGGGTTCTAGTTTGAACATTACAATGTTAATTATGTCCAATGTTAATTATGTCCAGTAGTTACACTGGCTACAGCCAGTGTAACTACTGGACATAATTAACATCTCATGTCTCTGGCGAACGCTGAATACTTTATATAAATATAAACAATACTTTATAATTCAAAGTGTTGGTTTTTCTACTGATTGTGAGTAGTATCGCTTCAAGCGAACGGCAAGCTCGTCTCGTCATTTAAATCAATAAAAAAGACTACACTACTGCTTGACGGCAGAAGTAAACATTTGTACCTTGTACCTACCCAAGCGGACTCTCACATATGATAGACCTACCAGTGAAAGCAACGGTCTCGACGTTCAAAGCAATAAAAATGAGCAATTAAAACAATAGAAGCGAGTGCATCTTGCGTGGGCGTCGTCGAACGCGTAGCTGCGCTTACGCATCGATGACGGAGTGAGTATACATACATACATCACGCCACATCTACGTCACCGATCATACGATGTTGCGCGTTCAGTCGGGCGAGTGACTTGTTTACTCGCTATAGCGCAAAATAAATACTTACTTATACCCGTAAGTCTCTATGAGATATCTTAGTAGCGGCGGCAGGATAATGCTCCCGAAGGCGGAGCCCGACATGCATATCCCGTTGGCGAGGCCTCGGAGACGCACGAAGTATGACGTCACTATGTACACTGTGGGAGGGAACGCCAGCCCGGCGCCCGTGCCCACCATCGCGCCGAAACTGGGGATGAAGACGATCAAATGTTCAAAAGTTTGTAAGACCAGCAAGAATAGGGCATAATAAACATGAGACGATGGTCCGTATCGTTAAATTAAGATTGTATTAAAGGTAAAAAAAAAATTTTTTTGCAAAAATTTTGTGTGTGGTAAAACATTTTTTTATTTTGTACATTCATTGACAGTGTTTCTTATAGTTTGGGTAATTTTTTTTTATATTTTTTTTTATAAAAACATATTTACATTAAAACCGGTTGTAGCGACTTCGGTTACAACGAAGTATCAGTAATATTTTTGTTTTATTTTGTACATATTTCATTATCACTATTTTTGTTTGTAGTTGTATATTTTTTTATAAAGAAAAAAATAAACACTGTAAAAACCGGTTGTATCGACTTCGGTTATAACGACTAAATATCAAGGTGCCAAGAACACGTATAGTAAATTAGTACCGTTTATAGCAATTATCAGATATAGCGTCTAAATTAGGTGGTCCCTACAATGTCGTTATAACCGGTATCAGCTGTACTTTATATTAAAAATAAAAAGGGCTCACCTAAAATACAAATAATATATAGAAAACGCGAAGCTGCTGAATATCATTCCGAACGCTGCGAATGTGCCGCCGATGAGCGTCACCGTCCTGTACGACCACTTCACTGACAGGATTGACGATAATGGACCTGGAAACATTTTAGGTTATGTACAGGGGGGTATTTAAAATGGTGATATGGAGGGTCAAACTCCCAGCGTTATAAATTTTTAATTAAAAAGTAATTATCTGAAACTAGGAATTATGCACTAGGCCAGCGTGGACTAAGGCCTAATCCCTCTCAGTAGTAGAAGAGGCCCGTGCTCAGCAGTGGGACAGTATATAATACAAGGCTGATATTATATGTCTCTTTCTATTTCCCGTTTTTATATCCATCCCATGGTTGTCTGGAAGACATTGCCTAGAGCGATAAGATCGCCATTTGTGCATGTGCCTTTTCTCTCTCTAGTCATCTTTGTATATTTTATTTCTGTTTGGTACAATAAAGAGTAATAAATAAATAATATTAATATTAAACAACGGCGATAGCCTAGTTGGGTGTGGAACGGACTGCCAAGACGAGTGTCCGCAGGTTCAAATCCCAAGGGCACACACCTCTGACTTTTCTAAAAAATCATGTGTGTATTCTTTGTGAATTATCGCTTGCTTTAACGGTGGAGGAAAACATCGTGAGGAAACCTGCACATTTGAGAAGTTCTCTACAGGAATTTTGATGTGTGAAGTCTACCAATCCGCACTACAGCGTGGTGGACTAAGGCCTAACTCTCAGTAGTAGAAGAGGCCCGTGCAGTGGTACAGTATATAAAACAGGGCTGATATTATTATTTACTAGTATAACTGAGCCACACTCACCCAAACTACTGTACAGGAAGTAGCACAGCGCCACCATGCCGGACGCGGCCGCGGTGCTCGACTCGAACACATCGTTGAACTCCACCATTAACACTCCGAAGGATTTGATGGTGCCGGGTATCAAGATGTTCACTAGAGTCGCTCCTGGAATGATACGGGAGTATATGCAGTAATCTCGAGAATATGGGAGAACATTAAGGCAGGTTGAAGTTAGTCTTTTGCTGGTGGTAAGTCTTTCATATATGATTTTTTATGTTTGCGCGAATGTTAGACATTTAAATTGAACTATTTTCAGTTCTCCCCCGTGACCATGAAGGCTCCAAAGTCTTCGAAACGTCGGGAGAAAAGTAAAATAGTTTAAGTTAAATCTCTCATATATGAGTCAGCAGCAGTCAAGCAGCTGTGTGTAGTTACTGTTGTATTCCGGTTTGAAGGACATTGTAGAAAATGTAACTACTGGACATAAGACTTAACATCTCATGTCTCAGGATGGCGAGCGCAGTGGAATACCAAACAATACTTTGTGATTCACAGTGTTGGTGTTTCTACTGTTTATGGATCGTATCGCTTACCATCAGGCGAACGGCAAGCTTATCACGTCATTCAAGCAGCAATAAAAAAAGTTACATGACCCGTTCTCTGCATCTGTCGCCAGTAATTATGACTTTGTCCATACTCGCGACACCAACAAACCTTTAAACCCTTCTCACCCACCACAACTCCTGTAAGCCAGGATCATCAGTAGCACGCATAAAGACACCGAGCGGTGAAGCTCGGCGAGTCTTTGAGAACACTAATCAGTCACTCCCAACGAAATTAATCAAATAGTAGGATAGGTTTTTTTTTATTTTTTAAACTGACCATACGTTTGTTAGCCTGGCAAGGGCCGGCTTATACAAACACACCGAACTTTTTGTGAACGCTTTAAGCGCTCGCATCCCAAAGATAGGGAGGAGTTGGAAATATAACGTAAATCCCATTGGTCCGTTAAATATACACAGGTAAAACAAATTTGAGGTCAATGGCGTTGACTACATTTGATCTGGAAACACTACAATATTTAAAAGATGAAAACAATGCTTTAGAATCCTTGGACAGATGTCCAAATATAAAAAAAAACTCTACCTTAATTATTTAAGTGTTATCACCTGCTTACCAAGTTCTGAGCCTCTTGAACGACTATTTTCATTCGGTGGAATGGTTATGAGAATTTTTAAGCATAATCAAAAACAAAATTGCATCAGTAAAAATATTTTTCAATCACAATATTTAAATATGATAAGATTTAGTTTGTCGTAATCAGTAATTTTTAAACAACTTCCATTTATTTCCTATTATACATAAAATTTAAATGTTCTAGAGATGTTTTAAACAGAGACGTAGTTGTACTATAATTAAAAAAATATAATTCTAGTAGTTAATCTAATCTGTTTCAACAATAATATCAAATGTTGTATTCACCTACGATGAAAGTACACAAAGTCCAAAGTAGAAGTGTTGTTAGTTAAATATATTTTATAGTATATGTGAAACAGTTGATGGTGTACCTAAATAAATAAAAGTCCAGTAATTACGCTGGCTATGTTTTAATAAGAAATGAAACTTAACATCCCTACGCACTTTTGTACTGAAGAGAAATTATTAGAACTGCCCAGGAGAAATTCTGAATTTGGCCCTGTAGAGCAAAAGCTGAATACGCACATGGTTTTATTGAATGAGCATAATATTTAACGAGGGTGTTGCCCCCATATTACTTTAAAGCTCATCTAACACATTTCGTTTTAACCAGGTTGTCTTCGTATTAACCGTGTCACACTACAATAAACATAACCAGCTTAACTACGGAAACGCACCATCACCACTAGTCATCGAGAGGTAATATTATTTAAATTTATGTAAGTTAAGTAACACCTACAATTTACATAATAAATGATTTACGTTCGCATTAAACGAGTTTCGTATTACGCGTTATAATTTCATATTAACCGGTTTCATTTCGTATTAACCGTTCCGCACTACAAGAAACAAAGTCCAGATTTACAGGAACGCACCATCACCACTTGCCGTTAGTAAGCAATATTTTTTAAATATATTTAGAGCTAAGAAACTCCTACGATAGTCGTAAGCGGTTTATATTAGAATTAAGCGAGTTACGTATTACGCGTTATAATTTCGTATTAACCGGTTTCATTTCGTATTAACCGTACCGCAGTACAAGGAACAAAGTCCCGTTTACCTACGAGAACGCACCATCCCCACTTACCGTTAGGGGACAATATTTTTTAAATTTATGTAAAGCTAAGGAAACACCTAAAATTTTCATAAAAAATTATTTACGTTCGCTTTAAACGAATTTCGTATTACGCGTTATAATTTTATATTAACCGGTTTCATTACGTATTAACCGTACCGCAGTACAAGGAACAAAGTCCCGTTTACCTACGAGAACGCACCATCCCCACTTGCCGTCCGGGGGCACCATCTGCCAGTCGCGCTCCGGCGCCGGGCCGATGGTGAACCTGCCAGCGCCGACCGTCGCGCCATCATCCTCAGGGAGTTTCACTGGAAAGAGAGAAATTACATTTAAAATATATATTTTTTTAGATAATTCATAAAGCTGGCGTCCACTAGCCGCGCCGAGCCTCATCATACAGAAATTACATTAAAAAAAAACAGAAATTTAATTCTTAAAGCCAGCGTCCACTAGCCGCGCCGAGCCTCGTCGAATAGAAATTACATTAAAAAAACATTGTTAACATCCTGTATATTATAAATGCGAAAATTTGTGAGGATGGATGTATGTTTGTTCCACTTTCACGAAAAAACTAATGAACGGATTTGGATGAAACTTTACAGTTATATTAGTTATACATCAGAATAACACATAGGCTACAATTTATAACGATTTTGTGTAATTTGGTCATAATATAAAGATACATATCAAGTGAGTTGGAAAAAAAAATCCCAGAAAACTCCTTCACGCGGGCGAAGCCGCGAACAAAAATTCATAAAGCCAGCGTCCACTAAACACTCGTAGCCTCATCCAATCAAGTTAATTCTGCTATCCTAACTAACGGCGTCCACCAAGAACCGAGTTGACACACCGCGTACACAAAGAAACGTGATTCGGCACGTCACCACCGCTGTAATCGACGCACGCGCATTAAAAGTACACACAAAACCCCTAAATTTTAATGCTTTACAAATAAACCACGATCTATTACCGAATACCCCAATTCATATGCCATCTAAGCCACCCTGCTAAGTCTGACGCGTAAGCGCGAGGCACCAGGCGATCCCCCCCCCCCCTCCACCGCGTCCTCAGTAATAACCGTCCAAAAAAAACTCCACCGCGTCCTCAGTAATAACCTCCCAAAAAAAACTTACTATCAGCACGTCAATCGAAAACCTCCCTTTTCGACAGCAAACAACACCAATAACAGACTGCCCCCAGTAACTTCGAGAAACATCTAGACGCAACGCAATCACCGATAAAGAGACTCGACTGTCCCCGGTTACTTCGAGAAACTTCGAGAAACATCTAGAAACTGACGCAGTGGTGACCCAATGACCCGTCCTGTGAGCTTCTCTGCACCATGAGGGCGGTCACCATTGAACTATATTTATAGATCGCATCTCGCTGTTGGCCTGTTGCCAACCATGGAACTGGAGTGTACACACGGATGGGAATTTCGCCGAACATGTTGCGAAATGTTTATTTATTTATTTAATAAGGAACAAACTTGCTTCGGCAGTATATATACTAAAATTGGAACGATACAACTACTTTTTAGATTTAAGGATATATATGCTGTTATACATGTCCTTAAATCTAAAAAAACATTACGTGTTGACAAATGGCTGATATGCATGCCGCTTACAGGTATACACAACATTCACAAAGTAAATATAATGTGACTGACTAACATTAATACTTAAGAGGAATAAAACAAAAATTTTATAAAAACTTAAACATAATAGGAACTTATAAATAAATAATAAACATTAAACAAAGGCATTAACAATATAAATATTTTTTATAGAGATAAATATTGGAATCTTCAATGAGGAAAATAAAATCTTAAATCACGCCTTAATCACTTAAGGTGTAAGCAGAGGCGCAATCAATGCAATCGTTTGTGGTATTCCGTCCCATGAAGTGAAAGACAGCGAGCCTATCGCCACATTAGGCACACATTCCAGATCCCCAAATTGTTACTTAGAAAAAAAAATATCACATTGCCCGACCCGAGGTTCGAATCCGAGACATCAAAGCGAGAGTCGCACATCGCACATACAACTACGCCACCGAGGCAGTTCCAATCTCGCCATTCAATTGAAAAATGGATTTTTATGAAATTTGGGATGGAGATAGTTTAAGGTTATAGCTTAAGGTCCATTTTTCATACATTTTGTTTCACCTTTAATCTGGGTAACTAAACAAGTATTGACAAGTAAAGAATTTAAATTCACGTCTAGTTAGTTATTAGTTCTCGCAGTTGAAAGAAAAACGTAAAAATAATTAATATGCATGGATATTTCGGCCTTTAAAATTTCGTCGTATTAAATTTTAAATGTATGAAAAATGGACCTTAAGCTATAACCTTAAGACTCTGGGAAAGTTATGGGTTACTTTTTATCTCGAGAAAATATAACGGTACTTTTACTCCGGAAAACTCCTTTACGCGGGAGAAGCCGCGACCAAAAGCTAGTTTAACAGCAAAACAAAAACTAAGACAAACTTAAAATAAACCTAAAAGGCAGTAGCGAAGCATCAATACAACCAGATTCCTACCGGCTTCACTTTTAGATTTCTTTGCGTATGTCTCAGTTTCTGTTTTCTTTTAAATTGGCCGCAATATGTCAAGTAAGGCATTTTTTTGCCTCAGATTAGATGAAAAATAGCACCTATCGCCACTGCTAAAAGGGAAGCCGGTAGGAAGCCCCGGATCTAGGGGGGGGGGCGGCAAGCCAGGACCCGTGCCCGGTGCAGCAAATTCACACTTGGCAGACGCATACACAACTCATGATTAACGCAACTTTGACTACTGAGACGTTCCGTACATTAAACACATTTATTTCCAGCGGGGCGCGAAATGATGACGATGATGACAAAGGTAAAAATATGGTGGTCGGGGGCGGCATTATCCAGATTATGCCCCGCCTCCAAAAAATTCAAAATCCGGGACTGTCAGTAGGAATCGAGTTATATGTACGCTTCCCCAAAAGCGCGTACACTGCTATTTAACAGCACTGTATTATTTGACAAATTACCTTCCTGTATATTTCACATCGATTCAACATTCTTACAATCTTGGAGGTTATATTTCTATTAATATTATTTTACCGCCGAAATCAATATGGTTTTTTGCGCAGGCGCAGCAAAATGAATCCTCTGGAAATGTGCAAGCGGAGTGGAGTAGAGAGAGTGTCGACTAATGAGATTACTCGACAGTCGACACAATTATGCCGACCTGTTTGGAACCGGATCCCGGAACGCGACAGAATTGCGTGGGCTACTATAGGTTTAACTAGAGTTGCCAACACTTCTTCAAGGAAATATAGTATTTTTCAAAAAAAGCTATCATAATATAGCACACTTCATATATATAGGTTCTGCGTACTATATACAAAGCAAACAAAAACAAACACGTATCACTTTTATCTCCGGAGGGGTATGCAGAGGCGCAACCAGGGCACGCGCTTTTCGCCAGCTGTGTTCCATGATGTGATAGGGGCCGATACTGAGCAGAAAAACCCAAACATCACTTTGCCCAGCCCGGGTTTTGAACCTAGGACCTCACAGCGCTACCATACCATTCTATATACTGTTGAAGAAATATATAGTACACAAAAATACTTTTCAACACCTATAGCTAACCAACAATCTTTCATTTTATAAGTAAGACTGTTAATGTTATAGTACGATTAGCAAATCTAGCCGGAGCCGCAAGCAAAAGCTAGTAATGTACTGGTGGTAGATCTCTCATATGTGAGAGTCCGCCTGGGTAGGTACCACAGCAATGTATATTTCACCGTCAAGCGGCGTGTAGTCTGTTGTGTTCCGGTTTGAACACTGTAGCCAGTGTACCTACTGGACATAAGACTTAACATCTCATATCTCAGGCGAGCGCAGTGGAATACCAAACAATACTTTGTAATTCAAGGTGTTGGTGCTTCTACTGTTTATGGATCGTATCGCTTACCATCAGGCGAACGGAAAGCTCGTTTCGTCATCCAATCCGCAATAAAAAAGAAAAAGAAGAGTATGAAACGCACTGTGTATCTTCTTAGTATTGTATGTAAACAATGTTAAGCGGGAACCAAAAAACCTCCTCCTAGCCGAATTACGACCACGGCGGCCAATCTCAACGGAGATCAGCCACGCAGCAGATATCATAATGCACAAGTGTGTGCAATACACAAGCACTCTCTGTTCCTTCACTCTCATAGTTCAGTGAGACGGCAAGCCGACATTACCGGAGAGAGATCAGGCGCAGGACCAACGGCTTTACGTGCTTTCCGAGGCACGGGGGCATCACACCAATTCCTGACTCCGAGCTGTGACTGAGTAATTTTTAAGATGGAAAAATCCAGTCACAATTATTTTGGCCCGACCCGGGATTCGAACCCAGGACCTCAGTGCGGTCGTACTTGTACCGTGTACAATTACAAGTACGCGACCGAAGCAGTCAGTTAAGCGGGAAATAGGATAGGAACACTTGGAAATGTTTTATTTTCCGGGTTTTTGTGTCTTAAAATATATACATTTAGTTTCCGGGAAGACGGTGGAATCCGTTTCCAAATTTCGTCATAATTGTCTTTAAATATAGCTGTACGATAATTTATTAAATGAATCAAAAACTTTGCTTTTAAATATGGATGTATGATTCTTTATTCTATTATCTGTTACAGGAACGAAAAAAAAAAACAAAAAAAAAATATAAGTATAGAAAAAAAAATAAGAATAAAGTAAAATAATTTTTAACTTGCCAAAAATGAAATTTACTATTAGTTAGCGGACCGCATGATTATGATTTCTTTGCCGGAATAATAAAATTATATTTCGTCAATTTAACATTTATTATAGCAGTAGAATTTAAATTAATCAAAAATAACTCCAGTAAGATCGGTACAGTTTTTAAACATATTACTGAACCGAATCGCCTTAGCTGATGTCATTTGCAGATTATACGTTGTGACGTCACCGATTCATTTAATAAAAAACACACATACACACACTAACAGCCTTTATCACAAATTTTGAGAGTGTGTGAATTCTGCCCGCACTACAGCGAGGTGGACTAAGGCCTAATCCCTCTCAATAGTAGAGGAGGCCCGTGCAGCAGTGGACAAGTATATAATACAGGGCTGATATTATTCTTATAAATCTACCCGACAAGCATTAATAATAACAATTCCTTTGCTTTACAACAAAGCAAAAAAAAACATAAATCTCTAGAACCTGTGACGTAGAACGAACTGAGAGTATGAATCATTTGGCACATCACCAATATTAATACAATGTACTACGTAATCTTATTTCTTGGATTTGCTAGCATTTACTCGCCTTTCCGTCCGTGATGTTACCCATCCTTGTAAAAAAATACAGTCGAATTGAGTATCTCCTTTTTTTGAAGTCGGTTAAAAAGTAGCACTCACGCCTTTATCCTCAATGGGATAGGCAGGGGCATTACTAATGCAGTTAGTGCATATACTTTTGCGCCGATTGTATTCCGGCCCATGATAGGAGGAGCCTATGACCACATCAGGCTCAAATGCCCAACTCAACCCAATCCTACTGGTAGGTCTCTCACATGTTAGAGTCCGCATGGATAGATACTAAGGCAACCAAAACGTCAATGTTATAACCTATTTATTCACTTGAACAAATAATTTCACTTATTTGACTAATATTTTTTATTCGCATCCAGGTTTACACTTAGACTCGAGTTCTTATATCATGAGCGCCACTCCGTACACAACCACACGCTGTCAATATTGACCATACTAAAGTCAGAATGGATTGCAATTCAATGCAATTGCACACAGTGAATGTTCGGAACGCCAAATCTAGTACATAGTACATACATATCGATGTTTGAACTAGATAATTGTGAGCGATTTACCGAAGATTATATCAAATACGTGAGTATAATGAACTTGTATTCTCCAACAAATGATACGAGCATGTCGCTCGTTATAAAAAATTTCACCGGTGACGCACGCCCCACACTTTTTCCTTATAGCTTACAGCAGGGGTTTCCAAACTTTTATTTCTCATTGAACATTTTATTTTTAGGTAAAATAATAATAATATCAGCCCTGTATTATATACTTGCCCACTGCACGGGCTTCCTCTACTACTGAGAGGGATTAGACCATACCGTGACGTGACCGGACAGTCCCCACCGTGACCATGAAGGCTGCAAAGTCTTCGAAACGTCGCGAGAAAAATAAAAAACAAAAAACCGCGATAGAATCCGGAAAATTAGTTTAATTTCAATGTCTAACATTCGCGTAAACATAAGAAATCATTACAAATTATTAAATATTTTAGAAACCTACATACATACATAAACCTACTAACATGGGGCGGCGGAAATAAAGTTACCTACACTCATAAAAAATATAAATTCGGCACTGGTCCCACTGCTGCACGGGCTTCTTCTACTACTAAGAGGTTAGACCTTAGTCCGCCACGCTGTAATGCGGGCAGACTTTACACACCCTCGAAATTCCTATAGAGAACTTCTCAGGTATGCAAGTTCCCTCAATATTATCCTTCACCGTTAAAGCAAGCGATAATTCACAAATACACACGTAATTTTAAAAGTCAGAGGTGTGTTTGGGTTTTGAACCTGCGGACATTCGTCTCGAGCCCGTTCCACAACCAACTAGGCTATCGCCACTGTCGTATATCTATACTATTATCTATACTATTATATAAAGCTGAAGAGTTTGTTTGTTTGTTTGTTTGTTTGTTTGTTTGTTTGTTTGTTTGTTTGTTTGTTTGTTTGTTTGTTTGTTTGTTTGAACGCGCTAATCTCAGGAACTACCAGTCCAAATTGAAAAATTCTTTTTGCGTTGGATAGCCCTTTGTTCGTGGAGTGCTATAGGCTATATATCATCACGCTATACCCAATAGGAGCGGGGCAGTAATGGCTAATCTCAGGAACTACCGGTCCAAACTGAAAAATTCTTTTTGTGTTGGATAGCCCTTTATTCGTGGAGTGCTATAGGCTATATATCATCACGCTATGACCAATAGGAGCGGAGCAGTAATGACTAATCTCAGGAACTACCGGTTCGAACTGAAAAATTCTTTTTGTGTTGGATAGCTCTTTATTAGTGTAGTGCTATAGGCTATATATCATCACGCTATGACCAATAGGAGCGGATCAGTAATGGCTAATCTCAGGAACTACCGGTTCAAACTGAAAAAATATTTTTGTGTTGGATAGTTCTTTGTTCATGGAGTACTATGGGGTATATATCATCACGCTATGACCAATAAGAGCGGAGCAGTAATGGCTAATCTCAGGAACTATCAGATCGATCTGAAAAAAATATTTTTGTGTTGGATAGCACTTTGTTCCTGGAGTGCTATAGGCTATATATCATCACGCTATGACTAATAGGAGCGGAGCAGTAATGGCTAATCTCAGGAACTACCGTGTTTGAACTGAAAAAATCTTTTTGTGTTGGATAGCCCTTTGTTCCTGGAGTGCTATAGGCTATATATCATCACGCTATGACCAATCGGAGCGGAGCAGTAATGAAACATGTTGCAAAAACGGGGAAAAATTATTAGTTTTGAGAGCTTCCGTTGCGTGCGCTGCGTAAACGGTTAAAGTTATGCAACAATGATGTATGACGGGATTATTCCTCTTAAAAAGTTCTAAAAAAATATATTATAATACAAAGTCCCCCGCTGCATCTGTCTGCCTGAACGTGTTAAACTCAAAAACTACTCAACGTATTAAGATGAAATTTGGTATGGAGACAGTTTGAGAGGCTCCTGGGAAACTACTACTTTTATAACGGAAAACTTTAGCCTGAAAAACTGTATAACGCGGGCGGAGCCGCGGGCAAAAGCTAGTCTATATATAAAAATGAATCCACATTTCCCTTGGTCACGCCATCACGCGTGAACGGCTGGAATTTCACTATTTTTTTTTGTTGTTTATTATTGTCAGAAGGTTCTTATGAAAGAAAAAAAAACAAAAAATTACGCGGAAAATTAGAAAATTTAAGAAAACGACAATATTAATTTTATATAACTGTCAATTGTTTGAAATAACTGTCAGCGATTGACAATGCGCGCGTGCATACATAGTTCAGACGGGACAACGTCTGTCGGGTCAACTAGTTAATATAAATTGCTCACCAATATCATCACTATCCATCACCACATAACCTCACATCACCCGAGCCGTTCGCAACATTTAACACAATGAAGTGATTATAGTATCGCGTGTTGGTTTAATGATTTGGACCTTCGATGCATTGTGCATCAGATTTCTCAAAACAATATGGGGGGGATGATCTGTTATGCTCATGCTTGGAGGGAGTAACCAGATCATACTAGTATAGTTAATTACGTAAATGCTGAACAATGATTTATGTTTGCGCCAATGTTAGACATTGATTTTTTATTGCTCTGAATGACGCGACGAGCTTGCCATTCGGCTGATGGTAAGCGATACGAATAAACAGCAGAAACACCAACATCTTGAATTGCAAAGTATTGTTTGGTATTCCATTCTCGCCATCCTGAGACATGAGATGATAATTATTATGTCCAGTAGTTACATTGGCTATAACGTCCTTCAAACCGGAACACAACAGTGACTACACACAGCTTGGCAGCAGAAATAGACATTGCAGTGTACCTACCCAGGTGGACTCTCACATATGAGAGACCTACCACCAGTCTATGATATTATTTCCGAACACAAAGTAATAATAATTATTTGAAACGTAGCAACTAACTGCAATGCATTAGACGCAAGCCACTCACTTAACAACAACTTTTACACTACTATTTAGCATAAAGTTACAAAATAAGGAAACACTCACATCTTTTAATCCTTTTATATCTAGGTTTAGGCATTTCACAAGCACTAAACACTTTAAAACCTAAAAAATATCACGAGAACCGAACACCACGAAAAACTATTACTAAAGAAAGACATTGTGGGTCGAATGACTCCAAATAACCGTCGATGTACCCTCAAATATTTATTACTAGTTGACCCGACAGACGTTGACCCGTCTTAACTATGAATTCAGTCAATCGCTGACAGTTACTTCAAACAATTGACTGTTATATAGAATTAATATTTATTAAGTTTTCTTAAATTGTCTTATTTTCCGCGCAATTTTATGAATTTTTTCTTTCATAACAACTTTCTCCTGACAATAACAAACACAACAACAAAAAAATTGTGAAATCGGTCCAGCCGTTCACGCGCGATGGCGTGACCAAGGGAAATAGGGATTAATTTTTATATATATATAGATTAAAGATTAATATGACTTTTTTTTACGTCGATGTCGTTTTGCGTATGTGATATGACTGCTTTGTTGAGATGTCGCGTTCGTTCCCGAGTCGGGTAGTGTGGGTTGTTTTTGACTTATAGAAGTGTGGCATAAATGAAATTTGTTGCAAAAACGGGGAAAATTTATTAATTTTGAGAGATTCCGTCGCGGACGCTGCGTAAACGGTTAAAGTTGCCCAACAATCATTTATGACGGACATGTTCCTTTTAAAAAGTTTTAAAAACTCACTACATAGTATAAAACAAAGTCGCTTTCTCTGTCCCTATGTATGCTTAAATCTTTAAAACTACGCAACGGATTTTGATGCGGTTTTTTTTAATAGATAGAGTGATTCAAGAGGTATATATTATAAACCAAAATCGCTGCATCTGCCTGCCTGTCTGAATGCGATATACTCAAAAATTACCAACAGATTTTGATCAAATTTGGTATGGAGATAGTTTGAGACCCTGGGAAGCAGTTTATGAGTGTAGGCCACTTTATTTCCGCCGCCCCATGTAGATAGGTTTATGTATGTAGGTTTCTAAAATACTTAATAAATTTCCATTTGTTTGCATTATGGAAAGCACTAAAGTTAAATAAACGAATGATTAATTATATCAAGTAAGCGTCCTCTGAAATCTGCCGGGTCTAAGAGGCTGCCGCCCATAGGCAGCGGCCTATACGGCCTATTTACAAATCCAGGACTGCTAGGAAGGACATAGGCTACTTTCTATCCCGAGTTAGCGTCAGCGTCTGTGTGAAATGCTTTTCCAGGACAAACGTCCCGCTATATATTATCCCGGGATTTTTAGGAAATACTATTGAAATAAACCAAAGACATTAAACTATATACTTAGTTAGTTATAAAACGAACATCAGGGCCAAATTTTTGCTCCAAAAGACCAATTGGTCATAAGTCTTGTTTGAAATGTCATAGCGTTCTCAGATATTAATACGAAAATAATATATTTACAGAAAATATGCAAATTTTTGCATTAAAAACGTCCAAATCATGATATGGAAAAAATATGAAGTATTTTACATTGATGTTTTGCTATTACTGTAGATTGAGTAACCATCACATGAGCGCAAAATAAAGCGGCGATAGCCTAGTTAGTTGTGAAACGGACTGCCGAGACGAATGTCCGTAGGTTCAAATCCCAAGGGCACACACCTCTGACTTTTCTAAAAAAAATATGTGTATTCTTTGTGAATTATCGCTTGCTTTAACGGTGAAGGAAAACATCGTGAGGAAACCTGCACACCTGAGAAGTTCTCTATAGGAATTTTGAGGGTGTGTGAAGTATGCCCGCACTACAGCGTGGACTAAGGACTATTCTCAGTAGTAGAAGAAGCCCGTGCAGTGGGACAGTATATAATACAGGGCTGATATTATATATCGTATAAGCGCAAAATGTTTGTATGACAACCTTCCCAATGTCCGCTCTATATAATCTTAGAACTATTTGATATAAACGTATTATTGTCAACAATTCACACACAATTTAAAGACCTTATCTGTTATCACGTAGTTATCAGAAATGTCTTATTACTACACGATTAGCGAGTAAATCACGAGATTATTTTACTTTTTTTTTTATTGCTTTAAATGATGACACGAGCTTGCCGTTTGCCTGTTGGTAAGCGCTACGAGTAGAATGAGATGTTAAGTCTTATGTCCAGTAGTTACACTGGCTACAATGTTCAAACCGGAACACAACAGTGACTACACACTGCTGCTTGGCAGAAATATACATTGCGGTGGTACCTACCCAGGCGGACTCTCTAATAAGACTTAACATCTCATGTCTCGGACGAGCGCAGTGGAATACCAAACAATACTTTGTAATTCAAGGTGTTGGTGTTTCTACTGTTTATTCGTATCGCTTACCATCAGGCGAACGGCAAGCTGGTCTCGTCATTCAAATTAGCAAGCCGGCATAACTGTACCATCCGGGGACATTTAACACTCTCCGGTCATGTTTTCGGACATCTATTCACATACCACGTCCAGTGAGGCAATTTTACCATATATAATAATAATATCAGCCCTGTATTATATACTTGCCCACTGCTACACGGGCCTCTACTACTGAGAGGGATTAGGCCTTAGTCCACCACGCTGTAGTGCGGATTGGTAGACTTCACACACCCTCGAAATTCCTATAGAGAACTTCTCAGGTATGCAGGTTTCCTCACGATGTTTTTCTGCACCGATACCATACCCTAGATATTATGACCATGATTAAATCCACTAAAAGACCTACAAGGCTAGAGATAGGCAGATAACCCAATGATTACAATATAACCACTTGATAAGGAATGATAAGCGATATTGTATATAGTAACACATCATGAACATAACAAACATCACGCCTTTATCTCCGAAAAGGTAGGCAGTGTTGTAACCAGGGCATTCGCCTTTCGTCTCCTGCCATTTGAAAGAAGGCGACATATGTCAAGCACAAATAGAGCCCAGGTTCGTATCGAGCGTAAAACACCTAAAATAATTGCATGACCAGTGGCCTTGCTACCTTCTTTTACATAACTATCATATTGCAGGAACGTTTTGTTTCAAGTTTAAAGTAATATTACTCACATTCTTACTATACCATAAAAACAATATTGTTTTACTGCTGCGTAGGGATGGAAAATAATGAATGATTGTCTATTCCCTGATTTAAGATAGCTAAACATTTTATGTACGTTCCAAGTCACGCATATACTGAACTGTTTCAATAAATATTAAAGTAAAAATAATATAATTTAATTTTAGTTTTATAAGTGCATTGTGGAAAAAAATATGCTGTGTAATTATACAAAATATCCTTGCTGTTTTGGAGCAAACGATTTGGAAATCGGAGGTTTCTTCGGGTACGTATGTAATGAAACGGGAACGGAACGATTTTACTGTCATTAGACCAACATTCGTTTTAAACACCTCTTGTCAACCGGCACTCTTATTACCAAGTACAGTGGGGTCACTTTTCCGTGTATTATATATAAAATCTGCATATCTCACCTTTCTTCGAAGACTTGACAGCCTGCCCATCCCTCTGTCCAGGTGGGACTATCAACACCCTGTTCCCTTCTAGAAGCTTCTCCTCCGCCTCGTCGCCATCTTTCTCCTCGACAACGGAGCGTATCGGAGCGGCCGCCATATTGTTTCACGTTTCAAAATGGCGGTTCATAGGAATGTATAATTGTATTAAATGATTCTACATATCTATTTATCAGTCTTGTTTTGGCTGGTGTCGTAGTCTGGAACAAACAGATGGAAATAATATTAGTTTATTACTTAAATAAAACTATTATTCGGATTTTATATATATATATATAAAAATGAATCCCTATTTCCCTTGGTCACGCCATCACGCGTGAACGGCTGGACCGATTTCAATATTTCTTTTTTTTGTTGTGTTTGTTATTGTCAGAAGAATCTTATGAAAGAAAAATTTAAGGATGTTGAGCGAAACGTTAGAAAATATAATCTCAGCGATTGACAGAATGCGCGCTGCAAATTCATAGTTAAGACGGGACAACGTCTGTCGGGTCAACTAGTATTACAAATAATCTTCTCCTGATGAATTCTCGTGTTTACGCGAATGTTAGGGCATACTGATACTCTGACTTAAAATATCACTTGAGATGTTGATGCTGTCTATAATTTGACAGCATGTCAGCTGATATCTAAAACGATCTGAAAAATCCGAAACTGAGTTGCATCTATTAATAGGTGTCCCAAAAATAGTGTCAAGCAGAGGTCCAGAAATAGGGCACCCCTTGGGGTATCCGAATCACCCCCATGTACGTTCCGCGATTTTTCATAGTTTTCAAGTTATGAATATTTTTCTGAATTTAATGAATTTTCGATTTGAACACTTAAATTATTTTTTTAAACTAGTAGACTTCTCGATTTTTTTGTTGCAGCAAAATGTTCATTAGTTATACTTTTTCGCTAACGACAATCAGCTTCATTACTTTAATGAAAATTATAAAAATGTTGGTGTAGAGTAAAATTTCAAAGATTTATGTTGAACTATAACAAATTTCCAAAGTCTAGAATGTTTAAATCGCTCTCCTGTAAAGATGTGTTTTTGCACTTATACTAGTATACATAGGACCCGTCGCCTCATCAAATTAACAAGGCTCTAACCTAGCTAACCAGCTTGGTCTCCACACCAAATGCACGCCCATGCGACTAGGTATAAGGAAACGAGAGACCCACCACTAGAACTCTTGCAAGCCAGGATCAGGTTGATATAACTGATTAGAAAATCTTGTTCAATTATTTCCTTTATAAGTTGGTTGCACAAAAGGCAATGCTTGTACGCTTGGTCTCCACACCAAATGCATGGGAGCACATTTGCCGCGACCCTAGGCACAGTTCATTGTGTATACCTCATGGTTACTAAATACACATTGAGGCCTATAAGGGTTCGCCAACATTTCCCCTCTCCCTTCCAACTATCCTGAGAGGGCTCCTTCTCCTTCCTATTCTCTTCCCTCACTCTATCCCCTCCCTTCTTCCACCGAGGCCCTGAGACCGGATAGCCGTGGGTCGCCAGCGTACCGTCCGCTGGCACCCTCGGTGATAAATAAGGCACATCACCGAAAAAACCTAGCTAACCTACCAGCGTTATATCTGTTGTATGTAACTTGAACACCGTACGCAGCAACCTTGGTGTACACGTGACACATTAGTTACGGTGGAAGGTTATTAGTGTGCGTTTTAGTTAGGAGTTGAAACGATTAATAATAATATAATATCAGCCCTGTATTATATACTTGCCCACTGCTGAGCAGGGATTCCTCTACTACTGAGAGGGATTAGGCCTTAGTCCACCACGCTGGCCTAGTGCGGATTGGTAGACTTCACAACCTGAGAACTTCTCAGATGTGCAGGTTTCCTCACGATGTTTTCCCACAAAGAATACACACATGATTTTAGAAAAGTCAGAGGTGTGTGCCCTTGGGATTTGAACCCGCGGACATTCGTCTTGGCAGTCCATTCCACACGCCGCCTATGAAACGATTACTTAGCAATGAATGAAGACAGTATTTCAATTGTAGTCGAAACGCTTAGCAATGATTAAAGACATTAAACAGTAGAGTTAGTTATAGACCAAATATAGACAAATTTTTGCTTCAAAAGTTATTACCAATTGGTTATAAGTTGTCTTATTTAAAATTTGTGACAAGATGTCACAGCGTTCTTTAATATTAATACAAATTTTATATATTTTTAGGGAAAATATGCTAATATTCGTATTAAAAACATGCAAATCACGATATTGGAATGGAAAAAAATTGAAATATTTTACATTGATGTTTTGCTATTTCTCAGTAGATTGAGTAACCATCACATGAGCGCAAATGTTTGTATGACAATTTCGCCAATGTCCGTTGTATATAATCTTAGAACTCTTTGGCTACAAAGCAAAGAAATAGGGATTAGAAAAGGGAGAAGAGTGTCCAGTTAGCAAGCCGTCAAACAGACCGGAGTTTTCTTATGTTTACGTGCATGTTAGACATTAAAATTAAACACCGACGCTCTACATAGTTCGCAGTCGCTGAACACTCTGAAGGAGGCTCCAATCATTATCTGCGATTAGACAAGCCACAAATCCTTGCCAAAGAACACCGATTCCTGCCTAGGATGATTCGCGAGGCCATTGAAATTAAAAAACATCCTAACTTCAATAGGGAAGATTGTTGGAAGCTTGCACAAGCCTGGGATCCAGTTCTACATTTAATTAAGTCGGAACCCAAAAGACCGGACAGACTTCAAGACACTGTGAGCTCATTCGGCGCAGATCGGACCACCAACAGCTAAAATTTAAAAACCTATATAATTGTAAAATGTAGGTAAACATTGTAACTTTGACTTCACGGACGAACAACACCTCAGTCCCCCCCGTGACCACGAAAGCTGCAAGTCTTCGAAACGTCGGGAGAAAAGTAAAATATTAAAACCGTAATAAAATCCGAAAAATGGTTTAATGTTAAAGACCGCAGTTGTGACTACCGGCAAAGGGTAATGATCTCTCGTCAGTCCACACTACCTGGACCCCAGTTCACTTGCCACAGCAGTGGGGACAGTTTCTCGTGCTCGTAAACAATGGTGTCCGCAAACCAAAGTGACAATATCTACCTACATTATACAATTATACAACTTTTAATTTTTTAACTTTACGGTCCGATCTACGCAGAATGAGCTTACAGTGCCTTGAAGTCTTTTTTTTTTTTTTTGGTTTCGCGGAGAAAGTGCCTTATTACTACCGCCCAGCCTTCGTGGGGGGCGACTGAGCGGTTATGCTGGGGTAACCGTGCCTTACGGCCCGGCGTTGAGCCGCCCGGATTTGATGATGACCTTCGGGCGACCGCCGGGCCGAGTCCCTCACCCTATATACAACTTAACCTATGCACGGCCTACCAGCTAAAACTCCGCGGTGACCCTCTTCGGCGCATTAGGGACGGCTGCGGGCTTCCTCTGACGTTGAAGTGTCTAGTCTGCGACCGCAGCCGCCCCTGCGCGGTGCCGTCTTGCGGCCCGTCTCCTATGGGGGGGGCTCAGAAGCCCCGCGCACCGAAGGACGCCCTCGGCGTCTACGGCAGTGTGAGGCCAACAGCACACTGCCGTCCATCCCGGGGGTCAACCGAAAGATGTGTAAAAATGCTCAAAAATGCACTAGGGCGGACAGCCCCCTGCTGCCCGCCGACGACCCCCTTCGTGGCCCCTATTAGTCGCCTCTTACGACAGGCAGGGGATACCGTGGTGGAATTCTCCAAACGCCCCCATTCCACAGGGCGGAAGTGCCTTGAAGTCTGACAGCCGGTTTGGATTCCGATTTAATTATAATAAGACAACACATGTCTAAGGATGGCGAGCGCAGTGGAACACCGAACAATACTTTGTTATCCAAGGTGTTGAATATTTCTAATGCTTATTGATCGTATCACTTACCATCAGGCGAACGGCAAGCTCGTCTCGTCATTCAAAACAAAAAAATAATAAATACAAAACAGGATCCAATGTGATACTAAGATCGAGGCAGTGACAAAATAATGCACCATCTCCGGTCGAATTCAATCAAGCAGGCCTTAACCCGGTAAATGATGATTTCCTTTTGTTTCAGACGATTCGTCGCGAAACGAATTTCCGCTTTCAAAACAAATCATTAAGGTAATTTAAATTCGGTTGATTACTTAACTGGTTACCATTTCCTTGTTGACGATTAGAAGCCGTGTCTCAGCTTTGGAGTAACATCTCAAGTAGACAATTGTAGAAGGATTTTATGAACGAAAAAAATCAAAAAATTGCGCGGTGATTTTGAAAATTTAAGAAAACTTAACGAAAATATAAATTTTACATAACTGTCAGTGGTTTGAAATAATTGTCAACGATTGACAGAATGCGCGCTGCAAATTCATAGTTAAGACGAGACAACGTCTGTCGGGTCAACTAGTTAATATTAATATCAGCCCTGTATTATATACTGTCCCACTGCACGGGCCTCCTCTACTACTGAGAGGGATTAGACCTTAGTGCACCACGCTGGCCTAGTGCAGATTGGTAGAATTCACACACCCTTGCAAATTCCTATAAAGAGTTTCTCAGGTATGCAGATTTCCTCACGATGTTTTCCTTCACCGTTAAAGCAAGCGATAATTCACAAAAAATACACACATCATTTAGAAAAGTCATTGGTGTGTGCCCTTGGGATTTGAACCTGCGGACATTCGTCTCGGCAGTCCGTTCCACTTCCAACTAGTCTATCGCTTATAATACCAGGATTATAACTTCGCAAACCGAACTCGCGTGTGTCAAGCGATAGTAACTTAAACAAACATCGATAAACGATAATGATAACATGACGAAGATATAGTCATTAATGGAAACGTAGGTATAGATTGACTTCAAATGAGTGCTTCATTATTAGACATATTTTTGTTTTTGTTTTATTGCTTTGAATGATGAGACGAGCTCGCCGTTCGCCTGATGATAAGCGACACAACTGCCCATAAACAGTAGAAACACCAACCCTTGAATTACAAAGTTTTTTTTATTGCTTTGAATGACGAGACGAGCTTGCCGTTTGTCTGATGACAAGCGATACTACACATAAACAGTAGAAACACCAACACCTTGAATTACAAAGTATTGTTTGGTATTCCACTGCGCCCGCCATCCTGAGATGTGTGATAATACTTCATATTTGGATAATCATGAAGATGTTTAAATCAGTTTAGTTCGCTTATGCATAGGACAGAATGTACACAGGGAAAAATGAGTCTATTAGTTGCTTCTGCCAACCCTTCGCGGATAAAAATACGCTATGCGTAAAAGAGTAAAATAATTTAAACAATTAAAAGTCTAACTGACTTAATCGTCATTTTTTTGCGACACTTACTTTCATACATATTTAAAATCAGGATTTCTTTCTGTTTTTTTTAATAAAAAAAAATCGAAAAAAAAATGTCGCTTCAGTCAATTAGCCATTTAACCGTCTAATTAATTCCATTATGTAATAAAAAAATATCAATGTCATCATTATAATGGTTGACATCCAACAATAAAAACTTAACAGCCGCTCATAATAATAAAAAAACAAAGTCGCATCTAGATACCATAGATCGGCGTACAGCGGGCGGGGTCAACGGCCTTGAGTATTCGGCTACGTAGGAAGGTAACGCGAATTTATGTTCCGACAAACGGAACAGAACTTGTAATTTCAGGGGTCCGTGGTGATGGATGGTAGGATATACAGGGTCATTTGGACATCGCGATACTAAATGAAACCACATACTTATCTACTTGGAAATAACACTACAATAAGTTACTTGAGCCGTAGATGTGAAATAAAAAATGTGTAAGTTTCGAACATAAATAATATATAATAAAAAGTACATACATACATAACATCACGCATTTATCCCCGAAGGGGTATGCAGAGGCGCAACTAGGGCACCCACTTTTCGTCAAGTATGTTCCGTCCCATGATGTGATAGGGTGGCGAGCCTATCGCCATATCGGGCACAAATTCCAGACTCCGGGCTGATACTGAGCAGAAAAACCCAAATATCACTTTGCCCGACCCGGGATTCGAACCCAGGACCTCAGAGCGCTGTCGTACCGGACATGCAATACAACTACGCCACCGAGGCAGTCATAATAAAAAGGCATAATAAAAAGTAATTTTAATTATACGCGCCCTAATGCCACTACTACTACTCTAAGAGAATTCGTTGCAGCAACATCATACTTTCAGTCCGAAATACACACACGCACGCCATATTCGCATTAAACTACAAAATGACCCAAATCAGAAAACTAAAACCAGGATTTTTGGTGAAAGCATCCGTTATTAATGGATGTGTTTTGGCACAATGTCAGCAAAGGTGAAGACGAGTATGTGGTTTCATTTAGCAACGCAATGTCAACATGACCCTGTATAATATCCGCCCGGACAGCGACCGCACACATGGTGTTAAAACCCGTCATAGTGGTGGTACGTGTCGCGTTCCGGGATCAGCCTGTGTATATTCCAACAGGCATAATTGTGTCGAAGGGTAATCAACTCTCATCAGTCGACATTCTATTGGACCCCACTCTTAACATCAGATGCAGTGTAATCACTGTTCCGTGCGCGTACAAAAAATTGGCGGCGTAAAGGTTGACACCGCTGTAGAGGAACAGATGGTTGCGTTCCTCTATGGAAGGGGAAGATTCCCAGTCAGGCAGATGTTTGTGACCGGCCGCGGCCCAGGGCCGTAGCTAGACTTGAATTTAAGGTAGGGCAGCTGTTTTTACAAGCAGGACGGAAATAAAAATGTCACTAGATCTGATCTGCTCAATCGATTTTTGGTTTCCTTAACTTGTGTGAGTGAGCAAAAAAAAAAAAAAGGTAAATTAACTTACGTAATTTTTAAGCTAATATACAGATTGTAACAAAAATCCCCTAAATCTCGAAAGAAGGTATTTCACCCCACAATACGAATAACTTACTATGGGACCAACTTCCAAATCGTAAAATAAAACCGCTGCTCCATATATATTCATTGAGTCGTAATGTACAATTTAGTTCATTATTAAGGTAGGGCATTAGTATTTTAAGACAGGGCATTAGCATTTTAAGGTAGGGCATTGCCCCACAATGCTCCCCCCTAGCTACGGCCCTGCCGCGGCCCCTCCGACGGTTCCTATTCGGAGGTGGTATATATACTGCGTCGCGCGAATTGTGCAATCGTAATCCAGGATCGTCTGTCGCCATCTTGCGTGATTAATAATAATAATATCAGCCCTGTATTATATACTTGCCCACTGCTGAGCACGGGCCTCCTCTACTATTGAGAGGGATTAGGCCTTAGTCCACCACGCTGGCCTAGTGCGGATTGGTAGACTTCACACACCTTCGAAATTATATAGAACTTCTCAGATGTGCAGGTTTCCTCACGATGTTTTCCTTCACCGTTAAAGCGAACGATATATTCACAAAGAATACACACATGATTTTAGAAAAGTCAGAGGTGTGTGCCCTTGGGATTTGAACCTGCGGACATTCGTCTCGGCAGTCCGTTCCACGCCCAACTAGGCTATCGCTGCTTTCTATATATTAAAAAATTCTTTCTATATATATTTCAATCATCTTGCGTGATTGCTAAGCGATAAATCACTATAGTTGTGTCAGTATTACATAGGTCTTCTCGAAGTACCGCTGATGTTGACAAGATGGCGGTATGTATACTAATTGTACCGCTACAGAAAAAAACATTGAAATAGTGGGCGGTAGGGTACAGTGGCTTATCGTGAAGTTTTCCGAAGAAATTCTCTTGTGAGATCAGCATCAAAATTGGTTAAAAATAAGGCAGTTATTCATATCTGAAATATTGTTGCGAGCAAGAATGGGGGCGTGGTGGGGTTATCGCGCTGTCCTTTTCTCACTCACACAGCGTTGTAGCCGATTGCACTGGGTGACGTCACTTTTCACTATTACTACAATTTGTTAGCTTCCTTTTCCACCAAATTTCAAAGCTTTACAACTTATTTATTATTGCGTGGATTTTTAAATTGTGTTAAACGCTCTATTTACAATAAACATTATATTAGCTAAATTAATTACATAATACAATTTTTAGACATTTTTTGACAACGTCCAAACAGAGACAATAATAGAATAGTCGCCGCGTGACATATCTTCTATTCTGCCAGCCGAGCAACCGAATACTTCCGGAAACGCCCGATGTCATCGGCTAGGATAGCGGCAAGTAACAATTGTTTTTCCTATACAGTATGGATGTAATACATTTTTGATAAAAGTATTTTAAGTAAGTCGTCAACTACTCTATTGCAATAAAAAATGTACGGAACCCTGATCATCGCGCTTGTATGTAATTTTACACTGCCAAAACAGTAGGTTAACACACTTTGAACTAATTATAAATAGGTTACCGACCTCTGTGGAGGTAAACCACTCCAATACTCAACCGTAGGCTACAAGTGGATCGAAATGGGACGCCATTTGGACCATTTCGGTAAATAAAATTTGGTTCTTGGTTTCTGATTTATGTTTTTTATCTTACCCTAAAATCTGGTATAAAATATGTCTTGGTAATCCATGCATATTATAAAACAACTAGCGACCCGCCCCGGCTTCGCACGGGTGCAATGCTGATCGGCCCGCTCTGGCTTCGCACGGGTATAACCTAACAAAATAACAGTATTTCTCCACTATTTAATGGATGTTATTATACATATAAACCTTCCTCTTGAACCACTCTATCTATTAAAAAAACCGCATCAAAATCCGTTGCGTAGTTTTAAAGATTTAAGCACACATAGGGACAGAGAAAGCGACTTTGTTTTATACTATGTAGTGAAGTCCCCTTTTCTGTCTGTATGTTATCGATTTTCTCGAAATCTACTGAACGGATTTCTATAAAATTTGGTATGGAGATAGTTTAAGACCTTGGGAAGATTATAGGCTAATTTCCATCCCGGGAAATATATAGCGGGACTTTTATCCCGAAAAACTCCTTCACGCGGGCTAAGCTACTATCGGAATAAATCTGATTTGATTGTAATCTGTTTCGCGTCTTTATTTAATAAAAATAATATAAAATAAAAAAATAAAAACTACTTTATTAAAAACCACCTTCCAAAGCAAGTTCTATAACCCAATGAGGAGAAAAAGGCAAAATTATTTAATAGAAACTGATCCTCACTTCCGACGACCGGCCAATTCACTGCCTTCCATATTATATAATAATAATATCACTACTGAGAGGGATTAGGCCTTAGTCCACCACGCTGGCCTAGTGCGGGTTGGTAGACTTCACACACCTTCGAAATTCCTATAGAGAACTTCTCAGATGTGCAGGTTTCCTCACGATGTTTTCCTTCACCGTTAAAGCGAACGACATATTCACAAAGAATACACACATGATTTTTTAGAAAAGTCTGAGGTGTGTGCCCTTGGGATTTGAACCTGCGGACATTCGTCTCGGCAGTCCGTTCCACACCCAACTAGGCTAGACTAGCCTTCCATATTGTTTTCAAATATTTTTTATTTGTTACCCGCAAATCGACTTTTATTATAGTTCAATCATAAATCTTCCACTCACGCCATTACTTGGGTTAATTCCTGTGTACATAAACTTAACGAGACGTTTACGTGTTTTGTTCCGATGACCACTCCACTGATAAAGGATTTGGGTCACCCACTTGGTCAATTTGGGCTCTAATCGAAAGTACAAACACTTTTACAATTGATAATATTACAAAATGTAAACGTGCCTTAAACAAAAATACCGTTATAATTTTATTATTAATAGTTAATTTCGAAGAAAAAAATTAAAAACAGAAAAATGCGTGATGACGTCATACATACGGTTGAATGAAGTATTTTACTTGGTCCATCTTACTATTTATTTTAAAAAATACGTCACCGTCATTTGTCAATGTCAAATGTCAATGTTACAAAAGGCATGTCACAACTGTCACTTTCCAAGAGAGAGACAAAAAAGTCTGTCACTTAATTTTTTTTTTTACTGCAAAGCAAAAGCCATTAACGTCATTTGGTGGTTACGTTCTTTTAGAATAAAACAAACTTCAAAATTAAAATCATGAATGAAAATATCCGAATTATGAAATTTTCTCCCGACGTATCGAAGACTTTGCAGCTTTCGTGGTCACGTAGCGGTCTGAGGTGTTAACTACTTAATGCTTGACATGTTAGCCGGCTAACGTGACAGTTACATGACATTACGCGTGTCACGGGAATATAACCTTATTATTTATTACATAATAAGGTTCTTTTTCCGTGACACGCGTAATGTCATGTAGCTGTCATGTTAGCCGGCTAACATTCCAATCATTCCGATGGCAAATGAGTTAAGAGTGAGATACACAGATAAAGCCGCTACCAATACAAAGTATAAGTCATGAGTCAGGTTCGCGAGCGGCGACGCACGCAGCCGTGTCCTTACGCTAGACCACGGTGCGTACAAGTTGACCTCAACCGAGATACTGATATATACCGCTTTACCATCACGACTGTTCCCCGTAAAGGGTAGGCAGAAATGTATTACCCTCATTTCGCCGTTGAGTTGCTGATGCGTAGTTGAGTTACGGAAAAAATATATATTATATAACATGAGGAAACTTGCATACCTGAGAAGTTCTCTATTGGAATTTTGAGGATGTGTGAAGTCTGCCCGCACTACGGCGTGGTGGACTAAGGCCTAATCCCTCAGTAGAGGAGGCCCGTGCAGTGGGACAGTGTATAATACAGGGCTGATATTATTATAAATTCTATATATCTGATTTTATATCTATCTATCTATAGGGGCCGTTCATGTATTACGTAACGCAATTTGGAGGGAGGGGGGGGGTCTTGTAAAACGTTACGATGCGTTACAGTATTATGTAACATTGTTTTTTTTATTTTAAAACAATAACGAAGGTGTTTTAGCGATTTTCCGGTATTTTGCGTAAAATAATTCAGAATATTACAAAAAAAAATTGACTTTAGAGTTACATAACTTTTGGAGGGGGAACGGGGGCGTACGGGAAAACGTTACGGCGCGTTACATAGGGGGTTAAAATATTCAAAAATTGCGTTACGTAATACTTGAACGGCCCCATACTACTAGAGCGTCGCCAGCCGATGGCCCAGGGAGGCGCGGGAGGCGGGGATGGCGAGTTGATATGGAGAATGAGAAAAGTAGGAATTGTAGGTAAAGTCGAGAGCACATGTTCCTCCCTCTCTCCCGCTTTAATAATAACATAGAGCAGAGCGTAATTGAGAGTACAGAATATTAGGAATGGAATTGGTGAATTCATTCCAGTTTCGACGTACGGGCATGATCGATCAAGCTAGTCAAGTCAAAGACTTAGGGCTCTGGTTGCTTTACATTTGGCAACTTTTTAAATGAAAACTTTGTTTTTTTTTAAAAAGCTACATTTCCGATAAAACTTTTTCACACCGCCAGAGCTGTAGGCAAAAGCTAGTATTTCATATACATCGCTACATAGTATAAAACAAAGTCGCTTTCTCTGTCCCTATCTATGTATGCTTAAATCTTTAAAACTACGCAGCGGATTTTGATGCGGTTTTTTTTAATAGATAGAGTGATTCAAGAGGAAGGTTTATATGTATAATAACATCCATTAAATAGTGGAGAAATACTGTTATTTTGTTATGTTATACCCGTGCGAAGCCAGAGCGGGCCGCTATGTTTTTATATACAACGTTCACAGTTTTTCTGTAGTGTATTTAGTATCAGCATTGCACCCGTGCGAAGCCGGGGCGAGTTATATTATAAGACATATATCTTTTACATAATATATCACCACACGGTCATGCGAGCCGTGTTTACTCAACTCAAACTCGGACGTCGGCCGTCACACGACGTGACGTCAGGATAACATGAGAACGCATTATGGCGTCGAGTTCCACAATGCTATACCAAGTTTTACACGCGGCTCGGATCGTCTTTTCAATATTTTCAATGGCGCTTACAAGATACCGAAGATAAAAAAGCGGCGATAGCCTAGTTGGTTGTGGAACGGATTGCTGAAACGAATGTACGCAGGTTCAAATCTCAAGGGTAAATACCTCTGACTTTTCTAAAGTGATGTGTGTGTTTGTGAATTATCGCTTGCTTTAACGGTGAAGGAAAACATCCTGAGGAAACCTGCATACCTGAGAAGTTCTCTATAGGAATTTTCGAGGGTGTGTGAAGTCTACCAATCCGCACTACAGCGTGGTGGACTAAGGCCTATTCCCTCAGTAGTAGAGGAGGCCCGTGCTCAGCAGTGGGCAAGTATATAATACAGGGCTGATATTATTATTATTTATTTATGGGGCGAGCATATCGCCTTATACAGTGTCAATGCCTGACCCGAGATTCGAATCCAGAAAATCAGAGCGATGGTCGTACATATATTATACTACGAAAGAATCAATAAGTACTTTGATTCACGCACTGCTATGAAGTAAAGAAGGATAATGATTTTAACACATATAGGGTGGATTTTTGAAATGGACCAGTAAGGGTAGCTACCTTGACCTAAAAGAACACTTTCTTAGAATGTCCATCAATTTTGAAGATATTAAGATCCTTAAGGTAGCTGCCCCTGTTAGCCCATCTCAAAAATCCACTCTGTCTTAAAATCATTACCCTTCTTTGCTTCGTTGCAGTGGGGTAAACCAAACCACACTGATTGATGATTCCTTCCTAGACAAATTCTGGCCACTATGATATACAATCTCAACGGTGAACAGCCACGCAGGAGATATTATAGTGCACAAATGTGTGCACTCTCTCTGTTCCTTCTCATAGTCCGGTGAGACAACATGACCGGAGAGATCAACAGCATCAACGGCTTTACATGCCGACGCACTGGGGCATCACACATTCCTGACTCCGAGCTGCGACTGAGTAATTTGTAACATGGAATATCTAACTATTTTGCCTTGACCTGGGATTCGAACCTAGGACCTCAGGACAGTCATACTCGTACCATGTACAATTACAACTACGCTATCAAGGCAGTCAAAACTCTACTCGAGTAAGCTAACATACGGTCAAATTCGAGGCAAAACCAACATAGCCTAGAAACTAACATACTAAATACATTTGTCAACTGTTTTAACAAATAAAATGTGTCACCGACACTATGAAATGACGTGGTATTTGCACAAAGTCTATACTGGTGGTAGGTGTCTCATATGTGAGAGTCCTGGGTAGGTACCACCGCAATGCTATTTCTACCAAGCAGTGTGTACACTGTGTTGTGTTCCGGTTTGAAGGACATTGTAGCCAACTACTGGATATACTTAACATCTCATGTCTCAGGATGGCGAGCGCAGTGGAATACTAAATACTTTGTAATTCAAAGTGTTGGGTGTTTCTTCTGTTTACGGGCGATCGTATCGCTTACCATCTTTCAACTTCATCTTACGACTTTGCGGATGAACAACACCTCAGTCCCCGCCGTTACCATGAAGGCTGCAAAGTCTTCGAAACGTCGGGAGAAGAGTAAAATATTAAAACCGCGATAAAATACGAAAAATAATTTATTTTTAATAGAAAAATGTGCTGATTTTAAATACGTATGAAACATAATGTCGCAAAACAAATGTCGATTAAAACAATTAGCCTTTCAACCGTACATATACAGTGGAAACCGGTTATAACGACACCGGTTATAGCGATGCATCGGTTATAACGACTTAATAATAAGGTCCCTTTAAGTAAATACATATAAAAATAGTATCGTTTATAACGACTATCGGATATAGCGCGCAGATCCGGTGGTCCCTTCAATGTCGCTATAACCGGTTTTCAACGTATATTATTATTCAGGACATTTCGCAAAACAAACTATAACAACGCATTACCAACAACACAGTACAAACAACTGGATGTTTGCATTTCCTGTTGCCGCTACGTTTGTAAATTGGCATCATAACGTACACATTATCAGTCGTGTGATAACTTATCGTTTGTTGCCGTCTCGGAAGATTTGCGGAGGGGGGGGGGAGGGGGCGTGTAGACTAAACTAGTTACTTTGTATATAGATCACTACATAGTATAAAACAAAGTCGCTTTCTCTGTCCCTATGTCCCTTTGTATGCTTAAATCTTTAAAACTACGCAACGGATTTTGATGCGTTTTTTTTTAATAGATAGAGTGATTCAAGAGGAAGGTTTATATGTATAATAACATCCATTAAATAGTGGAGAAATACTGTTATTTTGTTATGTTATACCCGTGCGAAGCCAGAGCGGGCCGCTATGTTTTCATATACAACGTTCACAGTTTTTCTGTAGTGTATTTAGTATCAGCATTGCACCCGTGCGAAGCCGGGGCGGGTCGCTAGTATAATATATACGCAATGTAGTTAAATAGAGATAAACGTGTTGCCTTATTTGCTGGTAGTATACAGGCTCATATTAACATTGCGTTACTAAATGAAACCACGTTATTATCTTCTTGAAAATAACACTTTACAATAAATTACTTGAGCCGTAGATGTAAAATAAGTGTAAGTATCGAACAAAATAAATATTTATAAAAGGTAATTTAATTTTCACGCGCCCTAATGCCACTACTACTACTCTAAAATTCGTTGCAGCCAAAACATAATTTTAGTCACAAATACACTGATACACAATATACTCGCACTAAACAACAAAATCATCGGGATTTTTATTTTAAATATCCGCCATTCACGAATGATTTTGACACAATGTTAGCAAAGGCAAAGACGTGTATGTTGTTTCATTTAATAACGTGTGGCGGTACAATCGATGCATACACCGCCATCTTGTCAACATCGCCGGAACAGCAAGAGGATCGATTCAGTGAGGCAACTACAGTGATATCACACAGCAATCACGATAGATGGCGACGACGATCCTGAATCACGCTTGCACAATTTGAGCGACGCGTTGCATATATACCACCTCCGAATAGGAACCGTCGTCGGAGGGGCCGCGGCCGGTCAGGCGCAACATATGCCTGACTGGGAATCTTCCCCTTCCATAGAGGAACGCAACCATCTGTTCCTCTACAGTGGCGCTAACCTTTACGCCACTACAAACGCAATGTCAAAATGATCCTGTATACGTAATTTATTTAAATATACGTAAACGTCTTGTCTTATTTGCTGGTGGTAGGACATATTTTATATCCAGATAGCGACCGTACCATGGTGTTAAAACCCGCCATGGTGGCTCACGTAAGTCGCGTTCCGGGATCAGCCTGTGTATGCAGTACCAACAGGCATAATTGCCTCCCTCGACAATTCTTGTGCGCTCAGTCTCCACACCTGATGCTCTCACAGGAGGACATTTGTCGCTCTAGGCACACAATTAAGTGTATACCTCATGGTTGCCGATTCACATTGAGCATTTTCAAACACCCGCGCGATTTTAATTTGAAAAAAAATCTTCACGACACTGTGAGCTCATTCTGCTTAGAAATTACTATAAACAGCTAAAAAAATTTATAATTTCAAAATGTAGGTAGATATTGTAATGGACTTTGTGGATGAACAACATCTCAGTTCCCCCCGTGACCACGAAGGTTGTCTTCGAAACATCGGGAGAAATTCACAATATAAAAACCGCGATTGAATTCGAAAAATGGTTAATTTTAATGATAAAAAAAAAACTTATGATATTACTATAGTCTGTTCAGAAAGAGTACCATCGTGGTGGAAAAGTGAACTTTCGAATTTCACATAACAATCCCATCCCTGCCATTTGGTAAATGTTAAAGTCATTGTCATGTCGTATTGCCTTGTTATAAACGATCTTGCGTGTTGTTTTTAGGGATTTTTGTATAGAAACATACTAGAAATTGAACAAAAGAGGTAATTAAGGACAGTAGCCACCTCAAATCCCACTACGGTTCTTGTTCTGAACACGCAGTGGCGAAGCGTCCATACAAGCCGATTCCCACCGGCTTCCCTTTTAGGTTTTCGGTGATACTAAACAAAGCATTTAATAGGCAAATATAAAATACAACATACCAGACAGTGGACAATAATTATAATAGCTTAACTTATTAATTAATGATCACTTAATAATGACATCTATCGGCGAATAGCCCGTTGTTTCTTAATTTAATCGATATCGATTACCTATTTTAAATAACGTTAGATGGCGCGATTTTATAAATGTTTCAATTATTTACGCATAATAGGTAATTTAGTAGGTATTTCAACGTTAGTCGATTTCGAATCAAGACTAATTCGTTGTCTTAGTTTTTGTTTTCCCATAAATTGCTCCCGATATCTTAACTGACGCAAATCTTTTCACACCGGGTTACCTTTTGAAAAATTTCACTCTTCGCCACTGCTGAACAGACTATAGTATAGTGCGTAGGCGCAGATGCACCTCCCTAAAACTAAACTTGACGGCACCTATGACGTCAGTCGTTAATTTAACAACCAGTACTGAACTAACGGCGCCTACGCATTACGTCGTAAACCCAAAAGTATGATGTTATACTTGACTCGTATTGATGAATATTCTTTTAAACTTTAATAGCAAATTATCTTCAAAAAAAGGAGTTTTCAATTCGACTTGTATTTTTTAATATGTTTGTTACCTCAGAACTGATTTATTGACCGATTGGAAAAATCTTTTTTTATTCAACATGCTACCAGACAGATCTATAGTTTAGTTTTAAACCGAAATAACTAGAATAAGTACTCGCATGTCGACCGAGTACACGTAATTGCGAAATTTGCTTTCCCGTCACTTTATCAACGGTGTTTTTGCGTTTGGTTTTTGGTAAATACAAACGCACACTCACACCTTTATCCTTAAAGGGGTAGCCAGAACCGTAACCGGTGTATTCCGTCTCATGATGTTACACGAGCGAGTCTAATACAATACAACCCCCCCCCCCCCCGCAAAGGCACACTGCAGTGTGTATACCTCATGGTTGCCAATTCACATTGAGGCCTACAGGCTCTCGCGAACATTTCCCAGTCTTCTCCGCTCCCCTAATCCTAGTACTTTCGTCTTCCTTCCCCTTCGCTACCAGCCTTTTCCCCCTCTTCCACTTTCCTCCAGTGCCCTGCCGTTAAGCCAGGGGGAACGTAGTATACGGTTCGTTTGTTTACCCCGGTATAGACTGTACTTTGAAAATTAAATATACTGTATGCATCCTGTATGTATTAAAACGAATAAATAATAACATTACGCCTGGAGCGGCTGATTACGAGGGGTGTGTCCGTGTGATAAGAGTCCGATAAAACTGGATGACGCACGTACAAACAACACCACTTTGTGTGACAAACGTTTCGAGCAGGGCCAAATGTTTCAGTTATAATACCCATTACAGCTTCATATACAGCCGTTACCAGTAATAATAATAATATAGTAATATCATCCCTGTATTATATACTGTTCCACTGCTGCACAGGCCTCCTTTATTGAGAGGGATTAGGCCTTAGTCCACCACGCTGTAGTGCGGGCAGACTTCACACACCCTCGAAATTCCTACAAACTTCTCAAGTATACAGATTATCTCACGATGTTTTCCTTCACCGTTAAAGCAAGCGATAATAGGGGACCGGCCTATGCTTGATTTTGTACATTATTCTATATGTAATGATTAATAATACGAAAAAGGAGCATTCCTGTGAAAACTACATTAAAATTGGTTGAAAAATGAGCGAGTAATTCATATTTAAAATATTGTAACGTACAGAAGGGGCGCGATGTGGGGATATCGCTTCATCTCTTTCTTTTGCACGCGTCGAATTTCCGATGACGTCACATATGGGTACTTCGCCTCTTTTCTGTTTCATGATAATTACCCCTTCTACCGAAATTCAAAGACTTATAACTTGTTGATTTTTTACCGGATTGCAATAATTCCTTCTATTATTATTTATATTATGTAAATATTTGATAATAGTAAAGAACAAAAATGAGTCCGGTACCCTATTCACAAATACATAACTTTAGAAGTCACACGTGTGTTTTGGTTTTGAACCTGCAGACATTCGTCTCGGTAGTCCGTTCCACAACCAACTAGGCTATCGCTACACCAATATACTTACTAAATACTGCACCATATTGCCAGCCCCATAGTACAGTGACCAGCTCCGAGGTACACTCGCACCAATCATGTCTTGTTAATGTTACGCTAACGTGTAGGGTGGCTGTACTGTGGGATTTATTTAGGATATTTTATGCTCAAAAATTGTATACTAGAAAGTCATACTGAAATGTACCTATGCACGTAATTAAAACAACCATTTACTCTGGATAGTCATTTATTACTGAATGACGTTAGCTGCGTATCGGCATGACAGTGACAGCATTTTTTTTTAATAGTTTGCACTCAGGCTGTGGGTGTCATACATATCACGTACACTGACTTTTTCTAAGACGAATCTACCCTAAGTACCTAGGTCTTGGCCACTGTAAAATTTCACGCGAATCCGTAGAGCCATTTCTTTTAACGAATAGACAAACATTTTCAAAAACTTATGTATTAATATTAGTCACATTACTACTTTATTTCTAGATACTGTTGGTACTGTATACGCCAGTATGATATATCAAACACATATAACCCTTTTACTAGTACAGTAACCAGCTCTGTGAAACATTACCGTCGAGCCGCGTTTATGTGATGTATCTGTCAGAAATACACACACGCTATATTAGCATTAAACTACAAAATGATAAAAAAATCTGAAAAACAAACCAGGATTTTTTGGCAAAATATTCGTTATCATACATGATTTTTGATACAATATTAGCATTGGTTGTTACGAGTATCTGTTTTTATTTATTAACGCAATTATTCAGTGTAAAATCATTAACTCAGTATCAAAATTATCCTGTGTAAATGAACGTTATTATCCCGGTTATCTAAACAAGCATGGTCACCCCAACAGACGTTGACCCGTGGATTGTCCATTGTTATTTTTAATAATCATTAATGGTACACCCACTTCGCCCGCATAGTCCTTACCGTACGTCCAGGAATTCCTCTATACAATCAACTACTGCAATTGCCGTTAATGCAAAACAATATTTTTAACCGGCGAAAAAAAAATTGAGTTATAAGTTTGTTTTTTTTTTTTCGATTTTTTTTAACATGTACTTTTGTTAGGTCTATTTTTTTCGATTTTTTTTTCATGACCCTCCGTTAGTTAGCCTGACAAGGGCCAGCTTATCCAACACATTGGACTTCTGAGTGAGTGCTTTAGGGCTTATACACAAACATGATATGACGTCGCGTCGCGTCGTCCTATGACGCGACGTCATTTCACGATGCGACGTCGCGACGGTTTAGTTCAGTGACATATAGATACAAAATAAATTTTATATAATAGGGGACCGGCCTATGCTTGATTTTGTACATTATTCTATATGTAATGGTTAATAATACGAAAAAGAAGCTCTCCTGCGAAAACTGCATAAAAATTGGTTAAAAAATGAGCGAGTAATTCATATTTAAAATATTGTAATGTGCAGAATTGGGCGCGATGTGGGGATAGCGCTTCATCTCTTTCTTTCGCACGCGTCTTAATTCCCGTCTTCGTATTTCGTCTTTTCTGTTTCCTGTTAATTACCCCTTCCATCGAAATTCAAAGACTTATAACTTGTTGATTTTTTAACGGATTTTAATAATTCCTTCTGTGTTATAATTTATATTACGTAAATATTTGATAATAGTAAAGAACAAAAATTAGTCCGGTACCCTATTATCCAAAAAAAAAACAACGCAAAAACACAACTAAAACGGTCACAGGAAAGCAAAAATCGCAATTTACTTAGACAATACATGCATATGACATATTTCAGTTATTTCGGTTCAAAAAAACAAACTAATAAATCGATTTTGAAAATATTACTATAGGACCAATCTGAAATTATAGCGTTTGATTAAAAAGAAAAATCCAAATGCGTCAATAAATGACTGTGCTAACTAATTATATGTAAAAGTATGATATGAAATAGGAATTTTAATGCATAATGCATTGTCAAAATTTGTGGTATATGTTTAAGAGATTCATAGGTTCCCACAGACAAACTGTACAAGCAGTTTTCAAGGACAAACTATTATTAAGATATGCATTTACATATAATGTTGATTGTTTATCTATATATATAAAAATGAATCCCTATTTCCCTTAGTCACGCCATCACGCGTGAACGGCTGGACCGAATTCACTATTTTTGTTGTGTTTGTTTTTGTCAGGAGAAGGTTCTTATGAAAGGAAAAATTCAAAAAATTGCCCTGAAAATTAGAAAATTAAAGAACACTTAACGAAAATATTAATTTTATATAACTGTCAATTGTTTGAAATAACTGTCAGCGATTGACAGAATGCGCGCTGCAAATTCATAGTTAAGACGATACAACGTCTGTCGGGTCAGCTAGTTAATGATAAATATTAAAAAAAGTATCAAACCTAAAAAAAAAGGAAAAATGTCACTTCGCATTGAAAAACTCCCTCCTTTTTTTAACTCGGTTACAGCACTGTAAAATTGACCTCATTTGCAATGTCGGTATACAAACAATAGTAATAAAAACGTGCGTAACAAATGACTCACGCGCAACAACTATTTGTTTATGAGTTTTATAAATTAAACACAATTGCGAATGGAATGTAACAAAGTTCTTTATACGTGCGCACACGCAATATGCCTATTCGAGCTGAGAAGTTTGTTACACTTAGCCGATGCGCGTACGCAGTTATTTGTGTGTTATCGGAATTTTGATATCAAATATCGTTGCCAATTGCTCAGTAAACAGATTGTTTCAATTACTTGAATAACAATTACATAACATTGTATAGAATAGATGGAAAATTTTAATATTATACCAACCTATCATTATATTTTATCCGCCGATTTATATACGTATATTTGAATAGGTCGTATAGGCCGCGGCCTATGGGCGGCAGCCTCTTAGTAGCTCAGATTTCAGAGACGCTCACTCGATTTAATTAATCATTCGTTAATTTAACTTTAGTGCCTTCCATAATACAAACAAATGGAAAATTATTAAGTATTTTAGGACCCTACATACATACATAAACCTACTAACATGGAGCGGCGGAAATAAAGTTACCTACACTTATTAAAAATATAAATCCGGCACTCAGCGTGGTGGACTGAGGCCTAATCTCTCAGTAGTAGAGGCCCGTGCAGTGGGACAATATATAATATAGGATAAATAGTATATTTATTATTTCCAAGCCATCGTCAGTCGCGCCTACTTCATTCAAATTGCATACATATGGTTACGCATAAGGAACCGATTTTTAAACAAATTCTATGGGATCTATCTAGAAGTTAATTCTTCAAAGGAAAAAAGTTTTATTCAGATCGCTTGATAAATGAACGATATATTCAGACATATCAAACATTAAAAAAAAAAACACTTCGAATTAAGACCCTCTTCCATTTTTAAATTCGATTAAAAACGCGTTTAGTTTCGCTGATTATCGAAGACTAAGAACACATTGTGTGAGTCCTAACCTCCAAAACTATCAATTTTGAAAATTGTTTAATTAATAAGAAGCTACATTACTGATGGTAGGTCTCTCATATGTGAAAGTCCGTCTGGGTAGGTACCACTGCAATGTCTATTTCTGTCAAGCGTGTAGTCACTGTTATGTTCCGGTTTGAAGGACATTGTAGCCAGTGTAACTACTGGACATAAGACTTAACATCTCATGTCTCAGGATGGCGAGCGCAGTGGAATACCAAACACTTTGTAATTCAAGCATCGCTTACCATCAGGCGAACGACAAACTCTTCTCGTCATTCAAAGCAATTAAATAAAATTACATTTTACACATGAAATGGATGTCAACGCGAACGGAACCGCGTGCAAAGCTAGTAACACAAATATTTTCATAACACAAGACGTGTAGCAATAGTGGACTATGTATAGATAGGGCAGGAAATCACAACAAAGAAACATGTGGACATTAGTCAAACCATAATTACGTTATAAGTTTGCGGCTTTGATTGCGTCAAAGTACATACATTTTTAACCGAGTTCGTAAAAGGGGGGTCATAATTCGATGTTTTTTTATGTTTATTACTGCAAAACTAGGGTTGCCAACATTTCATCGAGGAAATTTAATAAAAAATGCAGCACACTTCATATAATTATAGTATTTTACGGGAAAAGCACAAAATAGACAAATATATATTTGTTACTGATTTATTTTTATAAAAGTTTGGATACACATTGTCCCTTACGCAAAAGTTAATGTAAAGGAGCATTGAAAATGTAATATTTTTGCATACTATATATTCCTTTAATAGTATATTGTATGCAGACCCAAAATATAGTACAATACTATATATTATAGTACAGTTAGCAATCATACACAGACCGCCATATTAATCAATTTAAAAAAAATGATAAAATATTATTATTACAATGTACTTCCAGAGTGATTGTAGCAATTTTTTCCAAATCAGTTAAAAAGTTCAGTTTTAGTTATACCACTTTCAATAACCACTAAAACACTTTGTTATTAAGGTGGTAGCTCAAGGTCCATTTTCATACATTTTGTTTCGGCTTTAATCTGGGTAACTAAACAAGTATTGGCAAGTAAAGAATTTAAATTCACGTCTAGTTAGTGATTAGTTCTCGCAGTTGAAAGAAAAATGTAAAAAGAATTAATAATCATGGATATTTCTGCCTTTAAAATTTCGTCATATTGTCCCTTACGCAAAAGTTAATGTAAAGGAGCATTGAAAATGTAATATTTTTGCATACTATATATTCCTTTAATAGTATATTGTATGCAGACCCAAAATATAGTACAATACTATATATTATAGTACAGTTAGCAATCATACACAGACCGCCATATTAATCAATTTAAAAAAAATGATAAAATATTATTATTACAATGTACTTCCAGAGTGATTGTAGCAATTTTTTCCAAATCAGTTAAAAAGTTCAGTTTTAGTTATACCACTTTCAATAACCACTAAAACACTTTGTTATTAAGGTGGTAGCTCAAGGTCCATTTTCATACATTTTGTTTCGGCTTTAATCTGGGTAACTAAACAAGTATTGGCAAGTAAAGAATTTAAATTCACGTCTAGTTAGTGATTAGTTCTCGCAGTTGAAAGAAAAATGTAAAAATAATTAATAATCATGGATATTTCTGCCTTTAAAATTTCGTCATATTAATTTTTAAAGGCCGAAATATCCATGATTATTAATTATTTTTACGTTTTTCTTTCAACTGCGAGAACTAATCACTAACTAGACGTGAATTTAAATTCTTTACTTGCCAATACTTGTTTAGTTACCCAGATTAAAGCCGAAACAAAATGTATGAAAATGGACCTTGAGCTACCACCTTAAACACCTGCCTCCATCTTTCTCTGCTCCAGTTCCACTCTATGGTTGACTCGGAGAGAATGTCCTTGGCATTAAGTCTGACTATGCATGTGCATGCATGTGTGCTTTTCATAAAGTTACTAGTTGACCAGACAGACATTGTCCCGTCTTAAATATGAATTTGCAGCGTGCATTCTGACAATCACTGACAGTTATTCCAAACAATTGACAGTTATATAAAATTAATATTTTCGTTAAGTTTTCTAATTTTCCGCGCAATACTTTGAATATTTTTTTTTTTCATAAGAACCTTCTGACAATAACAAACACAATAAAAAAAATTAGTGGCGTGACCAAGGGAAATAGGGATTAAGTTTTATATATATACTTGTGAATATTTAACATCTAACCATTCAAGATATCCAAAATCATAGTTAACTTGACGGAGCCATTTGTAAAAAGAAGAAGACATTTTTTTTTCACAATAAAAGCTTGTGGGACAGTCATCACAACTGTTGTTATGTATATAGCTTGTTTATGGGCAAAGGAATCAATTCCATACCGCCAGAGCTATAATTTACTATAATTACTTATTGAATTGTCTTAAAAAAATATTTAATTTGAATAAATTAAAACATTAAAACAATGAACAATGTATTCATAAAACTATGTACTTGATAATTCTTCAGTTCATCTGGCTATACTAATATTATACAGAAGAAACATTTTTGAATTTGTTAGTAGGTTTGTAAAAGCTAAGTAAACTCTGGAACTATTGTATCAATTTTGAAAACTCTTTCATTATAAGAAGCTACATTACTCTAGAGTGATATATGCTGCTTTAAACAATGAAAATATTTTCCTGGAAAAACTTTTTAATTCTCAGAAAGCCATAAGCTAAAGTAAATTGTTGTATATTTTTTTGTTGTACTAACATTGCATTGCAAGTTTATTATGTTGTCATTAAATGAATTATGTTTATTATTTATTAATCAGTTTAATGACAATGCAATATCCAATTCAATTGTATGTTTAATGTTGCCTGGTTGATTTATAAATTATTTTATAAAATTTACTGAATGAATTATGAAAATAAAGTGTTTTTTTAAGTGTTGCATGGCTGTAAATGTGTACAGTTTTTAATGTATAATATCTCATAGAAAAATCTAAGTATTAAGGGAAAATTTGGTAAAAAAAATAGTAATTTTTAGGCTGTATTATTTTAATTATTCTTTGCCAATAACTATTTAAATGATGATTGTGTAAAATAACAGAAATTTCTATGTACAATATGTTTATAATACCCTTTTAAAATATAATTATTAGCCTGTTTGGACTTTGGAAGTATGCAATGGCAAAAGTATACATCCTACATGCTGTAAATATCCTCACTTTACAAAGTTCCGTAGTAATAAAATAAACCAACAACGTTTACCAAGAAGTATTTACTTGGCTCACGCACACTAATTACAAAGAACTAATAAAATAAAAACGCGAGGCTGTACGGTACAAACACCTTTGGCATTTCCACGAATGCGAAAACAAAAACGTGTTTACAAAATGGCACTAATTACAGCTCGTTAATAGATCTTTAAATAAAGAAAATTATATTCTGCGACAATAAAGAGTGATGAAATTAATTTCGTGATTACCGCGCCCCATATTCGAAACAAAGTTTCTTTGTGAAGAAGTCCCTTTATAGTATCGATGCGCGCATCCTGAGTTTGCTTTTATCACCGTAAAATCATTTTATTGCGTTACCAACCGCGCCCGTAGCGTTAGAACGTACCTACTATACAAATTAATAATAATGGGAGCATAAAGTAATAAAACTCAGAAATTATGAAGTACTTACAGAGAATTGAGCATCAGCTGATGATGACAAAATTGAAATAAAATTCACAAAAATAAACACAAACAAACAGTTTCGGACTCACTTGTCCATGTCACGTTATATATTTCGTTATTAAAACACGTCAAACGTTAAAAACAATGGATTCGATGGTTGCAAACACAACACAACCGCACTCGTCCATACTGTTACAAATGAATGGAAATTAGAAATTGTGACTCGAATGAAATGAACGATGCGTACGTCAATTGATAGTGTCGTTCATTCATAACCCCGTTCCGTGTTTTGATAGTATAGACTTCTAACATAATAACGAATGATACCCTAAATAGTTTTATTGCAATGATACATCAACTAATTATATTATCGACTAAATGGTACGCACTAAGCGGTGAAACAAGTATTTCAGAGGTCCGCGAAACTTTAAAGAGGAGCCAAGTGGCCGTACGCGGCCGATCGCGAATACTACGGACGACGCGTCATGACTACACTTCTAGTAGTTATTATTTATTTATTTTTTAAAAGCTTGTAGCCTGCGGCAAGAGAGAAAGATCCAATATTGTTTGATATTGTAAGATATGCAAATCGTGCCGGCATAGACACAGCGCCTTTCGAAATTAGGTAAATTTATTATTCTTTGGCAATGCGACGTGCGTATATACCGCGTTTTCTACCGTCATAATTATTCAGTAGATTATATATTATTTGTCATTGTTATTCAATTTGAATCTAGCGCCTGACAAAAAAATAATAATTTGATCATTATTGTTTTTTTACAAAAAAATTATAAGGCGCATAATTTTCAATGTGGAAATACAGAGGGTTCTATACAAGTAGATAGTTTTTGCTTATTGAACTTCTAAAATCGTTAACTGGTATGCCGGGCATGTACCATTATTTTATTATACGTTTATACGGATACCAGATATTATAAGGGTTAAAATTAAAAGAACGCGTTGGGAATGAAACTAAACCTAGCTTAAATTAAAAAATTAAATCAACTAAGTAAATTCAAACAAGCTATTGAACTTTAGCGATATCAAAAAGATGCAAACTCAGATGTTATCAGTAGAATGTTTACATTTTTTTATACTTCACGTTGGCTCCGCTTTTCGTCAAACTCAGAGCATGTAAGCCACGTTAATGACTTCTAAGTGTAATTTATTAATTATTATATACCTAATAATGGGTATTAGCGGAAATTTCCAAGATTTAGATTTACCAAACTACGATTACAATTCATACAACGAAAATAATTTTCGTAAAAAGTTCATTGCAAACAAAAAGGGAAATGTATTGAAAAATAAAAGAACGAATTTGTTGGATAAATATTTGTTCAACAACACTGTGTATTTAAACGGAATAATACACTATGAAATTAATGAAAACAATACAAAATACAATAAAATTAATAGTGTCGAAAATGAGTTTAAGTTTGTGTTAGCAATGGACGGAGTGAAATACACGTACAAAAGGGGATCAAAATGGCGGACTTGGAGGGAATTAGTACATGATGGCGATAAAAAAATTATTTGTTATATTTGTGAAAATATTGTTAAAGGAAACTGTTCAAACTGCCACGGTGGTGGTCATTGGGTGAGTGACAAAAAATGCCGAATTGAGTAACTTCCTTTATTGAAATTTGTTATAAAGTATGTAGATACCATACGACAGATAAATTTTCTCATCTAGAGTATTTTATGATTGCTTTGGTACATCCTCTAATATTACACATTTCTTAGTCATTCGTGTCCTTTCGTATCATTTTTTCTCCTTCCAAAAATGCATTCACACCTTAAATAACTTTTTTTTATTAATTTTATTATTCTTGTTAACTAGTTAAACGCCCGTTGATGAGTCAGTTAAGGTGACTACTGAAAACAGCGTTGTGTTGTGGTTTGCACATCACAAAATAATGCTGAATGATCACCTACTGCTCACAGGCGCGACCAGCCATTTTTAATTATTATTTGTAATTAAAGTACATTGTGTTTATGTTGCGACTGTGATAAATAAATCGTTTTTCTTTCTTTCATTCGAATGATCCGCTTTACACTAAGTTCCTCACTGGCTAACTAATATGATTGCCAAACATTCAAAGGCCAACAAAACAATTTCTTACAGACTATAGAAGACAAACCACCGTGTCCATACGAAATATTCTCAATAAAAGAAGAAAACGAAATATGTGCAAAATACTACACTCAATACACCACGACAGACGACTGTCCTTCTATAATAAAGTTTGAGAATCTCAGCGTTAGTTGTGACAACCCTATAGAAACAAAATGGCAGATTACACGAGATTATAGGAACATTAAATATTTTCCCGCGTTCATATGTAACGGAAAGGAGTATTGTGAAATGACCACTATTTATACTGTAAGTGTGTGCGTATGTTGAGTAATCAAACAATGACCGTCATTTATTAGTAATATGTGGTTAATTCTGCCCTTATAACACTTCAGAGTGGGGACAGCACAAAACATTTCAAGGGTGTTGCAGAAATTATTACTTATTTTTAAGACCGGCTATCTGACATCATTGCCTCCGAAGGGATCCAAGCCTCAATGAGATAGAGATAACATATTGTCCAATCCTGTTTGAAAAGCAAATTCAATACGAACCCAGTCCGTAGCCAATTTTTTTATTCTTATATTCTTCTACGCCCTGAAAAATCATTCCTATTCTTAAAAGAGGTTTCCCTCTACTACATATTTTGATTCTACTTTACTACAGAACTTTTAGAAACAGATTCGATTTCTTTTCTCTTTATTAGGTCCACAAAACTGAAAATAAATTAAATGAGTACCATACATTTTAGACATTTTAAATGAAATCGTCATTAATTTGATTCCAGATTGACCAACAAGGTATATCATTCCGAATAATCAATTCATCGAATAACATTATTTATTCGAGAATAATGAGAAATGGCGGGAAAAATTACGCTTGCATCGACGATTGCGGCTACTGGGATCCTAATACGAAAAAAATATCATCACAACAACATCCACTCTCCTTTGACTTATTAGGAAAAAACAAAAAGAAAAGAGAAGATATTTATGGCACTACTGTAACAACACTAAAATCGAGTAAACAATTAAAGAAATCGACTAAGCCTTATAAAAATAGACACTTGTCTATGGCAAAAAGCGCGGGAATAAAATCAATATTAGAACTCAATGTCGAGTCTACTACGATGTCACATTGTAAGAAATTGGAGAAAATGGATCAAGAGTATGAAGACGAGGAATCTGATTATGAATATTGATATTTAAAATAATACCCACAAACCTTTTATCCCCGAAGGTGTAGGCAGAGGCGCAAATGGTGCGCCCATTTTTCGCCGTATGTACTCCGTCCCATGGTATGATAGGGGGCGAGCATATCGCCATAACGGGCACAAGAAGCCAATATCACTTTGCCCAAGCCGGAAATGGAACCCGAGACATTAGCACTGCAGTCGTCTCCTAATACAACTACGCCAACAAAGCAGTCAAAATCATTCAATCTATTACGTAAATAATTAATACGTATTCTAATATAGATTATATTGCCTTCCAGCTTAAGTAAAAAGCTTTTCCCGGTATTTTAATATTTTTTAATATTATTGTAATTAACTTTTATTAAGAGTAAATTAATTTAAAGTAATCTATATAAATAAAAATGAATCCCTATTCCCATTTCACGCCGTCACACGTGAACGGCTGGACCTATTTCACTATTTTTTTTGTTGTTGTCAGAAGATTCTTATGAAAGAAAAAATTCAAAATATTGCGCGGAAAATTAGAAAATTTAAAAAAACTTAACGAAAATATTAATTTTATATAACTGTCAATTGTTTGAAATAACTGTAGCGATTGACAGAATGTGCGCTGCAAATTCATAATTAAGACGGGATAACGTCTGCCGGGTCAACTAGTAATATACGTTCTTTTTATCGCCTCGTTGAACTAGAAAGTTTGGCTGTAATTTGTAAATCGTGAAGTTCTTGGTTCAATACCCACGTCGGTTAAATATTTGTTCGTTTTTAGTTTCGAAACAGGTGGTAGGTGTCTTATATGTGAGAGTCCGCCTGGGTAGATACCACCGCAATGTCTATTTTGGCCGGCAAGCAGCAGGTTTAGTCACTGTCGCGTTCCGGTTTAAAAGGAATTGTAGCCAGTGTAATTACTGGACATAAGAATACTTAACATCTCGTGTCTCAAGATGGCGACCGCAATGAAATACCAAACAATACAATAATTCAAGGTTGGATGGTGTTTCTAATGTTTATGGGCGGTCTTATCGCTTACCGTCAGGCGAACAGCAAGCTCGTCTCGTCCTTCAAAACAATAAAAAAACAAATTCTATTATTGGGAAACGGACGATAGCCTAGTTGGGAATAGAACGGATTGCCGAGACGAACGTCCGCAAGTTCAAAATCCAAACGCAACTCAAACTGTTCAAAATTATTTGTATTTTTATCAGTTATTGTTTCCTTTAACTGTGTAAGAAAACATCGCAAAGAAACCTACGTTAAATATGTGAAAACCTATTTTTATAATGGGGTTCCAAAAAATAGGATTTTGTTAGGTCTTTGAGGAATGTTGTAGTCGAAGATTCGTTGCATCGTTAAAATATAATAATATCAGCTCTGTATTATATACTGTCACACACCTGCACGGGCCTCCTCTACTATTGAGAGGGATTGGACCTTACTCCACCACACTGGCCTAATGGGGATTGACTGAATTCACATGCCTACCCTCAAAGTTCTTATAGAACTTCTCAAGTATGCACGTTGTTCACGATCTTACCTTTTACTGTTAAAGTTATAATTCACAAACAATACTCATAACTTTAGAAAAGTCAGACGTGTGTTTGTGTTTTGAACCTGCGGACATTCGTCTGGACAGTCCGTTCCACTTCCAACTAGACTCACCGCCATCCAAAATTCAAATAAAAAATATAGTGTTCGCCCAATTGATACAACCAGAGTATATACCATTGATTCTCAAAGTGGTCCAAGTTCACTCCCAGGTCCACGGGAGACTTGACGGGGTCTACGTTGGCATGACTAATAAATGGGGGATCACAATTCGTCAACGGCGATCCACGAAAATTTATCTGGTTTGATAGTAAAGTACTAAAGTGTTGGCTCGACTTCACCTATCAATGTAAACAGATAATATTGATAGGGGTTGTAAGGCTTGGTAACCACAACTGTCCAGACGCCCCTGCGATTGCTGGGCGGTAGTTACCAGTAATACATTCTCTTTGCGAAACAAAAAAAAGTCCACCAGAACCAACAAAATTTTGAAAGAGGTCAATGAGAAAAAAACGTTTGGGAGTCTCTAGTATGTATGTAGTAGATCTACGCAGAGGCGGCCTTTGGGGGAGGCGAACCGGCCAGCCGCCCGGGGCCTCGCGCTTACAGAGGCCTCGCGTGGTGCCTCGCAGGACCTTTTTTACGTTCTTACCGACGAAACTGTTAAGACAGGGGAACGTTTTTTACTCTGCCCGGGGCCTCGCGTCTGTTTTTTTTGCTTTCGCCTGGGGCCTCGCGTCGTTTAGAGCCGCCACTGTATCTACGAAACATATTCTTATCACAGATATAACCTGAAAACTGCATATCATTGAGTTTGGAATAAGCGTTAGATACAACAGTGATAGCAAATCATCATTACCATCCCATTTTTTAAGCAACTCATTGTTATTCAGACATAATTATCCGAGATAATGATATCTAACATTGTAATTCTATAAATGTATTATCTGATATAATTATAAATAATAATATCAGCCCTGTATTACATGCTGTCCCACTGCCGCGCGGGCCTTCTCTACTGAGAGGGATTAGGCCTTAGTCCGCCACGCTGTGTTGCGGATTGGTAGATTTCACTCCCTTACATACTTACTAAGAACTCAGGTATGCAGGTTTCTGTTACATAGTGATGTACTCTCAGCTTACTAAAGTGACATCACTATTTCCTCCGGTCCTTCCAATGACTAAATATAAAGAGGACAGGCCTCAAAAGTTAGCTATATGAATAAGTTATATTTATGTTAGGGAAATCGACGCAGAATTGTCAATATATATGTCTATCTCTTTTACTCAAAGCTTATTTGGAACGCAACAAAAAGACAAAAATAATTGCTTTCTTCGCATATGGCACTATTTCGTTTACTTCAACACACTGGGACCGCCTTGCGGCAGAAACGCCATTTTATGCTGGCCAGTCGGCAAGTACATGTAGTGTCAGACGATGTAAACAAATCTTCATAAATATTGAATTTAAAGTAATATAATCATATTCTCAATTGTTCAGTGTGTTTATTAGTGTATTTGTTAAGTTTCGAAAATGACTCAGTGTTGTGTGAAAGGATGCGAATCGAATTCACGCAAGAAAGACCCCGAAATATATTTTCATAGGTTAGTAACTGTTTTTACCGAAAATTAGCAAATATCTTTGTATAATTACTTTTGGATGTGTTTTTATCAATTAAAATGATATGTGGATCTGGTTTGTTAAGCTTTGGACCCTTTTAGGCGTGATTTATACACATTAAAATCATTATGTTTGTTTACACACGAGCTTAGGGATGGGTGGGTGGATTTGTTTAGAAATTATTGATATCGATATTTTAACAGACGCCCGTTTATCAGTTACGGTTTTTGTCTTTGAAAGAATGTTAGAGCACACATCAATATTGTATTATTCAGAACGACAAACTAAGTGAAATTAGAATATTTTTTAAGATAACCAAAAAATTTAAAAACCAAGGCAAAATGAATTGAGAATATTGAGCGACGTGATTGGAATCCTACACCAAATACATATTTCTTTACATTTTGAGAAGATATGCATAAACCACACGTTTAATTAACGCGAGTAAAGATAACTGTTTTCCAACAATATTCCCGATAAGTAAAATAGTAATGATTATTATACTTCACCTAATAGTAATATTACTTTAATATATTGCTATGAATAAAATTAGAATTGTTACATAAAAGAATAGATAAACATAAAAGAAACAACATAAAGATGAAATGTAAGATATATTTTTACAATTGGCGGTCTTATGTTTCGAGCAACCTTTGCATGCACGGAAATAGATACATAATCATATTGTTGTTATTGCAAATAATTATTATAATTGATTATCTTAACCACCATTTTTACGGTCATTGATTTTAGTTTGCTGAACCATAGTTATGTTTCTCGATCAAAGAGCATAATAATAAAATAAAATAAAACCAACCAAATAATTGCTGGCTACGCTATCTTATTCCATTTATCATGTATTAAATAAATATCTTAATCTGTAACTTAAATTTTTAGCAAGGAATAGTGCAACATACAAATATATATCAAACACAACTGGATGTTTGTCACAACAGGTACTGCTTTGTTTAACAATTGTTACTTATAAATCAGTTTCAGTGTGTTTGTTTACATTATGGTTTGTTATATTTATATTATGGTAGTTCCTAACCCCTTTCGTATTTGATCTTTTTGGGGCTTGTTTGTCTCTCTTAATTCTTCGATGTCGATACAAAATTTTCGGTACTAGCATATCACTATTGTAAGGGGCGGAGTCGGCACCATTTTGTTCATGAAATGTGCCGCATGTCACGTGACCATATTACCCATCCTCTATACTTCTTTTATCATTGGGTCCTTCCGGCCGCTGTCACTTCCGCACTCTTTATGTCCCGATAGCGTCGGCTAGGTTATGTCTGTCTAATTTTAATTGTAGTCTTAATCACTACATAGTATAAAACAAAGTCGCTTTCTCTGTCCCTATGTGCCTTTGTCTGCTTAAATCTTTAAAACTACGCAACGGATTATATGCGGTTTTTTTTTTTTTTTATTGAATAGAGTTATTCAAGAGGAAGGTTTATATGTATAATAACATCCATTAAATAGTGGAGAAATACTGTTATTTTGTTATGTTGTACCAGAGCGGGCCGCTATGTTTTTATATACAACGTTCACAGTTTTTCTGTAGTGTATTTAGTATCAGCATTGCACCCATGCGAAGCCGGGGCGGGTCGCTAGTAATTAATAAATCTATTGTCATAATAGACAGTGTCATTATTTAGACCAATACCGAACCACAAAACAGTTGTCCACACGATGTTTTCCTTCACAGTTAAAGCAAGCGATAATTCACAAAGAATACACACATACTTGAAGTCATGTAGCGCTTGGGATTTGAATCTGCAGACATTTGTCTCGGCAGTCCGTTCCACACCCAATGCTATCGCCGCTTCCCTTATCTGATAACATATGCCAAATAAGCATGCGGGTATCTGATTCATGGCTGCGGCTGCATACATTATTGGAGAAACTTACCTAGTTCCGGAATTAACTGGCCAACCGCCCAGGGTCACATGCTTGCAAAGGCACAGAGAAAAACATCGTCCTTTAGCAATCGGAACAAATGCCTCGCAGAAATCTTCCCCCGCTGCATATTATTGATATTTAAGTAACAAAAGCCTCAAACCAGTTCCCGATGCATATTAATCTATTGACATTAAAGTCCGCACTTGGGTATATCCGCACGGGAACAAATATTAGGTTAGGGGCCCTATTCCGTCTACGAGGGCATATCCGTCTTTTTGCAATTACGGATGTTCTATTCAAAGGACAGCTTCAATAGCCGTATAGGTAAGAGAATCAAATAATTCCTTATTTATCTTTACAGCCATCAAAGCTGTCGATTATAACGCCTGTAGTTGCAAAAAGACGGATATACCCGCGTAGACGGAATTGGACCTTCTGACCTTACATCACGCTGAAAATCTTATAATTTTACTTCTTACTAATATTGTAAATGTAATTTATTGCTTATGTATTTTTAACAATGATTATGATCTGAACTATGCTTTTTGGTAAATAATATAATAATGTTTATTATATGTTTGTTAGGAGTAAACGCATTAACTGCTGAACGGATTTCGATGAAATTTAGCACACAGATAGACAACCTCCTTGGTTAACACATAGGCTACATTTTTCTCGGTAATTTGCCCTCATTAGAAATAATGGAATATTCATTGATTTTACAAATAGATGTCGCTAGTGTTGTACACGTGGCATTATGAATCAGTTTAGTGTTTAAGTACATTTTTAGCCTGACATTGACTGCTGGTGGGGTAGTTGTACTGCATGCGCGGTACAACAGCGCTCTGAGGTCCTGGGTTCGAATCCCGGGTCGGACAGTGATATTTGGGTTTTTCTGCTCAGTATCAGCCCGGAGTCTGGAATTTGTGCCCGATATGGCGATAGGCTCGCCCCATATCACATCTTGGGACGGATCACAGTTGGCGAAAAGTGGCTGCCCTGGTTGCTCCGCTGCATACCCCTCCGGGAATATGTGATTGTGTGTGTGCATTTTTAGCGGGTAAGGAATATCACTCGGTCAAAGCCGCGTACACTTAATAAAAGAAATAAAAATGTATAATATTTTATTGGTTAACATGCATACAAACTAAATGAACTTATGTCTAATAATAAAAGTCATATTTAATAGTATTAAAAACCAAGCCCAAGTAAAGAACGCAAAATCAAATAGCAGATAAAAAAAAACATTTTTTTGTAAAATAGTACGGGTAAGTCCGGATTTTGGGGTAAGATCATTAATTCAAAATTACTGCTAAAATCTACAATAGGGTAGTTTCCTATTTTTGATTTAATTTATTATTCTATATGTAACAGAAAATAATATGAAAAAGAAATTCTCCAGTTAAATCACCATCACAATTGGTTGAAAATTAAAGCAGTTATTCATATTTGAAATATTGTTAGCAAAAGTGGGGGGCTTGGTGGGGTTCTTTTCTCACTCATGCAGCTTTATAGCCGGTGGACTGTGTGACGTCATATTTCACTATTGTTGTAATTCGACAGCTTCCCTTTCCACCAAATTTCAAAGCTTTATAACTTACTAGCGACCCGCCCCGGCTTCGCACAGGTGCAATGCTGATACTAAATACACTACAGTAAAACTGTGAACGTTGTATATAAAAACATAGCGGCGCGCTCTGGCTTCGCACGGGTAGAACATAACAAAATAACAGTATTCTTCACTATTTAATGGATGTTATTATACATATAAACCTTCCTCTTGAATCACTCTATCTATTAAAAAAAAACTGCATCAAAATCCGTTGCGTAGTTTTAAATATTTAAGCATACAAAGGGACATAGGGACAGAGAAAGCGACTTTTTTTTATACTATGTAATGATTTATTATTACGTGGATTTTGAAAATTATATTTCCGATAGATTTTGGATGAAATATATTTTTGATATATGTATATATAAAAAAATCGGCAACTACCCTATTAAAAATACCAATAAATATAATTAGATTCTCAGTAAGTTGCAATCGACGGTCTTAGCCATATCCGAACTTAACCCAACGTAAATACATTAGACTCCTCACTGCTTGATAGCATAAACCAGACAACACGGACAAATCTAGACGAACTTGAATTACCACCCAATTACATACAATAATTAATTACTTAATTACTTATTAAAAAAAAAATCGAAAAAATTTCAATTTTTACTGGACCTTGGTTTTTATCAAAACATATACAAAGGCACTGCATATCAGTCTTATATTTTGTGCGATAAGTATAAATTATGTAATTAAATAATATTAAACAAAGCAATCAATCGACTTTGATAAGAGATACGGGGATTTTTTTACTAGAACGGCAAATAATTCCCACCGCAAGTTGGTAAGCGGAATGAACTCCAGATAGAATGTCGACTGACGAGAGATGATTACGGCCGATCCCGGAACACTCACGTGGGCCACCCTGTGATTACTCTTCGACAGTTGACACAATTGTGCCGGCCTATTGGAACCGGAACGCGACATACTCACGTGGGTCACTATGGCGGGTTTTAACACCTTGTGTACGGTGGTCGCTAGCCGACGGATATAAAATATATTCTACCACCAGCAAGATAGCAGGAATGAGTTAAATAAAAGTTTTTGAAAACTATTTCTTTTTTAAAAAGTAAAATTTCACTTTTAAATAGCCACAGCAAAATGACTCCATTTCTCCTGGTGATAGGATATATTCTATATCCGCCCGGATAGCGACCACTGGGGCTAATCCCGGAATACCACACTGTGATAATATCATCCTAGACTGTTTACTATCGGATTCTAATGGACCCATGGATATTTAAGAATCCCTATACTGCCTTGCTAAGCGCAATAGTGGTCAGGGAATCCTTATTTCGATATAATCGAAGTTTTTTAAATATAGTTTTGTATGTAAAACTGAGATAGAGAAACTCTTATAAGGTTTTTTTTAACAAGTTTTAAACTAGATTCTGTTATTTAGGTAAGTTCATTGGATGGGTATTTCTTTAAGCTATCTGACGACATAAAAATCAAGATTTTGATTTTTTTGCGATACCGCTTTTGAGCTTGACACGGCAGTATATACCATTACCAAATCGATTTTGGCAATTTTGAATATCGACGGCTAGCGCACTAACTGAGTTAAGTTTAAGTCATAAAAAACATTGCTGATTTCAGATATGTATGAACTCAATATGTATATATATAAAAATGAATCCCTATTTCCCTTGGTCACGCCATCACGCGTGAACGGCTGGAACGATTTCATTTTTTTTTATTGTGTTTGTTATTGTCAGTAAAAGGTTCTCATGAAAGAAAAACTTCAAAAAATTGTGCAGAAAATTAGAAAATTTAAGAAAACTTAACGATAATATTAATTTGACATAACTGTCATTGGTTTGAAATAACTGTCAGCGATCGACAGAATGCGCGCGTGCATACATAGTGAAGACAGGACAACGTCTGTCGGGTCAACTAGTACCATATAAATATTGCTTAAGTCAATCAGCTTGCCAACCGTCTACAATTTTCAAATTTATACACTATTCAAAAGCTGTTAAGGCACATTTTAATAAAAACATTATAAACTATAATAGGAATAAAACCACTGCAACTTTAAACAAAATCAAACCGTATAAGTAATATACAAAAATTTATATCAAAATATATTTTAAAATAAATCATTTGACATGATTATGTAAAAAAGTAACTTTGGATTTTTAGATACTAAACATTGTATACATCTGTCATAATTATTAAATGTTGGTCTCGCTTGATCTGCACCAAATTCCAACACAAAACACAAAATAATATGTAACATACGTTTTAGTGAGGCAGGCGGACATTTTCTCAATTTTTTAAAGTCACAAGTGGCTTGACATATATCTTAAGTACTGAAGATTTTTGGCCCTAATCATGCAATGAGCCATTACTAATACTTGAAGGAAGACAATATATACTTCAATTTGTATCTTTTAAATCCTGCAGTGAAAAAAATGCGATGTATAAGTAAAACTTTTTATGCTATGCATATCACTTAATGTATGAAAAAAAATAAAAATAAAAAGACAAATGGCTAAGGAACAAAATTTTGCAGCCAATAAAATTAAGATCAGGGCCCTATTCCGTCTACGGGGGTATATCCGTCTTTTTGCAATTACGGGCGTTCTATTCGAAGGACAGCTTCGATAGTTTAGTCACTGTTGTGTTCCAGTTTGAAGGACATTGTAGCCAGTGTAACTACTCGACATATTAACATCTCATGTGTCAGGATGGCGAGCGCAGTGAAATACCAAACAATACTTTGCAATTCAACCTGTTGGTGTTTCTACTGTTAATGGGCGGTCGTATCGATTACCATGAGGCGAACGGCAAGTTCGTCTCGTCATGCAAAGCATTAAAAAATTTCCTATTTACCCATACGGCTATCAAAGCTGTCCTTCGATTAGAACGCCCGTAATTGCAAAAAGACGGATATACCCGCATAGGCGGAATAGGGCCCCTGACCTTACTGGATTTGAAGACAACTTAATATTATAAATGTTGTATTTATACATATCTTCAGATAAAATTTGGCACATAAATAGACCTAAGACTTAAAGCAACATCTAGGGCCAGCACATATATATTGGAGCGCAGCACAGAGATTTTTGCTGTCCAAACTATTATCGACATTGTCTTCATTGAAATAAGATTCAAATTCGACTAACAACATTATAATGCAATAATTGTGTTAATTGATTATTAATATTATTTAAATCAAGACAAAGGCGATAATCGTTTGGCAGTAAAAAAATCTCAGCAGTGTTCTCTGACATATATGCGCCGGCTCGGCTCTTAGACACCTTATTTGAAATTTAATTCACTTTTTTCCAAAACACATATACCCAGCCAATAACACACTATAAATCTTCAATGCTAAATATGAAATACAAAAAAAAATTACGAGTTTTAAATTTCGGTTCAGAGTAGACTAGCTGGTAATATAAATTTATTTTGTTTTCTAAATGCTTTAGAATTCTATATTACAACACTACTGTGCTAAGTGTAAAAGCTGTTTGTCAGGGAAACCTTATTTCCAGATAATCGAAGTTTTGAATGTAAAACAGAGATAGAGAAACTCTAAGGTTTCTTTAACATGGTTCAAAACAAGATAGCGGTATTTCTTTAAGCTATCTGACGACATAAAAATCACGTTTTTGATTTTTTTTGAGATACCGCTTTTGAGCTTGGCACGGCAATATGTATATTTCAGAAAAGTTTATTCATTTTCATTGTATATGGGTATTAGATTATTTTCAAATGTTAACATCAAACGTAATCGGAAAGGCACTTTTATACTATATCAAAATGTAATATGTGCTATGTACAAAATATATAACAGTTGAAAATACTATCTCTTAGAAAGAATATACCTACAACTAACACTGAAGTTATTTGTAAAAAAATACATAATTTATTCAACATTTTTTTTTTCGAAAATTTGCAAATGCAAAGAACTAACTTCAGGCAACTTAACAAATCTATAATATATTTATTGACATATATCAACAATACTACAGTAGGGACTATAAAAATATCTTTTAACTCCACAGTACAATCAGAAACTTTAAAATTTTTACCAACAAATAGTTCTCACATTGATGTTGAGTTGACTCGTATGTTCATTACATTTCAAATATATCCCCAAATAAATTTTAACACAGAAAAATAGAAAAAAACGCAGTCGAAATGACCTTGTATATCGAGTCTGGTTCCTTTTCGGAAATGTCACCTTTCGGCACTGCATGTTATGTAACTTTTCTTGACTTCCGACTCTTATATTTACCGCACACATGATTAACCATCTGATAATGCCTATTGAAGTGTTCATTACATTCTTCACACTTAAACCTTCGTATATGCAGATGGCGTTCTCGTATATGAGATTTCAAGCTTTTCTTTAACATTTCTTTTTTGCAATAATCACATATCGCTTTGGAGTACTGGGACTTATCTTTTATAGTGAAAAAACTTCTACACATATGACTGGACAATTGCGATTGTTTTGTAAAGTTAACATTACATTCCTTGCAATTGTATGTTTGCGAGTGTCGCTTGCGTATGTGTGATTCAATTGATTTCTTCAGCATTTCCTTCTTACAATAATCACAGATGGCTTTAGCGTACCCAGACTTATCTTCTCCGTTAAAAGCATTCATGTATATTGGATTCCGTTCCGTGCATTTGATTTTCGGTTCAATTTGTGCGTCGCATTTCTTTATTTGTAACACATTGTCATTGACTTTAGTCATTTGAACGTATACTTCGGTTTGTTTGACTCTCTCTACCCAAGTTTCGTTGCATTTTTTCTTCAAAAAGTTTGGTTTTGTCTGCGCATCATTGTCGATGCTGAAGTGGTATTTGCGGATGTGGTGGTTTAACAGTCTCTTTTCGCAGTAAACTACGCCGCACGCAGTACATTTAAAGTCCACACGAGGCGTTACGAAGAGATCATCGTGGATTTTAAGGTGGAAAATTAGATTTCGTTTGTCGACGAAACTTCGATCACAATGATCACAGATATAATGTTTTTTCGCTTTACCTTCGTGCGCCAGCATATGCCGGTCGTAAATGTCTCTTCTGAAGTACTCTTTCGGGCAAACAGAGCATTTAAATCGCGGACGAATGACTCCATGCTGATATAAATGGGATTTTAAGTTATATCTACTGCCGAGTATGGTTTTATGACATATTTTGCAGCGGTGGCTCTTTTGAACCTTTTCCTCGGTATTCATTTTTGTAACACAAAATTGAATGAAACTTTTAGAACAAAAAAATCAAACAAAATAAAATAAAACAGCTACAATTTTGACTGCGTTCGCGTCGCCATTGTCACGTGTACTGACAGATATCAGCTGTCATTACAGTATAATAAAGAAAACTTGTCGCTGATAAGAGTATAAAGAATGCACAAAAATATGCTTAAAATATAAACTTTCTGGTATGTATCGCAATAACATAGATTATATTTTTTTATTTCACGAACTTGGGTTTTCTCGCCACTTTGTCTGTGAACTTGCGGGACGTGACGACTTTTTGCCGGGAAATCCCTAATTCAGGGAGTTTCCCGTATTATATTCATGCAAATATAGCCCTTATGCCTAATTCCAATTTCCAAGATTTAAACGGTTTAAATTAAGAATATTGTCTTGCTTTTAGAAGCCTACCCTAGGTAGGCATTTTAGTTGTGGAATTTATTTACTAGATTATATTTACCTACCTATTTCAGTTATGTAATATTAATACTTAAATAATTGTTAGTCATTTGGTTAAGATAACCAAAGATTTTTTTTATATCTTATATAAATATTTTAAGCCTTTAAGTTACGCAGGATCCGTGCAAAATACAAGCCCAATAAACAAAAGTACATAAATCATTCTGCCTATTTTTATTTATGTAAAAAAACATATTATGTATTCAATAGTAAGTATATGACAATATATAATATAATATCATTAGGGAAATTAAAATATATTAAAGTATATTATATTATTCAAGATGTATTTTAATCTGCCTTGTTGTTTTTAAATTATTTAAACTTTATATTCATATAAAAGTATCTAGATTATCTTATTTCATTTTAACCCTAGCTACGGCCCTGTTTGATTACATAATTTACTGATACACTGCAACCCTGGAATGCAAGGTCAATGACATTCACTAGAGACACCTACTTGACAAAAGCTAAGTAAGCGTATCGTCCCTAAGTAATCTTGGATCTAAGCTTCGTTGACCTTATTTTGCATAGCTTAGAGACTTTTTAATAATCATGTACAGACCGTAAACTATAAAAAATAACCTGTATCAATGGCAAACGGTTCGTAGAACCCGATTCTTGCCCGCTTCCCTTTCGTAATTATGTAAAAATCGAATTATCATTACGATTTGCAGACAGCATTAATGCATATAAAAATCTATTTATATGTGGTTCTCTTTTAGAATACTTCACCTTTCACCAGCGAGCTGAGCTGTATAGGTACTCCGTAATTTACTCAGTTATGCGAGCTACTATAACTTATTTTTTTTATAGCTCAGTTCTTGGTCCGCAACCGGCATAAAGCCTATATTCTCGCAATCATAAATCGTAATTATTATCATGGGGGCGTTGACAAATCGATTGGCAAGCAGATGTTAAATGAATAGGTACTAAAGTCAATACATAGCTATTAGGCTAACCATGTGTGAAATAAATCAATGAAGTAGTCATAGGAAATACCCACGGGGTTATAACCTTTAATTGAAAGATTTCTAGTACTATTTAGCATTATTACACAAATATGATTTAATAACCAAAACTAATTACAATAATAATTATTTCAACTAAAAATGCTGTCCAGTCTTTTAAGGATAATAGACTAAGGTAAATGAAACCATGTTAAAAAGTTCACGATAAACAACGTGGAAATCCCAAATGCTACCTGAACAATGTGCATACTTATTTTTTCTAGGTAATATTTGTGCTAAGTACGTATCGTGAATTGAGACAAAATGCAATCAATCATTTGGTAGATACGACACGTGGTAACGTTAGTCGATTGTTACTATAATCGAATTGATTTTATAAAATTATTTATTATGAATAATTTTCTATTTTTTATTGTTATTATTTAAAAAATATTTCTGGCAGATTTAAATACAGACAGAATAAGTACCTATACCTATAAAAAGGTATTTCTCCTAATTTTATTGAACGTTACAAAGTCTATACAATATTCTAAAATTAATTAATATCTCCGGATATTAATTGGAGTTATTTATTAAAATGCGACAATGTAATGATAATTATGATGTGTCTCATGTCAAGCAATCTTACTCATAAACGTTTTACACATTTTTTTTTGTTATTGGGCATAGATGATAGTTCTTTGATTTAAAAATTATGATGATGAACACTGATAGTTCTTTGAGTTAAAAAATATTTTACAATTTTATCTTCATGACATGATTAAAAGTCCTTTTTATTTCAATCAACAAGAAAGTGATAATCACAGGTTCGAAATTTGCATACAAAGTAAAGAGAAATGTATATAACGGAGCGCCTGTCTCAGCAGTATTTTTTAAAATAGTGACGTCAGCAGAACTGACGTCACTACCATCATCGATCGGGTTACTCATATTGGATATTCTACGAGCGTAGCCTTTTATATTAAATTATAGACCAATATAAAATAACCAACACTGTAAATGATACACTCAAAATAAAACAAACACCAAACTATCAAAATAATTAAATGTAATACTCACACTTATTACTTGATGTGCTCCAGGCGAAATTTCAGGAATAAATTGAATTTTCGCCACGAGCTCACAATATTTAAACAAACGGCATAGGAGTCAATACACTTTCCATATTAAGGAATACACCCGTAATGAAATTCAGCGGCACTAAATGTTTTTGCCTGTTAATTCATTACGAGCATTTACAAAAGTATTCCGATTATTAAATCACTGTTAAACTATTGGAATTATTTAGAATACTTTTTATAAGTGTTGTTTCCGCCGCTTTCCGTTATTTTAGGATCCGTTATTGTAGTTATTTTCTAAGCTTCATAAAATGTTCTATAAACACAATCATAATTGTTTATAAATTATAACATGAATTTTACTATGCTTTGTTCGACTTATAATTAACCGTCACACTTATTGAGTAATAATTCACTACATAGAAATGTGGTTAATTTAAACCCTTTAAAGATGTGTTAAAACTAAGTTATTACTCATTATAAATGTAAAAATGAATTTAGGCATAGTTTGTTTGCCTTACAATCCCTGTTTTAACTATATTGATTAATAGTTTGTTGCTTAGAAAAATAACACACTACAACTCCTTATTTTTATCAAAGTAACAGTAAAGTTCATTTTATACTCATGAAAATGATAGAATAATTGTAACCAACAAAATATGGTAATTACTGACACTTATTGGTGCCAATTTATGACATGTTTAATTAATAAAATTGTATTACGTCGACACGGCCATTCTGCGAGACCGGGTGCGTGCTCTGCACCAGTCTCGGTTATGTAATTTGGAATTGCTGTACATAGGGAAATGAGCGAAATTCATTGCGTTTATATATTGCACATGTCAATTGTAACATTAATGCAAATGCTCCACGCATACTTGCATGTTTTTATTTCTCGTAGATAGGAGGAATGATGTTGTGGTTCTGGGCGGTCTTGTACGCCGTGGTCCACAGGGGCTCTGAAGGAATATAATTATAGTTAAAAGCTCACAAGAATTTGTTGCTGTGGTTCTGAGCGGTCTTGTACGCCGTGGTCCACAAGGGTTCTAAAGGAATAGGGAAGGTCGATGCTGGGGCCTGGGCCTTATTATGACCGTGGTCCCCAGGGGCTCTGTAAAGAATAATAATTATAGTTTGATGCTGTGGTTCTGAGCGGTCTTGTACGCCGTGGTCCACAAGGGTTCTAAAGGAATAGGAAAGGTCGATGCTGGGGCCTGGGCCTTATTATGACCGTGGTCCCCAGGGGCTCTGTAAAGTAATAATAATTATAGTTATACAAAAAACTCACAAAAATTTGATGCTGTGGTTCTGAGCGGTCTTGTACGCCGTGGTCCACAAGGGTTCTAAAGGAATAGGGAAGGTCGATGCTGGGGCCTGGGCCTTATTATGACCGTGGTCCCCAGGGGCTCTGCAAATGATAGAAATATGAAGGAAATGTAGGAATGCTGATTTGTACAGACTTATAATTCTCTATTTTGTCAATATAACTTAGAAAATAGAATATGCCTAGAAATTTTATAAAAAAAATAAATGAATTCAAAGTGCTTTTCATGAAACATTGTAATAATTGATAACATAAGATAATTGTTAATTTTGAGCATCCAGTAGGCGGGCAGTTAAGCTGACGTAGATGGCTGCTGAAGGACTTCTTGTGTGGAATCGTTAATTGACGAGTCTTGCGGCGCTTCTTGGGAGTTTTCAGTGCTTGTCGACACGGTTTCCTGTTCGCCGGGCTGTGGTGCACGACGTAGTTGGTCATGCGCGACCTTACGTGGTCGTCCTCTACCAATCACACGCTTAACCATATAGCGATCATTGTCTAAAACTTTGTAGATCTCGTATGGCTGACTGTATTTGGGGTCGAGTGAAGTCTGGTTTCGAGGGTTGTTTCTGATAAGAACATAGTCGCCACGCTGAAATGGCCGTATTTTTGCCTTGTTCTTATCGTAACGCTGCTTATCATATTGAGCAGCAGTGGTCATTTTGTGGAGCACGTGTTGTTCAAGTAAGTCGAAATCAATAAATTCATTTTCAATGTTCACTAACCTTAGCAGTTCTGGTGGCACACATCGTTGTCGGCGAGTTAACAGTGCGAGTGGTGCCACTCCCGTTATTCTGTGTGGGGTGCAGTTAAAAGCCAGTTGTAAAGCACCCAGAGCTGTCTGCCAATCTTCAGTGTCAAAGTTCTTTATCATGGTTAGTCCATTTTTCAGCGTACTCATAGTGCGTTCGACTTGTCCATTCGCTCGGCTGACTCCTGGTGCAATTGAGTGTATGTCGATTTTGAAGCGATCGCAGTAAACCTTAAATTCGCCAAGAAACTCTCTTCCTCCATCTACAATTACCTGTGATGGAGTACCGAATAAATGTATAAGGCGTTTTAGTGCTGCAAGAGTACTGCTTTGGCTTTTATCGTTTGAATAGTCAAGTAGTACGTATTTAGTAAATGCGTCAATAGTAACTATGACATACTCATCGCGACCATGCGAGTTCCTTGTGCCCAGCTTGCCCGTAATATCCATGTGGACGACTTGAAATGCTGTATTGGGCTTTTGGATCGGATGAAGCTGCGCTTGGATAGCCCCCGATGGTCCTTTGGAGATTCTGCATACGATACAATTATCCACGAACCTTCTGACAATTGTATTCATTTTCTCAAACCAGTAAGTTTCTTTCAGTTTTTGCAAGGTTTTTTCCCATCCTGGATGTTGGAGTGCGGTGTGAAACGAGTTAATCAAACTCCACTGGAAGGACTTTGGGACTACAGCCGCCGTCTTATGTGTCCCGAGCAAAGAATCAGTAAGCCTCTTCTTCAATACACCTTCTTCAAGGGTATAGTCTGCGACTAGTGCGCCATTGTTTATGGTGTTTATTAATGGGCGAAGAATATCATCACGGCGCTGTTCAATTTGTAGCCACTCGGAATCATTGGTCATAACATTAACAATCATTTCAGTGGATGGATTTCTACTAAAAAAATCTGCGTGTTGGAGTCGCTCTCCTTTTCTATACTCGACCTCGAACTCATAGTTCTGGAGAAAGGCCCACCATCTATGTATTCGTGGGAGCAAGTCCTTTTTATGCTTTGATGCCTTCAGAGCGTTACAGTCTGTTATTACCTTAAATTTGCGGCCGTAAAGGTAATGTCGAAAATGTTTTATTGCCCTTACTACTGCCAGAGTCTCGAGCTCGTATGAGTGATACCGGCTTTCGATATCAGTGGTGCGCTGACTCATGTATGCCACTGGATGCTGGCGGTCCCCAATGACCTGGACAAGTACTGCACCGTAGCCGATACTGCTGGCGTCGGTATACAGTTCTATAGGTGCGTCTTCCTGAAATAGCATAAGGGTAGGCGCAGTAGACAAGTGTTGTATAATATGATTTCTGGCCCTATCATGACTATCGTTCCATTCCCATTTTGCATCATTTTTTGTTAATTGATAAAGCGGAACCATTACACGCGAGAAATCGGGGATGAATCGTCTGAAGTACCCGGCCAGACCGTTAAATTGCCTAACCTGTTTGACCGTTTTTGGGATCGGTGCCTTCGTTAAAGCTTCTACTTTCCTTGGACTAGGACCGACTTGTCCGTCAGCTATAATGTTACCCAAGTACTCAATAGAGCGTTTAAAGAAGGCGCACTTGTCGATATTGATCGAGAATCCCGCATGTTGCAAAGCAATTAGAATTCGCTCAATATGCGATATTCCTTCTGTAAAGTCTTTACATTTTGATAAAACGTCATCTACATATACCTGGCAAACTTGGTCTGCAGATATCAACAAATGTGATAGTGCTCTATTTATGCAACGTTGATATACTGAAACCGCGTTACTAAGCCCGAATGGCATAGTTAAGTATTCGAATAAACCGTCTGGGGTGACAAACGCAGTTTTTTCAATTGAGTCCTCGGCTATGGGAATCTGGTGAAATCCTGCAGCCATATCAAATGTAGTAAAATAGAAACCCCCGGCTAATTGGTCTATTTGATCGGAAATAATCGGCAAAGGATAATGATCTCGGAGGGTGTTTCTGTTAAGTTCGCGGTAATCTACGCACATGCGATCCTGGCCGTTTTTCTTTTTCACTAGAATTATTGGGCTAGAAAACGGAGATTTGCTTTCGCGAATAATATTATGTTCTAGTAATTCGTCAACAATATTACGAACTTTTTCCCGCTCAATCGGACTCAACCTGTATGGTCTACGTTCAACACACTTGTTAATATCTTTTAGGCGTATATCTAAACTACCTGTATTAACACGCGTGCTAGGGTATCCGTAAATAAACAAATGGTCAAACTTGTTCAATAGTATTTTTAACTCATTAATTTGAACCTCACAGGTTAAATCGCAATCTAATTTGTCAAATTTTTCACTGTGAGATCGCATGTGATAGATGATCGGTTGACGAACTAATGTCGCACCTCGAGCGTTCACGATCACGGTCAAATCTGTGTTTTCAACGAGATTCATTCCGATTAGAATATCAGAAGAAATTTCATAGTCCGGGACTACGTGAAACTGAAGTTCTACTTGTAAATTATTTATAACACAAACTGTTGTCAAAGTTGACAGTGATACTACCGTGAACTGCCCCAGGCCCTTTAAGTATCTGACTATGTCGTTTCTTTTTCCCGGTAATTTTTTTGATACAGATTCGCGTATCACTGAGCATTCAGCCCCACTGTCAAAAATCGCGAGTATTCTTAAATTCCCTATAACTAACGACATCGAATTTAATTTAGGCGTGCCTATGTAATTGACATTAGAAGCTACAGCTCGTTCACGTTTGAAACATGTTTCAAAAGTATGACCAACCCTTGAGCAGAATGTGCATGTGGACTTATTGGGGTTCTGTGGCGTAAGTTTATTTTCATGATAACGTAGTTGCGCATTTTCAGTTTTGTTACGGTAGCGACAAGTTTGCGCATCATGACCTATTCTATTACAAATTAAACAAAATACTAAAGGCTTATCAAATCGCGGTCGTTTAGCTAGACCCTGATGGGCGCCTATTGTACCAGACTGCGATCTTTTATGACATCGTATGGAAGAAGCAACAGAAATTAACTCTGGCACTGAAGTGGCCCTCGCGTTTAATAATTCGATTCTCAACCGCTCATCGCTAATGCAACCGATTACGGCCTCAACTGCGTCATCATTCGTTAGCTTATCCTTTGTTATACGTCGCCACAGTACCCAGGCCTGCGACAAGAACTGCGCGATGTCCTTAGAATTGTCGTAGGTGTGTTCTCTAAAGCGACAAATGTCACGGGAATATCTATTCTCCGGTTCAAAAGTTGTTATTAAGACATCACGCAATTCCGACCACGTGGAAGTGGACACAAGCCAGTTGTCAACCCACAACCTTGCGCGACCTTTGAGTAAACTACCAGCTTTCATTCTGATTTCATAGTCACTCAGGTTGTAGGTTTCCATTGCTGTGGACACAAGCCGACACCATTCCCTAACACCAATATCAGAGTCGGGATCATATGATGGTAAAAATACATCACTAATCTTTATTTTGGGGTCGGATTGCGTCGCCATTCGATCGGTCATGTGTTTCATAATTTGCAACATCTGTGTAAAAAATTCTGCTGGCGCACCGCTAACAGAAGTATTATTATCATCATTAGGACCCGATGGGCGAGCAGAAGTGGGTGGTAATCCCACTTCTGATAACGGAGCGCCTGTCTCAGCAGTATTTTTTAAAATAGTGACGTCAGCAGAACTGACGTCACTACCATCATCGATCGGGTTACTCATATTGGATATTCTACGAGCGTAGCCTTTTATATTAAATTATAGACCAATATAAAATAACCAACACTGTAAATGATACACTCAAAATAAAACAAACACCAAACTATCAAAATAATTAAATGTAATACTCACACTTATTACTTGATGTGCTCCAGGCGAAATTTCAGGAATAAATTGAATTTTCGCCACGAGCTCACAATATTTAAACAAACGGCATAGGAGTCAATACACTTTCCATATTAAGGAATACACCCGTAATGAAATTCAGCGGCACTAAATGTTTTTGCCTGTTAATTCATTACGAGCATTTACAAAAGTATTCCGATTATTAAATCACTGTTAAACTATTGGAATTATTTAGAATACTTTTTATAAGTGTTGTTTCCGCCGCTTTCCGTTATTTTAGGATCCGTTATTGTAGTTATTTTCTAAGCTTCATAAAATGTTCTATAAACACAATCATAATTGTTTATAAATTATAACATGAATTTTACTATGCTTTGTTCGACTTATAATTAACCGTCACACTTATTGAGTAATAATTCACTACATAGAAATGTGGTTAATTTAAACCCTTTAAAGATGTGTTAAAACTAAGTTATTACTCATTATAAATGTAAAAATGAATTTAGGCATAGTTTGTTTGCCTTACAATCCCTGTTTTAACTATATTGATTAATAGTTTGTTGCTTAGAAAAATAACACACTACAACTCCTTATTTTTATCAAAGTAACAGTAAAGTTCATTTTATACTCATGAAAATGATAGAATAATTGTAACCAACAAAATATGGTAATTACTGACACTTATTGGTGCCAATTTATGACATGTTTAATTAATAAAATTGTATTACGTCGACATATATAATATTCATATTTATTTTATAGGCTCTCTTATTATATACGTAATATTTTAAATGGTAAACAAAATAGACTCTAAATAAGCAATTTTCAGTTAAACAACCTAAAAATCAAAACCTTCTTTATCCGTACCTATAACGCCTATCTATATTACCATGTAAATATCGATTGCGTAATAATACAAATCGATTAAACAACATCGACTCCACTACATCATAAAGCACATCCTTAGTCTCATGCTGGTTCGGATCTTGCGAGATACCGAGACGAAACAGCGTAAATAAACTTGATTTATGTGTAGTGTGATATTATAAAGTTATACGAATGTACTTTACATTTGATTAAAATTACTTGTCTGTGTCATTTATGGCAAATACTGTTCACTTAAAAAGAGTATATGGTAATAGCTTCGAGATCGTTGGTGAGTTACTTACGTTCGTAAATGTGTATGTATTTCCTATTAGTAGTATACTTAAGCGAAATTCATAGATACAAATGAGATTTGAATACAAAATTACATAATTTAGTGTTAATTCAGTAAGCAATTGCTGTCCCATATTGCCGTTCGAGATATTTCTTTCTTTTTCGCTCTCATGCAATGTGACAGAGATACGCAATTTGATCTTGAAATTAATACCCGCGGGTATTAAAATGTGTTTAGTGTCCAATTTCTGCATTTTACATTGTTTTAATGCTTGAATTGCTGTCTGAATATTGAGTTTTATTTGAAACCAGCCTATATTACCGTGTTTCAGAGACCCGACTTACGACAACTAACGCCATCTGTCAGCTATGTTTCGGAACTGTCATTTCAAAATATTCGTATTTTTATGTTGCCTGTTTCCTTGATATCAATGTTTTTTACGTGTAATAAAAAAGATAAATTATTTATAACTCATTATGAATTGTTTTAAATTGTTATAAAAAATAGGTTTTAGTCATTGAACACGCCTTCATGATATCGCGTGGTATAAGTAAGTAAGAAATATCTTGTTTTTTTTACAAAGTGTAAGGTAAATAAAATATTCTTTTCGTACATTATGTAGAAGGTAGTCGTTTTATATTTATCAAGAATATTCGTCACAACTCTCAGACTTTTCAATTGACCATAATAACCTGCTTAGCATTAAATGTTTCACGCAACGCTTTGCGAAATTAATTATTTTTATGTCAAGAGATAAAAGTCGTACAAGTCTTAAAAAAATATTTTCTTTGTCTATTTACAGAAATAGAAAAAGAAATATCTAATTCTAAAGCTATGAATCATTACATTTAGACAGCATGGTGGTTGCATTAGCTAATCCTTTTTAAAGTTCACTCATTATTTATATTCATACTTACAATTTAAACTTAATTTATAAAATATATATAATATTAATATCGTCAGCTCTGTATTATACCGTCCCACTACTGCACTGGCCTCTGCTAATGAAAGGGATTAGGCCTTAGTCCACCACGCTGCAGTGCAGGCAGACTTCACACACCTTCAAAATTCCTATTAAGAACTTCTCAGGTATGCCTGTTTTCTCATAAAATTTTCCTTCACCATTAAAGCAAGTTCACAAAAAATACACATAACTTTGACATGTCAGAGAAGTGTGCCTTTGGGTTTTGAATCTTCGAACATTTGTCTCGACAATCCATTCCACACCTAATTTGGCTATCACCATTCTATATATATAAAAACCCAAGTTTCATCTCCTGTTACCTCCAACGAGGAGTCAACCCAACATTCTTTGACACCACTGGTTACAATTACCAGATGCTATGTAAAATTTTGATCGTTGGATAATTTAGTAACTTTTCAAGTTGGTAATTACTATAAAAGCAATCCATGGTTGTCCCTTTATTTATCAGGATTATTGGGAAATTTCAGTGTTCTATGTTGAGGGGCTTTGCACTTAGCCCATAGTAGGTAGGACCGTTGTGCGTGGAGGAATTTTTAGTGATAAATACTTGGATACATATGATATATCAGTCATATCAAAATGTATGATTAAATACCCTGTATCAGGAAACAGTTTTTTTTCACCTATGTTAATAATTGTTATGTTTAAAGAAACACAATGTTTCAGTAGATGAATATGTTTTATTCAGCGTCGTAGCTGACAGTGACAGGGACATTTTTCCTACCCACTTCAGTCACACTTTTTATCAACAAGAGTCAAGGAAATGGGTAAACATACCTATGCTAATACATAACAATATTTTTTTTGGATAGGGTATAATTTTACTGTGTCTATTCAACCATAATATCCTTAAAAACAGATTGTAAATATATGACCATTTGCATTATTTTTTTATAAAGACCAAACACATTTTGATATGACAGCAAGAAAGACATTAAAGTATATAGTTAGTTATAGACTGAACATCAGGGCCAAAATTTTACTCCAAAAGTTATTACCAAAATTGAAATATCCAAGATGTCACAGCATCCTTAGATATTGATACAAAAGTAATATATTTACATAAAAAATGCTAATATTCGCAATTAAAACGTGCAAATCATGATATGGAGTGATATGATGTATTTTACATTGATGTTTTGCTATTACTGTAGATTGAGTAACCATCACATAAGCGCAAAATGTTTGTATGACAATTACCCAATGTCCGCTCTATATAATTGTAGAGCTGTTTGGACAGCAACAATAAATAATTAAATTTACACATCAAATATAACATAAAATCTTGTAATAGTGAGACAAACATGTAGACATATATTTCATTAGTTTCCCTACATTTCCTGACTACTTACTAGAGGATCTAATACTAGAAAAATAATAAACACTTAAAATGATGCCTTAATGAATTCAAATACTTTTGAACTGACTTTTGATTGAATGAATGGATTAAGGCGATACCTCAAGGTCCATTTTCATACATTTTGTTTCGGATTTAATCTGGGTAACTAAACAAGTATTGGCAAGTAAAGAATTTAAATTCACGTCTAGTTAGTGATTAGTTCTCGCAGTTGAAGAAAAATGTAAAAATAATTAATAATCATGGATATTTCTGCCTTTAAAATTTCGTCATATTAAATTTTAAAGGCCGAAATATCCATGATTATTAATTATTTTTACGTTTTTCTTCAACTGCGAGAACTAATCACTAACTAGACGTGAATTTAAATTCTTTACTTGCCAATACTTGTTTAGTTACCCAGATTAAAGCCGAAACAAAATGTATGAAAATGGACCTTGAGGTATCGCCTTAAGTCAAAAGCTACATACTGTTATATCAATACAATACAAAAGTCAATTTAATATTTTTTATATTCTCAATAGCAGATTATGTCGATAGTTGGGCAGTATATAAGAGTTCATAATAAATTGGTCACCTCTCAGTTTGCTTTTAAAAGGAGAGTACAACAAATACTGTTTTATTTATTTATTTAACACAAAAGATCTTATACAAAACGAATACACAAAGTATGAAATTTTACAATAATGTACGAAATGAATTAATGCATTGACAACGGTCCCCACACTAGGCAAGCCTGCATCGTGGGGCCCTGTGAGATCACTCAGAAGTGCTTTTTACCAGAATAGACTTCATTTCTGTGGTAACATAAAATGAGATCATATTATAATATATAACAAAAAACAATTGCATCCAGAGTACATTGGAACACCAGCTAGTTTATTGTTGTTAAATGAAGAATGATTTCACTATTTTTTTTTTGTTGTGTTTGTTATTGTCAGGAGAAGGTTCTTATGAAAGAATTTTTTCAAAAAAATGCGCGGAAAATTATTTTAAAATAGATGGCGCTGGTGTCATATAGTGTTTTAGAAAAAATTGTAGGTGTAGGCTTCAATGAGGCTGAAGCCGCAAACAACATAAATTCCTTGATTATTTAACACATACATCTTGCCTTTATTCTCGAAGGAGTAGTTAAAGATGCAATTAGGGCACTCACTTTGCGTCATTATTCCGTCCTATGATGTGATAGGGGGAGGAAGCGTATCGCCATATTGGCCACAGATTCTAGACTCCGGGCTGATGTTGAGCAAAAAACCCAATATTACTGCCTGACCTGTGATTTGAACCTTGAGGCCTCACGTAACATCGCCACTGAGGCAATCTATACCTATATATTTTCACTTCCGATGCACAAAAAAAATGTGTATATTTATGGACCCTACTCTTTAAGAATGTCTGACTTGCATAACTACCATTATTTTATTAAATAAATAATTATAAATATTGCGTGGTGTCACGTTGCTGTGCCAAATCAAATTCTATAAATTATTATTCTCGTTTACTAAATATTTTTTTGAATATATTTTTTTTAGTTCCAGGCATGGCGAACAAAGATGCCGCGAAAACGACCAAAACGCGGAACAGACAGAAAAAATACAAGTTTAGAAAGGGCAAGTCGAAAAAGAGCAATAGCCCCACTTATACGGATAGTCCTTCTCGAACGCCATCGCCAGACCCCGTTTCCGCACCCTCCCCGCCCTCCCCTAAGCCTATTCCTAGCCCCACCACATCCAACGATATAGATATGTACCCCAAGTTAAAAATTAAACGTGCTACCCAGAGAACGAAGACTCCAGAAACAACATATATTAGTGAATATTACCCACAAAAGCTGAAAAGGCACACACCGAAAAAGAAAACAATTTTGAAAAATAGTCATAATTTGAAGGATATTAGTGAGAGGAGAAAAAGAAAGCCGATTGTACCACAAAAAGGTGTTTTTTTTTTGTATTGCCTTTGTAGGATGAGTAAGTGTTCTAACTGATGGTAAGCTTCGCTGTTCATAGGCTTACAATGCCAGGAGTACAGTAAAGCCGCTGCCTATCGAAAGCCGAAATTTACCGAAAGCCTCTGACGGCTTTAACCAGCGCAAAGTTTCGAAAGGCAAATCTTTACGAGGCCTTTTTTCTTTGCACCCCTTGCCAGTGGCGGCTTCAGCCGGTTCAAAGACCCATGAGCAAAAAATTGCCTGATTTCAAAAATTTCGTAGGGAATGATGCTTACAATGCGTTGTTGAACCGGGTAGAATAAAGAAAAAAGGTGCTCAGTTGGATATTGTGCGAGGTCACTCGAGGCCTCGAGCGATTGCCCGTTTAGCCCCTTACCCCTCCTCTCTAAAGCCGTAATTTTTGGAAGCCGCTGCCTATCCACACTTACAGAAAAGAGCCGATAACGATTAGTCGCTTTAACTCTATAGTGGTAAATTTTGAGAGTATTAGTTCAAGCTTTATGATAATGCATATACTATCGTATATGGATTGTGGGTTAGCAGATCAGGTTAGAATCCCGGGTCAGTCAACACTGTAGGTAAGGCGTGTGAATAGCAGTGCAACAACATACTGCGCTGGTACAAGCGTATTTATTTTGTTTTTATGTCCTCAAAAACATGATTTTTATTTTATGGGAGGGTGTGAATTGGCGAGGGGGGAGGGGGTAACGAGTTGTTCTAAATTCAACACAAGCTCTAATATTTAGTTACTTTGGAAATAATAACTCGAAGTTTGATTTAAAATTTTGTAACGAAAATCATCATTCATAAATTTTTTTTTTCGCGCTCTAAAACACACCAGGCATTGTCCCGCTCTCGCGTAAGCAACACGAAAGCGGCGCCATACGTATAACCAGTGAAAATAATGCAAATGTGCAGACAACACAATAGGTGTTTACATCGGCCACAAAATGTGTGTTTTTTACCGCACTGCTAAAGCAATTTTAACACGAGGCGTGTGGTCTCGCGCCATTGTGGCTATTTAAATAATAACGCCTGGAGTGCAACGCATTCGCATAGTAAGAGTCGCCACTAATTCACCCAACCTCGCTGAATGTATTCCACAAGTGATAAAGGGCTAGTCCTCCAGCGGCAAAGGGTCCATAGAAGCCAATTTCTACCGGCTTCCCTTTCGTAATTTATGTAAAATCTAATTATCAAAACGGTTTACAAACCACATTCATTCATATTGTGAGAAGACTCTGACTCCCGTGATACAGTTAACACTAGTTCGAGTGTCATGGGATTCAAAATAAAATGTATTTTTATATAATTGTGGCAATAAAGATTATTATTATTATATTAATACTACCTATACAGGGTCATTTTAAAGTCGCGTTACTAAATGAAACCACATATCTCAATGACGTTTTACAAATAGACGCGTCATACACTAACAAAATGGCACATAAAAACGGCGCACTATTTGCTATAGGCACGTACCTGTACATATAATTACAAATTGAATCGAAGAAGGAATAAAAAGATGCAGCACACATTCGTTAGAAAAGGATGTATATACATTGACAGTTATGTAACAACGTTAGTGCCGCACGCTCATTGGCTGTTAAGTCGGGCAATTACCTTACTTTCGTCTTGCCAGTATTGAGCTCGGACAACGTATCTATGTAATAAAAACATCTTAGACATATCTACTTGAAAATAACACTAAAATAAGTTACTCGAAACGTAGATGTAAAATACTTAGATGAAAATGTAAAATATTATTAGTACTTATATGTTGTGTCGGCTTCCCTTTCGCCACAGGCGCCCTCTATAATAGCTGATACCTAACACACGAATTTCAACTTTCAGGTGACGTGACAGAACCCAAAGACCCTCAGCGGATAGAGTACTCTGAACTCAGCATGACCGAGATAGTGAGGTTAATGGAGGACACACAGAAGCTAGATGACGATGACCTGATGGAGATACTGACGTGCCCAAGCCCTGTGTGGTGGGAGGACGCGCCGTACGACGAGTATTGCGAAGGTAACTATTATTACATACATAATATCACGCATTTATCCCCGAAGGGGTATGCAGAGGCGCAACTAGGGCACCCACTTTTCGTCAAGTATGTTCCGTCCCATGATGTGATAGGGGGCGAGCCTATCGCCATATCGGGCAAAAATTCCAGACTCCGGGCTGATACTGAGCAGAAAAAAACCCAAATATCACTTTGCCCAACCCGGGATTCGAACCCAGGACCTCAGAGCGCTATTGTACCGGGCATGCAATATAACTACACCACCGAGTAACTATTATTGGTGTATTATAAAGTATTTAGAACGAAATTTATGATTATTCCAGCGGGCGCTAAGGAGAGCGCACACGCTTGCACTAATGCAAAGCGCGCTAACACACAAATTAATTAGCACTTCACGAAATTTAGCAACTGTATTTAATTTATAAAATGCTAAATGTGATTTAGCATGCTAACAATGCTAATTAATCCCCTAACTTAACTTAATTGGTATAATACTTTTAATGACGAGACGAGCTTGCCGTTCGCCTGATGGTAAGCGATAAGATACATAAACAGTAGAAACACCAACACCTTGAATTACAAAGTATTATTTGGTCTTCCACGGCGCTCGCCTTCCTGAGATATGAGATGTCAAGTTTTATGTCAAGTTACACTGGCTACAATGCCTTTTAAACCGTAACACAAAAGTGACTGGGTTTTTCCATCTTAAACTTCCCAGTTGCAGCTCGGAGTCAGGAAGTTAGCGTGACACCGCGTTCATTAGAAACGAGCCGAGACTAAATACGGAAAAACATTAGCTTTATTTAAAGATATCCAATTATGGCGAATGCGCTGCAAATACTCACACACGCTCAGTTACTGCAACTTTTTGTGCGCTTCTTTACTAATAGGTTTTTCGGTAGGCAACGGCTTTACTGTACCTCTGGCATTGCTTTAGTCCATGGGCGTCAAATGCTTACTATCAGGCAGACCGCTTGCTCGTTTGCCTAAGCCAATAAAAAAAGGCTGTATGGGGCGCGACACTCATGCAGCGAGCAAGTATTTTATTTAGCTCACCCCTAAGCTCATCCCTTTCTTTTTAAACTACAGTCTACCCCTAATAAAGGAAAGCGGCGATGGCCTAGTTGGGTGTGGCAACGGACTGCTGAGACGAATGTCTGCAGGTTAAATTCCCAAGTGCACACACCTTTGACTTTTCTTAAATTATGTGTATTGTTTGTGGATTATCGCTTGCTTTAACGGTGAAGGAAAACATCGTGAGGAAATCTGCCTGAGAAGTTCTCTATAGGAATTTTGATGGTGTGTGAAGTCCGCCAATCCACATTAGGCCAGCGTGGTGGACTAAGGTCTAATCCTTCTCAGTAGTGCAGGAGGCCCGTGCCCAGCAGTGCTTTTTTATTTGCTTAGTAGGCAAACGAGGAAGCAATCCGCCTAATGGTAAACAGCCTACACCGCCCATGGCCTAATGCTGTATATTATATACAGGGCTGATATTATTAATAAAGAAAAAAGGCGCGGCGCATTGTATATGTATGTAAAATTATTTTCAATTATTTTCAGATCCCATAGAAAAGGAGTTAGTCAAGGAAGCAATAGAGGGCATCTCGGAATCTCCGCCACCAATAGAAGAAGACGTCCAAATAAGAGCGCAGCTGTTGAACAGACAAAACAAGAACAAACAAGTCATTAAAAAGAAGAACAAATTAGAACATATTTTAAGCAATTTAAAGAATAGAATTTTTACTGCAAAAAAAGATGATGAAATTTCTAAAGATATCGTCGTAGAACCTATTTCAATTAACAATGAAGTTATTAAAAATGAAATTCAACATGATTGTGTAAAAAATGAAGTTCCTAGTAATAAGAATGATGAAATTAAATATAATGAAAATAATGAGCATAACGATAATGAAATTATTCATGTTGCTGATGATGAGATTCACAATTCTTATAATGAAAATATAAATATGAGTGTTAATACTAGCGCATTTAAAGTGTTAGATAGCAGCGAAGGAGAGATCCTGTCAGACATAAGCGTGAATGAAGACGAATTGCTAAAAGATTTGGAAACCATAGAAATACCTATAAAAGAATCATCACCGGTAAAGAGGCAAGAAATGGAAATAAAAGACATCGTGCCAGAAACCCTGCCGCCGCTCCTGAAGTTTCCTTACCAATCTAATAATGTAGAGTTTAACGAAAGCGCGAAATTCAGTTATACTGAATCTTCGAAGGAGAAAAGCTCTGATGACGCCATTTCTGACGAGTTTGATAGCATATCTGACACGAATGTCCGCTTTCTGGATGATGATGATGTTGAAATGCTTACACGGTCAGAAGAGATGCTCTCAGATATAGTAATAGATGAAACTCCGATCATAGACAATACAACTAGAGTACCAGAAACAAAGCCAGAAAAAGAAAAAAGAAAGTGTAAAGTTATCAAACCAAGGAAGGTAATGAAAACTAAATATAAACGAAACGAGAAAGTTGTCGCGTTTTTTAAACATAATAAATTTGTTAAAAAGATTAAAGCTGATGTGGATGAAGAAAAAAGGTGTACCAGGATTATGAGTATGCCTCGCAGTATAGCTAATCAAAGGAAGTTAATTTGCGGTTGTGGAAGAATTACATGTGTATTCTGTTTTTCGAAAAGGAATTTTGTGAACAATCGATAGTGAAATTGTTTATTACCAAAATTGAGTAGGGTGTTAAGGTGGGCATTTGGAGAGGATGATAGGAGACTCAAAGGAGATTTATGGATGAACCTTTGAATGTCAGATCACATTCTTAAAGGACAGGTCAAAAGTACCCAAAACCGACGATGCATGGAAAGATTGATAAGGAAGCGAGAGAAGTATGCCAGAATCGTGCAAAGTGGTAATCCATAGTCTCTACCTACCCCTATGGATAGTGGCGTGATACTGATGTTAAAATCTCTTCAATCCATCAACAATGGATCAATAAATTTTATCGAGACAGATGGCTCGTCAATCGGTTTTTGGGTATGGATCCAAGATTAAGATAGGTAAAGTGAAGTTAAAACAAGGTGGACAGATGACTTCAAAGATGCAAGAGGTCGCTGGATGCAGGCTTACAATACCGCCATGCTAAGCTCAAAAGCGGTATGTCAGGGAAACCTTATTTCGAGATAATCGAAGTTTTGTATGTAAAACAGATAGAGAAACTCTTTTAAGGCTTTTTAACAAGTTCTAAACAAGATACCGTTATTTAAGTAAGTTCATTGGATGAATCTTTAAGCTATCTGACGACATAAAAATCAAGATTTTAATTTTTTTTGAGATACCGCTTTTGAGCTTAGCACGGTGGAATAAGTCGATTTGGAAATCTTTGGAGGAGGCCCATGGTCAAGTGGACCTCCTGCAACTGATGAGGTTAAAGCTTTGTTCTCATTGGTCAATTTTCACGAAGGATTGCAAGCGTTCTTCCTTATTGGTATATGCGGTTTGATCAAATAGTATTATCTAATTTCAAAGTGATATTAGTTGTATTTATTTTAAGTTTAGTTTAGAACTGCCGGAATATTTTAGTCCTTTATAGTATAATTTTTTCTGTCGAAGACTGCAATGTTCAAAGTCATGGGATTGAGGTGTTGGTTATCCGAGAAGTCAATAACAATATCTACCTATATCTATATATATATAAAATTGAATCCCTATTTCCCTTGGTCACGCCATCACGCGTGAACGGCTGAACCGATTTCACTATTTTTTTTTGTTCTGTTTGTTATTGACAGGAGAAGGTTCTTATGAAAGAAAAAATTCAAAAATTGCGCGGAAAATTAGAAACTTTTAGAAAACTTAACGAAACTATTAATTTTATATAACTGTCAATTGTTTGAAATAACTGTCAGCGATTGACAGAATGCGCTGCAAATTCATAGTTAAGACGGGACGTCTGGCGGGTCAGCTAGTTTGATATATATTTTTTTATTTTTTAGCCGATGGTCCATGAAGGCTGCAGTCTTCGGAACGTATATATTTTATATCCGCCTGGATAGCGTACACAAGGTGTTAAAACCCGCCGTAGTGGCTCATGTGTCGCGTTCCGGGATCAACCTGTGTATATTCCAACAGGCATAATTGTGTCGACTGAGGGGTAATCATCTCTCGTCAGTCGACAGTCTATTGGACACCACTCTTACCATCAGGCGTAGGGTTCCTGCCACGTATAAAAAATAGGTATTCGCCCACAACGGGTGTCTTCGTTATTTATAATTCATTCTCATTCTCGTGCATGAATTTACTGGTGGTAGGTCTCATATGTGAGAGTCCTGGGTAGGTACTACCGCAATGTCTATTTCTGTCAAGCAGTGTGTAGTCACTGTTGTGTTCCGATTTGAAGGACATTGTAGCCAGTGTAACTACTGGATATAATAATTATCTTCTCATGTCTCAGACCAGCGCAGTGGAATACCAAACAATACGTAATTCAAGGTGTTGTTTCTACTGTTTCTGGTCGTATCGCTTACCATCAGGCGAACGGCAAGCTCGTCTCGTTATTCAAAGCAATGAAAAAAGCTATTCAATAGTTGAAACTGGGCGTTGTATAAATATACATAAATTGACAGCGATAGACCGCCACCTATCACATGGAATACACATGGCGAAAATAGGGTATACCAGTTGCGCTTGCTTGCTGCCTACCTCTTCGTAAAAAAAAAGCATGTATATATTAGCTATGTAAAGAAAATACGGGTACAACACTAGGTAAGCCTTTTAAGGTAATTTTATTGAGTTCAATACAAAATATATATTGTTTTCTCACATTGTATATTCTATAGACTGGAACGTCCATATAAATTATTTGTTCAAAATCGGAGTTAGAACTAAAGTTCGCTGCAGCGTTAAAACATCAATTGTTTAATCAAATTTTAAACATGCTGTGCTAAAGCGCTTTAGAGTATAAGTAATATGGCAACCAATACAGGATTGCAGTACACTTACAACACAGTGAGTTTTCGGAACGCCACATCTAGTACTTAGTACATATTATAAATATATTGATGTTTTCTCAACATTAGCTAGTTATTTTACTGGGGGGTCCAGAGTAATTGAATAAAAAAATGTTTTTTTTGTTTTTGTAAATTTGATCGTATTGGTCGTTTTAAAATTGAACACAGTTATGCTTTCCCAACAGTAGCTATTTAATTTACAGGGGGGTCCAGATTAATTGAATACAAAAATGTTTTTTTTGTATTTACACTTGTAAATTTGATCGCATTGTACATTTTAAAATCAAACTCAGTTATGCCAAATACCTCAGAACAATAACAAGCAATATATAAACCCACTAATGACATAAAAATATGTTAATTTTAACAAACTACCCAAATGGGGTACTTTACTGTTCAGCAAACAACAGGATATTTATATCTGATAAAATATATGAATCAAATAAGTTTTATATGTAGAAAAATTAAGCTGTTACAAATAACCACAAATAATTTAAAAGTTCATTTAACTTTTTAAATTTAAGGTATAACTACCTATGTCTGATTTATAGTAGGGACAGATATCCGCCTTAAAATTATAGGAATTTTTTTTTTAGAATATCCAGTTGTACAAATATACAAATGTTGTTTAAAAAGTACATTTTGGTATAACTATGTCAAATTTTTAGAAACAGCTGTCTTAAAGTAGATTTTTTTAAATTCAGCTGTTACAAATAACCACAAATGTTTAAAAAGTACTTTTTGGTATAACTGTGTCCAATTTATAGTAACAGTAAGCTTCTTAAAGCCCAGTGAATGAGCATAACAATTCTAAGATTGACTAGGGCCACCCATCCCTCTATACGCTTGTTTCTCACTGATTTCAAAGTATTTATTATATCAGACCTGTGTAGTGTATATATTGTCCCACTGCTGGGCACGGATCTCTACTGAGAGGGTTTTAACTTAGTCAATCACGCTGCAGTGTGAATACTACGCGTACCTTCGAAATTCTTGTGTGCTTGGATAAGAGCTCTGTTAAATAAATCTAAGTTTTTTAGCTTGGACTTAAAATCCTTTTTACTTTGTATATATTTGGTTGTGAATACCTCGCACTTTTAATGAAATGACCTATTCCAAAATTTTTAATTTGTGGGAATCGTCAAAAAACGAATTTCTGTTTGTGACTTTTTTTCATGCTATAGGTTTCAGTTTTGACCTATCTTTAATAAGTTACATTTTAAGGCAAGTTAAAAAAAAGGTCGCCAACAGAAATAATTTTTTTGACGATTCCCACAAATTAACAATTTTGGAATAGATCATTATTTTATTAATGATCGATTTGTTTTAGCCACCTGATATGTATTATATCTACTTGTTAAATACTTGTTTAAGATATCCACTTCAATGTATTATGTCCACTTGTATACTTTGTACATTTTGATTCTATGTACAGTCAGCCACGAAAATTTTCGAACCAATACCGTCTATATTTGTGTAATTTTTTTTTACTGATACCTATATACGGTTTTCTTTATTTTAGATATAGAAAAATATGTTTGTTTATATCTAACATGGACTAACTATTTTTGTGGTACTGTACCTAACGCCTGTTCCTAATTAATTTATGAGGAGCCCTAAACTACCTACATAACCACAGCAGTTATTTAAAATCTGTCTCGAAATAATAATCTTTGATGTAAATTAGTGTATCATAAAATATGAATTAATTAGGGCTCCCCAATTAAAACTCCGCGGTGACCATATTCGGCGCATTAGGGACGGCTGCAGGCTTCCTTGTCGTCTGCAACCGGCCCTGTGCAGTGTCGCTCAGTGTAATTAGGGCTACCCATAAGATTGATGTTAAAATTTATTAAAACAACATTGTAAAATGTGCAATGAAATATAAAGTATATGTTTGGATTTTTGTCTTTTATTGTTTGGTCTCGTAGCTTCATTGATACGGTAGTGTTTCTAGTCTGGTTTGGTTCCCTGGTTTAGTAACAGTAGTTTCTTGGTACACTGGAAACAATGAGCTGGTACGAATACCTACTTTAGCAAATAGAATTTTTTTTTTTTTTTTTAAAACATTGCTTTTGTTCCTGTGTGTTGCTGCCTGGTGCGGCCCGTAGCCTATGGGGAGCAGGGTCGGCTCCCGGAAACCCCCTCGGCTTGATAGACTTAGCAAGTGCTTTAAAAAAATACGAAATAGGTATAAAGAAAGACGTCTAAATTAAGCCAAAAAGTTTCTACAACATGAAGAATGTATTGTAAAATTATAGTTGGACAACTTACTAAAATAATTAACTGACTTCAAAAAAGGTGAAGGTGCTTAATTCGACGTGTATTTTTATTTTAGCTCTCTTGCGGGATTTTTATTTGCTACGTTGGTTTTACTTCAGTTTAGATGAAATTGCTGGCTAATTTAGATAAATACATTAACAAGCATACGAAAACAATGTTTAATTATAATTAGTCACGTGCCTCCAAAATTGAGAAGCAATATATAGGTAATGTTAATTTTTGGTATTAGAAGTGGTTTCAGAAGGCAGTTTTTTTTTATTATTACATCGGTATACATATAATTTTCAATAATTTGAAATAATTATAACTTGAACCTGTTTGTATTGGATCATTTCTTTACCATATTTGCAAAACGCGGTCTAATTTTGGCTGCATTTTGTCTATGAGAGCCAATCATACATCGAGGTGACACGCTTACTCGTTTACCATATTTAAAAAAAAATATTAATAATAACGGTATTTTCATAAAAATAAAACCAAAAGAAGAGCCATAAAAATATTTTAATGCAATATAGAAATGATCAAACTACATAGTGTATTAATTTTTCGCCATATATCTGTCTTGGCAATGTTTGTTATATAGAATATTTAGTGTCTCGATGTCGCATGGCGCGAGGTCAGTTCTATGACCCATAGACAAGGTACGCTGCCACAGATGGTCCTGAAACATAATATATATCTATACATTCATCCTCACAAACTTTCGCATTTATAATATTAGTGGGATATAGACTAACCCCCTTATTCATAGACGTTATTTATCTAAGGACGGAGCATTGCTGTGATAACAAGTCTGTTTCTCAGTGCTGACGGCATGGCAGCCTTCGCAGTGCGTAGACATAGGGCCGTTGTGATTGGCTAATATTGAGATACAACTTGAGTCTAGTTGGCTCTCAGATAAACAAAGCTGACAAACAGACTTGTTATCGCAGCAATGCTCCATCCTTAGATAAATAACGTCTATGAATAAGGGGGATTGACTTAAAATCATTTGTATTACCTGAACAGGGTGTACAGTATGCGCTGTAAGAGAACAGTCCCCGCACATGAAATTCGCCGGCGCGTGAGTGGCGCTCTCGAACGAGTAGGGGACGTGTCCACTGTCCTGGTCACATAGCCACGCTGCTTCCGGAAGCTTCTCTAGATAACGCTCTTTACCTGATAATAGGGTATCGGATTCATTTTTGTTCTTTACTATTATTAAATATTTATGTTATACAGGGTCATTTTGACATTGCGTTAAATGACCCTGTATAAATAATAACACAGAGGAAATTTATAAGTTAAGTCTGAATTTCGGTGGAAGGGATAAATAGCAAGAAACAGAAGAGGCGCAATAACCACATTTGACGTCATCGGGAATTACGACGCGTGCGAAAGAAAGAGATGGAGCGATATCCCCACTCCAAGCCTACTCCTGCACGCACTCCTGAATTACTGCCTCATTTCTCCTCGTATTTTAATGCTGTTTTAACAGAAGGATTTCTTTTTTATACTAATAGCTGTTACATATGAAAAATGCACAGTCAAATACCCTATTACGTCGGTTATAATACTATTCTAGGGCAATTTATGTGTGCCTACAATCCGTATACTTTGACAATCGAAAATTTCATTAATTGATGGTTGCTGTGTTGAATCATTACCTTCCTGCACATTTTTCCAGTTTACAGTGATGTAGTTGTCTCGATCATGACGGTTTGACATCATGGGTACTCCCAGAGCTCTGAGCAGCAGGTTGAGGGTGTGCGCCGTGTGGCCCGGCGCGCCCGTCGTCATCGATATAAGAGATATTGTCTGATGTACAAAGAAAAGTAAAAAACACTGATTAGCCACTGATTAGGTGTTAAACATAATTTAAAATAAATTAAACTTCATATGATAGGGGGGATTGACGAATTACGTATCAAATAGCGGGAACAGCCCCCCACCCCCGCCCTCTGTGAAACACTATAGCAAGCCATTTTGTGAATTCAAAGTCCTATATTAAAAATTCAAAAAAAAAGTATAAAAAAGGAACTTCTTACTAGTTAGGGAAAACAAACAAAACAAAAATACAATTTTATGAAATTATTATAATTAGTTGAGTACCGAGACATACGTACTCAGATACTTACCCAATGTGGATGGTATACGTCCCACCACAACTGTGCCAATAGGATCTAAATCAGCATATGCCAAGCAACAAGCGTTTGACGCTGATTTTCATGCAGAAATTAAGTGGGGTAATGTGTGGATTAAATGGGATATTATGGGGGTAATGGTTGGTACCATGACCTTTTATGGGTATGGAAAGGGTTGCCAACAGTTCTTCGGTGAAATATAGCATTTTTCAAAACAAGGTATAAAAATATATGCATTGCTAGACAAATTGAAAATATCAAATCACTTTTTTTGTTACCAATATTGTTTTTCTTTTCACAAAAACGATTTAATTTACTTCAACAAACGAAACACATCACACATTTTATCTCGGACGGGGCAGGCAAAGGTGCAACTGGTGTAGCCAATCGAGTAGTGGCGAGCCTATCGCCATTTGGAGACAAATTCCAGACTCCGGGCTGATACTGAGCAGAAAAACCCAAATATCACGTCCCGACCCGAAATTCGAACCCAGGACCTCAAAGCAGAGGCGGCTCGTGAAATTTTTGATGGGGGTTCACAAAAAAATAATTGAAAAACTAAAGCTTACTATTTATTTTATTTGTATTTAGCCACATTTCTTTTCACACTGTTTAATAAAAGATATACTGTATTGTTCCATTTTAACACAAAATATCGCGCAAAAACTATTTTTTAATGCTTATTTTAAAAAAAAAACAGCGAATTAACTGAAGAAGTCGACGAGCTTGCTTAAAGTTGTTTGTATACATAAGAACGACAACTGCGCATAAGTAGGATATTCCCTCGGCGCGCGCACGGCACGGCTGGCGGAACGACAACTGAGTGACGCGTGAGCGGCGCTCCAGATTACGCTAATTTCTCATACGATATTTTTTGTTTCACGCGTCAGCCCGAGTCGATCTCTCTCTCGCACTCATTGAATACAGTACTAAGAGTCGTACTAAACTTCGTTTCATAGGAGCACAATCGCTGGCGCTCCACTCGTTACAAATTGACGCTACATGTACCTATATAGGTAATATAATAGACTTTTTATAGGCATAGTAAAATATAAAGAATGTAATGTAAGGATCTTATGTATTATAAATATATATAAATTATTAAATTAGCTAAGTATGTAATTTTCGTGGGAGTGCACTGCACCAGCGCTCTTTCGGATGAGCCGCCACTGCCTCAAAGCCCTATTGTACAGCATGCAGTACAACTACGCCACTGAGGCAATCATGTACTATACTATATTACCTGATTCCCCTCCTTAAATCCAAGTTCAGGCGTCTCCTCGCCCTCACTCGCGAACCAGAGCAAGTTCTTTGGTTTCAGCACGGAATCTCTTATTTCTTGGAAGACGATGCAAGTCGACAGTTCTATTGTAGTCATAGCATATTTTAACGCCGTGTGGTATGGGCGTAAATCTAATAGAAAAACAAAATAAGTTGATACATAGTTACATATATCCATCGGCCACCAAGATTAGTTTTAGGGAGGTGCATCTGCACTTACGCACTATACTACGTAATAAGTATCATTAACAAAACAAATTCAAATCGCGCAGGTTTTCGAAAATATTTTATCATAAAAAAAAACTCGGTGGTCGATAGTTCCCATTGTTACAGATTAATTTAGTGACTTTATTTATTTATTTAGTGAGAGTTTCTAACAGAGAACACACATTACATTACTTTCGCATATTGCAGTATAACGGCAGAAGATAGCTGTGCTTCTTTACTTACAGTAAACTACAGCATGCATTATAACTTACATGATGTTAGTAAATTTTGAATTTAAAAGATTATTATTATTATTTATATAATAATAATAATATCAGCCCTGTATTATATACTTGCCCACTGCTGAGCACGGGCCTCCTCTACTACTAAGAGGGATTAGGCCTTAGTCCACCACGCTGGCCTAATGCGGATTGGTAGACTTCACACACCTTCGAAATTCCTATAGAGAACTTCTCAGATGTGCAGGTTTCCTCACGATGTTTTCCTTCACCGTTAAAGCGAACGATAAATTCACAAAGAATACACACATGATTTTAGAAAAGTCAGAGGTGTGTGCCCTTGGGATTTGAACCTGCGGACATTCGTCTCGGCAGTCCGTACCACACCCAACTACGCTATCGCCGCTTCGTCATTATTTAAATTATTATTATTTCTTAATTTAATATTTATTTGCATGGTTATCTTTAAAGTGATCCAGCAATAGACTGTTGAACGTAGACATGGTATTGCTAAGGATATCTATGTCTTCCGAAACATTCGCTATGTCATTATATTTAGTGATGAGTCTGACTAGTGGCGAATGTTTTCCTTAGTTGGTTCGATAGCAAGGACATTTATTGGGATTTATTTCTAGAAAGGAGGGTGCACGGGCATCTAATTGCACCCTCTCCCGGTACCCATGCATATTTCGGAATTTCGGAGGTATTTCAAGTCAGCCCACACTACAGCGTGGGGACTAAGACCTAAAGCCACTCAAAAGTAATGGCCCATGCTTATTTACTGATGGTAGATCTCTCATATGTGAGAGTCCGCCTTGGTAAGTACTACCGCAATGTCTATTTCTGCCAAGCAGCAGCGTGCAGTCACTGTTGTATTTCAGTTTGAAGGACATCGTTGTCAGTGTCACTACTGGACATGGACAATTAACATCTCATGTCTCAGGAAGTCGAGCGCAGTGGAATACTAACTTAATTCAAGGTGTTGGTGTTTCTACTGTTTACGGAGCGTATTGCTTACCATCAGGCGAACGGCAAGCTCGTTTCGTTATTCAAAGCAATAAAAATATACATACGTAATGAATTCTCTACACCGTACATAACTATTCCCATCGGCCATAACTTGTTTTTATAAAACGCTTCGTTATCTATGGTCATTTGTAGAGGGCCGCTAAACCGTCTCGCGTCTATGGTCGGCCTTTGGGACAGCGCCCCGCATTCTGAATGGTAGTGGGCATTGATAAAGTTCCTATCTTTGGGTGTTAGAAGCGTAGGCCTGTTGGGGTCTTCATCCTAAAATAATATAGCGCCTTTATCTTGTTGAAGGTTTTATATATCGCACCCTAAGAATTAGTGACCGGACTTAATGATTATATATTTTCTGACTTTATTAAAAAAATACCTTCCAAAGCTTTTTCTATAATTCTAACGTTATGAAGACAAAATTATAAAATAGAAACAGACTCTCACTTTCAGTTTATAAATTCTAAAGAAGTTATTTACTCTGCTACATACGCTAACATGTCCCCGAAGGTTTTTGTTTTAATGTTTAGGCCTGCAGGCAACAGCGAAATCTGCAAATGAGATACTGGAATTCTGCGGCTTAGCAACTGCTAGGGCCTGGTGGGAAGTTGGGAAGGAAATGGGGGTGGATGGGAATTTACTAAGAGTCGCAAAGGGGAGGAAGCGAAATATCCATGCGCCCTTATAGGCCTTATATTGATGCTACCACTACGAGGTATACACACTTGATTGTATGCCTAAGGCCGCGATAATTCTTCCCCGTGTATAGGCACGCATTTGGTGTGGAGACCGGGCGCACAAGAATTGCCCAAGGCCGTAGCTAGACTTAAATTTAAGGTAGGGCAGCTGTAGTTATAGCTAGGGCGGTAATAAAAATGTTACTAGATCTGATCTGGTCAATCAGATCGGATCTGATCTGGGATTATTCCGCCCATCAATACGAATAACACCTACTATGGCTCACTATGGGACCAACTTCCAAATCGTGAAATAAAGAACCCTTTGCTCCATATATTTTGATTGAGTAGTTATGTATAATTTAGTTGAGTATTAAGGTAGGGCATTAGTATTTTAAGGTATGGCATTGCCCTACAATGTCTCCCCTTAGCTACGGCCCTGGAATTGCCTCTTATTGGTGATGCTTCTTTGATGAGTATTGTGATTAGTTTATTATCGGAATTGATGTTAACAATTGGGCGCACTTATTGATTTTCGTTAGACGATCTATAACTTACCATGGCTTGGAATTTTCTGATCAAATCATTGCTATTGATTGTTAATACTGAAAAAAAAGCTTAATCACTTGTGACTGTAACAGAAATATCCACATTCTAAATGTATAAGACATTGGTACTATCAGAAATACCAATCCACATTGTAAATATTTTTAAGATATTGTTACGCGTCGCTATCCTAGTCGATGACATCGGGCTTTTCCGGAAGTATTCGGCTGCTCGGCTGGCAGAAGAGAAGATATTATGTCACGCGGCGACTATTCTATTATTCTCTCTGGTTGCACGTAGTAAAAAAAATGTCTAAAATTGTGTTCTGTAATTATTTTGCTAATATAATGTAATAAGACGAAGAAGAATCTGTCGTAATACAATACACACACACACACAACATCACGCATTTATCTCCGAAGGGGTGTGCAGAGGTGCAACCAGGGCACCAACTTTTCGCCAAGTGTGTTCCGTCCCATGATGTGATATGCGAGCCTATCGTCATATCGGACACAAATTCCGGGCTGATACTGAGCAGAAAACCTAGATATCACTATGCCCGACCCGGGATTCGAACCCTGGACCTTAGAGCGCTGCCGTACCGCGCATGCAGAACAACTACGCCACCGAGGCAGTAATACAATATTTTATAAAAAAAAATCTTGATTTCTCGGGAAAAATGCCTTATGTCTACCGCCAATTCGTGTTAGGCGACTGAGCGGTTACATTGGAGTCACCGTGCCTTACGATCCGAGTTCAACCCGACCAGACATACATACCTGCCTTTGTAATGCTTGCTTTCAGCATATCGACCACAATCCTCGTTATATCTTTTTGGTTCAAGCATTTGTAGCCCACCGTCATGTCCTGGGAAGTAAAACGGCAATTTCATTTAACACCGGAATTACTAGGTGTCGTCCATTAATTACATGATGTTTTTAGTGACTTTTAAACTCCCTCTTCCCTACTGGTGATGTGGTGAGGTTTTAGACTACATCTCCCTCTACCCAAAAACACGTGTATTACACGTGATATCTCTTTAGCCCTCCCCTATGATACTGAGAGATAGATAAATACTGAGAAGGTTAATAGACGCTCCCGATCTGAATAACGAGCTCTGTAGGCTGTTTCTAAAATACAAGTATTGTAGTAAGACGCACAATCTGTTTGCTGTCCCGCGGTGCCGTACTGTAGCACGTTGTAGATCACCGATTCCGCGAACTCTCAACGCTCTTAATGCCCTTCTTAACAGCGCACCAGATTTTGACGTGTTTTCGGCTGATTGGAACGTGATCCAGTATGAATGTTTGCTTGTGAAATTAACTCACGATACCGCATATTTCATGTAGTTATTAAGTGCATTATTGATCTGTTTAATATTTTACTATTGTTATATGTTATTATTAGCGGAATTAGTGTAATTGGTTTATCCGTTCTAATTTTAATAAGTTGAGATATTTCGTGATTTTATTTCCGAACCCCTCCCGTTACGTAATAGTTGAACGGCCCCTTATTTCTTGTAATCATTAGTTTTTTTTGGCCCGATTTGCTGCCCTACGCCCCGACCTACTGGGCCTTAGGGCAAATCCGCCACTAGTTGCGCATTTAAAAACAAGTGTGGACTCTAGTCAACGGTTTAAAATAACTTACCACAACACTATTATTGAAGTAATAATTATCTGGAGGACATGTTTTCCGTTTATCATGATTGTTTATGTATAAAATCTTCTGCTCCACGCTAGAATTATGATGTAGAGGTATTTGAAAGAATTTAATGCATATCTCCTTTTGTATTTCCGATAGGGTCGACATTATTACGTCTTGGGAGTGTAAATCTGGGAATAACAGTCAATATATATCACGCCCTTTTCTGTTTTCAGGGGTAGGCAGAGGTGTAACACATTTCACCAGCTATGTTAAGTCCATGTGATAAGGCGCTTCAGACTACGGGCCAGTATTGAGCCAAAAGAACAGGACAAGAGCAAATTGGATTCCACATCGAAGGTTCCATACAAATTAGATTTGCTTCTTATTAAAGTATATACCTATTGACGGACATATTGTTTTTCCTTTATATGTATATATTTTCTTGTAAAATCTCATGATTGATCAACGGGAAGTACCTTATACAATACTTTGTAATTCAAGGTGTTGGTGTTTCTATTGTTTATGGGCGGTCGTATTTCTTACCAAGCGCCAACGGCAAGCTCCTCTCGTCATTCAAAGCAATAATAAAAAAATGCATACATGCATACATTTTACATTAAAAAACCTTTAAATATGAAAGTGCGAAATCGGGAAATTCTAAAATTACTTCTGAACCTACCGTAATCTTTAGTATTGATGGCATAATGCACGACGCCTTTTGGCCACAACTGTCCATGGCCAGCATCAAAGAGAAATAAAACACACAGCCAAGTAAACATTTTGCAATGAACTACAACCGTTATCGGGCCTATAAAATTTATATTCTTCACGGCTGTATATTTTAATTTAATTTTATGGATTTTAAACATAATGCATTTCCTCTAAAACAGTTCTTTAACGTATGCATTTGAGCCAATTTTATTCCTCTCAACATATTGCTAGGCTCGACATCGCTGAGTGTATTGAAGATGTCGGACATTTGAACCATATATTTCTGTTATGTGCTAAATATGATATGGTATTTTAGTCATGGCAACCTATTATTAAAGCCTCAATTGTTAATCTATAGTTACAAAGCTATTATCTGTTGGTTTCCCATTAGGATGTAATAAATAAATAAATAAATTTTACTAGTGGTAGGTGTCTCATATGTGAGTCCTGGGTAGGTACCACCGCAACGTCTATTTCTGTCAAGCAGCTGTGTGTAGTCACTGTTGTGTTCCGGTTTGAAGGACATTGTAGCTGTAACTACTGGACATAATAAGACTTAACATCTCATGTCTCAGGATGGCGAGCGCAGTGGAATACCAAATAATACTTTATATTCAAGGTGGTGTGGTATTGGATGGTGTTTCTTCTGTTTAAAGGTCGTAAAGTAATTCAAGCAGCATGAAAAAAAAACACCAACTGCACGTCTGCATGAAGGGACCTTTGTGGCAGCCCTAGGCACACAGTTAAGTTATACTTCATGGTTGCCAATTCATACTGAGATCTATGAGGGCTCGCGATCATTTCCTATCCTCCCTTCCTAAGAAGGCTCTTTCTCCTTCCCCCACATTTCCTTCTCAGATATTCCACCCATACTTTCCTTCAGGTCCCTGCTGCCGATAAGCCAGCGTATTTATGTCTGCTAAGATCCTACCCAAAGAAGAGATTTTAAGCTCGGACTTCGACTGTTAAAATGTGAATAGAATGTTCTGTAAAAACGGACTTACAGAAAGATATTGCATTGTACTTAGTATCGTCTAAAGACATTATTGATATTTCTTCTTTCCTTGCATCCTGAATCATCATCCTTTCTATTCCAGTCGTTGAGAACTGAAATAGGTTATAAAAACTGTTTTGTTGCAGATATAATTTCCTTTTAAATAATGTAGGTAAATTAATAGAATAGGGGACGTCCTATGCTTGATTTTGTACATTATTCTGTATGTAATGGTTATTAAGACAAAAAAGAAGCACTCCTGCATACCTGCATAAAATTTGGTTAAAAAATTAGCTAATAATTCATATTTCAAATTTTGTAACGTGTAGAAGTGGGCGCGTTGTGGGAATATCGTTTTATCTCTTTCTTTCGCACGCGTCGTGATTCCCAATGACGTCACATGTGGGTATTGCGCCTCTTTTCTGTTTCTTGTTATTACCCCTTCCACCGAAATTCAAAGACATAACTTGTAGATTTTTTATCGGATTTTAATAACTCCTGTTATAATTTATATAACGTAAATATTTGATAATAGTAAAGAACAAAAATGAGTCCGTTTCTAAATCCATTTTAGTAATACGCTTTCAACCCGCAATGAAATAATAAAAATATAGTTGTTCGTATTATATTTCTAATATCACAGTTAAAGACTAGATATATCTTTATTCAACAGGTAAGTAATGTATATAAAGCATTATAATTATCAAAATTTCTAAAATGACTAGAAAAATAAACATCTAGAAATAATATTGTCATTAGACAGAAATTAATCAAATAGAAAAATATGGAGTTAGAAATATTAATTCTGCACTCACAAAATAGGATATAATTATTAATGAAATAGAATTGTTTTTTTTATCTGAATTCAGTGGCGTAGCTAGACGTAGGCGTAGTGGGCACTCGCTCATGGCCTCGCGAAAAAAAAAATATCGCGCCGCACATTAATATTTTTCATTTTGTCATAAATATGTAATTGTCGTGTAAAAGCATGTTTGGTAAGGTAAATTTATTGAGTAATTCTTGGGAACGAACGAATAAAGGGGCGACTTCACCCACGTCTATATTAGTCCACGCTACGCCATTGTCTAGATCTCAACAACTTTGTAGAGAGAGACAAGGCGAACATATGGCCTATATCTATCTCTTTCCTGAAAGTCTAGCATACATTCTTATTCTATAGATTATCCCAAAATAAATACAAAAATGTACACCTAGTTTAGCCCAAAATGTATACAAACATTTGTAATTGTCCGCAAATATATGGCCAATGCGTCTTTTCTGAAAGCCTGTTGTAGCATTTATTCTTATTAATCAATTAGTCGAAAATGTATACAAACATTTGTAATTTTTCGCAAATGTGGGCAACACGTTTGTTTATTTGTTTTTGTTTGTTACTTTATTTTTATATCATATGCATTGAAAGTCCACAAATGAACTCTTGCTATCACTAGCCGCCATCGGATTCGCAATTAAATATCAGTCTGATTTAATACTTAATTGATATATCATAAATATCAGCCCTGTATTACATACTGTCTCACTGCACAGGCCTTCTCTACTGAGAGATTAGGCCTTAGTCCACCACGCTGTAGTGCAGGCAGACACAAAATTCCTATAGAGAACTTCTCAGGTATGCAAGTTTCCTCACAATATTTTCCTTCACCGTTAAAACAAGCGATAACTCACAAATACCATATAGGGGTCAGTGGAACGGTCATGTTGGTTTCACCGGTCTTACGGCCCAATGACACTCGGGAGTGTAGCATCCGAGCGAGCATTGGCGCGAGTCCCTAACCCCTGTACACCTTGCGATATAACACCCCCCCTCCCCCGAGGTAATTCTTGTGCGCTTGGTCTCCACACCAAACGCACGCCCATGCATGGGAGCACATTTGCCACGACCCTAGGCAGACAGTTCAGTGTGTATACCTCATGGTTGCTAAATACACATTGAGGCCTATAAGGGTTCGCTAACATTTCCCTTCTCCCTTCCAACTATCCAGAGAGGGCTCCTTCTCCTTCCTCTTCTCTTCTTTCACTCTATCCCCTGGCCCTGAGACCGGATAGCCGTGGGTCGCCAGCGTACTGTCCGCTGGCACCCTCGGTGAAAACAGTATGGCCTACCAAGTCTTCCCAGGGACTGCTGTGGTTGCTAAGCCGGGGGATCGCTTGTACACCGTTTGCACGTTACCCCCGGTGGTAACCACGGCAGCTTTCCTCGGCGGTGTCTTCTTTCACTAAGATATAAGCTGAACCATGTCAGGTTAACAAACTTAATTCCTAAAGTAGGTAGATATTTGCTTACATGTTAATTGTCGTGTGGCTCCAATTGAATCTGAACAAATATATTACAAATAATCAATATTTAACAAAGCTAACAAGAAAGATTTCGTAGGTCCTTTGCCTATAATAGGGTATTTGACTGATTTTGTGCATTTGTTATTAAGCAACAGCAATAAGTAAAAAATAAATCCTTCTGTGAAAACAGCATTAAAATTCGATAAGAAATGAGTAAATTTCAAATATCGCTACGTGCAGGAGTGTGTGGAGTGGGGATATCGCTCCGTCTCTCTTTCGCACGCAGCGTAATGCCCGCTGACGTCAAATGCAAGTATTTCGTCTCCTGTTTTTTGACACTCCCTACTACCTAATTTCAATGGCTTATAACTTGTAGATTTTCCACTAGATATCAATGATTTTTTTCTGTTTGAGTATTTATACCATATACATGTTTAGGGTGGTCCATTAATCACGTGATGTTTTTAGTAACTTTTAACCCCGTCTTTCAGGGGCTGATATGTGAGGTTTTAGACCCGTCCTTCCCAAAATCACGGTTTGTTTTTTTGTACAAAGCATATTGAATTTTTTAGAATAATCTTTAAATACAGGTATTATAAAAAAAAAATACACGTCAATTCTCATAAACCAGCCTGTGATATTTTGTGATTTTATTTCCGAACCTCTTCTTTCTTCGAGCGTCACGTGATTAATGGACTTTTATGAAAGTTATAAAAAAAAAATAAGTCAAACACCCTATTTTGTTGAAGAAAAATTGTTGTAACGTCCACAAAATATTGACGATTTAAATACTTAATTCATTCAGATATTTTCGTAGACCGTACACGACTTGAACACATTTATAAATCCGTCTTATCTATAATTATAATTAAACTTAAAACTAAAAACAATCTTCTTTCTTCAGGTACATAAATAAAACGCAATTTTCTCATTTTCTTCATGTTTAGTTGTGTCAAAAAACTTATATCTACACAGTCGGCTAGGGAAGTGTACGGAACGTCCATGGGTCAATTTTGACCCGGCCCAGTCAACGGTACCGGCCGTTCAAGTATTACGTAACGCAATTTGGCAGGAGGGGGAGGAGGGGGGGGGTGTCTTGTAAAACGTTACGATGCGTTACAGGAGCGGGAGGGGTGATTCGTACATAGCGTTATGTAACATTGTTTTTTTTTTATTTTAAAACAATAACAAAGGTATTTTAGCGACTTTCCGGTATTTTGCGTAACATAATTGTAAATATTAGAAAAAAATGTAAATTTAAGAGTTACATAACTTTTGGAATGGGTTCTGGAAAACGTTACGGCGCGTTACATGAGGGGGTCAAAAATCTTCAAAAATTGCGTTACGTAACACTTGAACGGCCCCTAACTGATTGTAAAGTGTTATTTCCAAGTACATAAGTATGTGGTTCCATTAAGTAACGTCACAATTACCCTGTATAAGAAATGACATTAGGCTTATTAAAAATTCTAGAAACTTAAGAGGCTTTATACTGTGACAGTTAACTTTTAACGCGGCCACGTTATCTTCGTGAAATTAGCGTGAAAAGATATTCTGTATGCCAATGTCTATCGTCTTAAACGCGAGGAGCGTTACTTACTTGTTATAATATAGAATAGTATAGAATAAGGCCCAAGAATCTCAATCACATCTCACATATACCGTATATTTTAATTTAATATTTATTGAGTCAATTCGAGCCATATTTCATTTACGACGTATTTCATACTTAGCAGAAACTCCAACACAAAATCGTTACTACGGGTCACTTTAGACCCGCCCGAAACCCGGGTCATTTTTGACCCAATTAAAACAAGTCGTAACCACAAAACAGCTAATTCCCATAAACGATTTTAACCTCTACCCTATCCATAGCGAAAACGGACCAATTAGGATGTGACATGCTTTTGAATTTGTGTTTTTCTATTAACTATTGGAATTATGCACAAACACACCACGTTGACGGGTCAAATTTGTCCGCATACACTCCCCTAAAATTCACATTAGTTCTCTATCACATATAAACGAAGTTAAAACGGCATAAACTCTGCGACAATGAGGATATGATAGGTCCATATCCTTGCGCATTGTCGTACAACTCAAATAACGGTGCTGCAACTAACTTATAGTTCTTGGGCACGGCGAATAAAGCTCTATCTTGAAGTTGCACTAGGAATAGCCGCTTGTGTTCCTTCGGCTTTGTGATGTGCGGAGGAATGTACGGATATTGCGGCGGTTCGAAGTTCGGCCGCCACCAGTTACCTGTAAAAATTAGTTTTATATGTAACAAATTAAAATTTTATTGCACTTTACAATCACTACATAGTATAAAACAAAGTCGCTTTCTCTGTCCCTATGTCCCTTTGTATGTTTAAATCTTTAAAACTACGCAACGGATTTTGATGCGGTTTTTTTTAATAGATAGAGTGATTCAAGAGGAAGGTTTATATGTATAATAACATCCATTATATAGTGGAGAAATACTGTTATTTTGTTATGTTATACCCGTGCGAAGCCAGAGCGGGCCGCTATGTTGTATATACAACGTTCACAGTTTTTCTGTAGTGTATTTAGTATCAGCATTGCACAAGTGCGAAGCCGGAGCGGGTCGCTAGTCTATATATATAAAAGAAAGTGGTGTTAGTTATATTATTAATAACTCAAGAACGGATGAACAGATTTGGCTGAAAATTGGTGGAGAGGTAGCTTAGAACCAGGAGACGGACATAGTATACTTATTATGTTCCCGCGGGAACGTGACTTGATATAACAAAACGAAATTTGGTATGGAGATAGTTTAAGACCCTGGGAAGGTTATAGGCTACTACCCCGGGAAAATGTATAGTGGGACTTTTATCCCGGAAAACTCCTTCACACGGGCGAAGCCGCGAGGCAAACCTAGTCATTATATAAAGATTCGATGCAATGATTTTGCATCTACAAATAAAAAAAATAGTTGTATTTGCATCTAAGTATGTCATTTCATTCTCGAATACGCTCCGCTGTTCATCGTAGTGTGTGTGTACACGCATGCTGCTCACGCGCAAGAAGCGATTAGGGAAAGTAATGGGACACATTTTCACAGATCAAATCATCTATTTTTGTACCATCAATATGATTAGGAAACATTATATTAACATAACAAAATGAAATTTGGCATAGAAATAGACCATGTCTTAGATAAAGATAAAGATATATTTAATCTGCAAATATGGGTGAGTAGGTAACGATGACTAAAAATGAGATTCTTCGGAGCAACCATATTTAACCAAAAGATGGTATACAAAATTACATTTTCTTCGAGAGTATAATATATTTAGATTAACTATAACTATAGGCTATTTTTTTCTCAGTAATTTGACTGCCGCGAATCTTGCATTTTTTCAAGGCGGGGCAAAAGTTGGAAATGGCATTGGCCCCAGCTTGCCCTACCCTTAGTTCCGGAGTTGATATTTATTTAATTAATAGACACACCATTTGCTCCCATGGGAAATACATGGTTACATTTTTTTTAAATAGAAAGCCTTTAGTGCTTTAAAAGTTCCTAAAATACTGTAGCAAATTATAGAGTAATGTACGCTATAACTGGCTAAAATACTGATTTTAGGAACTTTTAGCAGAAAAGGCTTTCCAAGAGAACGAAGCTGAGAGCAATGCCTAGTTAATGTATATTTATTACCTATCGTGTCTTCAATGACCCAATCCTGTTTGACGCCATCTTGCCTCCCGAGTGTCTCTGTCAGCAGCCTCTTTAGACCTTCAATCTCATCCTGAAATCATCCGCACAATAGTCATAATACTTAGTTGTTGTTTCACAATGTCTTATTACACAAATGGTTGGATATAATATATGACGATTGAATACAATATTCAAGCTCCCGATTGATAAACAAAAGAAGACTTTATGTTTTAATTGTCTATGTTAACTGTTGGACATGTTGTAATAAAGGCAAGACAAGGGAGTGCAGCCACCCCCACTTAACCTAAATTCTATACTAATATATACTTTTTAATGTAAGTACTTATGTAATGTATCGAATATGGTAGTTGATTACTTTTTGCAAATATGTTAAAAAGATAATTTTCAATATCCATGCAATACACATTGACAGAAATAGACATTGCGATGGTACCTACCCAGGTGGACTCTCACTTATGAGATACCTACCAGTAAAATAAATCATCATTATCATCAGCCCATTGCAGTCCACTGCTGGACATAGTAAAATAATAATGCTGATAAATAATATTAATAACAAACTGTGACATTACTTTTTAATCATTATCTAACACTGTTAATTTTTACATTCTACAGTTATAATACAATACATTACATTTTACGGTTTTATCTTAGTTAAAATTTAAAATCATACCTCTCCAGGATTCAGTTCACCACCAGGCAGTTTGAAGAATGCAGTACCAAGTTGCAACAGTAACACGTGGGGAAGTCCATGCTCGTGCACCAGGAGTACGCCTTCCACTGATCTGTTTAATGTAAATTATCCAATTTATTCATAGACGTTATTTATCTAAGGAGGCTTGCTGTGATAACAAGTCTGTTTCTCAGTGCTGACATGGCAGCCTTCTCAGTGCGTAGACATAGGTCCGTTGTTATTGGCTAATATTGAGATACAACTTGAATCTAGTTGGCTGTCAGATAAACAAACTTGAACAAATAGCAAGCTGTCAGATAAACAAAGCTGAGAAACAGACTTGTTATCACGGCAATGGTCTGTCCTTAGATAAATAACGTCTATGAATAAGGGAGTAAGTATACAGGGTGGAGTTTTGAGATAGAGCAGAAGGGCTACATTAACTGCTGGAGATTGATCTGAATGATTTGAAATGTTTATTGAAATTCACTCTTAGTTTAGTAATTATGCACTTAGTCCTATTACAATAGATATAATCAATATAAGTTACTCCCTCTTCTAGGCAAGTTTTGTCCACATATTCACACCAAATGCACGTCCATGCATGGGGCAACATTTATCAAAGCCCTAGTCACACAGTCAAGTGTATATGCCTTGCGGCAGTAAATTTACATTGAGGCCTATAATGCTTGTGGAAATTTCCCATAAGGGCCATCTTAAAGCGGTTCAAATCTTTCCCCCAATCCCCTCCCCACTATCCTCCAGGTTCCTGTAGTCTCTAAGCCAGGGGATTCCAGTATCTAGTTTGCAGGTTTCCCCCATTGTAAACTACAGGGATCTCTAAGCTAAAAAAAACATTATAGCTACAAGAAAACCTAAGTCAACTGTCCATCATACTTAGATACTAAGATCTGCATTTATAAATAAAAGAATAATTACAGCCAGCACGATTTGGAACATTTACGCTAGAGTACTCTTGCGTCCAAGCCGTGTTTTATTAGAGGTAGGCAGAAGTGTATCACACATAATTCCATGTACTTGGTTTCATTTGGGCTCGAATTATTTACCGGTACTCAGCTTATTTTAAGCAGAAAAATACAATACCATCCGACCTGGGGATCGTCTAAAACCTCAATACGGCAGTTGTACCGTAATAAAACTACGCCACTGAAGCAGTCGTAATGAATTTAAACATGAAACTTATTTAAAGGCAGTCAGAACATAACCTTACCTCCTCATTCCAATTTTGACAAACTCTTCCCGCATTCTCTGAAACCGCGCGGGAACCGACGCATCCTTTTCGAATAGCGGCTCTTTAGTGCCAAATGTGTAGTTAGTTAAAGGATATAAGTTTATTGTGCGGTTTAAGGTAACGCTTGGGGCGTTTTGACTGTTCTGATGTTGAACGCCTGGTCGAGCTGGCCACTGTTTGTTACCTGGCGGACCTTGTACTGCAGCCATATTTTAATATAGTCTTACGATTTGGTCAATTTATTTGGTTAATCTTGTGGAAAATTAAAATACAATACGTTTTTATCGGACTAAACAAGCGGCGGCCATTACACCTCTGAAAACATAGAGACGAGACCGGCATCATGAGTTGTAATTTTGTGTTCATTTCCATTTTAGTCGATTAAAGATGGCGTATATTATAAATATATAAGCATCAATAGTGCACTTGATATATTTTAACAAATATTGAATTATTTCAGGGGATTTAATAATGAAATCTTAAATAGTAACGCTGAACTTTATAATTTACAAAATCTTATACCGTATATTTTGCCCCTGAGATTTTGCTCGTATACGAAAGTACGGCCCTGTTAAGTTCTATAATAGTTTATGGTCAAATCAGTGTTGCCAGAAGGTTACATTTCTTACATTTTTCGTTACTTTTGACCCCCTCGCGTAACATGTAAGTAATTTTTATATTTAAGGCAATTTTCGTAACTTTTGAGAACAACGAGATTTGTAATACAACATTTTTATTGTAAACAGTTTACGAACGCATTTCTATTCAACGCATCCAAATTAAACACACCTAAAACTGGCGGGTCTAAAAAGTATTTCACTCCACACATATATCCACCCAGAGATGGCTCGCCATGACAAAATGAAACGTATGTTGCATATAAGTATTAAAACTTGATTTTGCTTGAGTGTGCGCGCGCACATTTCCTACTTCGCGAGTCCCCGCGGTTTCGTAGTTACAAAAATGCTTGCCCAAAAACGCGTAAATTAAAAAAAAAACAATAATGTAACTTTTGCAGCAAAAATGTAACATTTCAGGAAACGAAACGTAACTTACGGTTCAAGGGCCCTGGCAACACTGGGTCAAATGTCAAATGCCAATAAACACGTGACGTCACCAATGTTTTGACAGGAACTTTCAGAATTAAATTTAGACTATTTTGGAAATCTAGATTAAAATAATGTCTGAACAATTAGAATTACTGACGGAGAGTCCGTCTCACTGGACCACGGTGTCGTATGTGACGCCGGAAATACAAAAAAAGGAAATTAAACCTTTTGTTGTTTGTAAGGTTTCATTGATTTCCACCCACATTTTTATTTTATTTCTACACATTATAAAAGATATTAACTAAAATTTTTTGCACGCAGAGTTATCCCCGAAATAATATTTGGTATTATCAACCAAATCCATTCACCGTTTAAATTTAAAACAATTAAACAAACATCTTGACATACACTTTGTATTTATAAAAAAATGTTTTTGCTTGCGACTCAGCCTGCGTGAAAAAGTTTTACCGGGTTAAAAAGTAACCTATAGTACTTAGGAATAATGTATCGTTTTATTGGAAAAAGAATTTACAAAATCGGTTTAGAAGTTCTAAAATTTCGCCCATACAAACCTACAATATTTTCCTTTTATAATATTAGTATAGATAAGTTCACAAACAACATACTTTATCCTCAAAAGAAGTTAGAGGAACTACTACTGCTCACACTTTTTGACATATTTAAACCATAATCGATTCCATGTGATAGATATTATGACATAAGCATACATAAGTCCACATACACACTATCCTCAAAAAAGGTTGACAAGCAACTACACTCAGTTTTAACCATACCTATCCTATACAGTGTGATAGAACGAGCCTATTGGCATGTCCTGCACAAATTTATTAGTCTAATATTTTTACAGTGGCCCTAAAAGAGTTAGAAGGTAATCCAGACAGTAGAACATCGAGTTTGATGAATGCTGACAAGTTCTCAGCTGTCAGGGCGGTCGTGAGGCACTTTGCGAGACTACGTTCAGCTACCAAAGAGCCGTGGAAACAGGAGGATGTTACTATGTTTTTGGAAGGACTTAAGTATAACGATTTCTTACATTTACACAAACGTTAGACATGGAATAAAACTATTTTCCAGATTCTATTGCGGTTTAATTGTGTGAAATTGTAAAAGTGAGTAGATACCGTAACTAAGATTTTTGGATGACCAACACCTCAGTCCCCCCAGTGACATGAAGGTTGCAGACTAAAAATGTAGGGAAAAACAATAATATAAGAACTGTGATAACTTGGAAAACAGTTTTACGTCAATGACTTAATTGAATTGAATTAATAGATAAATGATTTTTGATAAATAAACGAAAATTTAACTTTATAAACAAATGTGAAACAAATGTAAGTATAATAATTATAATAATATCAGCCCTGTATTATATACTTGCCCACTGCTGAGCACGGGCCTCCTCTACTACTGAGAGGGATTAGGCCTTAGTCCACCACGCTGGCCTAGTGCGCATTGGAAGACTTCACACACCTTCGAAATTCCTATAGAGAACTTCTCAGATGTGCAGGTTTCCTCTCGTTGTTTTCCTTCACCATTAAAGCGAACAATAAATTCACAAAGAATACACACATGATTTCAGAAAAGTCAGAGGTGTGTGCCCTTGGGATTTGAACCTGTGGACATTCGTCTTGGCAGTCCGTTCCATACCCAACTAGGCTATCGCCGCTTTTTTTTGTGTAAATAAATTAATTAAATACAAAAATAATTTTGATAATATGTGAAAGTCTGCCCGCACTACAGCGTGGTGGACTAAGGCCTAATCCTTCTCAGTAGAGGAGACCAGTGTCAGCAGATAATTTGGGGCTGATATTATTATTATTTAAATAAATTACTTATCAACATTTTCAAGCTTTATTGACACTCACAATAAAATTCTATAATGGCATATGTTATGATTGCTAAGTAGCACTTTCTTATTGATCAACATATTGTAATATATTATTTCTTAGATTTTATTTATTAACTATTGACATATAGTAACTGAATAGTTCGTTGGAATCAACCTTTAGTTCATGATAGTGAAAAAAAGTCAAATGTCAATTCTACTATATAAAGACACTTTTTTTATATCCAAAGAAAATCTAAGCTGTTGCGCAAATCACAATCCAATTACCTGACGAATAAACACCACATTCCTGTTTCAGGTTCTCGCCAGAGTGCACAGCGGAGTTTACAAACCTCCTATGCACTGAGGAAATGTATGAAAACGTGCCCAAACATTTGCGCGTGAAGCCTGGACTCCTGAGCTTGCAATGGCGGATAGACATGTCATTGTGGTGTGTATTAACCAAGAAACCTAACTTATGTTTATATATTGACGGTTAAAAGGCTAATTGTCTTTAGCGACATTTTTTTGCGACACTAAGTTTCAATTTTTAAAATTAGCACGTTTTTGTATGTTTTTTTTAACTAAAGTTTCATACGTATTTAAAATCAGCAAGTTTTTCTGTTTTTTTTACCTAGTTAAAAGTTTTCGTAAAAATGTCGCTTAGGTTTTCAACCTTTCCACCGTCGATATAATCCTCATATATTTATGGGATCCTGCAGTCTACACCGGGGGAAACCTGCGTATGGGTTACTGGAATCCCTCGGTTTCGTGACTGCAGGGCCCTGGAGGAAAGTTGGGAGGGGATATCTGGGGAATGAAGTGTGGGGGAAGGAAAGGAACTCTCTTAGGATAGGCGGAGGGGCAATGTTCGCGAGCCCTCGTAGGCTTCAATGTGTAGTTACAACCATGAGGTATACACACTTGTGTGCCTAGGGCCGCGACAAATGTGCGCGACAGGCGTGCATTCGGTGTGGAGACCAAGCTCACAAGATTTAATCCTCATATTGAAAAAAAAAAAACTGAAAACACTGCGAGTCCTGCCATGCTGTTTCTTCTTTATTTGATGCTCATTGATATATTAGAAAGAAAGACCTCGAGTCAATTATCATATGTGACAACTCAGGGTAGATTAACAAAAAAAAATCGTGAAATTTGTGCGGAATGGTATTCTGTATGCCAATTTCAATTGTCATAAATAAATATAATCCAATCTCTTTTCAGCCAATCCAATGCACAAGCCGAAAGTCCAACACCGCAGCGTTTAAAAGAGTTATTCCACAACTTCACATACGTAATACTTACTTTACAACTCACGGATGGAACGACCACAACGTATCGGCTCTCCATACAAAAATTCCATGAAATAAGATATACTGTAGCTAGCGCTTTGAAAAATTTGATTGTTATGGAGAAAAGGAAATGCATGAGGAAAGAATGACATAGGTTTTCATGGGGTTAAAAGGTCTAGAACAGTCATACTCAACCTATTTTGTGAACAAAGACATCTTATTCTGCCTTGAGCCCCAAAGCAAATTCACTGACTGTGTCTAAAATGTTCATAAATTAATGTTTTATTAAAAATTATTAATGATTATAAGGTAAGCACACAGCTCAAGCGATCTTGGGGAGTTTAATTTTAGTGGAATGGTCAGGTGGGCCATTTTAAAAAGCTTAGCGGGCCACAGGGTTCAGTATAGCTCTAGAGCAGGTATGGCAAACCAATGGCACGCGTATAAATGGCAGCACGTGACAAAATTATTCGGACACGCGAGTAACATGCCAAACATTGTATACGTATCTTTCTTTGGGTCTAATTTCGCTTGGCATCAGGTGTAGTAAAGCCACATTTTATTTTCTTTTTTTTTTTTATCTCGGCAAAGCGTCTGCACCTGATGTTAAGCAAAATTAAGCCCATAGAAAGTGCCAACCGACCGAAGATACAAGCACCTCTGGACGGTCGGCACAGTCATGCCGGCCTGCATAATTGCTTCTTCACGCTCCATTTGAAAGACTCCAGGTTATAGGAAGGAGGGAACACGTGTGCTGGCAAACCGTTCCACAGCCGAGATGCTGATGGCACATAGCTCAGCAACGATAAAAAAAACAAGAACATAAAAAATCGTTAAAAACATCCTTTCGGATAGATAAAACCGGTACTAGATGGCACGTTACAGGTAATATTTTTTAAAATAAATAATGGCAAGTTTAACATTAAAGGTACGCCATCTCAGCTCTAAAATCTAGACAGTCAATTTCAAATGAATTTATACGATAAAGATCAAATGTATTACGAAGGCACTAATATGACTCTCAGTGGCGTAGTTATATTGCGCGCGGTACGACAACGCTTTCTGATCCCAGTCGGACAGTGATCTAGAATTCTTCTATTCACCAGACTGGAGTCTAGAATTTCTGCTCGATTTGGCGATAAGCTCGCTCCCTATCACATCATGGGACGGTACATGTGGCGAAAAGTGAGTGTCCTGGTTAAATCTCTGCCTACCTCTTCAGGGATAGAGCCGTGATGAAGGTTTTTGTTTTGTAATATGGAATGTCATGTATACATTCATTTGGGGCTGACCGTAATACTGTTAGGGTCTTCTATGATGAGAGGGTTAGGTTAATCCAAAACAATGGCTTAGATTAATATTATAAACAACTAATATATATTTGTAAATATAACTTAAAGAGTAACGTCCGTATTCATAGACGTTATTTATCTAAGGACGGAGCATTGCTGTGATAACAAGTCTGTTTCTCAGCTTTGTTTATCTGACGGCTTGCTGTTTGTTCAGCTTTGTTTAACAGACTGACTAGATTCAAGTTGTAACTCAATATTAGCCAATCACAACGGCCCTATGTCCACGCACTGCGAAGGCTGCCATGCCGTCAGCACTGAGAAACAGACTTGTTATCACAGCAATGCTTCGTCCTTAGATAACGTCTATTAATAAGTGGGTATATATAATCTAAATTATTGTCAGATAGAAAAATGATTTTGAAAATATTATTTTTTGTGTATGGTCACAATTTTTATGTACTTGTTTCACTGTTTATCTGTTAATACTTATGATTAGAATATAAATTATAAATGCCTTTCCAATATAAAGGGAGAGTTAAATATATATCGACTGTTAAAGGCTAATTGACTTAAAAAAAAAATTAACTAGTTTAAATAAATACAAAAAAGAAACGATGAAACTTTGAGTCCCAAAAAAAGTTGCTTAATTCAATTAGCTTTTCAACCTTTGATATATATTGACGGTGTTGGCAGTCTAAGTGACATGAATGACTTTTTTTTAGAAATATTGAGAGTAGCTTTAAAATATTTGCTGATTCCAAATATGTATAAAACTCAATATGTTACAAATATATTTCGCTCAAGTCAAGCCTGCTAATCCTCAATATATACCGTGAATGTCTTATTTACTTAATCGACATTAATTTTCATACACATTTAAAATAAGCATTTTTTGTTTTTTTAACCTAGTTAAATTTTTTCGAAAAAAAAATTCGCTTATGTCAATTGGCTTGTCAACCCTAGATATATATCATTAAGGGTTGTTGCAAGCCAATTAGCCTGCCAATCCTCGATATATATTGACGGGTGAAAGTCTAATTTACTTAAGCGACATTTTTTGCGACACTAATTTTACTATTTAAAATCGGCACATTTTTCTTTTTTTTTTAAGTTTTTAAAATTAAAATCAAATTTTTCGCTTAAGTCAATAAGTCTTTTAACCGTCGATATTATTAAGGGTAGTTTGACATATCTTGCGTTAGGTATTATAGAAAATTATTCTCAAATAAAGTAAGTTATTCAGACCACGTACTGGTAAGCATTGGCCGCTCACCTACAAGGTGGACGGAAGACATGGTTTGAAAGAACTAGATGCAGCTCTCCTAACAGCTCCGAGGGCCTGTATTTAGCAGACTTCCAGACCTTGAGGCCTTATTCTCTATGACAATGTTAACTCGTAACGCGGCGTGACGAGATCTGACTGATGAGAATGATTACCCCTCCACAGTCGACATAATTATGCCGGTCTATTGGTTCCTACTCGGTGTCCCCTCAGGTTTTATCTAGCGCTCTAAATGTGCCGTTACCCAAAATAATTTTATTTAATTCCTATACATTCCATTTAATGTTTAAGTAATAGATGTTTTCTCTCTCAATATGTATTTTTTAAGACCTAAAATGCTAAGGATAAGCATATATTGGCTTATGGTCCAGTGAAATTATTGAAATGAATTATGGTGCATATTGTTACATATTAAATATAATGTTTCTAATTTGTGTTTTATTTCTTTATTCACACGCTTTTTATACATACACTAGCTTTTGCCCGCGGCTCCGCCCGCGTTATAAAGTTTTTCGGGCTAAAGTTTTCCGTTATAAAAGTCACGCTATATATTTTCCCGGGAGCCTATGTTCTTCCCAGGGTCTCAAACTGTCTCCATACCAAATTTTATCCTAATACGTTGGATAGTTTTTGAGTTTAACACGTTCGAGAAGACCGATGCAGTGGGGGACTTTGTTTTATGATATATTTTTGTAGAACTTTTTAAGAGGAACAATCCCGTCATACATTTTTGTTGCATAACTTTAACCGTTTACGCAGCGCACGCAACAGAAGCTCTCAAAACTAATAAATTGTCCCCGTTTTTGCATCATGTTTCATTACTGCTCCGCTCCTATTGGTCATAGCGTGACGATATATATAGCCTATAGCATTCCAGGAACAAAGGGCTGTCCAACACAAAAAGAATTATTCAGTTCAAACTCCTAGTTTCTGAGATTAGCCATTACTGCTCTGCTCCTATTAGTCATAGCGTGATGATATATAGCCTATAGCACTCCACGAACAAAAGGCTATCCAACGCAAAAATAATTTTTCAGTTTGGACCGGTAGTTCCTAAGATTAGCCATTACTGCTCCGCTCCTATTGGGTATAGCGTGATGATATATAGCCTATAGCACTCCACGAACAAAGGGCTATCCAACGCAAAAAGAATTTTTCAGTTCGGACCGGTAGTTCCTGAGATTAGGCATTACTGCTCCGCTCCTATTGGGTATAGCGTGATGATATATAGCCTATAGCACTCCACGAACATAGGGCTATCCAACGCAAAAAGAATTTTTCAGTTTGGACCGGTAGTTCCTGAGATTAGCGCGTTCAAACAAACAAACAAACAAACAAACTCTTCAGCTTTATATAATAGTATAGATATAAAACAAAGTCTCCAAAGTCTGTATGTGATCGATTTTCTCAAAATCTACTGAACGGATTTTTGTAGTGTTTACTAAAAGGTAGTGCAATTCTTGAGGAAGGTTTAGGTTCCTCCATTACGGTTTTATGTAAAATGAAATATAATGATTACTATCCCACTCCGCATATGTCTATTTGGACACGATAAACTCAAAATCGAATCAAGGGATTTCAATTAAATTTGGTATGGAGGTTGGAGACTCTAAGGATGTGAATGTACAATGGCGGATTTAATGCTAAAAGCAAGGCTGGTCTAAGATTTCGGGGCCCCTAGGCAATGCCCATATTGGGGCCCTTTTCCCATTATTTATTGTCGGGGTCACGGACATGTGACCTCATTGTACTGGATGGTAATTGAAGATGACCAGCAAGAGATAAACTCCCCGCCACTGCCACATTGCTTCTTCACGCTCTGCTTGAACGCAAGTTATAAGAAGGAGGGAACACGTATGTTTCTGGATTAATTATGATCAAACAATTCACGAAGAATACACACAAATGTAACTTTAGAAAAGTCAGATGTGTGTGCCCTTAGGCCTGGTGCAGTCAGCTTGCGTCAATGAAGAGAATTTCATAAGTTTTTTGACAGTGAAATATTGCATCGCGCTCCACCATAAATGCACCTTTCCTTATGTTTTGAACCTGCGGACATTCGTCTCCACATCCGTTCCACTCCCACACACAATGTTACAGGTAAAAAAAAAAAGAAATCATTTTTTTTTAAATATATTTTAATTGCGATAGAAAAAAAATCACATGTTGCAAGGATATGTCAAGTAATGCTATATTGTATATAATTATTATGTATAATAATCACAATTGGAACACCTACATTGGCGACATTGCATATTCTTTATGTGTGCACGGCAAAGTGACCCTACTGCACCTGATTATAAGGAGTGGGATCCAATACAATGTTGACACAATACCTTTTAATTAAAAAAAATTGCAAAGGGTCATTATGATGTACTGAAATACCTTTTATGTTCTTTCATAATATAAGGATAAAAAATTATTCAGCATGGAATGTGAAAATAGTTAATAAGCAATTTTTGTAATTTTATTATTTATGGTTATATTCTTAATTCATTTTTTTTTCTTTCTGTAATATCGTTGTTTCAATTCTTAATTCAAAAAAATGTTTTCGCTTTCCCTAAGCAACATATATTCTTGCCAGAGAGAGAGAAAAAAAAAAAAAAAAACATATATTCTTAATTTAAAATTATTTTCTTCTGTCATTATGTAATATCGTTGTTTTCATTCTTAATTCAAATTTTTGTTTTTTCTCCAAGCAACATCGACAAAGCCAGTGTTCCGTTTACTTATCTAATAAATATATTTTTATTATTAGAAATCACTTCTTACGTAACGAGAGATCTTCAAGAATACATTTCACAGATCTAAGAGTTCATAGTATAAGAATTCGAAAATCGAACGAAACGAGGGTAGTTTTAACGTGAGCAAATTCTTGGGCGCCATTTTGGAAGCCGTTACAATATCAGTGTACAAATTCCTAATTTGAAAAGTGGCTTATTTTTGACTCAAGTTGGTAATTTGAACTACCCGTTACAACTCCCGTCACCCTAAAAGATGCTGGAGGGTGCCTTTTGTCACCCTTTGGGTCCTAGGTGACGGCCTATCGCAAGAGAAATCCGTGTCAGATGCCCAACAACATGCTTACATTAAAACCCATACATACGGCAGTACACAGTTGAAATTTTTAGTTTGGTCCCAAAATAATATGTATTCGTTTCATTTTAGGCCTCAGTCCTTCAGTTTCTATTTTGTCTATAATGTAAAAAAACAACACCATCTAGGCGTATACAGGATGTTCACAAAAATCAATTATACTTAATATAAAAAATACAACCGACAGTTTAAAACAAAGATTATTGCACCTTACATAATGTTTATGTGTAAATAACATATATATATATTGCAGTCAGTTCCTTCATAGTAAATATAACATAATAAAAACCATAATGAAAACCATATTGCGTTGCGTTTACGTTGCTAAAGTACAGCCTGCTGCCTGACCAGGGTAATAGAAACCTTGCTGTATTGTTATATATTGATATGAATAACGACACGGTCTCTTGACAATATATTTATTACAAATATTAAGCCTATACAGGGTGTTCCAGAAAATAGTGTCAAACGAAGGTCCAGAGACAGAGCACCCTTGCCGTATACAAGGTGTTAAAACCCAAGTAGCCCGCGTAAGTGCGATCCGGGAACAGCCTGTGTATATCCAGTTGCAACAGGCATAATTGTGTCGACTGTCGGGTAATCATCTCTCGTCAGTCGACATTCTATTAGACTCCTATCTATTACTATTAACTTCTCACTTCAAATGCCGTGTGGTCACGTGGCTGAGTGCGTAAAAAAAACAAAAGTGGCGACCCAAAGCAGGATTTCTATTAACCTGGTCAGACTAGGACTTGAGTTGCTAAACACGAACGTCATTTTGACAAAAGTCACAGCAACATTAACTCTTAATGAAGTAAGGAGTCACTGATATAACTGTGTAATACAAAGTTTAGACTAGCAAGTTCTCATAGCAATATATTGCACAAGAACTACTTGCAACTTGCCGCAAGTCGCAGAAGTCAGCTCCCACTGTTTACATGATAAACATTGCTTGTTAAAGTCAACTTTTGCAAGTTTTCTTACCAATCTAAACCTCGCTAAAATTAACATATACAAAAGATGCCTAACAGCAATTTTCAAAAAGCGATCCCAAACTCAACCCTCAATCCGATCCGAACGAACCAATCAAATTAACTCATTTGTAATGTCAAAAAATACTTTGTTCTGATTGGTCCATTTTTGAGATAGATCGTAAAGAAGGGTATTTGACTTATTTATATTTATAACTTTCATAAAATATGTACGTCGTATATTCTAAAATCGAACAAATCATTGAAATCTGGTGAAATTTTTTTTTTTTTTTTATTTTCACATACAACTATTTTACAGGTAATACCCAATACAATAGCGTAGTACAATAGTTATAAGCCATTGAAATAATATAGTAGGGGTGAGTGTCAAAAACAGAAAAGAGACGAAATACAAGCATGTGACGTCATCGGGCATTACGCTGCGTGCGAAAGAGAGATAGAGCGATATCCCTAATCCTGCACGTAGCAATATTTGAAATATGAATTACTGCCTAATTTATTATCGAATTTTAATGCTGTTTTTACAGGATTTCTTTTTGTACTAATTGCTTTTACATATTAAAAGTGTACAAAATCAAACATAGCCAAATACCTATTGAGGTTGTTCATTAAAAATGGCTAGTAGAAGTCATATTATAAAATATACAGACAACATATAGCTTTGATATTGGCCAATTTGAATATTTAAACGTATCGAATAATAATATATTTACAAACTCGAAACGATATAAAAATATATTATGCTTAGGACTATATCGCACTCTTAATAAAATAATGACCCATTTCAAAATTGCCAATTTGTGGGAATCGTCAAACAACCAATTTCTGTTTGCGACCTTTTAGTTTTTTTCCCTATTTTTTTCATGCTATAGGTTTCATTTTTTACCTATTTTTAATAAGCTCAATTTTATAGCATCTTCAAGAAAAAAGGTGGCAAACAAAAATTAATTATCCGACGACTGCCACAAATTAAAAATTTTGAAATAGGTCATTATTTTATTTAGAGTGCGAATAATATTCAGTTTTTAAAATAACAATATTTCAACTGCAAATTAGTCTCATAATTTTTATATTGAACGATATTTATAAAGATACAATCCACAATTGAATATGCAATTTCGAAAAGGGCACATAACATAAATATAACATCTAGATCTACATCGAGAAATGTATATATAACAAATAACAACAAAACTTCTGGAATTTTTTATTTCTAATTGTAACCAAATTCGAATCCAAAAATAAATATAATCCCTCTTATTCATAGACGTTATTTATCTAAGCTCTATCTTTGCTGATGACGGCATGGCAGCCTTCGCAGTGCGTAGACATAGGGCCGTTGTGATTGGCTAATATTGAGATACAACTTGAATCTATTTGGCTGTCAGATAATAAAGCTGAACAAACCTACCTTCAAATTACGAAGGTAGACGCGCCAGGTCGGGGCAGAGACACAATTAGCGTGGAACAAAGCATAGCAACAACATTTCAACTAAGAACATTTGCTGATGTTTATATTAATACAATAAGTGCACCAAAGACAGGTTTCGAATGTTTGAAAATTTACATTCATATATATAATTGGTTTATTTATTTCTCGTTATAGTATGACAAGTCGGAGTCGTCGGGGATACCCCCATATTGGGATACGGGTACACCGGAGGAACTCCGCGTACGGGAGGATTCCCGGTCCCGTTCAGGTTCTCTATTGGGTCATCCGAGGCCGTAAGTATTAAAATCGGTTTGTTTTTATTTCTTGTGTATACTTGTTCTATGACTTTTGTAACTAATAAAAATAATATCTACGAGCGTTATACTACTGCGAAAAGTTATTATTAGTTTATAAGTACAATAGTAAGCCATACACGCTACGGTCTACCGGAGACTAGACTCATTAGAAGGTCATACATCATTTCTTTTTTTTTCATAATGTGCATGAAAAAGCTATCTTTTTTCATAATGTGCATGAAAAAGCTTCCAAGAGAAAACTCATTTTCTTGCCGGATTCCTGCCCCGGGATCTGGACGCCAAAGCTCTCTCCAATGCATCTCCAAAATCTACAAAGCCGCCTCGTACGGGGACGGGGCGGGGCCTCCAGCCTGAGACGCCGGATTCCTGCCCGCTCCTGGACGCCTCCTCCCTCCAATGAAATGCATTGGAGAGAGCTTTGGCGTTCAGATCCCGGGGCAGAAATCCGGCAAGAAAATCAGTTTTCTCTTGGAAGCTTTTTCATGCACATTATGAAAAAAGATAAGTGTGAAGTCTACCAATTCACACTAGGCTAGCGTGGCGGACTCAACTCCTTTTTACTTCCTTCAGGGCCGGACGCTGCCCGCTCCTGGACGCCTCCTCCCTCCAATGAAATGCATTGGAGAGAGCTTTGGCGTCCAGATCCCGGGGCAGCAATTCGGCCCAAAAACAAGCCGCCTCGTACGGGGACGGGGCGGGGCCTCCAGCCTGAGACGCCGGATTCCTGCCCGCTCCTGGACGCCTCCTCCCTCCAATGAAATGCATTGGAGAGAGCTTTGGCGTCCAGATCCCGGGGCAGGAATCCGGCAAGAAAATGAGTTTTCTCTTGGAAGCTTTTTCATGCACATTATGAAAAAAGATAAGTGTGAAGTCTACCAATCCACACTAGGCTTGCGTGGTGGACTCAACTCCTTTTTCTTCCTTCAGGGCCGGACGCTGCCCGCTCCTGGACGCCTCCTCCCTCCAATGAAATGCATTGGAGAGAGCTTTGGCGTCCAGATCCCGGGGCAGCAATCCGGCCCAAAAACAAGCCGCCTCGTACGGGGACGGGGCCTCCAGCCTGAGATGCCGGATTCCTGCCCGCTCCTGGACGCCTCCTCCCTCCAATGAAATGCTTTGGGGAGAGCTTTGGCGTCCAGATCCCGGGGCAGGAATCCGGCAAGAAAATGAGTTTTCTCTTGGCAGCTTTTTCATGCACATTATGAAAAAAGATAGCTTTTTTATGCACATTATGAAAAAAAAAAATGATGTATGACCTTCTAATGAGTCTAGTCTCCGGTAGACCGTAGCGTGTATGGCTTACTATTGTACTTATAAACTAATAATAACTTTTCGCAGTAGTATAACGCTCGTAGATATTATTTTCATTAGTTACAAAAGTGATAGAACAAGTATACACAAGAAATAAAAACAAACCGATTTTAATACTTACGGATTCGGATGACCCAACAATGACGATCATCTTCATAAAAAAACATGCGGCTGACCTGTCAGGTGCATTTCCACCGTTTAGACCATGGTTGCACAGACTTATTAAGACTAGGGGCCACTCGGGCAAATCATGAACTGATGGCGGGTCGGCCGGCTGAAGTATAGGTAATTAAAGACAATAAAGAACTGATAATAATTTATTAAAATTGAAAAATACTTTATTAATTTGAAGCGTGGCACTGCATAGTGCTTACAATCTTTTTTTAATATTTGGCTCAAATTAACTTGTAGCAACACGTAAAACTGCTTCCAAACTTTCATTTGCAAGGCGGTTTCGATTTTTTGTTTTATTATCATTTAGTATTGAAAAAGTTTGTTCACATATATAGAGATCACATATGTAGAACCAAATAAGCTGGCTGGCTGGAATAGAATTCAATATTTTTCGAATGTACGAGAGTATTATTTTTGCTGTCGCCGGGCCACCAGTATTCGACCGGCGGGCCGCGGTCTGTGCATCCATGGTTTAGACTTTCTCATGTGCTCCCGTCGTCGTCTTTGTTGACCTTATTATTATATTTCATGTCGTGAAGTGCCAAGCTAATAATATACCTATATGTTCTCATTTCTTTCGCAATTGCCCTTATAATATTTTGTATTTCAAACTTTATGCGTTATGGTATTGTGTTTATATCAATTTTATTTTACCATTTTTTTATCATATACTTTTTGTATACTTTTATTTATTGTGTAATGAAAATAGAGCCTCGATTGTATAGTTCTATGAAAAGATAATATTTACGTATGCGATGTAAAGAGTAATAATATGTTTGTTACAAATTGGAAATTATGTTTTATTATAACTTATCATGCAATAAAACAACGATACAAATTGGCTATAGTTTTCTTATTTTGTGATAGCACAATTACAATTGTATGGTTCGGACAATTATCGAAAATAGTCGATAATATTGTCGAAAAGTTAGCGGATCAACACTACAGCACAAACAATACATACAATAGCTAGTTAAAGGCTGGTAGGTTAGCTAGGTTAGGGCTCATGTCCTCGCCGGTGAGGATCGCGACGCGTTACCCTTCTACTTCCCCCTACTTGCCAGCCCGAGCTGGTTACTTCGGTTTGTACCTTGTTTTTTGGATAAACTTTATCCCTAATTTAAAATGTCCATAGTTATATAAGTAATTTTAATAGTTGTTTAGAAATAATAATTATTCTTATTCTTTGTTTTGACGTATCATAAGTGCAACTTTGTTCGCCTACGTGATAAATAAAGTATTTTATTTATTATTTTTTATTTTATTTATTATTTACAATGGAACAATAGAATGTTTTTTTTTTTTATATCTTCAACTTGGAATGTAATCTTATTTCCAGGAAACACAATATATATAGATTCTAAGGGTAATAGTGGTTAGCTAAATAAATTTTGTAACCATTCGAAACCTTGAAAATTGACCTTTCAATTATAATATAATTTGATAAGTTTCGGAGTAGTGAAACAAGGGAAAATCCAAAAAAATGGGTCGAAGAATGTTTTGTTTTTTTATAACAACCAACATTCAACACTTGCGTCCTAAGAAAACAAAAAACCGAGGCTTGGAATGTGAAGTATAAACAGACGACGCGAGCAGTTTTTGTTTATATTTTCAAGTGGCTAATATAAACATTTCGGTCTCAGGTACCTTCGATGTGATGTATTGCTGATACTTCAGTTCTTTTACATTGTATTGAGTGTAACGATCATACAAAATATTGTTTGGATTTTATATTATTCGACATTTAGTGTCTTGCTCGGGTACCTAAAACTAGTAATAATTATATTTACATACTGAAGTCGTAATATCAAATTTATATATTGTAGATATCCATATCCACAATCTTTTTATGAATATAACACCGTTTACGGAATAAAGGTTTATGATTTATTACATTGTTTATGGCGCATATCGTCTATAAAGGTGGGAATCGCGCGTTTTTACGCGCCGACACATATAGCCGCTGGGCGTTACTTGACAGCTGTCAGTTTAAATGACAGTCTCACAAGAATTAAAGCTGTACTGAACTAAAAAAAATCACCAAAATCCGTCGATGTATATGTACTACGTACTAGATTTGGCGTTCCGAACATTCACTGTGTTCAACTGATTTGAACTGATATCCATTCAAATTGACTTCAGTATGGTCAATATTGACAGCTTGTGGTTGTGTACGGAGCGGCGCTCATGATATAAGAACTCGAGTCTAAGTTTAAACTTGGATTTGAATAAAAAAATATTAGTCAAATAAGTGAAATTATTTGTTGTTCAAGTGAATAAATAGGTTATAACAGTGACGTTTTGGTCGCCATTTTACTTCAGATTTTGAACAAATATTTTATATGGACGTTCGTGTCTATAGAATATACGTCAATGCCAAAATCCTATTTGATTTTGAGGATTTTTGTTGTGTTTGCGTCGATTTTTGTATTAATATCAAAGGACATTGTGACATCCTGCCATACGGACATTTCAAATAAGACAGCGACTTATAACCAATTGGTAATAACTTTTGAAGCAATAATTTGGTCCTTATGTCCGGTCTATAACTAACTATATAGTTATGTCTTTTTATGAAACACTAATAAAAAAAAAAAAGTGGATTGAAACTTTTTAAATGTCGTTCAAATGGTACAAAAGCTACCGCATATAAACATCACGCTGTATAACGTGCTATAAACTATTACTATTTTAATTATCTATAGACAATATAATTTCTTGCTAATATAATAATTGTTTCATATAAACTCCTTCGAAATATATGGTTTTCAAAAAGTTTTCGACGAAAAAGGTTTTACAAAAATGTACACATTCGATTTTTTAAATTTTAATCGATTTTTTTAAAATTTTATTCCAAATTTAAATTATTTTACGCGCGAAACGTGCGAAATATTTATGGTTCTTACAATTAGCTGTCATAAATAGACATGTTTTATGAAAAATATATTGTCATATTACATATATAAATTTGAGCTCCGAAAATTGCCTAAAATTGTTTCAAATTGACTAAACACCTACGACTGTTTCGGCGTAGACGGAAAAAGCGTCACGACCGAAATTACGTCGCATAATTTACATACAAAAAGTTTAAAAATGGAATTCCGTTGGCGTCCATTACGTATTTACGCTTTAGTGTTCTGCTCGGCGTTGACTAACCGCGCCAAGTCGCATGAATTCGCCTGCCATACATTTACTATGAAACTGCTTTTATTAGGAGCCGAATGGACTCACCACGTTCGTTCGTTCACCGTCTTGAATTATTTTTACATAACACAATCAAATCTAATATTAAATAAAATATACATTGGTACAATTTCTTGTAAAGTTTTGATACTTATAAAATTTCGTATCACCCTATATAGTGTTGGGGTAAGTTCGGATAATGGAGTAAGATCGTCGATTAAACATTACCTTTTGTAATGTGTCCAGTAAAGTGACTTCACCGCACCTGATGGTAGCTGACGCCCAGATAGTGAATCCACTGACGAGATACCACACCGGCAAGATCGGATACACAGACTGATCCCGGAACGCGACTCATGTGGGTCTTTATGATGCATTTTACATCTTGTTTAACCTTAACTCAAAACAATTGTGGTACATTGCAAAGTGGCACTCTCGTGTTGTCTGTTTTAGAAAGTGTCTTGTTTAATAATAATATGACGGTTTTACCCCATATTCCGATATTACCCCATCACAATTCACAAGTATAAAGCCAATTTTAGCTGAGACCTATAAATATTAGATATAATTTAGCAGTAATGTTGACGGTTTTACACAATTATCCGATATTACCCCTACACGTTACACAAGTATAGTCAATTTTAGTCAAGACGACGTCCGACCCGCTGGTCCGACGACATTCGCAGGTTCACCGGTGGATGAGGAGAGCGGAGGAGCGAGCAACGTGGTGCGCTCTAGGAGAGGCCTATGTTCAGCAGTGGACAGTTGTAGGCTGAGGAGATGAGATGAGTCAATTTTACCTGAGTCCCAGTAAAGACTTGTTCGACTTGAGAGCGGCTCGTAGCTTCTTCACGAAGTCTGAAGGCTGGATGAGAACTGTTGCTTCCGTGCCGTGATGGCAGATTTTGTTCATTTCTTCTTCGCCTCCCTAGAGGATTTTTAATGTGATAATACCTTATATATACAGGGTGCCTCAGAAAGTAGTGTCAAGCGGAGGTCTAGAGATAGAGCATCTCTTGGGGTACCCGAATCACATCCATGTATGTTCCGCGATTTTTCAGTTTTCGAGTTATGAATACACAAATAATTTTGTCCCACGATACCATGACACAATTACAAATACCCCCCCCCCCCCTCCCTCCTACTGCACACTGAAATATTTGAAATATTTACAAGCTCATTTTTGAACAATTTTTTATGCAGTTTTCGCAGATGTGCTTCCTTTTCGTATTATTAACCATTACAAACAAAATAATGTACAAAATCATGTATACGACAGTCGCCTATTTATAACAAATCACAGGACACACATGAGCGCCGGGAGGGGAGTGCAAGTAGCTGCACGTGGACCCCCCTCCCCAGATATAAATAAAAAAAAATATCTCACTGAATAAAACTACAACAATGGGAACTACCAACCACAGAGGCTATTTTTATCATAAAGCATTTTCAAAAGCCTGCACGATTTGAATTTGAAAAAACAAAATACTCAATGAATTATGTGTGCATAGGTGCAGATTGACACCCCCCCCCCCCCTACCAAACTGATCTTGGAGGCGCAAATGAGTATATTTATTTATTTGAACAGCCAACAAAACATACACCTTACATAGTTTTTTTAACAATTCGGTAAGTAATTGCTGCAGTGCTGTTTTAATTACAGGCTGTCACAGCATGAACATATTAATACATAACAATAAACAATTGGCTGCACCATAAGTGCAGTACATACATACATTCATAACATCATGCATTTATCCCTGAAGGGGTATGCAGAGGCGCAACTAGAGCACCCACTTTTCGCCAAGTGTGTTCCGTCCCATGTGATAGGGGGCGAGCCTATCGCCATACCGGGCACAAATTCCAGACTCCGGGCTGATACTGAGCAGAAAAACCCAAATATCACTGCCCAACCCGGGATTCGAACCCAGGACCTCAGAGCGCTATTGTACCGGGCATGCAATACAACTACGCCACCGAGGTAGTCCATTAGTGCAGTATTATCTAAATATAAGACTGAATATAAAACTAAATTTAGGTTTCAACAAGCGAGTTCGATATTTTCTTTTTGAAGATAGGAAGAGAGTCATTGAGTTGAATCTTGATGTCCACGATACAGGCATAGCCTAGTGTGGACATCATTGCTAATTGGTATAATTTGTGTAACTTTTTGGAAAATAAATTATTATTATTATTATATATATACATATAATTATCTCTCCTATTTGGAGGTATACAGGGCACGGGCCGAAGCCAAGTGCAATTTAATGAAAAAGTGCAAGAAATTAATTTAATGGGTCGGTAATGATAAAAATTTTCGAACAATACAAATGTTTAATATTGTTGCTTTTTGCAGAAGGATGTATGTATTTTTGTGTACGTCGAGTGTTCGAAGGCTGGTGTGTAGCGTTTTAGGGATTACTCCTATGGAAGATATTATAATGGGTATGGTCTTGTCTGTGGTGGCGTTCCATTGTGTTTGTAATTCTATAGACAAGTAGGTATATTTAGCAATTTTTTCAGTGTAGGTGGATAGGGTACCGTACTAATTTTTGTTCTTTACTATTATCAAATATTTACATAATATAAATTATAACAAGAATTATTGAAATCCGGTAATAAATCAACAAGTTATAAGCATTTGAATTTCGGTGGAAGGGGTAATTAACAAGAAACAGAAAAGAGACGAAATATCCACATGTGACGTCATCGGGAATTACGACGCGTGCAAAAGAAAGAGATGAAGCGATATCCCCACATCGCGCCCACTTCTGCACATTACAATATTTGAAATCTGAATTACTCGCTCATTTTTTAAACAATATCTATGCAGTTTTCGCAGGAGTGCTTCTTTATCGTATTATTAACCATTACATATAGAATAATGTACAAAATCAAGCATAGGCCGGTCCCCTATAGTAAGTTGTGTTATTATTAAATTAAATATGTGAATACAATATTCACCTTAAGCAAGTTAATGGTCCTGTTGTTGACCTCCGTGACGGCCCACTTGCCCGGCGGCGGGATGCCGACCCGCGCCGCCGGCGAGTCCTCCTCCACGCTCGTTATGTTACACTCGTTGTCCAGTTTTATTCCTTGAAACAAATCAAATCATTTATTTACTGAATGTTATGTTACAGGTGTAGCGGCGATAGCCTAGTTGGTTGTGGAACGGACTGCCGAGACGAATGTCCGCAGGTTCAAATCCCAAGGGCACACACCTTTGATTTTTCTAAAAAAAATAAGTGTGTATTCTTTGTGAATTATCGCTTGCTTTAACGGTGAAGGAAAACGTCGTGAGGAAAGCTACATACCTGAGAAGTTCTCTATAGGAATTTCGAAGGTGTGTGTACTCTACCAATCCGCACTACAGCGTGGTGGACTAATGCCTAATCCGTCTCAGTAGTAGAGGAGGCCCGTGCTCAGCAGCGGGACAGTATATAATACAAGGCTGATATTATATATACCTAGTCTTGCCATAAATATTGTAATAAAGAAAAAAGAAAATTGTTAACTGCAAATAACATTTATTACTTTTACAGTGTGTCAGTTTAATACATAAATATAAAACAATTAAAAATATAAAAAGCTTATTCGAAGTGGTCTCCATTGGCTGCAATACAGTCCTTTAAACGATGAGGCCAGTTATCAATAGAAGCACGCACTCTTTCCATGGGAAAATTCTTCACTGCCAATCGTATAGATTGTTTTAGGGACTCAAATTATCATGGCGTTTAGAGCAAGCTGTACTCTCTAAAACTGACCACAAATCATAATCCAGCGGATTAAGATCGGGACTAGACGACGGCCAGTCTTCAGCTCTGATGAAGTCCGAAACGTTCGATTCCAACCAAGACTGCGTGGACCGAGCTTTATGACCCGGCGCCGAGTCTTGCTGGAAGGACCATACTTGGTTATTGAACATGGTGATGTTAAGGGGCTTAACTACCTTCTCAAGAATGGTATCTTGATACACTTGTGCCGATGTTTTGATACCTTTTTCACAAAAATATGGCTCAGTCACTCCTTCATAGCTAACACCCCACCAAACCATCACTGAAGTCGGATAATGTCCACGTTGCACTCTGTCGACTAATTGGGAAGCTTCCTTAGAGCTTTGAGCATAAATACGGTCATTTTGTTTGTTAAAATGTTGCTCAATTGTAAAAATTTTCTCATCCGTAAACAAAATTTTTCTGTGACCTCCCTTTGCGTACCGCTTCAGTAGTTGTTTCGATTTTACCACCCTATTCTTCTTTAAATTATCAGTTAAGAAATGGCCAGTGCGTCTCTTATAGGCTGCAAGTCCTAAGTCATCTTTTAAAATACGCGACATGGTTCTAGGTGCTATCTTCATTTCCCGAGATAAAATCTTTTGCTTTCGGACAGGATTTCTTCGAATTCTTTCCCTTACTGCTTTGACCACCTTTTTCGTACGAACACTACGTGGACGGCCAGATCTTTTTCTGTCACAAACAGAGGAGGTCTCATTGTACCTATTAATAGCCCGGTACACAAACATTTTACTAATACCAAGTGTATGGAGAGTTTTAAAAATTGCATTTGGCTCCATACCTACTTTGTGTAATGCTATCACAGCGATTCGGTTCTCTTTATCACCCCACACCATTTTAATATCGCAAAATATTTTACAATGTATTGGCGCCAAAATGAGAAAACACAATGAACAATCGTATAAAAATGACAGATTCGAAATTCAAATGTAATATTTTTTTATAATTAAGTGTAACAGTATTTATGGCCAGACTAAGTATATATATTATATGTTACAGGTGTTATGTAAAGATGGAATGTATCGCCTACCGTTACTGAGCGTGCAAAGGTTTTTAGCTGATAATATATATTCAGTTGAAAGAGTAATTGCCTCAAGCGACATGTGTTTGCGAAAATTTTTAACTAGTTAAAAAAAATAACACTAAATGTCGCTTTAGTCAATTAGAATTTCAACCATTGATATTTTTTATACGCTACACCTGATGATGAGTGGGTTTTAGTAGAATGTAGACTAATGAGAGATGATGATGATATGCAATAATCTTTTTTTTTGAGTACCAATCGATCCTAAAGCTTATAAGGACAGGAGAGAGTAGAGGTTTGAGTACCCTCAGTAGTAGAGGTCAGTTCATGGAGATAGTATATAATATATTGCTGTTATGTACTCACCTATGCTCTCTTTATCTCTCTTGTTCAAAAGATATATGGTGCCGAGTGGAACTCTGTGGAACAACACGTCCACCTGAAAAATAATATACACACAGGGTCATTTTGACATTGCGTTACAAAATGAAACCACATACTTATCTTTTTGCTGATGACACTTTACAATAATTTACTCGTATGGTTGATATATCAACATTTCCCCAAAACAAAATCTCATCTGTAAAATGCTCTAGTTGACGTATGAAGATTTTTTGCTTTGAATGACGAGACGAGCTTGCCGTTCGCCTGATGGTAAGCGATACGATCCATAAACAGTAGAAACACCAACACCTTGAATTACAAAGTATTGTTTGGTGTTCCACTGCGCTTGTCTGAGGCATGAGATGTTAATTATTATGTCCAGTAGTTACACTGACTACAGTGTCCTTTAAACCGGAACACAAGTGACTACACACTGCTTAGCAGAAATAGACATTGCAGTGGTACCACCATAGAGGAACGCAACCATCTGTTCCTCTACAGCGGTGTCTACCTTTAAACTGCTAAAACTCTAACCCCCTTATTCATAAACGTTGTTTATCTAAGGACGGAGTAAAGCTGTGATAACAAGCCTGTTTCTCAGTGCCCAACGGCACTGAGAAATAGATATAGGGCCGTTGTGATTGGTTATTATTGTTGTATCTCAATATTAGCCAATCACAACGGCCCTACGTCTACGCACTGCGAAGACTGCCATGCCGTCAGCACTGAGAAACAGACTTGTTATCACAGCCTTACTCGGTCGTTAGATAAAAAACGTCTATGAATAAGGGGGTAAGAAATAATAGTTTTAATAAGATTACATACCGTATGATGCCTAGAGTGTTTGAAGGCGGCGGCTGCTTTGCTCGCGTTGGCGGGAGGCACCCCCCGCACGGCGACGAGACAGTCCCCACAGCGGCCCCCCCACCGCGCCCCGCCTGCTCCCCACCACGCCACCCTGGTGGAGGGAAGATGGAATATACATAGGTTTTTGGTGACTTGTAACAGGGCCCTTATTCTGTATGATAGCGTGTAACGTTACCAATTATACTATATGTACTCTGTTAACGTTACTATTGTCTTTCTAAATGGTCTGTGGTTATAATATGAATGATTAACGCCCTCGCAATTAGAACTACCAATGAGCATCATCGTTGCAATGAATTGTCATTGCACTGACGTACGTCCGAATGGCGCCTGCATAAATAGGCGTGCAACGCGACCTCCCACCTTTTTTAACTATTATCTTTGGCCGTGGCACTACATATTGTCACACACGTCGTTGTTCCCGCTAGGGTGAGTGTGCCAATTTACTAACCGCTAACTATGTATTCTGGGCATCAGGGCTTGTGAGCTGTCACGAGTCGCTGGCGCGGAATGTAAGCCTAGCTTGCATTCCGACCTGGTGGATTCTGATTCCAGGTTCTACTTTACGGCGTGCTTTCTTCTTCACGGCGTGCCTTTTCCTCTACGGCGTGCCTGCTTGTACGGTGCGGATCACGGTGCCGTAGCAGACAGACGGGAGAGCTGCCTCCCGAACACGTCCAGCTGCGCACCACCATCGTCGGGTGTGCTGACCCCGACCGACTGCCGGCGAGCTGCCGCCGGAGCCGACCACGTGCACACTACCAACGTCGCGGGAGCTGACCCCGACCACGTGCACGCCCTGCTCACCCACGTGGCCTTCCAACTGCCCGGCGAGCTGCCGCCGGAGCCAGCCACGTGTAGCATCTACGTGCCGTTCGCCTGGATCGGAGTTCCCCAGGCCAGTGACTCTTGTTGCATAACACCAGGGGCATGATTCTCTACGACAATGTCGAACTTGTAACACGGCGTGTTTCGTTAACTTCGTGTTATGACTGTGTAAGAGTATTCTGGATGCTAATTTGACATTTCATGAACACGATGAGGTGTGACACATCCGCCTTACGGGCATGTTACGAATTGTCAAAATAACGTGCGGCAATCCAGCGCGTCTATGCGCGTTTAGACAAATTAATTATTTAGATACAACGACTGTATAATTTCTATTGACGATAGTATCCTCTTTACATCGTGAAAACTCAAATATAATATTCTACCTTATCAGAAACAAAAACAAACATAAATCCTAAATGATCGAATTAATATTCAAACCTATGTTTTTGTATCTTGATAGTCAAATTTGTGTTATGGGCTCAGCGGTGAAAAATAAGCTACTTTACTACTGGCAACCCGACTTTTGACAACAATTGAGGTCAATCAAGTTTATTTTTATTACTTCGATGTAATATTTCTATTAGTAAATAGATAGGCCAAACAAATATAAAACACTAATGAAGGTATCTTTTTAAACAATGTTTTCTTAATTATGTACATTACAATTAATACTATGTAGTTTCTTTGTGGTGAAAGTTTTGTACCTATAAAGTTTGATAACAATAAAGATTATTGAAGAAATTTTTACTAGTTATACATTATTGTTGTTATAAGTAATTGGTAGAGGTCTTAATCAAGGGCTTAGCCAGCTTTAAATTAAATATCAAAATCTTCTAAATGTGAATATCGATCCGGGGAAACAAAGCAAAAATTTCATGTAGGTAATCCCAATAATTTTACACAATTACAAACAAAAGTATGTAATCATGTTAAATCTAAAATTGTTTGTACAAACACTTCCTTTTTTTATTTTTAGGAGACCAAAGGCATCTTACATTGAATACTAATGTTAACAAAACTGATAATATCAAATGTAATAATAAAATAATTTCTTTTACAGGATAGTGAATGTAATGCAAGATATTCCAAATAAATAATAATAAAATATACTCAGTTTTAACAACACATTATTTTTGTTTTATTTTTTATTTGTTGTTCAGTCTTAGATAACATAATATACTTAAGTAAAATTTCTATACATGAGTTTGAATGTTTGTTAATTAATCAGTTTCACCTTAATAACTAAATGAATGTGTATGAAATATGGTACTCAGACAGTGAGCTGTGGATTGAATAGAGTACTTTTTATTCCAAAAAGATTAATGCCGGTTGAGCGGCAAATAGAAGTTACTAGGTAATAGAGCTATAAATTTTTAAAAATAACGTTTAATAGGCAATATACACTTATTTTAATTATTGTTGGTAAGTCTGTTATATGTGAGTGTCTGTCTTAATAGTTATAAGGTGTCTACGGCAATGTCTATTTCTATAGCCAAGTTAAACTGTGTCCATGCACTGATGTGTACCAGTTTAGAGGAAATTGTAACTAGCGTAATTACTTTATAAGACCTAAAATCTTTGTCTCATTCTGAAAACCTACTGTGGAACGTCACATAATGCTTTACAATTCAAAGTTCCGGATGGCATTGTAACTGTTTATGGGCGGTCGTATCGCTTATCATCAGGTAAACGGCATCCTCGTCACATTATTTAACTAAATAAAAAAAAAAAAGAATTTGAGTTAATGCCTTGTCGATTTTGCAACAAATTTTATGATGGAAGGTCCGTAGAATTCCTATTAATATACGTTGTTAGCGCTAATTTAACATAAACTGCATAAGCACAACAGCATTTACTATTATTCATATAACAGCATTCGTGTAAAATCTTCAGTAGCATTCAATATATCAATTCAATTCAATTTTTAAAATGTGGCTTTAGTAAACAAATCAAGTAAATAAGTCAATGACATTGACATTTGACAATAATTTTGAAGTTATATTTTTTCGTTTGAAAACAATCACAATCTACGGAAATTTCTTTAAATTATTTTTATATTCCTTTCATGTTTCTTACATTTAAGTATATACAAAAATGGGATTAAATAAAGTTTGGCAGTGATTTATTCGAGTTACATCATTTAATATCACGAATACAAACAAAAAAAAGCCTTTTCAAAAAAACCGATACTTGCCGATTCGAGGGGATGAAAGATTTCTGAACGTATTAACACATCGTAATATAAAAAATATTAAGCATAGACAACCTATCGTATGGCATACACAATACCTATTTATCAATTACACATCGTGGCGCGTGTATGAAACGCGTTTGTGTTTAGAGCTTGTTTTGACAACACGCGTTTACGGTGTGTTATCGCGAGTAGCATAGGGAATCAACCTACAGCAACCAGTACCGAGTGTAACGCGGAGGTGTAAAAATAAAGCTCGTACCACGTAATAACCCTGAGTTTTCAATTGTCTCCTATCTATCTGCGGGCAGGCCCTCAACCGCCGCAGTGGCGCCCCACGTTGGGCGCCACTGCGGCGGTTGAGTTGCCGCGTAAACGCGTAACGCGGCCGTGTCATGTTATCTTCGAGAAAAGTGTGTGGAATGGTATTCTGTAAGTCAAATTTTTATAATCCTAAACATGATGCGTTGTGTTACGTGCTTGTTACGCACTGTCAAAATAACGTGCGGGATAGAGAATAAGGCCCCAGTAATGTTTTATTATTTTAAGTAAGTAGGTTTATGGGTAGTTTTCTTTTTTAATGTTCTCTTTTTATAATGGGTTATCATGTTTTTTATTTGTCATTAATTAATAAACTATTATAATATTCGTTTGGTATTAAAGATATTTTAGTAACCTTAAATATTTTTTTTCTTTTATAATTTTTTTTTTTGTATTTATATGTGTGTAGAGAAATAAATGGTTTAATGGTTTTTAAAATTGAAATGAAATGATTTATTTGAATCCGTAAAATGTTATGCATTATTTAGATTCCGTCAATATTAACTCTAACAACAGTTCGGAAAGCAGTTCTCACCAGAGAAGAACGGGTAAGAAATTTAAGGGATAGGCCATGGTGTAACTATGCTACCCAATTTTCTCTATATGTGTTCCGTCCCATGATGTGATAGTAGGCGAATATATCAGACACGAATTTCGGCCTTGTCTGATACCGAGCAGAAAAACCCAATCACTTTTAGCGACCTGGGATTTGTACTCGAGAAGTCGTCCCGTAATACAAGTATGTTACCGAGGCAGTATTTAATTTTTTATAAATATTTTTTATTGCTCTAAATGACGAGACGAGCTTGCCGTTCGCCTGGTGGTAAGCGATGCGATCCGTAAACAGTAGAAACACCAACACTTTGAAGTACAAAGTATTGTTTGGTATTCTACTGCGCTCGCCTTCCTGAGACATGAGATGTTAAGTCTTATGTCCAGTAGTTACACTGGCTACAGTGTTCAAACCGGAACACAACAGTAACTACACACTGCTTAACAGAAATAGACATTGCGGTGGTACCTACCCAGGCCTCCCACATATGAAACCTACCACCAGTAAAATAATTTATTGACGACTGACCGATGTCCAGCGGCGATAGCCTAGTTGGGTGTGGAACGGACTGCCGAAACGAATGTCCACAGGTTCAAACCCCAAAGGCACACACCTCTGACTTTTCTAAAAAATTATGTGTGTATTCTTTGTGAACTATCGCTTGCTTTAACAGTGAAGGAAAACATCGTGCGGAAACCTGCACACCTGAGAAGTTTTCTATACGAATTTTGTGGGTGTGTGAAGTCTACCCGCACTACAGCGTGGTGGACTAAGGCCTAATCCCTCTCAGTAGCGGAGGCCCCTACAGTGGGACAGTATATAATACAGGGCTAATATTATTATTATATAGTATTAAGCATTTCATTCGCGTGGTTTTGCTGTCATACAAAATATTTATTACATTTATCAGTCATTAAATAATTATGAGAAGTCACCTGACCCAGCTGGAACGGGTAAGGGGGTAACATTATGACCCGAATGGTCCCCGCGTGGATTAGCTATCATACAAAATATTTACTTTATTAAATTTACCAATGAGTCATTAAATTATAATCAGAAGTCTAGATCCAGCCGGAACGGGTAAGGGGGTACATGATGACCCGAATGATCCCCCTGGATCCGTTGTCATCCGCTAACGGTTTGTCGCGCAGGGGCCTTATTCTCTATCCCGCACGTTATTTAAACAGTGTGTAACAAGCACGTCACACAACGCATCATGTTTAGGACTATAGAAATTTGGCTTACAGAATACCATTCCACGCACATTTCTCGAAGATAACATGACACGGCCGCGTTACGCGTCTACACTATCATACAGAATAAGGGCCCAGTCCGTCTATTTATGTCCACGGCATTTTTGACAACGTACCACACTCTCCGCTCGTAGTCGACGAGTACTGGCGGTTCGCTGGCCCTGACGGGCGCGACTAGCGCGGCGCCGCGGCGCTGCTCGGCGCGGAGGCGGCGCGCCTCGCGCACGCGCAGCCCGCGCAGCACCACGTCGCCGCACGGACGCTCCTCTGGAAAATTAAATTAATTAATCACTTAGGCGAACATGATTGCTCTGACAAGTCAAGATACAATGATCAGCCAGTTCCAACAGGCATAATTGTGTCGACTGTCGTCTCATGGGGTAATCATCTCTCGTCAGTCGACATTTTATTAGACCCCACTCCACTTACAATCAGGTGCAGTGGGGTCACCTTGCTGTGCACATATAAGAACAAAAATGATACATGCAAACAAATTAATTATTACAATTAAGAGTTGACAACATGTGTTCTACTCAACTCAGGATTGAATGTCGCCATTTTTATTATTCGCCGTTATCTTCTGTATAGGTTTTAGATTTGTAACAAGTACAGGGGGGAGCCGATAAACTTATAATAAAATAAACAAAAATAAATTGACTGCCTCGGTATTATCGTAATGCGTGCTACTACTAGGCTGAGGTCCTTGGTTAGAATCTAGACTCGAGCCAAATATAATTATAACTGGGTTTTTCCATTTTAAAAATTACTCAGTTGCAGCCCAGTCAAGGAGTTTGCAGTGCGTTACCCTGGATATCTCTCCGGTCATGTTGGATTGTCTCACCGGAGTGCTTCTGTATTGCACACTATAATGTCTCTTGGCTGATCTCCATTGAGATTGGCTGCCAATGAAATTTGGCTAGGAGGGTTTCATTCATTAAAATAATACCATATTATACCGTTACTAAGCGAGCTGCTGCGTCTTCGACTGCTGTCCACTCGCGCGTCCGTCCGCGAACGATGCACTACCTTCGCAGGAGAAGATGTATTCCTGTAACAAAATAAACGAAGCAGATTAGTAAGCAACTTGCAGAAGTCGACTCCAATGAACCATTTTACAGCAAGCTGACTTTGTGGCGGTACAATTAGTGCATACACCGCCATCTCGTCAACATCACCGAAATTGCATGCGATGCATTGACATAATTCTTGTTATAACGCACAGCAATCCCGCTAGATGGCGACAGACGATTCTAACTTGCGATAGCAGAATTTGCGTGACTCAGCATATATACCACCACCGAATAGGAACCGTCGGAGACGCTGCGGCCGGTCACAAGCATCTGCCTGACTGGAAATCTTTCCCTTCCATAGAGGAACGTAATCATCTACCTATGTACGCCGCTATACATCAAATAGTTTGCCAGGTATTAGTATTTCATCATACCTATCATTAGCCTCGTTCTCTTGCCTCTGCGGACTCTCAGACCTCTTCCCGTTGCCGATCCCGCGCAGTCTCGTGAGGAGGGACAGCTCCGTCAAACCTCGCTTCCATATCGGCTTCTGAGGCTGTTCGGGTTTCTCTATAAATTAAGATATGTTGTGAATTGATACTGGAAGTTCAAATTAAATTCAGTGTACACCATACAGGTGTTAAAAATCCTTTATATTGGACCATGAAAGTTTGTCGCGTTCGGGGATCACCCTGTACATCCCGTTCAAATAGGCCAGCATAATTATGTCGACTGGCGAGAAATCAAGGTGTTGGACGGTGTTTCTACTGTTAATGGATCGTATCGCTTACCATCAGGGGAACGGCAAGCTCGACTCGTCATTCAAGCAACAAAATAAAATGATCTACATACAGCTAATGATGCCAAAAATATATGCCATAGACTAACAAATTAAACGTAAAAAGTGTTTCACATTTTTTACACTTTATATGAATTGCAACTCTATTCTCTCTCTCTTTCTCTTTTCTCTCTATAGTAGTTTGAAATATCATATTATATACAGCTAAGACTTACTATAGTAAAAACTCACCAGTCTTAACCTCCCTTTTTGGGCTGCCATTTTGCACTCTAACCACCTGCCTTCTAGGTGAATTGTCGTACGCGTTATGGCTTCTAGATCTTTCCACGTTAGACCTGAGCCTTTCCGCACTATCAGCCACATTATCTCTTGTACTCGCGTTAATTTCCGTAGTCGTCACATTTTGTTGTTGTTGTTGCTGACTTAGAAATAAAAATTCGTACGCCGAATCGTTTGCTTCTAGATTCGGCAACGAAGATTTCCTTGTTTTCTCCGCATTTCTCAGCCTCCTCGGTAAAGGAGACGGCCTCGGCTCGGCAGAAGTCGACGCCATGCACAGCCTCTCGTACAAACCATCCTTATCCTCGTTGACGGTGACAGCTGTCACATCTGTCACGCTGACGTCTGTCACGTTGACAGCTGTCGTTGTCAGACTCAGGTGGCCGTATTCTGGCTCGGTTTTCGCGAACACCGTGCCGTATTCCGAGTTCTGTACGTTCACTTCCGTGTTGACGATGTTCACGAAGCTCGGTTCAGGCGTGGGCTCGGTTTTCGCGAATTCGAAATCGAATACGTCTGTTTCGGGGCCTAAGACGGGTATTGCCGTGTGCGGCGCGTCTTTGTTTGAAACCTGGATCACTGTTATGTTCGACGGGCGGTCGCTGGAACAATATTTTTGGGGTTTTAATAAGTTTTATGAAATTTAGAGGTATAATAGATAAATTATCCCTTATCACAAGCCTATTTTTCTATGCACCTTGCAGAATAAATCGACGCGTTTTTTAACAAACGATCCCAATTGCTCATTATTGATCTATCGCGAATATAAACCGATCAGAACATAGCGTTTTTTGACATTACAAATGGATTATTTCGATTGGTTCGGAAACGGATTTAAGATCGAGATTGGGATCGTTTATTGAAAGCGGCCGTTAGTCTATTTACAGCCAAATTGACATCTAGCATCGTGAGGTGATCCATTACTGAACAAATTGTATTACAACACTCAAATTGTATCCCATCAGGGGCGGACGAATTACGTATCAAATAGCGGAACCTCGCCCCCCTCTTCCAATGTGAGACACTAATTCTACAACCAGTCGATAATTGAATATACAATCTCGATTCATTTAGAAAGAAATATTATCCCATTTACTATTGAAACGCATGAATCCCCAGTGTCGTAGTCGTACCGCGCAGTATAACCACGCTCCTAAATAAATTATTAATACCCATTAGAGTAAACGCATCTGGCTATCTGTCTTAGCATTATAATTTTGTTTGTAGAGTAGTTTCCGTAGTATAATTTCAATTAGGGCATAGGTTTAACCACTGAAGCATCGGAATGTTTGCCGGCAAACATGACAGCTACATGACATTACGCGTGTCACGGAAAAATAACCTTATTATGTAGTCTATAAGGTTATATTCCCGTGACACACGTAAATGTCATGTAGCTGTCATGTTTGCCGGCAAACATTCCGATGCTTTAGTGGGGAAGACAATCTAGTCATAATGTAATTTAGTGCTTAAGTATTGTTTATAATGATTATGGTCTGTGCTATGCCTTTTGCTATAAAAAAAAAAAAAAATAAAAAAAAATAATTAATTAGTCAAAACAATCTCACCTCCCCTGCCCCTCCGCACTCGTGGAAGCCGTCGCATCCTCCACTTCCCCCACCACAACGGTCTGCCTGTACTCATCATGCGCCCTGTCAATCTCAGCAAAGAACTCCTCGTCGCTGTCAGTCGCTTCTCGCTTCAACACAGAATCGTCAAGACATATGTTCTGGCCGCAGATCTTGGCCACGTTCTTCCGTTCTCTGCTCTGCGACGACGTGCTGGGTAGCGAGAACGGTTCCCAGGACGTGTCGGGTTCCGGTTCTGGCGGTTCGGGCGGCGTTTCCGGTTGCCGGTTTGGCACTATCTCTATGCCGGGGACTCTGGAATGTGAAATGTTATATTTAATATTTACGCTACGCTTTTTTCAGTGCTTTGAGGTCTTGGGTTCAAATCCCGGGTTGGGCAAAGTGATATTTGTTGTTTTTCTGCTCAGTATCAGCCCGGATTCTCTCAGAGTAGTAGTAGAGGCATTAGGGCACTACTACTACTACTGTTGCTGGTCCGATCTACGCAGAATATTTTCAATATGCTTATAATTATATCTTATTAGCGTAGTGTTGTAGTGTTGTAGTGTGTAGTGTTGTAGTGTGTAGTGTTATAGTGTGTAGCGTTGTAGTGTGTAGTGTTGTAGTGTGTAGTGTTGTGTGTAGTGTTGTAGTGTGTAGCGTTGTAGTGTGTAGTGTTGTGTGTAGTGTTGTAGTGTGTAGTGTTGTAGTGTGTAGTGTTGTGTGTAGTGTTGTAGTGTGTAGTGTTGTAGTGTGTAGTGTTGTGTGTAGTGTTGTAGTGTGTAGCGTTGTAGTGTGTAGTGTTGTGTGTAGTGTTGTAGTGTGTAGTGTTGTAGTGTGTAGTGTTGTGTGTAGTGTTGTAGTGTGTAGTGTTGTAGTGTTGTAGTGTGTAGTGTTGTAGTGTGTAGTGTTATAGTGTGTAGTGTTGTAGTGTGTAGTGTTGTGTGTAGTGTTGTAGTGTGTAGCGTTGTAGTGTGTAGTGTTGTGTGTAGTGTTGTAGTGTGTAGTGTTGTAGTGTGTAGTGTTGTGTGTAGTGTTGTAGTGTGTAGTGTTGTAGTGTTGTAGTGTGTAGTGTTGTAGTGTGTAGTGTTATAGTGTGTAGCGTTGTAGTGTGTAGTGTTGTAGTGTGTAGTGTTGTGTGTAGTGTTGTAGTGTGTAGCGTTGTAGTGTGTAGTGTTGTGTGTAGTGTTGTAGTGTGTAGTGTTGTAGTGTGTAGTGTTGTGTGTAGTGTTGTAGTGTGTGGTGTTGTAGTGCGTAGTGTTGTAGTGTTGTAGTGTGTAGTGTTGTAGTGTGTAGTGTGTAGTGTTGTAGTGTGTAGTGTTGTAGTGTGTAGTGTTGTAGTGTGTAGTGTTATAGTGTTGTAGTGTGTAGTGTTGTGTGTAGTGTTGTAGTGTGTAGCGTTGTAGTGTGTAGTGTTGTAGTGTGTAGTGTTGTGTGTAGTGTTGTAGTGTGTAGTGTTGTAGTGTTGTAGTGTGTAGTGTTGTAGTGTGTAGTGTGTGGTGTTGTAGTGCGTAGTGTTGTAGTGTTGTAGTGTGTAGTGTGTAGTGTGTGGTGTTGTAGTGTGTAGTGTGTAGTGTTGTAGTGTGTAGTGTTGTAGTGTTGTAGTGTGTAGTGTGTAGTGTTGTAGTGTGTAGTGTTGTAGTGTGTAGTGTGTAGTGTTGTAGTGTGTAGTGTTGTAGTGTGTAGTGTTATAGTGTGTAGCGTTGTAGTGTGTAGTGTTGTAGTGTGTAGTGTTGTGTGTAGTGTTGTAGTGTGTAGCGTTGTAGTGTGTAGTGTTGTAGTGTGTAGTGTTGTAGTGTGTAGTGTTGTGTGTAGTGTTGTGTGTAGTGTTGTAGTGTGTAGTGTTGTAGTGTGTAGTGTTGTGTGTAGTGTTGTAGTGTGTAGTGTTGTAGTGTGTAGTGTTGTAGTGTGTAGTGTTGTAGTGTGTAGTGTGTGGTGTTGTAGTGCGTAGTGTTGTAGTGTTGTAGTGTGTAGTGTTGTAGTGTGTAGTGTTGTAGTGTGTAGTGTTGTAGTGTGTAGTGTGTAGTGTTGTAGTGTGTAGTGTTGTAGTGTGTAGTGTTGTAGTGTGTAGTGTTGTGTGTAGTGTTGTAGTGTGTAGTGTTGTAGTGTGTAGTGTTGTAGTGTGTAGTGTTGTAGTGCGTAGTGTTGTAGTGTGTAGTGTTGTTGTGTTGTAGTGTGTAGTGTTGTAGTGTTGTTGTGTGTAGTGTTGTAGTGTTTAGTGTGTGGTGTGTAGTGTTGTAGTATGTGGTGTGACTCACATGTCGAGCGGCACGGGCGGCGTGGGCGGCAGCGGCGAGGTGGGGTCGCGGGCGGCAGCGCGCGGCGGCGGCGGCGCGGGCGGGCTGCAATATACGTTCTCGCCCTTGCCGGTGATCTTCAGCTCGGCCAGCTTGTTGCGCAGCGTCGTCACCCAGTCCTGCATCGTTTCCCTGTAAATATTATACATCAATGATGTCTCTCTGACTGCCTCGGGCCTCGGTGGTGTAGTACTGAATGTGCGGTACGGCAGCGCGTTGAGGTTCTGGCTTCGAATCCCGGGTCGAGAAAAGTATTTTTTTACAGTTCCCCATCATAAAGTTTTTTTTATTGCTTTGAATGACAAGACGACCTTGCTGTTCGCCTGATGGTAAGCAATACGACCGCCCATAAACAGCAGAAACACCATGAATTACAAAGTATTGTTTGGTATTCCACTGCACTCGCCATCCTGAGATATGAGATGTTAATTATCATGTCCAGTACTTACACTGGCTACAATGTCCTTCACACTGGAACACAACAGTGACTACACACTGCTCGACAGAAATAGACATTGCAGTGGTACCTACCCAGGCCGACTCATATATGAGTGACCTACCACCAGTAAATGTTTTGGCACTGCGAGCACACATCAAACGCCACTCACCAATCAGGCGCCAGCATCCTCACAGGTCCATGGTCCGTGTCCACTAGGAAGTCATACTCCTGGCCCTGCCTTGGCCTCACACTGCCGGTGACGTGCCTGGCCGCTGACAGACAGGCGCGCCACACCGGCCGGTGAGAGAGGGCGCACGGGTGCTCCGCTTCGGGATACTGCTCGAGGTAAGGAGTCCTGCCATTGTGTATACATAGTTGTGTCCACATCGGTTTGAGAGGGGGTTTCTGGAATTTTAATAGCATCATGTTAGGTTTGCAATATATTTGTGAAGATATTAGAAGTAGACATACAAACTATTATGTTTAGAAATTCTATGAATATTTTTAAAAAATATTGTAGGTAGCATGGGAGAAGTAATCCAGTGTTCTTGGCGATAGGATATATTTTATATCCGCCCGGATAGCGTTTACCGTAAACAAGATGTTATAACCCGTCAGAGCCCACGTAAGTGTAACGCGTTCCGGAATCAGCCTGTGTATATCTGGTTCAAATAGCCTGACATATTCCTTTTGACTGCTGATAGGCAATTATCTCTCGCCAGTCGACTTGCTTTTGGACGCTACTCTACTTACCATCAGGTGCAGTGAAGTCACATTGCCTTAGAATAATTGATTGTAGTGTTATTTTCTAGAAGATAAGTATGTGGTTTCATTTAATAAGTCAATGTCTAAACGACCCCAAATAGAGATTAGCAGTATACAAGCACCTATCAGTTGTGCATGATTTTAAATAAATTATGCCTCCTAGCATAGTGTATTATGGTATGACTGCAGAGCTAATATGTCAGGTTCGATTTACTGGTCAGGCAAGGTGACATTCGCTTTCATTTATTTATTATTAATAAAGCCTTACCAACGAGAAATACATATAAAGGTTTAACATTGTGTGGATAATACATTAAAAATTTAAGTGTATGCATCTAAATCATAGGTAAGTTCAACATTATTTAAAAAAGAAATGAAATTTTATCAATATATATATTATGCAACAACATTGACATAGTATGTCATCATTTTAAATTTCTATATGGTATAAAACTTTACTTTTACTACTCATTATCACCCATTAGTCTGGTATTGGTGCCGGATATAGCAATAGGCTCGCCCCATACCATATGGAGAGGAATACACATGGCGAAAAGTGGGTGCATCAGCTACCTGTCTGCCTACCCCTTTGGGGATAAAAAGTGTGTGTGCATAAATAAATTACCTTGTGCGCCAATGGTATGAGTTTGCTGACGCTCACTTCGTTTGGTATCCGTTTGAGGTATGCATTCTTTTGTATCTCCCTGTAATAAACAGGGCCTTCGTCCCTTTCTCCTGACATAGCTGCACAATCACAAAACCTGAAAGGAATAGAGATATTTATATGATTGTGTTATACACAGTACTTTTCTTGGGGGAGGGGGGGGGGGGGGTCACGCACTACTCCCAAAGGACGTTTCAAAAATATCGAAAAAAAGTCATTAAAAAGTACAAGAAGGAAGTCGGGTACAAAAAAATATGGATTTAGAATTTTCGAGAATTAACATGCCCCTAAATAAGGAGTGACAAGGAAGGAATGGTTATACATAATCTAGAACAGGGATAGCATGTGTGCCTGCAGTGGCATGTGACAAAATAATTCAGGCACGTGAGCAATATGCCAAACATTGTATACTACGACAGACAATGTCCCGTCTTAACTATGAATTTGCAGCGCGCATTCTGTCAATCACTGACAGTTATTTCAAACAATTGACAGTTATATAAAATTAATATTTTCGTTAAGTTTTCTTAAATTTTCTAATTTTCTGCACAAATTTTTGGATTTTTCTTCTATAAGAACCTTCTCCTGACAATAATAAACACAAAAAAAAAAAATAGTGAAATTGGTCCAGCCGTTCACGCGTGATGGCGTAACCAAGGGAAATAGGGATTCATTTTATATATATATTGCTCGCGGCTCCGCCCGCGTTATAAAGTTTTTCAGGCTAAAGTTTTCCGTTATAAAAGTCACGCTATATATTTTCCCGGGAGCCTATGTTCTTCCCAGGGTCTCAAACTGTACTCCATACCAAATTTTATCCTAATATGTTGGGTAGTTTTTGAGTTTAACACGTTCAGGCAAACAGATGCAGCGGGGGACTTTGTTTATAATATATTTTTGTAGAACTTTTTAAGAGGAACATTCCCGTCATACATCATTGGAGCATAACTTTAACCGTATACGCAGCGCACGCAAAAGAAGCTCTCAAAACTAATAAATTTTCCCCGTTTTTGCAACATGTTTCATTACTGCTCCACTCCTATTGATCATAATGTGATGATATATAGCCTATAGCACTCCACGAACTAAAGGCTATCCAACACAAAAACATTTTTTCAGTTCAATCCGGTAGTTCCTGAGATAAGCCATTACTGCTCCGCTCCTATTGAGTATAGCGTGATGATATATAGCCTATAGCACTCCACGAACAAAGGGCTATCCAACACAAAAATATTTTTTCAGTTCGAACCGGTACTTCCTGAGATTAGCCATTACTGCTCCGCTCCTATTGGGTATAGCGTGATGATATATAGCCTATAGCACTCCACGAACAAAGGGCTATCCAACACAAAAAGAATTTTTCAGTTTGAACCGGTAGTTCCTGAGATTAGCGCATCCAAACAAACAAATTCTTCAGCTTTATATAATAGTATAGAAATATATATTATTGCACAAAACTCTATAATAGTTGCAGATTCATTAATTTACCAGTTCGAATTTTGTAAAGGGTAATTATACTTTAATTTTACTCAGTATATTTTTATATAATTTTTGTGTCTAACAAAAACTAAAATGAGTTAGACTTAAACTCGTTTTAGTTTTCTGAGTACAAATATTTTTGGAATACTATCTATTCTAATTAAAGCTGTATAATTTAATGTATATTTTTGTAGTAATTTTAATCTGTTTTGTGTACATAGAATAAAACAAGTAAATATATACATTATCGTTTTCTATAAGGGTTTTGTAACTTTGTAAATTTGTAACTTTAGCAAGGTATTTACTAACAATTTCTTTCAAAGACTGTCTAGAGAGAATATTTTATAGATGTTCAATAGAAATTCTGGAATTTCTTTATAATATGCAACATATTACAAAATAATTTATTTTTACTGTGAAATTTTTGCCAAAAACACTAATAGATTAAGTTTTTGATACTTGAATCTGTTTAAAATCTTTTGATCTTTTGCAAGTGTATTGTGCAATGCAGGAAGTCGCTGAAATCCCGTCTTAGGTGTTAATTATTATTATTCATAATCTGACTTGTTATTTATTAGTACATTAGAAAAGTTGTTCACCCTGACTTACATGCAAATTTAGTATGGAGCATATTTCCACGAAAGATTGCAAAACCATTACAATTGGTGTTGAATTAATTATAGAAAGGACATTGATGACTAAGTTCGCAAGTATGCTACGGATTCCTTTTATGGTAGACATTTTTATTAAAAAGTTAATATGTCTACATGTAAAACTCGATGTATGACAGTTGATGTTCTGAAATATCACATTTATGACCTATTTAAAAGGACTTAATGGAAGTTGAGGTGTAAATTCCAGTGAAATTGTTTCGAAAACATAAAAAACTTACTTGTTATCTGTAATTACACCTTTCTCTTGGTTGTTACGTCTAATAATAATACACGACCTTCATATTTCGTAATGGCGTGTAAAAACATTTGTGCGATTGCGTTATTGTCTTTATAACTATGTGTAAATATTTAATAGAAAACAAACGGATTTCTGAATACAATGCACCGACGCCATATTTATTATTAATGACAGTTTGGTATTGTTGCCATTGTTTATGTTTTTTTTTTCATTAATGTAAAATAATTGCACAACTTGTTAATATTTCATTTCATTTAGATTCGTCATAATATTTATAGAGATAACACGATCGCATGAAAGTTGTATAAAAAAATGATTAAGAAATTACTTTATTTTATGACACTTCCAGGGTCATGGCAACTTTAAGTTTACTTGTTTGTGGTGAATATTGATGTTTGTTGTTCTGAAAAAGTTTTGATAAACAATAAGAAACTTCAATTAAATGTAAGTGAAATCTATTTTAATGTATTCTAAAATAGTGTTTTATATATCTAGCATATTCAGATAAACAATTTAACACACAGTTTTCATAAAAAATAACATAATTCCTGTGTCATCATAAGGAGCTGTCAAAATTTTTCTTTTTAATTTTAGTTCGTAAAACACCCGTCTCGGCGCCAATTGCGCTGCGTATTTTGGTCACGTGACCATTTCAACCGCCAAAATAATTGTCACTTTTCGCCGACTGACAATTGACAAATTGAACATCGTGGAAAATACGTTAGATTTTTTGTGTTTTATGTGCATTTTTACGGCGAATCACGTTCCGCAGCGTTTAAAATCGAAGGTAATCGTTACAAACATGGCAAAGGTGCACATTACGAACGTCGTTGTGCTCGACAATCCGAGTCCATTTCTGAACCCATTCCAATTTGAGTTAACCTTCGAGTGCATAGAAGAATTGAAGGAAGATCTCGAATGGAAGATGATTTATGTGGGTTCCGCAGAGACTGAGGAGCATGATCAAGTTTTAGACACGATTTACGTTGGTCCAATCCCCGAAGGCAGACATATGTTTGTTTTTCAAGCCCCACCGCCTGATGTCACACGGATACCAGAAAACGACGCTCTCGGCGTCACAGTAGTGTTACTAACGTGTTCTTACCGCGGCCAGGAGTTTGTGCGAGTCGGTTATTTCATAAACAATGAATACAGTGAGACCGAACCAGAATTACGCGAAAATCCGCCAACCAAGCCACAGTTTGACAAAGTAGTGCGTAATATCTTAGCTTCGGAGCCTCGTGTGACAAGATTTAAGATCAACTGGGCCGAGCCTGACGCAGCGGTGGCATCGGATTCGGGTGACGGAAATTTGGAGACGTCACACGCTCCAAGCAATGATTCTTACGGAGCGAGCTTCAATGCGGACAGTCAGATTAGCGGAATGGAGTTTCAGGGCAGTTTAAGTGGTTATGGAGACAATTCGAACTCAATAGCGCCTATGGAGTGCTGAGGTGAATATGTGTTTTATATTTAAAACAAATGACTAAAAGAGAATGCAGTGGCGGCGTTAACTTAGCAATGCTTTGGGCCGCAGACTTGCAACCTTTTACCTGATTGCTGAAGGAGGGTAATGATTTTTCTTTGAGCCCCTTGCAAGTGCTATGTCCCGCATAGTTGCTCTACTCGCAGGGGTGTAGCTATCGTTGTATCTGGCTATCCATAATACAATGCCCCTCATAGCCCATTCCTACCTTAAACTTAACAGGTTGCTCAGAAATTAATGCTGCACTGAAGGGTTTTTAATAAAATGTTATATAGTGCTTCTTTATGGCAAGCAACGCTACTGGCTGTTGGTCCATCCCTAAGGCAGTAATTGCAAATGACCTTAAAGACATCTCCCATGAACAATAGTGCCACCCAGTGCTTCTCGGAGATAGAAAATTTGGTTCTATCTACATCTAGTGAGGATTTATGAGTTTATGGCCTATGTCTTGTAACATAATTTGTTTAAAATATATTTTTTTTATATTCCCAATATTGTATTTTCTCTTTTCAGATTACCAAATGAAGTATAGTGAAATACGAAGTGTGTGAAACACGATTTAGGAGTGTATAGACACTGTAAATAAATAAATGACTGATTGATACCATATAATATACATATATTTTTATAATATTTGTCTAAAATATAGACCGATGTGTTATACTTTTTGCCGAAACTTTGACAAATATACAGTCAGGAAGAGTACAATACCGTGTAACTATTGATAGTAAACTCCTGCAAGTAAAAGTCTAATTGATATCAGTGTGTTAAAAATAAAATATACGAACACCAGTTTTAACTCTTGTGTAAAAAATTTGCTATTTAATACTCACACTTCACATATCCACCTGGATAGCGACCACAGTACACAAGACGTTAAAACCTGTCATAGTGGCCCACGTACGTGTTACGTGATGGGATCAACCTGTGTATATCCGGTTCCGACAGGTATAATTGTGTTGACTACTGAGGGGTAATCATCTCTCAGTCGACATTCTATTGGACCACACTCCACTTACCAACTTCAATGGAGTCATTGTACTGTGCCTATAAAAAAAAATGTTACTAACAAATGCTAGTTATGCAGTATTGTATTATCTCAGATGATATGCAACTATGAATACAGAGAATTCAGCTATCGCTAAGATTATTGAATGTGATATAGCTTGAGAAATATTGTGGAAATGTTTATATTTTAGACAAATGATATAAAATTAAATATAGATATGTGCATCTTTATAAATTGTTGGTTTTTATCATACATCCATTATATGTTAGAGGTTCTTTCTGTAATTAAATTATTAGAATGAAGTATTTGCCTGGATGGCTTGTGAATAGTTCTTAATTAAATTATAAAAATATAGTATTTTTCCAGATAGCTTTTGACATGTTTTACCAGGATAAGCATTTTCCAGAGATAAAAAGAGGCCTTAGCACTCAGAAAAAAACTTCCTATTTGTGAAAAAAAAAAACAATTCAGTTCAGAATTAGCCCCTGCAATCAACAAACAAACTCACAAACTTTTTCTCTCTTTTATTGATGTAAGATTCTTGTAATTGTGGTATTTTTGGATTTTACACATGACATGAATTAATTGTAGTTTTTCCTCTTTGTTTAATGAAACTAAATGTTTCGAATGGAAATATGTTTAAAACAATGAAAATGTATGTTTCTGAATATTGTAAGATCTGGGATCATAGTCAAAAAGCCTTTCGCAATCATATACCCTAATAGAAAACAATGTATGGAATGGACATGAATCACTCTTAATCGAATTTCGTTCATGTCGGCCAATCTAAACGGAGATCATCCACGCAGGAGATATAGTGCATGAGTGTGTGCAATACACAAGCACTCTCTGCTCCTTCTCATAGTCCAGTGAGACGGCAATCCAACATGACCGGAGAGAGATCAGCAGGACCAACGGCAATGACAACCAAATGACAGACTTATTGAATATTATTTTCAATATATTTTTAATCGAATTCAAGAAAAGGGGGAGATTCTCAATTTGATAGTTTTTTTTTATACATTTTACCTCAGAACTATTGAACAGACTGGGTGAACCGATTTTAATGATACTTTTTTTGTTTGAAAGCTTGCGCTTCTTGTGATGTCCCATATATTAAATTTAATAGTTGTTGGACCCCTGACCTTGGATATACATCAGAAAATTCTTAAAATGATGTCATCAACATATACTGATTTTAACCAATTTTAAAATTGGTAAATAGTATATAGGTAATAATTATTTTTTGGTTCTAAGCGGTTTTTGAAGGCGGTATCATTGTTTTCTATAAAGGTTAATGATTGTAATAAGGCGTCTTTGCTATGGCCTCAGGGAAGTCGTCTATATCCAAGTATTTTTTAAACGCTCTTTTACAGTAAACATTATATTAGCAAAATAATTACAGAATACAATTTTAAACATTTTTTTTGACAGCCTCCAACCAGAGTTAATAATAGAATAATCTCTGCCAGCCAGCCCGCGTAGCCGAATACTTCCGGAAACGGCCGACGTCATCGGCTAGGATAGCGGCACGTAACATATTTTTATAGCGCAATTCAAGTATTTTTAAAGATGCACTTATCTAGTATCGGTTTTGAATGTACTAACTTAGTTAATATTTTGATATTGTAAGCCAAGTCGGTGTTAGAAAGGTGGGACTGTATGGTACCAAAACAAACTATGCAGTTTGAAATGCCGAGAATAAATGCAGATTTAATTTCGACTCTTGTAAGGTAATTATATCTAAGCGACAAATGTGCTGAATATTTAATTATTTCTTATGTTTACGCGAATGTTAGTAAAATGAAACTATTTTGCGGATTTTATTTTGCGATTTTTATATTATAATTTTATCCTTTTTAGTTAGATATTGTAACTTTGACTTTTCGGATGACCAATACCTCAGTCCGCCCCGTGACCACGAAAGCTGAGAAGTCTTCGAAACGTCGCGTCGGCATAAAATTATAATATAAAATTCGCAAAATAATTTTATTTTAGTACCGAAATTTTGTTAAATAAATATTTGGAAGCGCCAGATTTTTCTGCATTGTTTTATCAAACTTTTGTAAAGCTATTTTATTACCATTACACTATATTTTAATTTTTAACGAAGTAAATAGTTTAATTAGCATGAATTTTGTTATAAAAACCAAAACTTTAATTCACTCTGCTTAAAAGTGTAGTGATTGTCGCTTAGATATAAGCTTTACAAGTTTCGATTTGTGCGTTGTATAACCAGTTATTTTGGAAGCTGAGAACAAATGTCGGATTTAATTTGTTACTAGACATACTAACTACATCGTACTCTTAATAAAATAATGACCTATTTCAAAATTGATAATTTGTGGCAGTCGTCAGAAAATTAATTTTTGTTTGCCACCTTTTTTTTCGATGTTATAAAATTGATCTTATCAAAGATAGGTAAACAATGAAACCTATAGCATGAAAAAAAGGGAAAAAAAATAAAAGGTCGCAAACAGAAATTGCTTGTTTGACGATTCCCACAAGTTGGCAATTTTGAAATGGGTCATTATTTTATTAAGAGAGCGACATGAGAAACCATCTCGCACACATTCAAACAGGCCGCCATAATTGTGTCCACTGGCGAGGGATGATCATCTCTCCAGTCGACACTTTGGAGGTTGCTCCACTTCGTCAGGTGCTGTGGGGTGACTATCGTGGCCGTACAAAAAAGCATACATTAAGACAAAAGTGCTGGTGTAAAATGCATCTTCTTAGTCAATATTATGTTAATATTGATAGCGGCTTCTTTCCTAAACCTGTAAAGTATGTGAGTGATCCGAAAGTCGGCTAGAAATGAGCCCCAGCACAGGATATTTCTGGTGTCTTCATAGGCTGGTTGACTATATGGACTACAACCTATCGTAATGTAGATGCTGGCCATCTTGACGCCATACTGTCCTACCACATCCCAGACCGGACCTTGGCGGTTAGATCATAGGTATGCCAGAATATATCCGCCATCATACGAATATTATGCTGAGACCTGTGTTATAAGAGATATCATGTAATGACTGCCGTATTGAAATACTTAATTATTTTTGGATTTTTATCGCGGTTTTTTATATTATATTTTCTCTCGATGTTTCGAAGACTGGTCTGATTGAGATGTTGTTCGTCTGAAAATTCAAAGTTACAATATCTACTTAAATTTTATAACTACCTACATTGCATAAGACGTTGGGAGAAAATGATGTAAAAACCGCAATAAAGTTCCAAAAATAGTTTTGTTTTAGTGTCTAATAATCTCGTAAACATAAGAAATCAAAATTGTTCAATTTAAATAAATATCCTCATTGCTGCCTTCGGGATCGAGAGAGAAATGGGCCAATCAAAATAGAATCTTTGACAAGCTTACCATGAGTTATTTTGATCAGGTTTATATAATTATTGAGAAGTAACAGTATGAATGTTAATGTATGAAACATGTAAAAAATACTAATCTCCAGGACGGATCTTTTTTTTCTTAATGCGGGCACTGCAATGATCCTGCTGCACTTGATAGTAAGTGGATTTGGGTCCAATAGAACGTCGACTGACGAGAGATAATTGCCCCTCGGCAGTCGACATAATTATGCCGGCCTGTTGGAAATGTATATACGCAGGCTAATCTCGGAACTCGACAATTATATTCTAATAAGATTTATAGATAGGTATTTATATTGATTAGTATTATCGTAATAAAACTGTGCGCGATTACTGAACTAGCGGTGAATTTCAATAAAAGTTTCACTTCATTTCGGATCAATGGTAAGAATAAGACAATTATAATATATCTGTAAGCATGTCAAAGAAACTTTCTGATTGGTCCATTTTCGCTGTCGATTTGAAGAAATGGTAGATATCGGGATCATATTGAAACCATCCTTATAAACTGTTTTGTAATGAGGTTAGCCCAGCGTCGCTTAGAGCAGAATGTAAAAGTCAATTTACGTCGCATTTATTTTGTGCATATTCAGCTCGGTTCCTAATGGACACAGGTGCATAGAAAGTGTAAAGCAGGCGAGTTATGCGATTCGACGCGTGTAGTCGATGCTGGGTATACGTTTTGTCTCACGGCGATTTGTAACAGCTGTTCGCTCGAAATCTATTGGACAAGGTACAACGAACAAGGTTTGTTATTGCCGCCATTTTGAAACGGCAGGAATTTAAAATGTAAGATTTTATTTAATTCCAACGCGTGTATATTCTATGCTGTATCTCTATTACTTGCGTTTTTTTTTTTTTAATTTTCTGCTTTCAACATGGCTGCTTGAGTTTCCCGCCATTTTAAGATGGCGGACAAAATTTATTTAAATGTTGACTGAGTACAAGGATTGTTAGATTATGTGCTTTGTATAAATAACTTGTGATCGTTAAGTATAGTATTTAATTATGTATAAATGAAATTTCTCATTACTAAAGTTGCTTTTATTTCACCTTTCCAAAACATAAACACTGACCAAGGCGAGAAAAATAAAGTTGATGTGATTGCGTCTCACGACTTGTGAGTAGCACATTCGTCATATAAATATACTAGCTTTTGCCCGTGGCTCGTTCCGATTTATATTTTCTTTCGAGATCTAATCAGACAGACTCCAACTCGATTACAATAAATCTAATTACAAAATAAATAGTATTTTATTATCAAACATCAAAGTAATTTTCATACAATAACAAAAACAAATTTTCTTTGACCCTAAATTAAATAACAGCATGTAGTATGAAACATGTCTTGTCACAAACGTGGTTTTGCAATCATACAAAATATTTATTTTATTAAATACTAGCTTATGCTCGCGGCTTCGCCCGCGTGAAGTTTTCCGGGATAAAAGTCCCGCTATATATTTTCCCGAGTAGCCCATGTATAACCTACCGAGGGTCTTAAAGTAACTCCATACCAAATTTTGCTTTCTTATACCACATCTTATGTCACGTCCCGTTCCCGTGGGAACGGGATAAAAAGTATCCTATGTCCGTCTCCTGATACTAAGCTACCTCTCCACCAATTTTCAGCCAAATCGGTTCATCCGTTCTTGAGTTATAAATAGTGTAACTAACACCACTTTCTTTTATACATATAGATATCAATGAGTCATTAAATAATCATCAGAAGTCTAGATCCAGCCGGAAGGAGGGGGGGGGGGGCATAATGCCCCTAATGATCCCCCTGGATCCGCTCTCATCCGCTAACGGTTTGTCGCGCAGTTCGTCTATTTATGTCCACGGCATTTTCCGTTAGGCCTCCTCACCCTTTTTAAAGAGATCCGATGACCCGTTAATGTGGGCAGACTGAGCGTATGTACAATATTTCTATTCTAGTATACAATAGGTTATTAAACATGGAAATTATTGGTTTGTTTGTGTAGTATTGAAATAAGATGTCAGTATCAGTGGCAATGGTTGAAGTTTTCCTTCAACCTGTCATATGTAGGTACTTAATATGCGTGTGCGGTCTACAAATCGTTTTGATAATTTGTTTTTACATAATTGACCAAGGGAAGCCTGCAGGATCGGGTTATATAGACCTAGCCAGACGTCCTGTATTTTAGGCACATTTTATAATGTCCCGACAGGACAGACTCTGTCCAGTAAATTGAACTGTCTACGATTGACAAGTACCTACTCACGCACGCAACGTTCGAATTTTCGCATAAATATCAATACGACTCTGTTTTTAATAAATTGCGAGTTGATACGTTTTTTTAATTATGATTATAATTGTATTGATTGTTACAAATATGTTAAAACGAATAAAAATATTTAAATTAAACTATTTTACGAATTTTATCGCAGTTTTAGTATTTTACTTTTCTCCCGACGTTTCGAAGACTTTGCAGCCTTCATGGTCACGGGGGGGGACACTGCCATGAAGGGGACTGAAGAGGATCAAGGGAAGGGAAGGGATAGTGCGGTGGAGAGGATGGGATTGGGAGTAGAGGGAAGTGGGGTAATGGGAAGGGAGGGGGAAGGAGTTGTCCTAGGTTGGAATCGGGTCGGCGCGACAATAAATGCGAATGTATTTTCTATCTCAATAATTACTTAGTAAGGATCCAGGAAGTTGGCGGTGTGATACCCCCGTGCTTTGGAAAGCACGTAAAGCCGTTGGTTCTGCGTCTGATCTCTTCGACCATGTCGGATTGCCGACTCACCGGACTATGAGAGTGAAGGAACAAAGAGTGCACTATAACATCTGCCTTTGGAAAGCACGTAAAGCCGTTGGTTCTGCGTCTGATCTCTTCGACCATGTCGGATTGCCGTCTCACCGGACTATGAGAGTGAAGGAACAAAGAGTGCACTATAACATCTGCCTTTGGAAAGCACGTAAAGCCGTTGGTTCTGCGTCTGATCTCTTCGACCATGTCGGATTGCCGTCTCACCGGACTATGAGAGTGAAGGAACAGAGAGTGCACTATAACATCTGCGTGGCTGATCTCCGTTGAGATTGGCCGACGTTTCCGAAATTCGGTTAAGAGGGATTCTTTAATGTGACTTAGATGTCTCGTTTGATAGTAATACAGCAATAACGAATAAATAAACACCTACGTACACACGGAAATGTTTATCTATCTTATATAAATATTAGCATTTCTCTTCTCGTAGGAAATATGAAGGTAGTGTTATAAAATTGAGGCCCTTAATTTATATTTTACTTCTTACTGATATAAACTAGTATTTGCCTGCGTCACCGCCCGCAAAAATCTTTTTCCAGGATACATATTTATTTATTTTAACTCTTTTTTGTACATCAAATCGTATAGAAAAACAAATATACAACAGAGTTTATGAACAAATAGCGGTCTTATTGCCAGAGGCGGCCTTTGGGGGACGCGAACCGGGCAACCGTTTGGAGCATCGCAGGACCTTTTTTTTACGTTCTTACCGACGGAACTGTTAAAACCAATGACGTTTTACAAATAGACGCGTCATACACTAACAAAATTGCACATAAAAACAGCGCAGTATTTACTATAGTCACAACCCTAGCGGCTCGCATTGATACGGCCCGAGTGTACCCGAGTATGCCCGAATGAGCACGAGCGTCGACCGCCCCGTCGTCGCCATGACAGTCGAATAAAATGCATTTATTAGTTAAAAAATAAGTTAAATAGTGTACACTTATTACTAACGTATGAAATGAAACGTTTTTTTCATTCACAGTTGGAGTATAATGTGTACATCGTCTAAAAACACAGGAAGGCATTTTATTTATAAAAATACAAAAAGTTAGTAAGCTGACAGTGGCGACAGTGGCTGGAGGTTGACCAAGTGAATGTCGGGCAATTACCTTGCTTTCGTCTTGCCAGTATTGAGCTCGGACAACGTATCTATGTAATAAAAACATCTTAGGTTAAAACAGGGGAACGTTTATTTACTCTGCCCGGGGCCTCGCGTCTGTTTCTTTTTTGTTTTCGCCTGGGGCTTCGCGTCGTTTAGGGCCGCCACTGTTTATTGCTATCGGCGCTTTCTTTCAGACAATATTTGGTTGGATTTAAAATAACTTGGGAAATATTTCAACGAATTAAATGTAGCCTATAGCACTTAGGAGTAATGTAGCTTCGTATTAGTGAAAAAATCAAAATCGGTTCAGTAGTTCGTGAGATTTTCGCGGTCATACAAACTCTTTATATTAGTGTAGCACGAGGGTAGTCATTGTGGCTAGTTACACAGTGACTTATAAAGAACTTGTTGTTTAACTCTAAACTCTAGTACGTTGGAATAGAATTGTTTTAAAATATTTTAGCAGTTAATCTTTTATGTTTTGACAGTTCTAGGATAGTAAGTGCTGAATGAATTTGGATGGAATTTGGCATACGGATTGGCCATGTCCTGGATTAGCGTAGGCTTTTAAACTGGTAATTTGTTCCCGTTGGAAATATTTGAATTTTTTATCGTTTCTTTTGATAGATGGTGCTTTTTTGTTTACGTGAATGTTAGATATCGAAATATAACAATTGATCGAATTTTATCTCGGTTTAATTTAGTATAATTGTAAAATGTAGGTAGATATTGTAACTTTAAGTTTTTGGATGACCAACACCTCAGTCCCCCCCGTGACCATGAAGGCTGCAGTCTTCGAAACGTCGAGAGAAAATTATAATATAAAAACTTCGATAAAATCTAAACAATAGTTTTATTCCGGTAAATAGATGGTGTGCAGATGGCGCTTTCCATAGTTATTTAGGGATCTATAGCGGAAATACTATTTACCCATCACTTCACTCTGGGGGCAACTTTAACGGGCATGAAATAAAGTCCATTTTGCTAAGCAATTTTGGACAGACGAAGCCGCGTGCAAAGCCTAATTATATTCATACATCGCAACATAGTAATCGAATCTGGTACCTCTCATCGCCTTACAATTGAAGTCATCTATCTAAGTACAATGATCCTTTAATGATAAGATAATGAATTGTCGATACGGCAGTTGTTAAGCGAACGTGGCTTGTATCTGACTACAGCGGAAAGGGTATGTGAAACTACCTTTAGTAATACGGTGATATAGTGGCTATGGAAACAATTTTTTTTAATTCTGTCTCAAAATTTGAGTTTAAAAAAACGAATGTAATAAAATTTAAAAAATTAAAAGTAATGTTTAGGAATAACATTGACATTGGCAAGACTGCCTCGGTGGCGTAGTTGTACTGCATGCGCGGTACGACAGCGCTCTGAGGTCCTGGGTTTGAATCCCGGGTCGGCAAAGTGATATTTGGGTTTTCCTGCTCAGTATCAGCCCGGAGTCTGGAATTTGTGCCCGATATGGCGATAGGCTCGCCCCCTATTACATCATGGGACGGAACACACTTGGCGAAAAGTGGGTGCCCTGGTTGCGCCTCTGCATACCCTTTCGGGGATAAATGCGTGATGCTGTGTGTGTGTATATTTAGGAATAATAAATAAGAACTCGTGGTAATGCAACTAAATCTCAAGTACTGCTGCGATGAGTACGTGCCATTCATTACTATGAATAATTGTCGCGACGTTACTATCATTATCAAACGAACGAGTGAAAACTATTATCAAAAAACATTATTTTTTTGGTCCTACAAATTGTTCTAATTAACCACATTTTGGTACCAAAACGACTGTAATTCACTGTGTGTATATCTGCTGTATATAACGAGTACAACTACCGCGCTAAGGTCCAGGGTTCAAGTTTTAAGGTCGGGCTAAGATAATCGTGACTGGGTATTTCTAATTTAAAAATTACTAAGTCGCAGCTCGGAGTAATCAACATAACCGAATTTCTGTTAGGAAGAAATCAATGAATATTAGCCGTGTAATAAAAAGTGGTGATAGCCTAGTTGGGTGTGGAACAGACTGCCAAGACGAATGTCCGCAGGTTCAAATCCCAAACACACCTCTGACTTTTCTAAAAATCATGTGTGTATTCTTTGTGTATTTATCGTTCGCTTTAACGGTGACGGAAAACATCGTGAGGAAACCTGCACATCTGAGAAGTTCTCTATAGGAATTCTGAAGGTGTGTGAAGGCTACCAATCCGCACTACAGCGTGGTGGACTAAAGCCTAATGCCTCTCAGTAGTAGAGGACGCCCGTGCTCAGCAGTGGGCAAGTATATAATACAGGGCTGATATTATTATTATTATATACTGTCCCACTGCAACAAGGGCCTCCTCTTCTGAGAGATTAGGTCTTAGTCCACCACGCTGTAGTACGGGCAGACTTCACACACCCTCGAAATTCCTATAGAGAACTCAGGTATGCAGGTTTCATCACGATGTTCTCCTTCACCGTTAAAGCAAGAGATAATTCACAAAGAATACACACATAATTTTTTAGAAAAATCAGAGGTGTGTGCCCTTGGGATGTGAACTTACGGACATTCTTTTTGGCAGTCCGTTCCACAAATGACTAGGTTATCGCCGCTTCACAATAACATAAGTTACTGCTAATAACATAAAAAAAAACTAGTAATTAAATCTCAGAACAATAACAAGCATGGAAGTAATACAGGGCCGTAGCTAGAATTAAATTTAAGGTAGGGCAACTGTGGTTGCAGCTAAGGCGGAAGTAAAAATGTTACTAGATCTGATCTGGTCGATCGATTTTTGGCTTTCTTTACTTGTGAACATGAGTGAGTCAGGTTATTACGTAATTGTTAAGGTAATATATAGATTGTAACAAAATTCCCTTAAATCTCGAAAGAGGGTCATTTCACCAATCAATACGAACAACTCTTACTATGGGGCCATACTCCAAATCTATATCTTCTATCTATCTATACTTATAATAAATCTGTAGAGAGGTCAATTCTGTAAATGAAATATATTTCCAAAATAACTATCAGGGGGTGATTAGGGATCGATACTGATGCCAAAAATGCAATTAGTAAAATTTTTGTCTGTCTGTCTGTCTGTATAACCGTTATAGAAACAAAAACTACTCGACGGATTTTAACGAAACTTGGTACAATTATTTTTCATACTCCTGTGCTGGTTATAGTACACTTTTCATCACGCTACAATTAATAGGAGCAGAGCAGTGAAGGGAAATGTTGGGAAAACGGGAGAAGTTATTCCATTTTTTAAGCTTCCGTCGCGTGTGCAACCTTAATGGTTAAAGCTACACAGAAATCATGTATGACGGAAATGTTTTCCTTAAAATTATGTAAAAAATATCCCACGACAGCATATGTCTATCTTTTATGGTTGACTCACAATAACACGTGTAACTCCCAATAGCTTAGCAGTTCGAAGCTTTTTCACTATATTTGTCTACTCTTACGTTTATAAAACTCTCAATCATCCCTAATTAAAAAAGTTAACATTATTAAATATTCCATAAAAAAGAATCATAGAAATCGGGATAGAAACACCAAAGTTATACATGAAATACGCTAATAATAGGCCATCATGCGTGAATACTGAATCATGCTATAAGGATTATTTTTGTATATATATATAAGGTCGCGAACGCACAGGCAGGCGGCTTGCTTGGCACCTAGAGGCTAGCGAATCACCTAGCGAGTAGCTTCGTAAAACGAACATTCTCGAACGTTCGCGACCGGCTCCATTTTTGAAGTCCGAAATCCACGCGGGCGAATCTGCGGGCGGAAGCTAGTAGAGAATTAAAAATCCCGCTGCTCCTTATATTTTGATTGAGTAGTTAAGTAAAATTTAGTTGATTATTAAGGTAGGGCAAAGTATTTTAAAGTTGGGCATTGCCCCACAATGCCCTCTCCTAGCTACGGTCCTGAAGTAATATTATTACATTTGAGTGCAAACCGTTTTTGACAGCAAGAAGTTTGATTGTTGCGATTACTTCTCGACACAAATAACGTAACTAAATTGTGTTTGCGCGTTGACAAGTTGTAACATTTGACATTAATTTACTTTTTGATTCGGCATCATGATCGGTGACCGCGGCTGACAAGCCGATCTTAAGGTGGTAGCTCAAGGTCCATTTTCATACATTTTGTTTCGGCTTTAATCTGGGTAACTAAACAAGTATTGGCAAGTAAAGAATTTAAATTCACGTCTAGTTAGTGATTAGTTCTCGCAGTTGAAAGAAAAACGTAAAAATAATTAAATGAAACGTAAAATTTCGTCGTATTAATTTTTAAAGGCCGAAATATCCATGATTATTAATTATTTTTACGTTTTTCTTTCAACTGCGAGAACTAATCACTAACTAGACGTGAATTTAAATTCTTTACTTGACAATACTTGTTTAGTTACCCAGATTAAAGCCGAAACAAAATGTATGAAAATGGACCTTGAGCTACCACCTTAATGACATATTTTTCACGTTATTTCAACGGTTTTACCTATTTAAAAAAATTGGATATGTGCGTATAATTTAGACTCCTATGCTTGTTGTTGTTCTTTTATTCTTGCATGTAGCTGTCTAGTTTTGATTTGCAATAATTTGCGACACGAATACTGCCAATTTTAGATTACAAAACTGTTTTGTCATTTTTGACATTTCGTCATTTTGTCACAATTGGCTGACAATGATGGACGTTAGTTTGTCGTTTAGAGGAATAGTAATTTTATTGTAAGTATTCATGTTGTTTTGTATTTATTATTATTAACGGACTTTGGCATAATCCGATAAATAAACAGTGGCAGCTATAATATAAAAGAATTATTAAAAATATACCAAGTAATTAAAAAGTAATAAAATAAATAAAGGAGTGTCTATTGAAAAATACCTTTATTATTGTTTATTTAATCCTGATATTCTTATGCATACAATATTTATTTTATTAAATTATAATTTATACGTTACTTTTGTTTGATAGTTGCTCGACGTCACGTTTGTTTATAAATTAATAAAGAGTTATATTGATTGCCGTTATCTGTTTTCATTCGTAATTGCTTTTCGTGGTGTTCGTTTCTCGTGATAATTTTTTAGGTTTTAAAATATTTAGTGCTTGTGAAATGCCTAAACCTAGGTATAAAAGGTTTAAGAGATGTGAGTGTGTCCTTATTTTGTATCTTTATGCTAAATAGTGTAACAGTTGTTGTTAAGTGAGTTACGTTTCAAATAATAATTATTAGTTTGTTTTCGGAAATAATATCATAGATTGGTGGTAGGTCTCTCATATGGGAGAGTCCCCTGGGTAGGTACTGCCGCAATATCTTTTGCCGCCAAGCAGCAGTGTGTAGTCACTGTTGTGTTCCGGTTTGAAGGACATTGTAGCCAGTGTAACTACTTAACAACTCATGTCTCAGGATGGCGAGCGCAGTGGAATACCAAACAATACATTGTGATTCAAGGTGTTGGTGTTTCTACTGTTTATGGATCGTATCGCTTACCATCAGGCGAACGGCAAACTCGTCTCGTCATTCAAAGCAAGAAAAAAAACTTGGATACATTATAACTGTTAATTGCAATGACGTTTTACAAATAGACGCGTCATACACTAACAAAAGGGCACATAAAACGGCGCACTGTTTGCTATAGTCACGTACCTGTACATATAATTACAAATTGGCTCGAAGAAGGAATAAAAAGATGCAGCATACATTCGTTAGAAAAGGATATATCGACGCTGGAAAGCAAACACGTAGTAACCCGCAAAACTAAAATTGTTCACCAGAGCAGAAAAACTAAAATTTTTTTCAAAAAAAATTAATAATTTGCTTTTTTATAGTCCTAGAGTCGCCGTTTTTGGACACTATATTTATATTTTTGTGCTTAATAAGTTGTATTAAACGCCATCAACCTAAAGGTTGTTTAAAGAAATATTTTGCGGGTTACGACATTTGTAAATATTTTTTCAATCCATTGAAACGTAGTAAATGAAGAGAGTAAATGTATGGAACGATGCAAATCGCACTTTTTTAGGGAGAGCATACATGTAGTAACCAACGTTGCTTTAAGCAACATAACTTAGAAAAAACGTTATAATAAATAAAATGTGTAAATATTTTGCAATCAGTATGTAGTAAATGGCATTATTTTCCGTATCCTGAAAGAGTCAATTGTTTTAAAAGTAAATCTTTTAAAGTGGGTTTGCTAATTAAACTGCTGTAAGAGACAATAAAAAAAGGTTACTTCTACTTTTGAAATGTTTATTTAATACAACCAAAATGTATTTTTTAGCAAAATGTTCTGCTTTGGATTTTTTTTTAATATTTGCGCCACAGATCGACCACTTGCCATCGACAAAACAACTCAGTTAGTTTTTATTGGTAAAAAAAAAACTTACAACTACACACTGTAATATATTACTTAACAAAATTAACACTGCTCATTTGTATATATAAAAAAAACTAAGTTTCTCTTTAGAAACCACATAAAACCATTTAATGCAGGTAAATATTCATTACTTTCTATCCTAGAATCAGATTAAAGCACTCTTTAACTTTTGCATTGGTCTTGAAATCTAAATATTCTTTTGCGTACATATCTTTTTGGAATTATAAGTTTTTCAACCTTTTTTTTTAATAGAATATTTATTTTGGCAAATTTTCTGCGGTAGTAATTCAATGGCAAAAGGGGTAGATCGTGTACACAATTTTTGCTTTTTGAATTACATCCTCAGATGTTTGTTGTAACCTCCAGCCCTTAGTCATCCATCTTCTCTTGCAATACCGTCGATCATATTGTATCTAGAGTATAAAGCATAAATCTTTGCGTAATTTCTAACTTGGCAATCGGAAACTTTTGGCATGCTTTACATCTATCTTCACCTTCATTTATGTAAAATTCTTATGTTTGACTTCTATTAGATGTAGCATTTTTACTTGGTCATTTGAGTGACCTTCTATTACCACATTGAGCTAATCAATCTATTCTTCTTTGGTAGCTGTTCAAATCACAAAAAAAGATTAAAAATATTAACACGTCGTTCTTCTGAAGCGTTACCTCAGTTGTTACCACACTACTTTTGACTGTTTCACCCTTTTTTGTTAATATGTCAATCTCCTTTCTTTTTCTTTTCGCTATTCTCTTTTATAATTTCATGCTTTGATTTGGATTTCTCTAATGGCAGTCGGTGAACTCTTTTACATTCTTGTTCTGTTTCTTTTTCAGTCTCTTATTGTTATTTTTATCTAAAACAAGAAAAAGCTAATGTTCCACATAAAAGCTTTGCAGAACTTTATTGATTAATCAAATAATTATATTCTTATCACAATAAAATTCATTAAATTATCTTTATTTGAACTGTTTTCTTCAGGATCACTTGAAGAAGAAGTTGATTGATTATTTTCTATTCAATCACAGACTTGAATATTTTCAGAGTTATCGTCAACAAACTCTAGTTAAGATTCTTCAAAGTTTATTTTTTTTATCGTCGATTAACAGCTTTTTAGCTTCTCATCTTCCGATTTTTTGTCTGAGACAGGGGCATGTCTTAATATATCATCGTTTGTGTCTAGAAACATTGGAATTTTTCTTTGATTCCGTTTAATCTTTTCTTTGTCATAACGTCTATATTTTCTAATTCTTTAAATATCTTTTTAATATTTGCCTGCTGCGTTATTTCTAAACGTAGATTCCAAAAATAAGTGTACGTTAAGTAAAAAATAGTGGTTACTACTATTCTTTCGTTAGCATTTCCAACCTCAGCTCCAAAGTTACGTTCAATAATTACTCCTACTTCATATGATTCAAGTGTCGTCCAATTAGGAGTATTATATTCAATTTCATTTGATTATATTGAACCAAATCCGTCAGGAGAGATACTTTGAATAGACCTGACTTTTTGATGTTAAAATACAGCATCATGCTGTATGTACTAAATTTCTATTTTGATCTATAATTATACCCTTTCCTTCGAGACTATTTACTTATCTTAGTTTTTTTCGTTGGTTTTTCATATTAAAAACCATCTCGTAAGGTCTCTCACCACCTTATTCGTTGTGCCACCATCTAAAAGAGTAATTTGTATATTTTAGCGAGATTATCAGCTAAGATTTTGGAAAGAATAATTATTGTGTAATTAATTCTAAATAATTTCGGTAAAAATTATAATGCTTACGTAACAAAAATTGCACAAGTAATAAAAGTTCTAAGATAATAATATTGTACTTACTTGGCCTATACTCGATTTCGTTTTCTCGCTTACTATTTTTCAGTATAAAAATTCTCACTACAAATCGCCGTACACTTTCACTTCAAAACCCGCAATAAGACGTGGCGTAAGAATCAAAGGAATGTCTGCGGTGGCGCCGATCATAAGACGTAAATCCGCAATGTGTTAAGCCTACAATCTTTAGTAGTGCTGTAAACCTAACTTACTTTTTAAATAGGATCCTTGTGAATACTTTAAAGGTCTCGACCAAAAAAACTGAATACCGTACAAAGCGTAGTAAACACTACGATTTAAAAACGTATCGACCACTAAATGATGTAAACTCAAATAATCAAAATTTACGAGCAGCAAAAATGTAGTAACCAGCATAAGACATGGAATTACTGATGATGTAAATAATAGGTTTAATTTTTTTACAGAAAATGAATTGTCGTAAGTAACATAACAAAAAATATTAACAGTTTTTGTTACTTACAGCGTTTTGTGGTACAAAAAAAAAGAAAAAAATAGGTAAATTTTATAAATGCTATTTTTGTTATTATTAATCTTACAGTTACTTGAAAAAAACCATTCGACGTGTTTTAATTTTCTGATTCCAATGATGCAATAAAAAAAAAAATACCGTACATGTCAGTTACTACGTGTTTGCTTTCCAGCGTCGATATATACATCGACAGTTACGTAACAACGTTAGTGCACGCTCATTGGCCGTCGAGTCGGGCAATTACCTTACTTTCGTCTTGCCAGTATTGAGCTCGGACAACGTATCTATGTAAAAAATTCATCTTAGATTGGTTGTATTTTACGGATATTATGATTATGGCATGGTGTTTAGCTACGATAATTATTGTTTCACTTGGCTCGTTTTAGTAAGTGTTCGATTTTATTCGTATTGGTGTTTACAACGTATAAATAAATATTCACGTGTTCAAAGAAATTTTGTTTCTGTATACAAATACCTTTTTGAATGGTAAAGAGTGGGGTCTAGTAGAATGTCGACTGACGAGAGATGATTGCCCGACAGTCGACACAATTATGCCTGTTGGAACAGGATATACACAGACTGATCCCGGAGCGACACGTGTGCCACTATGGCGGGTTTTAACACCTTGTGTGCGGTCGCTGTCCGGGCGAATATAAAATATATCCTATATATAACATCCTTTATCGAAGTCGGTGAAAAATAAAAGTGTAACTTGGAGAAGGCGGAGGTGTGCTTGCGTTTTGAACCTGCGGACATTCGTCTCGGCAGTCCGTTCTACTCAACTAGGCTATAGCCATTTATATTATTATAATTTATATTGAATTTTGTTTGTTTCAGCGTAATTGTTGGGGTCGACAACAGAGCAAATGATAATAAAGAGAATATAAAAAATAAAGGTAAATATTTATTGATTTGAAAATTATTTAGACATCGATATATGTATTGCGTACTAGATACGGCGTTCCGTACACTGTATTCGACTCAAGTGTACTGCAATCCGTACACCTGACTTTACTATGATCTCAACATTGACAGCGTGTGGTTATGTAGATGTTTAAACCTTGTCTGACTCTAACCAATGCTTAAACATGAATTTGTAATAAAAGATTTTTAGTCACATGTTCTAGGCGTGTTTAACTTTATTTAATAACATTTAGTGTTTCATAGAAAAAAATCAAACATTTATCATCAGCTTCAGAAAATATATTGCTGAAGAAACCTTCGCTAAAGATTTCTACAGCGATCACATCTCTTTAAAAGGATTTAAATTTTTGATTTGGTTTGAACTAATTTTAAATTTTGATTTGATTTGAATTGATTTTAAATATCCAACATCTATCATCAGTTTAAAAAAATATATAACACAAGCCTTCCGCAAAGATTTCTGATCACACCTCTTTAAAAGGATTTTTTCCCCTCAGAAACGTCCAAGATGACAGTTCAGCGGCTGACGGCGCTGCGAGCGCTCATGGCTGCGCAGCCGACAGCTTTATCAGCTTATATTATACCCACAGCGGATGCGCATAACGTAAGTAATAATATCAGCCCTGTATTATACACTTGCCCACTGCTGAGCACGGGCCTCCTCTACTACTGAGAAGGATTAGGCCTTAGTCCACCACGCTGTAGTGCGGATTGGTAGACTTCACACACCTTCGAAATTCCTATAGAGAACTTCTCAGATGTGCAGGTTTCCTCACGATGTTGTATAACGTAAGTATTCGAGCATAATGAAGGTTACAGTCTAAGTTGTAAGGTAGGTGTTACTTGTGGCCGTGGACTTTTACCTCTACAAGTCACCTTAACGCTAGGGATTCATAGCGTCCTCAGTACGCGTGCGCCATCTTATTAAAAAAATCCTTTGCTGAAATTAAACTACTTTTCACATTTTATCTTAGGATTTATTTAGTATCTTAAGGGCACTTGTAACTGTTGTAGAACCTCTTGTTCTTATATCATTTAAAAATTAAAACATAAATGTTTCATGTCAAGTCGTTTAAAAGTACTCAATGATAAAAAACATTCTCTGAATTTATCCGTATTTTTCATTTCACTTATAGTATTTCATTATTTTTATTACAGTAACGCTCTTCATTGGGCTAGAGAAAAGTCTTAATAATTTTGTATTGGTTTAGTAGGCAAACGAGCAAACCGTCCGCATGATAGTAAGCATTCATCGCCCATGGGTTAAAGCAATGCCAGAGATACAGCCAAGCCAGTGTAACTACTGGACGTAAGACTTAACATCTCATGTCTCAGACGAGCGCAGTGGAATACCAAACAATAAGTAATTGAAGGTGTTGGTGTTTCTACTGTTTATGGATCGTATCGCTTACCACCAGGCGAACGGCAAGACTCGTCATTCAAAGCAATAAAAAAGCCGTTGGCTACCGGGAGCACTTTTTAAACCTCCTTTAAAGGAAAAGTCATAGTCTTTGAAAAACACCGATGCAGGGACTTCATTCAAAAGTTTTGCATATCACTACATAGTATAAAACAAAGTCGCTTTCTCTGTCCCTATCTATCTATCCTTAAATCTTTAAAACTACGCAACGGATTTTGATGCGTTTTTTTTTTAATAGATAGAGTGATTCAAGAGGAAGGTTTACATGTATAATAACATCCATTAAATAGTGGAGAAATATTGCACCCGTGCGAAGCCGGGGCGGGTCGCTAGTTAATTATATTGGCAGTGAAGTCACTGAGAGTTCCGGTGTTTTACTGTAGCATTTTATGTTCGCAAGCAAGTCAATTGCAATGTTTGTAATCGGGTTTATTATTTGATGGGGTTAATGCTACCGATTTTATGTTATATTATTCGACGTATTTTTATTTATTTACATTTATCATTTTGATAGGATTAAATACTTGAATTTATACTTAACTGGTAGGTCTCTCATATGTGAGAGTCTTGGGTAGGTACCACCGTAATATCTATTTCTGTCAAGCAGTGTGTAGTCACTGTTGTGTTCCGGTTTGAAGGACATTGTAGCCAGTGTAATTATTGGGCATAAGACTTATCATCTGATGTCTCAGGATGAGCGCAGTGGAATACCAAACAATACTTGTAATTGAAGTTTTGGATGGTGTTTCTACTGTCTATGGGCGGTCGTATCGCTTACCATCAGGCGAACGGCAAGCTCGTATCGTCATTCAAAGCAATAAAAAAAATAGATAATTAATTAGCACTAGGAAAACTGTTTTTTATTTCACTAAAATTGAAGTATATCCTATTTCATTGGTATTTTTAACTCTATTATTGATTAACCCCTTTATTCATAGACGTTATTTATCTAAGGACGGAGCATTGCTGTGATAACTAGTCTGTTTCTCAGTGCTGACGGCATGGCAGCCCTCGCAGTGCGTAGACATAGGGCCGTTGTGATTGGCTAATATTGAGATACAACTTGAATCTAGTTGGCTGTCAGATAAACAAAACTGAGAAACAGACTTGTTATCACAGCAATGCTCCGTCCTTAGATAAATAACGTCTATGAATAAGGGGGATAGAATTTGAAATTTTCGGTTCCAAAACGGCTATTAAAACCACGGTGTGTATCCAGTCGGAGTACATAGCGCCGGTGGACGCTCGCCGGGAGTGGATATCCGGGTTCACCGGGTCGGCGGGAACGGCCGTGGTGACGTCGTCGCACGCGCTCGTCTGGACCGACGGGCGGTATTACACGCAGTTCGAGAAGGAAGCGGATATGTCGATATGGACTCTCATGAAGCAGTGTAAGTAAGACAAGGGGAACTTGAAGGGGGGGAGAGGTTGGTTAGATTATATACGGTCATTTTGACTCTGCGTTGTTAAATGAAACCACGTATTCTGTCTCTGCTAAAATTATGCCAAAAATCATTCATGAATGTAGATCATCATCATCATTAGCTATGTATAGTCTATTGCTGAATATATGCCTCCTCTAAAGATTTCCAGACGGACCTGTCGAAAGCAGTATGCATGAATGTAGATATTTTTACCAAAAATTCTAGTTTTGATTTTTGTCCATTTTGTATTTTAGTGGAAGTATGGCGTGTGTGGGTTGACTGAAAGTGTGATGTCGCTGCGACGAATTCTCTTAGAGTACTAGTAGTGGCATTAGGGCGCGTAAAATAAAATTACTTTTTACTAATATTTATTTTGTTCGAAACTTACACTTATTATTTTATTTAACATCTACGGCTCAAGTAACTTATTGTAGTGTTATTTCCAAGTAGATAAGTATGTGGTTTCATTTAGTAACGCAATGTCAAAATGACCCTGTATATTAGTATAGTTCTACAAAATGAAACAAAGGAAATACCCTCTAGCTAAGATGTTTTTATTACATAGATACGTTGTCTGAGCTCAATACTGGCAAGACGAAAGTAAGGTAATTGCCCGACTTGACGGCCAATCAGCGTGCGGCACTAACGTTGTTACGTAACTGTCGATGTATATATATCCTTTACTAACGAATGTATTCTGCATCTTTTTATTCCTTCTTCGAGCCAATTTGTAATTATACGTACAGGTACGCGACTATAGCAAATTGTGCGCCGTTTTTATGTGCCATTTTGTTAGTGTATGACGCGTCTATTTCTAAAACGTCATTGCCCTCTAGTACTTAGTGTTTACCATTCCAGCATTACCCGACACTCCAACGATGGAGAAGTGGTTGTCAACGAATCTGACTGACGGTGCTGTGGTGGGGGTGGATCCTCACACCTTCACCAGGGATGAGTGGACTCCTTTGCAGGTAATTCCAGGGTACAATACAGGGTAATTTATTTATTTATAAATTCAGTGAAAGTTTACAGCACTTGGCCAAAACACTACATCTAACAATATAATCTAACTTTAAATTTAACAATATTAAGACAGCAATAACAATAAAATAAAATTCAAACTAATAAGCCCTGTATTATAAACTGTCCAATTGCATGGGCCTCCTCTACAACTGAGGGATTAGGCCTTAGTCCACCACGCTGTAGTGCGGGCAGACTTCACACACCCTCGAAATATCTATAGAGAACTTCTCAGATGCAGGTTACCTCACGATGTTTGTCTTCACCGTTAAAGCAAGCGATAATTCACTAAGAATACACACATAATTTTAGAAAAGTTAGAGGTGTGTTTGGGTTTTGAACCTGCGCACATTCGTCTCGGTAGTCCGTTCCACAACCAACTGGGCTATTGCTGCTTGAACTTCTTAAGACTTGGTTGAATTTGGTTAACACTATATTAATAGACACCATATATTTATATTTTAATGGTGGTAGGTCTGTCACATGTGGAAATCCGCCTGGGTAGGTACCACCGCAATGTCTATTTCTGTCAAGCAGCAGTGTGTAGTCACTGTTGTTGTCCGGTTTGAAGGACATTGTAGCCAGTGTAACTACTGGACATAATAAGACTTAATATCTCATGTCTCAGGATGGCGAGCGCAGTGGAATGTCAAACAATATGTACTTTGTAATTCAAGGTGTTGGTGTTTCTACTGTTTATGGATCGTATCGCTTACCATCAGGCGAACGGCAAGCTCGTCTCGTCATTCAAAGAAATAAAAAAATGTTTATATTAAATAAAAATATTAAAATATATTTACAGGCAGCATTAACGAAAGCCAACATGCAGCTGATCCCCGTGTCCAAGAACCTGGTGGACGAGGTCAGAGTCGAGATGAACGACCCGCCTCCGAAGAGACCCCATAACGATATCATACCACTACCACTAAAATATACTGGTGAGTTATCTAACTAGTTAATTTTTTAAGACTATGTGGCGGTACAGTTTAACATATACCGCCATCTTGTCAACATCGGCGGAACTTCAAGAGGATCGATGCAGTGACACAACCGGAGTGATAATCACACAGCAATCACGATAGATGGCGACATCGATCCTGAATCACGCTTGCACAATTTGCGCGACGTGCAGCATATATACCACCTCCGAATAGGAACCGTCGGAGGTGCCGCGGCCGGTCACAACATCTGCCTGACTGGGAATCTTGCCCTTCCATAGAGGAACGTAACCGTCTGTTCCTCTACCGCGGCGTCAACCTTTACGCCGCTACAACTATACCAGAGAAAATAAAAGACTTCCATGAAAATGGAATTTAAGACCCTCTCCCGAGTAAACCGCCTTGAGCAATATACAGGGTCATTTTTCTGTCCATCGATATATATGTATTACGTACTAGATTTGGCGTTCCGAATATTAACTGTGTTCAACTGAATTGAACTGCAATCCATTCAAACTGACTTTAGTATGGTCAATATTGACAGCTTGTGTGTACGGAGTGGCGCTCATGATATAAGAACTCGACTATAAATGTAAACTTGGATGTGAATGAAAAATTTTAGTCAAATAAGTAAAATTATTTGTTGTTCAAGTGAATAAATAGGTTATAACAGTGACGTTTTGGTTGTCATTTTAGTTCAGATTTTGAACAAACAGTTTATATGGACGTTCGTGTCTATAGAATATACGTCAATGGTTCAATCTACAATATCTTAGATATTTAGTAAATCAGTGATGTTTTCTTTCAGTATCATTTTTTATGTACAATATTTAGTTACTCAATGCGATATATTTCTCAACAATGAAACTTCTCTCTTTATAAAAAGTTTGATTTGCAGGTAAGGCAGCGGGGCAGAAGATAAAAGAGCTAAGAGACAAGATGGCCGAGAAGAAAGCTGCAGCGTTGGTGATCACAGCGCTGGACGAGATCGCTTGTGAGTCGTAATTGTTTTCAGTTTGACAGGCTTATATCAGAAATTTTGGGAATTGACAACATTTATTTTTTTCAACATACTTAAATGTTTATATTTTGTGAAACTAGATCTAAAATTATGAGACCCATGTTTTTTTTATTTTTTCAAAATTCAGATATTTTCGTTCATGATTTTTATTTTGAATTTTGTTTTATTTTAAAACGACGTAAGCACCAAATGACGCCCTATATACGGATCAAGACGTAATGACCTTTGCTTTGCAGTAAAAAAGAAGTGAAGTGACAGTTTTTTTTCTTTCCCTCTTGAAGTGACAGATGTAATACCTATTGTAATATTGACATTTGGCATTGACGAATGACGGTATCTTATTTATTTATAACTTTTATGAACTATGTACGTCGTATATTCTAAAACAGAAGATATATATGGTGAAAAATCTACAAGTTATAAGCTATTACAATTGGTAATGGGGGTGGGTGTCACAAAACAGAAAAGACAAAATATTTGCATGTGACGTCAGCGGCATTACCCTACGTGTGAAAGAAAGAGATGGAGCGATATTCCCACTCTACGCCTGCATGTAGCAATATTTGAAATATGAATTACTACCTCATTTTAACCGAATTTTAATGATGTTTTCACAGAAGGATTTCTTTTTTTACTAATACCTGTTACAATAAAAAAAAATTACAAAATAAAACATAGTCAAACACCCTAGTATCCCATTTGCCATCGGATTAATTGGAATGTCAGCCGGTTAACATGACAGCTACATGACATTACGCGTGTCACGAAAAAATAACCTTATTATGTAATAAATAATAAGGTTATATTCCCGTGACAAGCATGTCATAACTGTCATGTTAGCCGGCTAACATGTCAAGCATTAAGTAATTATGGACTTACTCTCATTCTGTAACTGTGTACCCAGATACGCTAAACCTCCGCGGCTCCGACATCGATTACAATCCGGTGTTCTTCTCCTATCTCCTGATCACTCCGACTACGGTCATGTTGTTCACCGGCGATGGTGAGCTGCCTTGCGATGTGGTGGCGCATTTGGAGGGAGAAGGAGTTGAGAGTTTCGACGGAGTGGCGTATTGTGATGTTGTGTCGCGGTTGGAGAAGTTAGCGGTAAGTGTTATGCTACCTTTCTACTGTTCTACTTTACTACTAATCTACTTTACTACTAATCTACTTTTCTACTAATGTAAATTTAAGTGTAGTAGTACGATAATTCTATCTGACTGGATAGTCGAAAGTAAGCATCGTATACAAGGTGTTAAAAATCATAGTACCCCAGGTGAGTCGTGTTCCGGGATCAGCCTATTTATATCCGGTTTCAAGAGGCATAATTGTATCGACTGGCGAGGGGTAATCATTTCCATCAGTCGATCCCCCCCCCCCCCCCTACATTGAAAGCAATGCTATCCGGACGCAACTTATCTTCAGATAATGTGGAGTTAATTTGCGAAACTGTCTCCAAAATGAAATAGGCCTTCCTGCCGGCCTAGCATGCGCACGACGACAAAATTTTATCGACACTTTTTCTCGTGATTTTGTCGTTTATCTCTATATGTCTACCGACACTAACATGCGCGCTCATTTTCTCGACTTGTCACGAGAAAAGTAGAGAAAAATTAATGTTTTATTAATCTGTGGTATTTTTGTCTACAAACCCTAACATGAGCAAATAATTTTATCGTTTTTTGACACACGTAAACGAGATATTTGTCTTCTTTGATATTGTACGAAGAGATAAACCGAGAAAATTATCAATTTAATTTATTCGTTAAAACGATGGTGGTATCTTACTATAGTAAAATAATATCAGTATACGACAAACGAGAGGCGTGTAAAGTGGAAAGAAGACATATTATACTTAATTGATTTATGATATCCCTTTGCTACAAAACAAATGGCATTGTATATTAAAGAAAAGTTTGCTCCCGATTTGGAGTCTCAAGCCAAAGGCATAGCCGTCCGTTTAAAGGTAATTGAATATATTTATTACATACTTAATTACATAAGTAGCTGAGTTTAATATCAATTGAAGTATTTTGATTTATAGATAATGGAATCATTTTCATTTTTTTTAGGTGAGACTCGTGAATTTTACGTGCAAAGTATGTTAGGGCTCTTAGATTGTACCCATATAAAAATATTACCTCCTAATGAGCCACAAAGTGCACAATATAAAAAAATGAGGAAGGATGCCTGCAACACCAAGGTTCAACTGGTAATGTACCATTAATTAATTATTAGAGTTAATAGAAATAAAAAATGAATGTACTTTGAGAAATATCTTCACAATTAATACATAGCGTGTTACCTTTCATAAAAATGAAATTAGTGTGCCAACTAATGAGGTACTAAGAGCTATTTAATCAGATTAATTGCAGTTTTAATTTTGTTTATTTTAATACTACAAATACAAATGAGTAACTTGTTTTACCATTATGTTTTGCAAAACTAGTACCTATATGTTACCAAAAAAATGTCACATTATGGATTCAAACAGCAAAACTCTTAATGTGAATGCCATGTATCGGAGAAGATACTATTACTATGCAACTTAACAATATAAACAAACAATATCTTGCTTTATTTCTTTATTAAAAACTTCATTTACACTGACTGTATACTGATGGACTTAACAATAATGGATATATGGTTATACACTGTTTCAAATTGTTGTTTGACTATATTATTTTACCACTGGTACAACTTCACATTATATTACTATTGTTAAGTAACTGTAGGTAATGCAGTATTTTATGTTACAGTGTTCCAATGGAGGAAACTATTATAAATGACCATCATATGTGAGAAGAACCTGTACAATTATCAGTACCTGCAAGTGTCTCTCAAGCAGGATGACCTCAATTATAATAAATAGATATTTTCCTATGTAAATAATGTATATTTTATTATATTCACATTTTAAATATCAAGATAGTTTTCATTATTACAACAAAATCTTCTACACAAAATAGAATAGAACAATAGAATATTTCATAATAACTTGTTATACAACAAATTTCCTACAATTACTGTAACGAAATACTATGAACACTTACAAGAAACAGAAATTGCACTCTCAAGTAATTGCTGCAGTTTACTTATATTATTAATTTCCTAAACCAACAGAACAAGAACACAACAGAACAGAACCAAATTTCCTAACATACAGATGTTTTATCTAGTGTATAAATAAAGATACCTAACGAAATATATATACATGATATTAAGTATTTAAAACATGTAGTTTTTTTTTAAAAAAACTGGTTATAAAAATACATACTTTCATTAAGGTGGTAGCTCAAGGTCCATTTTCATACATTTTGTTTCGGCTTTAATCTGGGTAACTAAACAAGTATTGGCAAGTAAAGAATTTAAATTCACGTCTAGTTAGTGATTAGTTCTCGCAGTTGAAAGAAAAATGTAAAAATAATTAATAATCATGGATATTTCTGCCTTTAAAATTTCGTCATATTAAATTTTAAAGGCCGAAATATCCATGATTATTAATTATTTTTACGTTTTTCTTCAACTGCGAGAACTAATCACTAACTAGACGTGAATTTAAATTCTTGTTTAGTTACCCAGATTAAAGCCGAAACAAAATGTATGAAAATGGACCTTGAGCTACCACCTTAAAGTATTAAGTTCAAACCGAGCAACTAAAAAACTTTTTGGGAGTAGTATTTGGTAAGCTCTTCAACATGGTGTTGACTGCTGGGCTGGGGACATTCCAATGAATGTAGAGGGACTTGATTCACGGAACTAAAACAAAAAGAAAATATATACTTACTTCATATTTTAATAAACACTAATACTAAAAAAACATCAATTACCATCGAATAAGAACAAACTTGAGCTTTGTGGCTGCAAAGTTCAACTTACAACATTGGTGTTTTGCTAATAAGGTTATTATTTCACTATACTTACATCAATTGGGTATTTTGTGAGGCCCAAAGCCACAGCGATCTCCCTTCCCGATTGGACTACTGATTCCATTAGGCATTATGGTACATCGTTCTCACGGCGGGGCGTAGTCACCCGAGGTAAAGTCCGGCTTGGGCACCATATACTCGTACAAATAATTGTCTTATTAGATTTTATTTGATTTGTGTCTTGTTATTTCGTAGTCCAAAACAGGGCGGAGCTGTTATTTTGTGTTAGAATCCTTATTATATTGTACAATATTATTATTAATTTTGAATTTGTTTACTTATTTACGTTTTTTATTTACATTATGCTCTTTGTTATGACATAAACTGTCACATAAAACGTCAAAAAAAACCTAATTGGATCATAGATCTATAAAAATTGAATGAACTAAAACCATTGTAGCTATATTAGAAAATAAAATGTTTAGAATATATATTTCAATCGGCAACATCGGTTTGTCTTCACGAGTAAACTTATGTCTTCAACGAGGAATTTGTCGATCGTGGTGCGCATGTTAGAGAAAACGAGATATTAATCGACATCGACAATTTGTCTACTCTCGTTCTCGAGATATCTCGTGATGCGCATGCTAGGCCGGCTGGTAAATGATGTTTTTCATTTGCAGAAAGAATTGTCGGAAAGCGGTGATGGGAAACATCACGTATGGCTGTCAAGTGATGCTAGTGAGGCGATACATAGGGCCGCGTCTGGGGTAAGTTTTGAATCAACGTTTACTGACCCCACTCCAATGTGGGGTCGACCCCACACACATTTTTAATAACAAGTATATTATGTTACTTTATATTCCACATGTCCTTATTCGAATTATTTTATTACACTAGCCAATATTTTATGTATACTTATTCCTCTCCAATGTGTGGTCAACCCAACACTATCAAACACGTAATACAAATTATTTGGCTTACGAGTTTTCTGTTGTAATGAATTCACTTACGCTAGTCCGACTCACTGATTACCTTGGGTCGACCCCACAAACAGCAGTCAACTCATCTCTTACCACTCTCTTACCCACTAGCATTTTAATCCAAGGGCGTCAACTAGACAGGTTAACCAGTACATAAGTAATCCATTGTTTCTCAGCACGATGTGTTGAAGAAGCCCTTGGACCTGATATCAGAAGTTTCTCCTGTTGCCTTGGAGAAGTTGATCAAGAACGAAGTGGAATTGGAGGTAAGATTTTTTTTTGCCTTGGGTACCCTGCGAACGGTGTACAAGCGATCCCCCGGCTTAGCAACCACGGCAGTCCCTGGGAAGATTTGGTGGGCCTATCTATCACCGAGGGTGCCAGCGGACGGTACGCTGGTGACCCACGGCTATCCGGTCACAGGGCCCGGGAGGAATCAAAGCGGAAGACTGCAGTCTTCGATACGTGGGGAGAAAATTATAATATAAAAAACCGCAATAAAATTGGAAGGACCTGTCTGGGTCAATTTTTCCTGATAAGTTGAACTCTGGAGCCTTTAAGAGTAAAGTGATCAGGTTTCTTTTGGATGGGCGTGTACCACCTTCGTCTTCATCTACACTTTCCATCAGGTGAGATGGAAGACAAACGCTTATTCCATTGCAACTATTTAAAAAAAAAAGAAAAATTGATATTTCAATGTCTAACATTCGCGGCAACATAAATCGTCGTATTAAGTTATTGTCAGGAAGACGCAGCGTAGGCAGGCCCCCCACGAGATGGTCCGACGACCTGGTGAGGGTCGCCGGAGTCCGATGAGGGCGGCCCAGAACCGGTCCTTATGGCGCTCAATGGGGGCCTAATGGAGGCCTATGTCCAGCAGTGGACGATTCCCGGCTGAAACGATGAAATGATGAAACTATTGTCGCATTTCCTATCTCGCTCACACTCACTAACATAACACAGATGACGTCACACCTCACAAACATTCCAGGGTTTCCGCCAGTGCCACATTCGCGATGGTATAGCGGTGGTGCGGTTCTTCAAATGGCTTCATCAGACCATCGACGCTGGTGGCAAGGTCACCGAGATACAAGCTTCGGATAAACTGCTAGAGTTTCGCAAGTAAGTGTGGTTGGTAGTAATTGTTAGTTTTCTTCCCCGGGTCTCAAACTGTCTCTATGCCAAATTTTATCCTAATACGTTGGGTAGTTGTTGAGTTTAACACGTTCAGGCAGACAGATGCAGCGGGGGACTTTGTTTTATAATATATTTTTGTAGATCTTTTATACATCATTGTTGCATAACTTTAACCGTATACACAGCACACGCAACAGAAGCTGTCAAAACGAATAAATTTTCCCCGTTTTTGCAACATGTTTCATTACTGTTCCGCTCCTATTGGGTATAGCGTGATGATATATAGCCTATAGCACTCCACGAACAAAGGGCTATCCAACACAAAAAGAATTTTTCAGTTCGGACCGGTACTTCCTGAGATTAGCGCGTTCAAACAAACAAACAAAATTTTCAGCTTTATATAATAGTACAGATTTGTTCATAATCTGAACTAAAATGACAACCAAAACGTCACTGTTATAACCTATTTATTCACTTGAACAACAAATAATTTCACTTATTTGACTAATATTTTCTATTCACATCCAGGTTTACACTTAGACTCGAATTCTTATATTATGAGCGCCACTCCGTACATAACCGCACGCTGTCAATGTTGAAATCATACTAAAGTCAGATGTACGGATTGCAGTACAGTTGAGGCAATCACAATGACTACGCAACGCCAGATCTAGTACGTAGTACATATATATCGATGCTACTGCACCTGATGGTAAGAGTGGGGTCAAATAGAATGTCGACTGACGAGAGATGATTACCTGACAGTCGACACAATTATGTCTGTTGGAACTGGATATACACAGGCTGATCCCGGAACGCGACACATACGTGGGCCACTGTGCATATTTACAAACGTTTCTTAGCTAAATACAGATCAATACTGGTGGTAGGTCTCTCATATGTGAGAGTCCTGGGTAGGTACCACCGCAATGTCTATTTCTGTCAAGCAGTGTGTAGTCACTGTTGTGTTCCGGTTTGAACAATGTAGCCAGTGTAACTACTGGACATAATAATTAACATCTCATGTCTCAGTGGAATACCAAACAATACTTTGTAATTCAAGGTGTTGGTGCTTCTTCTGATTATGGATCGTATCGCTTACCAACAGGCGAACGGCAAGCTCGACTCGTCATTCAATACCATAAAAATTATGTGTTTAACTTTATTGTGTGTTTTTCACTTGGTTTTATTATGCACTTACCTCCGTCCTCTACACCACTCCAAGGTTTACAGGGAGAGAATACCCAAGGCATTAATTTAGTAACGCGATGTCAAAATGACCCTGTATGTTGTTATTAGGGACGAAGAGGACTTCATGGGCCCATCTTTCGAGACGATATCCGGCGCCGGCGCAAACGGAGCCATCATACACTACAGCCCGTCCAGGGAGGGGGAGCAGACGGTGATCAACGCCGACGACATGTTCCTGTTGGACTCCGGGGGGCAGTACAAGTGAGTACACGTACAGTCAGACCCAAAAATAGTGGAACAATTTCAAAACAACTTTTTTTTTCTTTGTTTTGCATACTGAATATTCCTTATTAGTATTTTCATTTTAAATTCAATTCCAAAATGTTTTACGCGGATATAGGCGCGAGCAAAAGCTAGTATAAAATTGTTACTTTCAAATAAGCTATGACGTCAATGCCATGCACACGTGTGAGCGAGACAGCGACATCGAAAATAAAATACTAACAAAAAATCCTTATGCATCTCTTTTACATTATAAATTAGCTATGACTTCATCGTCAATGTGGTGTACGCATGTGAGCGAGACAGTTATATCACAAATATGTTACTTAAAATACTAACAAAAGTTTATTTTTTATGCAACTTTAATATATTTTTTTCCAGGGATGGCACAACGGACATAACCCGCACGAGACACATGAGCGGCAACCCTACTGATGAGCAAAAGGGCGCGTTCACACGTGTTCTCAAAGGGCAGATGATGGTGGGCAGCGCCTTATTCCCTAAGGGAGTTAAGGTATGTTTGCTCTTCAGTGGCAAATGTAAAATTTTCCAAAAGGAAATCCGACACAATATATAGGTACTTATAATAATAATTTCAGCCCTGTATTATATACTGTCCCACTGCTGAGCACGGGCCTCCTCTACTACTGAGAGGGATTAGGGCTTAGTCCACCACGCTGTAGTGCGGATTGGTAGACTTCACACACCTTCGAAATTCCTATAGAGGAACTTCTCAGATGTACAGGTTTCCTCACGATGTTTTCCTTCACCGTTAAAGCAAGCGATAATTCACAAAGAATACACAAAGAAAAAGTTCTTAAGTAGAAAAGTCAGAGTGTGTACCCTTGGGATTTGAACCTGCAGACATTCGTCTCGAGTCCGTTCCACATCCAACTAGGCTATCGCCGCTTTTCATAATGTAGGTACTAATATGTATGAATGTAGTCTGTAAATCGTTCTAATGATATTTAGATTCTATGTGAACGGGAGCAGGTAGGAATCGGATAATATGGACCCTTCGTCCTATATTATATACTGTCCCACTGCTGGGCCTCTACTACTGAGAGATTAGGCCTTTGCCCACCACGCTGCAGTGCGGGCAGACTTCACATACCTTCAAAATTCCTATAGCTTTAGTGATTCAAGGTAGTATTGTCTAACAACGATATTTTAAGCCTTGTTTGCTATATGTAGCGGCAATAGCCTAGTTGGCTGTGGAAGAGACTGCCGGGACGAATGAGCGAACGAAAAAAAACCTGCATACCTGAGAAGTGCTCTATAGGAATTTTGAGGGTATGTGAAGTCTACCCGCACTACAGCGTGGTGGACTAAGGCCTCGTCTCTCAGTAGAGGAGGCCTGCACAGTGGGACAGTATATAATACAGGGCTGATATCATCACTACATAGTATAAAACAAAGTCGTTTTCTCTGTCCCTTTGTATAACTTAAATCTTTAAAACTACGCAATGGATTTTGATGCGTTTTTTTTAATAGATAGAGTGATTCAAGAGGAAGGTTTATATGTATAATAACATCCATTAAATAGTGGAGAAATACTGTTATTTTATGTTATACCCGTGCGAAGCCAGAGCGCGCCGCTATGTTTTTATATACAACGTTCACAGTTTTTCTGTAGTGTATTTAGTATCAGCATTGCACCCGTGCGAAGCCGGGGCGGGTCGCTAGTATACTATATGATGTCGATTTGCATAAAGACACTGGTGGAATACTTTTCTCCAGGGCAACGTGCTGGACAGCTTCGCCCGGCGCGCGCTGTGGGACGTGGGGCTGGACTACGCGCACGGCACCGGCCACGGCGTGGGCCACTTCCTCAACGTGCACGAGGGGCCCTCCGGCGTGTCGTGGCGCCCCTACCCGCACGACCCCGGCCTCCGCCCCGGGCAGATACTCAGCAACGGTGAGATATTTAGGGGTCGTCCAATCACGTGAGGCTTGAGGAGGTGGGGGGTATTTTGGGGCCGTATATTGTATTTTGGAGCCGTCTATTATATTTTGGGGCCGTCTATTATATTTTGGGGCTGTCTATTAATCACCTGAGGCTCGAAAATGGGGGAGGAGTCCGGTAATTAAATCAAGAAATATCACAGGGGGGGGGGGTAATGAGATAATGAGATATCACGTCTATATTTTATGTTGGTCGCGCGATTTGTTATGTAAAACCTTATCACATATCATCAGCAGGGAGAGGAGGTTAGTCACTAAAAACGTCACGTGATCAATGGACGACCCCTTAGAGGAGTTGAGGGAGAAGGAATGATATGGACAGTGGAATAGTGAGCCAAGGCACTCCTCCTTTCCGTCATTCAAATTGTGAACACACGAGTTTTAAAATAATTAATTTAGTTGGAGAAATATATGGATTTTTCTGTGAAATTGGAAAAATCCCCAAGGCGCGGGGGGGGGGGGGGGTTGTAAGATCTAAGAGTTGCTCTGACTGTTACTGCTTTTTCATAGTAAGCATTGCGATTGTTTGTAATCGGTCAATAAGATGTCGAGACTGAAGACAGTTGCTGTCACTCTTTTGTTTACTATTTATTTGGGAGTTTGACTTTTGAATTCGGTCGCCATATATCACTACATAGTATAAAACAAAGTCGCTTTCTCTGTCTCTATCTATGTGTGCTTAAATCTTTAAAACTACGCAACGGATTTTGATGCGGTTTTTTTTAAGAGTGATTCAAGAGGAAGGTTTATATGTATAATAACATTCATTAAATAGTGGAGAAATATTGCACCCGTGCGAAGCCGGGGCGGGTCGCTAGTTGTATTATAAAATTAATATTTACTCGTTGTGAAACGGGCGATAGTAAAATTTTAAAAATAATTTTTCACATCGTAGCTTTCAAAGGAATGAACTGATTTTGATATAAGGTCTATACTTGAGTAAAATCTCAAGTAGACATTTATTGTATTGAACTATTTAATAAACCAACCTTAAGTTGTCACTGGTTCTCAATGGAGACAGCTTTGTTAAATAAACAAAACTTAGCCTAAATGGCCTCTTGAGGTACCGCTTGAGCTGATGTTAATATGGGTGTTTTTATATCTTGAGATGCTGAACTTACATAGCGTCTCAGCTGATACCGCACTTAAGAGCTTGAGTTGTATCTATCAAGACGGCCCTTATTCTGTCGTGTATTAAATAGGAAGTATCTTAAGACGCTGTTCTTAAGCAGCGTCTCAGCTTATATAGCATTTGAGTGCGAAACTGAAATGAAATGAAATGATTTATTTGAATCTGTTAAATGTTATACATGATTTAGATTCCGTCAATATTAACTCTACCACCAGTTCGGAAAGCAGTTTTCACCAGAGAGGAACGTTCAAGAAACTCTGGTGTTGCTCTTTTCAATCAGTTTAGGGTAAAGACTACAGTACATGATAAAGTGAAAAGAAAAAAAAAGTTTAAACCCGTTCATTTATAGGCTCGTGAAATAAGGAATAAATTATAAATTGAAACTGAGTTGTATCTATTGCCTTAATTTTGTTGTTTCAGAGCCCGGTTTCTACAAGGTCGGTGAGTACGGCATCAGACATGAGGACTTGGTGGAGATCGTATCCGTCACCAAGGAGTCTGATCATCCTAAGGTACGTCCATACTTTAATACATTTGTATGTCTCCTTGAGGTAATTCTTGTGCGCTCAGTTTCCGCACTGAATGCACGTGCACAGGGGACATTTGCCGCGGCCCTAAGCACACAGTTAAGTGTGTATACCTCATGGTTGCCATTGAGGCCTATAAGGGCTCGCAAACATTTCTTGATCCCCCTTCTTCTCTTTCTCCCCTTGTCACATCCTAAGAGTATTTCTTGTGTCGCGGCCCTAGGCACACAGTTCAGTGTGTACACCTCATGGTTGTAACACATTGTGTCCTATGAGGGTTGACATTTCTTGGTCTTCTCCCCTCCTCCTAAGAGTTCTCCTTATCCTTCCCCAACACTTTCTTCTTAGCTATCGCCTCTCATTTTTCCTCCAGTGTCAAACACATTGTATCCTATGAGGGTTTGCATTTCTTGGTCTTCTTCCCTCCTCCTATCCTAAGAGTTCTCCTTATCCTTCCCCAACACTTTCTTCTTAGCTATCGCCTCTCATTGATCCTCCAGTGCCAAACACATTGTATCCTATGAGGGTTTGCATTTCTTGGTCTTCTCCCCTCCTCCTATCCTAAGAGTTCTCCTTATCCTTCCCCAACACTTTCTTCTTAGCTATCGCCTCTCATTGATCCTCCAGTGCCAAACACATTGTATCCTATGAGGGTTTGCATTTCTTGGTCTTCTCCCCTCCTCCTATCCTAAGAGTTCTCCTTATCCTTCCCCAACACTTTCTTCTTAGCTATCGCCTCTCATTTTTCCTCCAGTGTCAAACACATTGTATCCTATGAGGGTTTGCATTTCTTGATCTTCTCCCCTCCTCCTATCCTAAGAGTTCTCCTTATCCTTCCCCAACACTTTCTTCGTAGCTATCGCCTCTCGTTTTTCCTCCAGGCCCCTGCAGTTGCTAAGCCGAGGGATTTCAGTATCCAATAGATTTCCCTTGGTGTTGACTGCGGGATCCGATACACAACAAAAACATTTGTATGACGAGACGAGCGTGCCACTCGTCTGACAACGAGCGTGCTCGCGACTCGTGCCTCTATATAACACTAGCTTTTGATAATGTTTTGTTAGTATAAAAAGTTATCCGTTATAAAAGTCATGCTATATATTTTTCCGGGAAAGAATGTAGCCTATGTTCTTCCCAAAGTCTCAAACTATCTCCATACAAAATTTCATCTAAATTCCGTGTAACTTTAACCGTTTACTCAGCGTCCGCAACGGAGGCTCTCAAGAGGAATAAATTTTCCACTTTCTTGCAACATTTTTTATTACTACCCCGCTCCTATTGGTCATAGCGTGATGATATATATCCTATAGCCTTCCCCGATAACTGAGCTTTTCAACACTCAAACAATTTTTCAATTCGAACCTATAATTCCTGAGATTAGTTCGTTCAAACAAACAAACTCTTTAGCTTTATACAGTACTAGCTTTTGCCCGCGGCTCCGCCCGCGTTATAAAGTTTTTCAGGCTAAAGTTTTCCGTTATAAATGTAGTAGTTTCCCAGGAGCCTATGTTCTTCCCAGGGTCTCAAACCGGTAGTTCCTGAGATTAGCGCGTTCAAACAAACAAACAACCAAACAAACTCTTCAGCTTTATATAATAGTATAGATACAGGGTGTTTCCGCAGGCGAGGAATCTCTTGGACGACTACGGCGGCCGCGGCGTGCTCGGCTTCAGCACCCTGACCCTCGTGCCCAACCAGAGGGAGAGCATCGACGTTACCATGCTGGATGAGTTTGAGGTTAGTTCTGTAAGATTTTGTCTAAGTGATATTAATAAAACGCGTTGCTTTTTACATGGCGGCGAACAGTGAACTATATATTTTATAAAAACGAATCAATAAAAAGAAACATACATTCGTTCCGAATGAGGACCAATGAAGCAAAAATTGAATGAATTATGCACTTCGTTTCGATTATTACTTAACATTGTTTTGAACAGATGGCATTACATGTTTCATTTGATGTTCAAAAATCAATTTCAACAGATATAAATGTAGCCTTATATCGACGGTTAAAACGCTAATTGACTTACGCCCGAAATTAATAACCAATCCTAATCCAATGTATGCCATCTAAGATTGATAATTCATTCGTTTTTATGGATAAAGCATGCCAATAACCAATCCATAGATTCAGTAAGCTATCTCTAACAATAATCGATCTTTGAGAGGACGGATTACAGATCATAGATTACCCTCTGCATGAAAATGACAGTTTACGCTTGCCAATACTCTATCTACCCGTTTTGACATTTGATTTGATTGTTGTAAACAATCGCATTTTCCAATCGGACCAATTCCTCAGTTTACTCAATATGTTTTGAATATCGCTTACACTGATTTTAAGGGAAACGAAAAGGCAATGGAAATATCCATATTCTCTAGTGACAGTGACGACAGTGATTTGGAGGGACTAGCGATACTGATAGCGAAAGTGAAAGTCGCGCTTCATCACGGGTAATGAAAAGAGTTAACTACATGCAGACCCTGGATGAGTTTGATTTCACGTTTGGATTAGGCTTTCGAAATCTGCTTGCCAATCATTGTTAGTTAAACTGATCTCGTATATTCGTGTTACTTCTATGTACAAGGTAAATAATTTTTGACATTATTTTCAAAAAATACCGTACCTACCGAACTATTAGATAGGTACTAACAAGGGGCAATTGCATCGTTTTTTCAGGAACTATGGTGTTTCTCCATTCCATTAACTTTTGCTGAGGAATAGGAAATATTTATATTATCTTTTTCAGGACATTTGGTACATGGAAACGTCGCTTCCCTGTGATTGCATTGACATTGCGTTTATCTTTACCTAAAGTTCAAACAATAATAATTGCAACTGCAGTTTTGCACAATATTTGTCGGAATCACAGGCTAGAGGAAATTCCAACCCAAGTGGAATTATCAACTGCTGATATTATTAATTATGAGAACAATATAGAGAATCAAGATGTTGGAGAAAGAACAGCATTAACAAATAACTTCTTTACTTAGTAAAATAAAATACCATTACAATCACTGCTATTTATTTTATTGCTTATCTACATTTGTAATTCAAAATAATAATTACAAATTAACATAGTTTTATTAGTTGAAAGTTAAAACATAGAAACAGGCAAAATTTCCATACATTATCTATACTATTATATAAAGCTGAAGAGTATGTTCGTTTGAACGCGCTGGTCTCAGGAACTTCTGGTTCGAATTGATAAATTCTTGTAGTGTTGGATAGCCCATTTATTGAGGATGGCTATTATAGGGTATATGTATATCATCACACTATGATCAATGGGACCAAAAACGGCTAAAATTGATTACTTTTGAGAGCTTCCGTTGCGTGCGCTGCATAAACGGTTAAAGTTATGCAACAATTATGTATAACAGAATCGTAATTTGTTCCATAACACTGGATAATGTGTACAGAGTGCAATTATTATTATATGGCACCGAGTTTACTGCGTACTTCATACTAAAAACTAAATCCTTTAAAGATTTATTAATATATTATGAACAATGTTATTAAACTTCAGTGTCAAAATATGTCAGCAACCAAATTACTCACGTTCCATTTTGAAACTAATTAAAAAGTTTGTATCTTAAATATGACATGTACTAATTATTAATTATTTCTTTTGAGGGCTAAAATATATAAAATATTTTTTTATTACTCCAAGTCTTATTTTTCGCAATTAGGCAAATATTGAAACGAATAGTTTGTATGGAAAATACAAAAAGTATTTTTTTTTACGAATGGTATATTCTGCATAAAATGGAATGGTCAGGAGGGAACGCATCTGGAAAGGATTGCCAGCGATCTATCGTTGAAGGCAAGCAAGGATAGGCGAGTTAAGATATTGGCATGCCGATAGGAGACCAATCGAAAGATAGTCGGCAATCTAAGATAGGTTTTAGTCTTGGATAGTAGATACATTATTAATTTCGGGCGTTAAGCGACATACTTTTTCGGAAAAAATTCAAAAAGTGCTGATTTTAATAATAATAATAATAATATCAGCCCTGTATTATATACTGTTCCACTGCTGAGCACGGGCCTCCTCTACTACTGAGAGGGATTAGGCCTTAGTCCACCACGCTGTAGTGCGGATTGGTAGACTTCACACCCCTTCGAAATTCCTATAGAGAACTTCTCAAGATGTGCAGGTTTCCTCACGATGTTTTCCTTCACCGTTAAAGCGAACGATAAATTCACAAAGAATACACACATGATATTAGAAAAATCAGAGGTGTGTGCCCTTGGTATTTGAACCTGCGGACATTCGTCTCGGCAGTCCGTTCCACACCCAACTAGGCTATCGCCGCTTTTGGTTGAGTTGAGGTTTGCTTATATAGAATGTTGTAGATGATATTATCACGGCCAGTGGTACTCGTCGATATAAACGCTTATCATAATGTGGAAGTTTGGACAATGGAAAGTTCTCGAAAACAATAAGACCTCATTTCTACTAGGGTTCGCGATCGTTCCGGATCTTTCGAGAATGTACCGCGGCTTCGGTTGTATTACATAGTTTAAAAGCGATTTCGATTTGTGTAAAATGATTACGAACATCTATTTTTCAAGTTTATTTATTTTTTTTATACCATGTCGACAGAGTGATTTCACTGCATCTGATGGTAAAGAGTGGGGTCCAATAGAATATCACCTAACGAGAGATGATTACCCCTCGACGGTCGACACAATTATACCGGCCTGTTGGAACCGAAATGTATAATGTATTAAATAAAACACTTTATTTATCACGTAGGCGAACAAAGTTGCACTTATGATACGTCAAAACAAAGCATAAAAAATAATATTATTTCTAAACAAATATTAAAATTACTTATATAACTATGGACATTTTAAATTAGGGATAAAATTTATAATAGAAACAAGGTACAAACCGAAGTAACCAGCTCGGGCTGGCAAGTAGAGGGAAATAGAAGGATAACGCGTCGCGATCCTCACCGGCGAGGACATGAGCCCTAACCTAGCTAACCTACCAGCCTTTCACTAGCTAAGTGATGATTACCCGAAGAAGAAAGGCAGAAAGAAACTCCGGGCTTTCTTTTTTGTCATCAATTGTTCAGTACATTGTTTATTTATTGTTGTACTTCTCCACAGTTATCATACATCAACGCATACCACAAACGAGTGCTCGACACCCTGGGACCTATACTGGAGAAGCGAGGTCTTCTAGAAGATCTGGCGTGGTTGCAGAAGGAATGCGTCGCCATCAGCCGCGAATAACTTTACTTAATGTAATGGATGGTGAGTTTTTTATTGCTTTGAATGACGAGACGAGCTTGCCATTTGCCTGATGGTAAGCGATATGATCCATAAACAGCAGAAACACCAACACCTTGAATTACAATTGTTTGGTATTTCACTGCGCTCGCCATCCTGAGACATGAGATGTCCAGTAGTTACACTGGCTACAATATCCTTCAAACCGGAACACAACAGTGACTACACACTGCTGCTTGACAGAAATAGACATTGCGGTTGTTCTATGCAGACGGAATTTTAATGAAATGGCGGATAAACAATAATTGATCCGTCTAACCGCCATTTTCAAAAAACGAATCCAATCGTTTCTTTCGATCGATTTCAAAAATGGACCAATCAGAACAAAGTATTTTTGGACATTACAAATGAGTTATTCTGATTGGTTCGTTCGGAATCGGATTGAGATTGGGATCGCTTATTGAACTCACACACACACGCATTTATCTCCGAAGGGGTATGCAGAGGCGCAACCAGGGCGCCAACTTTTCGCCAAGTGTGTTCCGTCCCATGTGACAGGGGGCGAGCCTATCGCCATATCGGGCACAAATTCCAGACTCTTGGCTGATACTGAGCAGAAAAACCCAAATATCACTTTGCCTGAGATTCGAACCCAGGTCCTCAGAGCGCTGGCGTACCGCGCATGAAACAACTACGCCTCTGAGGCAGTCGTTTATTGAAAAGTGCTGTAATTGAGGCTTGACGTGTTTTTTTTCTTTTTTTTTTTCAGGTAATTATGACCGGCTAAGGAAGCGAAGATTTTATATGTTCCAATATATTAATCAATAAATATCTACTAACTCAAGTTGTTTTTATTTGTCTGAGATGAGATTTTCAAAAACGAATCCCGATTTGATCTAGTGTAGTTGCGTATTACGGTTCGACTGCTATGATGAGGTCTCTAGTTTGATTCCCGGTAGGGTTGCCAACCTTACTATAATATACAGGCTCATTTTGACATTGCGTTCCTAAATCAAACTACATGCTTATCTTCTTGAAAATAACTTTACAATAAGTTACTTGAACCGTAGATGTAAACTAAAAAAGTGTAAGTATCGAACAAAATAAATAACAATAAAAAGTAAATTTAATTTTACACACAGTAATGCCACTCCTACTTCTCTCAAGAATTCGTCGCAGCAACATCACACTTTCAGTCAGAGATACACTTTCGCACGCCATATTCGCATTATACTAAAAAACGATAAAAAAATCAGAAAACTAAAATCAGGATTTTTGATGAAAAATTTCGTTATTAATGAATGATTTTTGGCACAATGTCAGCAAAGGTGAAGACGAGTATGTGGTTTCATTTAGTAACGCAATGTCAGAATGACTGTATAAACTTGACTACCTCGGTGGCGTAGCTGTAATAGGCTAGTTTCCTATGTTTTATTTAGGTTATTATTTACTAGCTTCCGCCCGCAGCTTCGCCCGCGTGGATTTCGGACTTCAAAAATAGAGCCGGTCGCGAACGTTCCAGAATGTTCGTTTTACGAAGCTACTCGCTAGGTGATTCGCTAGCCTCTAGGTGCCAAGCAAGCCGCCTGCCTGTGCGTTCGCGACCTTATATATATATACAAAAATAATCCTTATAGCATGATTCAGTATTCACGCATGATGGCTTATTATTAGCGTATTTCATGTATAACTTTGGTGTTTCTATACCGATTTCTATGATTCTTTTTTATGGAATATTTAATAATGTTAACTTTTTTAAATTAGGGATGACTGAGAGTGTTATGTGTTGCTGTTAGTGTAAGAGTAGACAAATATAATGAGAAAGCTTCGAACTGCTAAGCTATCGGGAGTTACACGTGTTATTGTGAGTCAACCATAAAAGATAGACATATGCTGTCGTGGGATATTTTTTACATAATTTTAAGGAGAACATTTCCGTCATACATGATTTCTGTGTAGCTTTAACCATTAAGGTTTCACACGCGACGGAAGCTTAAAAAATGGAGTAACTTCTCCCGTTCTCCCAACATTTCCTTTCACTGCTCTGCTCCTATTAATTGTAGCGTGATGAAAAGTATACTATAACCAGCACAGGAGTATGAAAAATAATTGTACCAAGTTTCGTTAAAATCCGTCGAGTAGTTTTTGTTTCTATAACGGTTATACAGACAGACAGACAGACAGATAAAATTTTTACTAATTACATTTTTGGCATCAGTATCGATCCCTAATCACCCCCTGGTAGTTATTATGGAAATATATTTCATGTACAGAATTGACCTCTACAGATTTATTATAAGTATAGATAGATAGATATAGATAGATATGCAAGAGAAAATAATATGAAAAAAATATTCTGTGAAATCAGCATCAAAATTGGTTGAAAAATAAAGGTCATATTTGAACACAAGTAGGAGCACATGGGGATATCGTGCTGTCCTTTTTTCACCCACGCAGCGTTATGACCGGTGGCACTGGGTGACGTCACGCCATATTCACATTAAACTATACAATGATCAAAATATCAGAAAACTAAAACCAGGATTTTTGGTGATAATATTCGTTATTAATGGATGATTTTTGGCACAATGTCAGCAAAGGTGAAGGCGAGTATGTGGTTTCATTTAGTAACGCAATGTCAAAATGATCCTGTATAATAGTATAGATCAGTGCTACCCGTGCGAAACTGGAGCGGGTAGGTACTCATTTCATCATTTACAAGTGCCTTACACCGAAGATGTTTTTATTACATAGATACGTTGTCCGAGCTCAATATTGGCAAGAAGAAAGCAAGGTAATTGCCCGACATTCACTTAGTTAACCTCCAACCATTGTCGCGGCTAGTCGGCTTACTAACTTTTTGTATTTTTATAAATAAAATGACTTTCTGTATTTTTAGACGATGTACAAATTATACTCCAACTGTGAATGAAAAAAACGTTTCATTTTATGCGTTAGTAATAAGTATACACTATTTAACTTATTTTTAACTAATAAATGCATTTAATTCGACTGTTATGGCGACGGGGCGGTCGACGCTCGGGCCGTATCAATGCGAGCCGCTAGGGCTGTACAAGCATGTGACTATAGTAAATACTGCGCTGTTTTTATGTGCAATTTTGTTAGTCTATGACGCGTCTATTTGTAAAACGTCATTGTCTTAATCTACTTTGTTCTGGCGGTCGAAACCGTACCCAGAAGCTAATAAAACGATCGCAAACCAATAATTTAAATTAAATGATAAGTATTTGGCAAGATAATCTATCAAGGATAAAAACATAAATGCTATTGCACCCTAAACATAATCTATGATTACCTTATCAACATATAAAGGCGGTAAATACTAGATAAAGACCGTGACTTCTTTTTTCAGGTCTCTCGTATGTAAGCGTCCGCCTGGGTAGGTACCACCGCAATATCTATTTCGGCCGCCAAGTAGCAGTGTGTAGTCACTGTTGTGTTCCCGTTAGAAGAGCATTGTAGTCAGTGTAACTACTAGACATAATAAGACTTAACATCTAATATCTCAGGATGGCGAGCGCAGTGGAATACCAAACATTCAAGGTGATTGAGGGTGTTTCTACTGTTTATGGATCGCATCGCTTACCATCAGGCGTACGGCAAGCTCGTCTCGTTATTCAAAGTAAAAAATAAAACAATATAACTTGGAAAAGTCAGAGGTGGGCCTCAGATTTTGAATCTGCGGAGTTACCTCACAGCGGTCTATTACTGCCTTAAGTATAGTAAAATGATTATTGTATTTTTTATATAAATGAATAACGACATAAGCAAGTCGCTTGCCTGATGGTCGAAACCGCCTCAAGGCTTACAAAAACTGTTACAAACAAACGACTTATTACATATATTTAATCCATATTATCAACGAAACAATTAATCATAATTGATATCGTAACGCGTGCTCATTCGATATTAAAATGGCGGGCCGATACCATCTTACATGTTTAGCGTGAGTAAATTTAAATAAATTAACCATTTACTTATCACATAGCGTTGTCAACTCGTTGCAGGCAACACTATAACATCACTACATAGTATAAAACAAAGTCGCTTTCTCTGTCCCTATGTATGCTTAAATCTCTAAAACTAGGTACGCAACGGATTTTGATGCGGTTTTTTTTAATAGATAGAGTGATTCTAGAGGAAAGTTTATATGTATAATAACATCCATTAAATAGTGGAGAAATACTGTTATTTTGTTATGTTATACCCGTGCGAAGCCAGAGCGGGCCGCTATGTTTTTATATACAACGTTCACAGTTTTTCTGTAGTGTATTTAGTATCAGCATTGCACCCGTGCGAAGCCGGGGCGGGTCGCTAGTAAATAATAAAATCAGCCCTGTATTTACTGTCCCACTGCACGGGCCTCCTCTACTGCGAGGGATTAGGCCTTAGTCCACCACGCTGTAGTGCGGGCAGACTTGACACCCTCAAAATTCCTATAGAGTAATTCTTTGGTATGCAGGTTTCCTCACGACGCGATGTTTTCGGAGGATGCACGTTTAGCTCCCTTTACATGACTTATTTTTGTACCTTTTTATAAATTGACCCTTGTAAGGCAATCATATCTAAACGACAAATATACCGAAAATGAATTATATAAATATTTAGAACCGCCATAATATGTTTCTGCGTCATTTGATCTAGATTTTGTAGGTCTAGGACAATTTTAATATCATTAGGCTATATCTTTATAAAATAAAAAGTTGAATTGTTATGAATTTTTATATTAAAATCGAAACTTTAAATCACTCTACTCAAAAAACTGATTGTCGCTTAGATATTATTGCCTTTTAAGCGTCGAAATGTATGCGTCTCAGTATTAGTACATATTGTATTGTTTAGTGCTAACACGAAAGGCGCAATTCGAGACTATTTATTAAAATATTGACAACCACCCGCCGTTATGTGTGAGATATACCAAGTATACAGTACGAATAAATGTTTCATTCTATTTTTAGGTTATGTCTAACGCTCGTGACAGCTCATATTCCGATGGGATATTACGACTCGGCGGAGCCAAACTCGCCTATCTTCGGTATGTATTAATTCTAAAGCGTATGCGCTTGTTTCCAAGAAACACTAAGGTTAACCCCTATTCCGTCTACGGGGACGAATCCGTCTTTTTCGGGCGTTCTAATCAAAGGTTTACTTTCATAGTTAGTTTTGGTAAATAGACGATTTTTCGACGCTGATTAGAATGGCCGTAATTGCAAAAGGACAGATTTATTGGTTATTTATTGCTTTGAATGATGAGACGAGATTGCCGTTCGCCTGATGGTAAGCGATACGACCGACCATAAATAATAGAAACACCAACACTTTGAATTACAAAGTATTGTTTGGTAATCCACTGCGCTCGCCATCCTGAGACATGAGACGTCTGATGTGATGTGATGATGTGTTTGTTTTTGTTTATTTTATATGAGATGTTTACAATTTCTTTCCAGTAACGAAGTCATCCTCTCCAATCTTAACGAGGACTCAGAGTCGGGACCGGCTGGACGCTGTGAGACGAGTGTTGTCTAATGAGAGGATTGATGCGTTTATAGTGCCGACTGCGGATGCGCATAATGTAAGGAACATAGCATCACTCTGTACCTCTTTAGAAGTAGTAGTCCTGGATTTGTTAATAGGCGTATAGGCCGCGGATTAGGGGCAACAGCATCTTAGGAGCGGCAGATTTCAGAGGCCGCTCACTCGATTTAATTAATCATTCGTTTATTTAACTTTAGTGCCTTCCATAATACAAACAAATGGAAAATTATTAAGTATTTTAGAAACCGAAATACATAAACCTACCAACATGGGGCGGCGGAAATAAAGTGGCCTACACTCATCTATACTATTATATAAAGCTGAAGAGTTTGTTTGTTTGTTTGTTTGAACGCGCTAATCTCAGGAACTACCGGTCCAATCCGAAAAATTATTTTTGCATTGGATAGCCCTTTGTTCGTGGAGTGCTGTAGGCTATATATCATCACGCTATACCCAATAGGAGCGGAGCAGTAATGGCTAATCTCAGGAACTACCGATTCGAACTGAAAAATTATTTTTGTGTTGAATAGTCCTTTATTTGTGGAGTGCTCAAAGTTATATATCATCACGCTATGACCAATAGGAGCGGAGCAGTAATGGCTAATCTCAGGAACTAACGGTTTCAACTGAAAAATTCGTTTTGTGTTGGATAACCCTTTATTTGTGGACCGCTATAGGTTATATATCATCACGCTATGACCGATAGGAGCGGAGCAGTAATGGCTAATCTCAGGAACTACTGGTTTGAACTGAAAAAATGTTTTTTTGTTGGATAGCCCTTTGTTCCTGGAGTGCTATAGGCTATATATCATCACGTTATGACTAATAGGAGCGGAGCAGTAATGAAACATGTTGCAAAAACGGGGAAAATTATTAGTTTTGAGAGCTTCCGTTGCCTGCGCAGCGTAAACGGTTAAAGTTATGCAACAATGATGTATGACGGGATTGTTCCACTTAAAAAGTTCTAAAAAATATATTATAAAACAAAAGTCCCCCGCTGCATCTGTCTGCCTGAACGTGTTAAACTCAAAAACTACCCAACGTATTAAGATGAAATTTGGTATGGAGACAGTTTGAGACCCTGGGAAGAACATAGGCTCCGGGGAAACTACTACTTTTATAACGAAAAACTTTAGCCTGAAAAACTTTATAACGCGGGCGGAGCCGCGGGCAAAAGCTAGTAAGAAATATAAATGCGGCGCTGAGAAGTAGGCACAGATTACAAAAAATTAGGGATAGCCTATTTGGGTGTGGAACGGACTGTCGAGACGAATGTCCGCTGGTTCAAAAACCAAACGCACCTCTGACTTTTTTAAAATTTGTGTATTCTTTGTGAATTATCGTTTGCTTTAACGGTGAAGGGAAACATCGTACGAAACCGGTATATCCGAAAAATTCTTCAGGAATTTTAAGGGGACAGGCCTCTTCTACTATTAAGAAGGTTTTAGCACTTAGTTCACCACGCTAGCGTAATGCAGGTTGGCAGAATTCATCCCTTCATAATTCTAATGGAGATCTTTTTAAGCATACAGATTTCCTCACAATGTTTTCTTTCGCCGTAATTTACAAATACTCATATATCATCAGCAATGTGAAAAGTGCGTGCCCTTGGGTTTTGGAATTGACGTGTCCGAAACTCGGCTAGGAGGGATTAATTCATTCATGTCATTCAACAATTTTGAACTGAATTTCAATCCCATTCCCTTCATAAGGTGTTCCGTCTTTTGCTGTTATAGAAAACCTTTTATTTACATTTGTTTTCGCTCCCTCATGACACACTAAATTCAGAAAGGCTTTCTTCCCAGTCACAATACATAGCTCCAGCCGACGCGCGTCGCGTGTGGCTATCTGGACTCCGAGGGTCATCAGGGACTGCTGTAGTGACACAAGACAAGGCCCTCGTCTGGACTGATGCGAGATACTTCACGCAGTTCGAGGTGGAGGTTGACAGCACGCTTTGGACATTGATGAGGCAAAGTAAGGCAAATTGAGTCTGTATTTGTCATCAATTTATGCTTTTTTTATGTTAATTGTTCGGTCTACCCCCCTATCTTCTTCTTTAGGTCGTTATAAATATGTCTCTAAATAAAACTATTTACGGATTTAATCGCTGTTTTTATATTATAATTTTCTACCACGTTTCGAAGGCTTTGCAGCATTCATGGTCGGGGCGGACTGAGGTGGTCATCCGCAAGTCAAAGTTAAATATCTACTTGCATTTTAAAATTAAGCTTATACAATTTTTTTTGGATATTGACGGTTCAAGCTACGCAGAATGAGCTCACAGTGTCTTGCAGTCTGTCCGGTCTTATGGGTTCTGACTTAATTAAATGTAGAACTGGATCCCAGGCTTGTGCAAGCTTCCAACCATCTTCCCTATTGAAATTCATGTATATATTTATAGCTTCAATTTTCCGAATGAACCAATCACAATAACTCATTTGTAATGGCAAAAAATACTTTATTCTGATTGGTAAATTTTTGAGATAGATCGAAAGAACGAATGGGTTCCTTTATTGGAAATGGCTGACACGATTCTGCTAATTAGTTCAATTTTAGCGTGCTATTAGAAGACTGTTTATGACGCATTTACACCTTTTTAACCGACTTTCAAAAAAAGGAGGAGGTTAGTAATTCGGCGTGTTTTTTTTTTAATGTTTCTTACTTCAGGACTCGCTCATTTATGGACCGATTTTTAAAATTATGTTTTATTAGAAAGAGTATACCTGCAGATTGGTCCCATAGATTTTTTCGTATATTTGTTCATGCATTTATCTAGCTAACTGGCAATTTTAATTAGGCACTGACTCCAAAATTGGCATCCGATATATCATGTCATGTGAAATTATTTTTTTGGTTTTGAGTCTTTTTGAAGGCGGTTTAATTTTTTGTTAGGGCCTGTTCAAGTATTACGTAACGCAATTTGGGAGGGAGGGGAGTCTTGTAAAAAGTTACGATGCGTTACAGCGTTATGTGACATTTTTTTTTATTTTAATACAATAACAAAGATATTTTAATTCTCCGGTATTTGGGTAAAATAATTGTGAATATTACAAAAAAAAATGTAAATTTAGGGTTAGGGTTTGGAGGGGAGAGGAGTACTGGAAAACATTACGGCGCGTTACATGGGGGCTCAAACATCTTCAAAACTTGCGTTACGTAATACTTAAACGGCCCCTTATTAATAAAATCATTAATCATAACAATATTTATCTGTTCTGTTTCTCAAATCATTTTCAGACACCGATCAGTCCATCCAAAACTGGCTAGCAACGAACTTGCCTGCGAACTCCGTGGTTGGAGTCGACCCCACCACTTACACAAGAACTGCTTGGAGGACGTTAGAGGTAACACTTTTTTTATCTATACAGGGTCATTTTGATAATGCGGTACTAAATGAAACCACATACTCCTCTTCACCTTTGCTGACATTGTGCCAAAAATCATTCATGAGTAACGTATATTTTCACCAAAAATCCTGGTTTTAGTTTTCTGATTTTTTGATCATTTTGTAGTTTAATACAAATATGGCATGTGCGTGAGAGTATTTCTGACTAAAAGTGTGATGTTGAAGCTGCGACGAATTCTCTTAGAGTAGTAGTAGTGGCATTAGGACGCGTAAAATTAAAATTACTTTTTATTACTTTATATTTATTTTGTTCGAAACTTACACTTTTTTATTTTACATCTATGGTTCAAGTAAGTTATCGTAAAGTGTTATTTTAAAGTAGATAAGTATATGGTTTCATTTAGTAACACGATGTGAAAATGACCCTTTATATTTATCTATACTAAAGACATTCCCGCCCTCACACACACCACTACAACTCCTGTAATGGATCAGCAGTGACATTGTATGACACGACCAGTGAAGCTCGCCGTGTCTCAAACACTAATTTGTCATTATCCCGCAACGACATTAATCACATAGAAAGATAAGGAGATGGAAATGGTAATTGTCCACTTCTATCGCAAAGCGGGAGACAAAATAATGAACAAAGGAGGCATTTTAACAAGGATAGGGACGTTTACAACTACATAAGCCAGTTGTAAAGCATCACGGATAAAAATTAAAAGAAAAAATCCATACCTATATCAAAAGCTGAAGAGTTTGTTTGAACGCGCTATATCTATCAATTGTTGGTAGGATGTATTTTATATCCGCCCGTAAGTGTCGCATTCCGAGATCAGCCTGTGTATACCCGATTGTAACAAGCATAATTGTGTCGACTGTCGGGTTATCATCTCTCGTCAGTCGACATTCTATTGGACACCACTCTTTACCATCAAGTGCAGTGAGATCACTTTGCCATGCATGAAAACAAAGACTAACACGTGACGCATTGGTCTTTCGATCAATCAGAGACATCAAAATTAACCATCGACTTACGAGTCGCGTTGTTTTCTGTTATTCTAGAGTGGGATGCGCGGTAATTATGATTTACTGGTGGTAGGTCTTTTATATGTAACAATCTTCCTGGGTAGGTACCTACCACCGCAATATCTATTTCTGTCAAGCAGCAGTGAGTAGTCTGTTATGTTCCGATTTGAAGGACATTGTAGCCAGTGTAACTACTGGACATAATAATTAACATCTCATGTCTCAGACGAGCGCAGTGAAATACCAAACAATACTTTGTAATTCAAGGTGTTGGTGTTTCTACTGTTTATGTTCGTATCGCTTACCATCAGGCGAACGGCAAGCTCGTCTCGACATTTAAAGCAATAAAAAAAACTTTCGTTTCAGACCACGCTGAACAATGCAAACATAACTTTGCGCGCTGTTCCTGACAACCCCGTGGATGCAGCGAGAAGGAACCTTAATGATGGACCACCAGCAAGGCCTAACAATCCGTTATTAGCACTAGGAGTTAACTATACCGGTAAGTTTGGTGTCATAGCCTATTCCAGGATTTTAAAACCTAACCTAGAAAGCATTAAGTCTAAAATAAGTTATGTAGAATTTCGAGAATAAAGTACGTATAATTAATTTTTCAGTTCTAAAAAGTAGCAACACCACCCAACACCTTGAATTACAAAGTATACTATGTGTTAAACTGATGTATAACCAATATTACTGTAAAGTTTCATCCAAATCTGTTCAGTAGTTTATTCGTGAAAGAGGAACAAACATACATCCATCCTCACAAATTTTCGCATTTATAGGTAGTAGGATTACCATCATCATCACTTGCAAATCGTTTATTTTCAGGGAGAAGGTCCAGTGACAAGCTAGCAGCAATCATCAGTCAAATCCAGTCGCGTGGTGCTGTCGCTCTTGTACTGACAGCTCTTGATGATATTGCTTGTAAGTGATTTTGAAAAGAGCAACACCAGAGTTTCTTGCCCGTTCTCTGGTGAGAACTGCTTTCCGAACTGGTGGTAGAGTTAATATTGACGGAATCTAAATCATGTATAACATTTTACAGGTTCAAATAAATAGTTTCATTTGATTTCTTTTAGGTTAAAAAAAAAAAAGAACGTCATAAAGGCCAAACATGACAGATCATTTTTAACCGACTTCAAAAAAAGGAGGTTATCAATTCGACGTGTTTTTTTTTTTTTTATATAATTATAATACTGAACAACTTGCATGCTTTGTGTGCATACTCATGTTTTACAGATAAAGAATCTTGAATCTTGAATAGAATGACAGCGTTTAAACGGTATTTACGAGGAAAGAATGGAGGCCACTCAAAAACCTTCTAAATTTTTATTCTGCTTCGGTAAACTGATCCCTCGGCACCTAATGCTATGTGGAGTAGGGGTCATATAAAATGCCGAATAACATACTCCTCTCCAGTTGACACAATTATGACGGCATGTTAGAAATATACAGTTGTTCCCGGAACACGACTCACATCGGTCACTATGGCAGGTTTTAATTTATGTTTGATCGCTATCCAAGCGGATACAAATACTTACCACTAATATATATTTACTTATATCCCAAAATAAACCCTACATCAAATAATCGAATTAAAACAATGTTTAATTTTCAGACACATTGAATCTACGAGGAAGCGATATACCCTACAATCCGGTATTCTTCAGTTACTTGGTCATAAGAGTTGATATAGTGAGTATTATTTAACCCAGCGGTGTCGACTTGGACGCGCTTCAAGTATTATGCATACACACTGCTTGGCGGCAGAAATAGACATTGCGTTGATACCTAGCCAGGCGGACTCTCATATATGAGCGACCTGCCATCAGCGATTGCTCTGGTTACCATGCCTACCGCTTCGGTTATAAAGGTGTGATGTGTATTTTCAGGCTGCACCTAATATATTACTGTTTTGGGACAACGGAATCTTATCCCCTGAAGTATCACAACACCTGGCTTCCGAAGGAGTGCAAGTCCAAAGCCGGCCGTACTCCCAGATCTTTGAGTATTTAAGGAATCTGACCGTAAGTATTTCTGGTAAAATACCAGCTCTGTGATACACAGGTTCATTTTGACATCGCGTTACTAAATGAAACCATATATATCTACTTGGAAATAACACTTTAGAATAAGTTACTTGAGCCGTAGATGTAAAATAAAAAAGTGTAAGTTTCGAACAAAATAAATGTCAATAAAAGGTAATTTTAATTTTACGCGGCCTAATGCCACTACTACTACTCCGAGAGAATTCGTTGCAGTTTCAACATCATACTTTTATTCAGAAATACACTCACGCACGTGCCATAATCGTATTAAACTACAAAATGATAAAAAAATCAAAAAGCCTAAACCGGGATTTTTGGTGAAAATATTCGTTATTAATGGAAGATTTTTGGCACAATGTCTTCAAGTGTGAAGACGAGTATGTGGTTTCATTTAGTAACGCAATGTCAAAATGACCCTGTATACTGTCTTCAGCACGAGTCTTTACTGAGAGGATTTAGTTTAGTCCAGTAGTAATGAAGACTTTACATACCCTCGAAACTCTTAGAGAATTTTCAGGTATGTAGGTTTCTCACTATGTTTTCCTTCACAGTTAAAGCGAGCGATAATTAATAATACATACGTATTCATGTTTACGAGGTGGACAGAAGTCCTAATAAAAGGCGCAGGAAGTCGCTGGATTTAGGCCGCTTTCAATAGTTCGATCTAGAAATCTTTTGGGAAGGCCAATTAGGGAATGTAGGGAATTGATAATGATGATACACGTATCTTTAGAAAGGCAAAAGTTTGTGTGCGGACCTTCGTTTCAACAGTTCATGCGCAACTGTTTCTCACGATGGTTTGCCTATTATGATTTCTTATGTTTACGCGAATGTTAGATATTAAAATTAAACCATTTTTCGGATTTTATCGCGGTTTTTTATATTTTACTTTTCTCCCGACGTTTCGAAGACTTTGCAGCCTTCATGGTCACGGACGGGATTGAGATTTTGTTCGTCCGTAAAGTCAAAGTTGCAATATCTACCTACATTTTACAATTATACAACTTTTTAAACGAGATAACTAAAATATTGAAAATCGCGATAAAATCCTAAAAATAGTTTATTTTTAATCTTTTGTCTATTGTTTATTGTACCTACTACTTACTTATTCCTTGTTTAAATGATGGTAATTATAATATATATTTTTTTATCGTCTTAGTAGGCAAACGAGCAAGCATTCCGCCTGACGGTTAGCAGCATCCTTAACCCATAGACTAAAGCAATGCTAGAAGCACAGCCAAGCCATTGCCTACCCGATATATTTATGTGACTGCACACCAAAAGGGGTCTCACAAATGTGACCATGTGTGACAGGAGAAAGGGGGAGATTCATGTGACGCAATTAATGGATGGCCCTCGTTATTTGATGATAAATATATTTTTAGGCAGAAGTTCCCCATGGCAGTACGATATGGCTCTCAGAAGATGCAAGTCAAGCTGTGAACATGGCTGTCGAGAGCGTAAGTCATATCCTTTTTTCTATATTGAGGTTATAGCTTAAGGTCCATTTTTCATACATTTTGTTTCACGTTTAATCTGGGTAACTAAACAAGTATTGTCAAGTAAAGAATTTAAATTCACGTCTAGTTAGTGATTAGTTCTCGCAGTTGAAAGAAAAACGTAAAAATAATTAATATGCATGGATATTTCGGCCTTTAAAAATTAATACGACGAAATTTTACGTTTCATTTAATTATTTTTACGTTTTTCTTTCAACTGCGAGAACTAATCACTAACTAGACGTGAATTTAAATTCTTTACTTGACAATACTTGTTTAGTTACCCAGATTAAACGTGAAACAAAATGTATGAAAAATGTACCTTAAGCTATAACCTTAATGAATGATTTTAACGCTCTAAGTATGTATCCTGTTGGAAGCGGCCTGCATTCAGCGATGCAGGCCGCTTCCAACAGGTCGACGTGGAGATCCTTGGGGGAGGCCTATGTTCAGCAGTGGACTTCCTGTGGCTGAGATGATGATGATGATGATGATGAACTATGTATCCATTTTATGTTTCTAGTGGCTACAGGCATAATTGTATCGACTGAGGGGTAATCATCTCTCATCAAAATTCTATTGGACCCCACTCCACTTACTATCAGGTGTAGCGGGGTAGAGTTGTGTCCGTATAAAAAAAATCTGATTTATTTTGATTTAAAAAAATTTACGACAACCCTCTGAAGTTCTGGGTTCGAATCCCGGCTCGCGCAGTGATATTTGGATTTTTCTGCTCAGTATCAGCCCGGAGTCTCGAATTTGTGCCCGGTGTGGCGGTAGGCTCGCCCACTATGGACGGAACACACTTGGCGAAAAGTGGGTCTCCTAGTTGCGCCTCTGCATACCTCTTCGGGGATAAATGCGTGATGTGTGTGTAATGTAAAAAATGTACTTTGTTTCAGAATGACGCCATACGTGTGTTGGCGACAGTATCTCCCGTGGCTTTGATGAAAGTCATGAAAAACGACGTCGAACTTGAGGTGAGAATATTAAATTATAATATTATTAAGGATAATAATAAAGGTTTTTTATTTTTTGCTTTTCAGTTTTGGTGGTTAATTTTTTTGTTAAAAAGTTATTTTAAATCTTTTCTACACTTAGGCTTAGAATTTTTGTTCAAATTTTATGGGACCAACTTCGAACTATACCCTATCCAAAATAGAATTATCAAAATTAGTCTAGTCTGTAAAAAGTTATGCGTGACCTAACATTAAAAAAAATATACGTGTCGAATTGAGAACCTCCTCCGTTTTGTTTTCGTTAAAAAGAGGACAAAGTTTGCTTCCTTGGTGTAGTGTAAATGAAAATGACTGCAGCCACTACTTATGTGCAAGGTTGTCACGTTTTGTACACTACTATCGCGTGTCAGTGGCGTTTACAACCAATACAGACGCGCACGCCCATGCATGGAGGGACATTATGCGGCCTTAGGCTCATAGTGAAATTCATATACCTCTTGGTTGCCAAATTCACACTGAGGCCTATAAGGGCTTGCGAACCTGGTCCTCTCCCCTCCGCCCATCTTAAGATGGTCCCTTCTCCTTCAATACTACCTTCCCAACTTTCCTTCAGAGCCCTGCAGTCGCTAAACGGGGGAAACCAGTATACCGTTCGCAGGTTTCCGTGAGATCCAATATTAAAAAAAAAGAACGATACAGACGCACAACTTGCAACTATGGTGTTCACTGATTCCTCTACCGAAGTTCTGTTGCGGCACCGTTACAAAAAACCTTTAATTCTGTTCTATATGTTCAATGTTTTAGGGTTTCCGAAATGTTCACGTAAAAGATGGAGTAGCGGTTGTGCGAGCTCTTCACTGGGTGCACCAACAGGTGGCGCTAGGAGCCAATGTCACTGAGGTGAACATGTCGGACAAACTTGAGGAGTTCAGAGGGTAAGATGGACGACTTGAGTGTAAACTTACGTAGAAAATTATTAAGTATAGCAACATTTATATGTTACACAGCGTTTAAACCTCTGAACTTCCACAAATGTTTCAAGATCAAAATTAGCCGATTCAATCCAGTCAAAATGAAAAAAATTGTTACTTTAGAGTAACATAATTTTTGGAGGGGAGAGGGTCGGACAGGAAAGCGTTACGGCGCTTTACATTTGGTGGCGGTCTCAAAAATCTTCAAAAATCGCGTTACGTAATGCTTGAACAGCCTCTAAGCCGACTTGCTGCGACAGTGGCTGGAGGTTGACTAAGTGAATGTCGGGCAAATACCTTGCGTTCGTCTTGCCACTATTGAGCTCGGACAATATACTTATCTATGTAATGAAAACATGTTGGCCTTCTGCATCTGGCCTCCGACCCAACGGCCAATGATAACAGCTTTTGAAGATGTTGGTCGAGGCTCTTTGATATGAACGCATGCGCAAATCAGGATAATAATTGTAGAGTCCACATCCCACATGTCAGTAACCTCGTGTGCCATGTCTAAATATTTAGACATTTTGTCTTCTTCGGCCTTAAGATTATAATATTATTAAGATTTGTATGATTCACGAATCTTTTGGAATATTTTAGCCAAGAGAAAGACTTCATGGGTCCGTCGTTCTCAACAATTGCTGGCGCCGGTGAGAACGGCGCTATCATACACTACAGCCCTCTGAGAGAGGGACCGCAGAGGGTCATACGGAAGGAGGATATGCTGCTCGTCGACTCTGGAGGACAATATCTGTGAGTGATTTCTTTTTATTGTAGATAAATAGCCTTTGTTCGCGCTTCAGCCGCGTGAAGGTGTTTTCCGGGATAAAAGTCCCGCTATACATTTTCCCAGGATAGAAAGTAACTTATAACCTTCCCGGGGTCTTAAACTATCTCCGTACCAAATTTCATAAAAATCCGTTCAGTAGATTTCGAGAAAATCGATAACATACAGACAGAGAGAAAAGAGGATTTTATTTTATAATATAATGTAGTACATAGATTTTCTAATTGAATTAAACGACATTTTTCTGAAAAACTAAATTTCATACACATTTAAAATTAGCACATAATATTTCTATTTTTTTAAATAATATTTTTTTTCCAAAATTAATGTCGCTTAAGTCAGATAGCCTTTCAACCGCCGATATTGTTTAATGTTAGTTACAATACGACTGTCATTTGTCCAGGTAAGTAGCGATAGCCTAGTTGCATGTGGAACGGACTTGGGACGAATGTTCGCAAGTTCGAATCCCAAGGGCACACACCTCTGATTTTTCTAAAAAATTATGTGTGTATTCTTTGATAATAATCGCTTGCTTTAACGGTGAAGGAAAACATCGTGAGGAAACCTGCATATCTAAGAAGTTCTATAGGAATTTCGAGGATGTGTGAAGACTACCAATCCGCCTTACAGCGTGGTGGACTAAGGCCTAATCCCCCTCAGCACTAGAGGAGGCCCGTGTTCTGTAGTGGACAAGTATATAATACAGGGCTGATATTATTGTCCAGTGACGGAACAACCGACATCACCCGCACTCGTCACATGAGCACGCCGACGCCTGCGCAGCGCCGCGCGTTCACACGAGTGTTGAAAGGGCAGATCAGCTTGGCGACCGCGGTGTTCCCTGCTGGCACAATGGTATGACTATTGAAATACTCAGAAATTATGTCACCAAGTTAACGACTGTATTGCACGTAAATTGGTATTCGAATGGCCGACCGAGTTGTTATTGTGTTCGTAAGCTGGATACAACTGTCAACGTTGCTACACTATAAATCCAACATGAGTGTTGCTACACTATGATGATGTTTTTTATATGTTAGTTTTCACCTGACGTTCTGCGTAGATCGGACCATCAACAGCTAAAATTAAAAAAATTTAAAAATGTAGGTAGATATTGTAACTTTGATTTTACGGATGAACAACACCTCAGTCCCCCCCGTGACCATGAAGGCTGCAAAGTCTGCGAAACGTCGGGAGAAAACTAAAATATACAAAACCGCGAATCTGAAAAGTAGTTTAATTTTAATGATTATGATGGTATTTGTTACGTCAAAGCGGCGTCTGAATACATTCAGCCTTTTTTATTACGGCAACGTAATGCACCTGATGGTAAGTGGAGTGGGGTCCAATAGAATATCGAGTGACGAGAGATGATTACCCCTCAGTCGACACAATTATACTAGCCTGTTGAGTACATCTCGCACCTTAGGAACTAAAGTGACCTTTCTAAAAATTGAGATGTTTATTGATTTTGTTAGAAAACGACTTTCCAAAGCATGCTCTATAACCCCATGACGAGAAAAGACAAAATTATATATAGAAAGGATCCTCACTTTCGACGACCGCTCAATTCACTGCCTTCTAGATTGTTTTCAAATGTTTTTTATTAGTTTCACGTAATTTTTGAGTTAGGTCACCTTAGTTCTAAAGATGCGTTTCTGCTCTGACGTCTTTGTTTAAATATTTCTTTTATTATTTACATATATCCCTTAAAAAAAATATTTTTAAAATAAAGTTATGTAAATTATCATTTGATTAACCGGTTAAGGAAAATATCGTGAGGAAACCTGCATACCTGAGTTCGCTATAGGAATTTTGAGGGAATGTTAAGTCTGCCCGCACTACAGCGTGGTGGACTAAGGCCTAATCCCTCTCACTTCTCAGTAGTAGAGCAGGCCCGTGCCTAGTGGGACAGTACATAATACAGGGCTGATATGTTGTATCTTTCCTACGGGAAATCATGGCATAAAGGCCAGTCCTTTTGTAAGGCTAGCGAGGGGACATGGGTCCAACACGTAGAGGCCATACAGGGCTGATATTATTATTATTACCCCAGGGTCACACAATAGAAGTCCTTGCCAGAAAATCCCTATGGGACGTGGGCTTGAACTACGGCCACGGCACGGGCCATGGAGTGGGACACTTCCTCAACGTGCACGAGGGCCCCGCGTGGATCCTCAGTAGCCAGGCAGCCAATGACCCTGGCATCAGGCCCAAGATGGTCTACAGTAATGGTGGGTTGTAATTTGAACTTTACTACAATAGAATAACGAAGGCGCTCCGGATTACGACCACGGATTACGACATTTCCACCAGGTCAACTTACGACCCCTATCAATATTTCATTGATAGGTGAAGTCAAGCCAACATTATAGTACTTTACTATCAAACCAGATCAATTCTCGTGGACCCCCATTTTTGGTTACGCAAACGTAGACCCCGTCAAGTCTCCTGTAGGCGCCTGGGGGTCCACCTGGACCACTGGAAATCAATGATATATTTAGATATAAGTATGACGGCGTGTCTCATGAAAGTCAACGTTAAGAGTGACACCGTCAGTCACTCTAGCGGAGCGTCGTGTCGACGGTAGTGGGGCCGACCATCTTTACTTGGCTTTTGGTGGTACAGAACGGCCAGCGCACCACGTTTGCGACGAATCGCTACAAAACGTGTTAATCAGTGTATCAGTGTTATAATGAGTTCAGATGAAGGCCTTGTTGTGCGTTCAAGTATAATATATTTGTTTTTTGTTGAGACTAGTTGCTTTTATATTTATTTTATGTCCAGAGCCTGGGTACTACGAAGTGAACGAGTACGGCATCCGGCATGAAGACTTGGTGGAGACAATCGAAGTTACCACCAGCGCTGACCATTTGCAAGTAAGTTTGAACTTGCCCATATGCTGAAGGCAACAGACAGAGCGTAAACCCTTCCCTTCCTTCCTAAGATTCAACAGAAGTAGGTAATGTATACTGTTGGAGATTGGAACCTTTGTTGTGATATTATTTTTGTTGACTACTTATATTATTTTTTATGAGTTCTAAAGTATTTGTGTGTTCCCTTGTTATGTTTGCTTAGTTACCTATTAAGGTGAAATAAACACTCGTGTCAATAACACATCATTTTACTCAACTTTATTAATAACTTAGAGCATATATGTAGTGTATCTGTTACTTACAACACATACCTTTGTTAAATTATTGGAAAATTTTCTTTTTGCCCCTCTAGGATTAAAATTTGAGATTTAATTTAATAGAAATTATACGATAATCGCATGTGCGAAAAAAATGACATCGCGTACATTGTACAAGAAAGTTGCTCGAGCGATTCTTTTTAATCGCAAACGACTTTTTAATTCGTGCGTCGTAACAGAATGCAATAAACTAACGATTGTTGCTAGCAATAATTGCATATGATAGTCGCCCCAACAAATTCTCCGTCATTCATTAATTCCAAATCGGTTAATAAATAACCAAGTTCTTTGATAACATACCTACATTAAAAAAATACAAGTCGAATTACAATCCTCCTGTTTTTAGAGGGCTAATATCGGATAAATATAACCGAATTGAAACATTTACAGGCCAGTGGTATGGTGGGTAACTTCGACGGACGCGGCGCAGTCGGTTTCTACACGATATCTTTGGCGCCGCACCAGACGTCCTGCTTGGATGTTAATTTGCTGAATGATTTTGAGGTATTTTATTAGATTCTTTAATACTAGAGTTTATTGCCGGTAATGAGATAATTTTTTTTATTTTTTCAACAATAAATCTACTTTTTTTTAATAATAATAACTTTATAAAAACAACAGAGCTAAGAACAAGTTTTATATAAATATTCCGTGAAGCATTGGCATTATCTGAGTTTTATAATAACATACTTATGCATAACTGAAATAAGGAACAATAGTTTTTTCCAGAACCTGCTTGCGTACTACAAATGTGATTTTTTTTTACTCAATGAGCAATAGCAAACCGTCTACAAAGCCATGAACCTACATATAAAACTTCCTAATATTGTTTTTTTTTATTTCATGTTCAGCTTTCGTATATTAACTCGTATCATGCCCGAGTATTCTCCACCCTGGGCCCCATACTGCGACAGCGCGGCCTCACGGACGTCCTGGCGTGGCTTGAGGACGAATGCGCTCCGATACAACGCAGCGCTGCTGTCTGGATTACTGCCACACCGCTGTTGTTGATAGTGTCTGTTGTTACTGTGTTTAAGGCTTAAATAAATTGTTTCATAAATAATTTGTTGTTAAAATTAAACATAACCTACAAATTGCGATGCGAAAGGTAATATTTTATCTCTGCCTGGATATCGGTCACCGTACGCGTGTTAAAACCCGTTATAGTGGCTCAAGTAACGTCCCGGCATCAGCCTGTTTATATCCAGTTCCAACTGGCATAATTGTGTCCACTATCGAGGGATAATCCTGTCCTAAGTCGATATTCTAATTGACCCCACCTCACTTACCATCAGGTGCAGGTCAAATTACGGTGTCCGAATAAAACAAACACATTGCACACAGGATTATAAGATTTGCCACGATTTCGTATTATAAAAGAGTGCAATTTTTTTTTTAATTTCTTAGTCGAATTTCGGCCACGGCGCGGCGGTCAATCTCAATGGAGATCAGCCACGCAGGTGATATAGTGCTCAAGTGTGTGCAATACACAAGCACTGTTATTTCACTCATATAGTCCGACTAGCTTTTGCCCGCGGCTCCGCCCGCGTTATAAAGTTTTTCAGGCTAAAGTTTTCCGTTATAAAAGTAGTAGTTTCCCGGGAGCCTTTGTTCTTCCCAGGGTCTCAAACTGTTTCCATACCAAATTTCATCTTAATACGTTGGGTAGTTTTTGAGTTTACACGTTCAGGCAGACAGATGCAGCGGGGGACTTTGTTTTATAATATATATTTTTAGAATTTTTAAGAGGAACAATCCCGTCATACATCATTGTTGCATAACTTTAACCGTTTACGCAGCGCACGCAACGGAAGCTCTCAAAACTAATAATTTTTCCCCGTTTTTGCAACATGTTTCATTACTGCTCCGCTCCTATTGGTCATAGCGTGATGATATATAGCCTATAGCACTCCGGGATGAAAGGGCTATCCAACACAAAAATATTTTTTCAGTTCAAACCGGTAGTTCCTGAGATTAGCCATTACTGCTCCGCTCCTATTGGCCATAGCGTGATGATATATAGCCTATAGCGCTCCACAAATAAAGGGCTATCCAACACAAAAAGAATTTTTCAGTTTGGACCGGTTGTTCCTGAGATTAGCCATTACTGCTCCGCTCCTATTGGGTATAGCGTGATGATATATAGCCTATAGCAATTCACGAATAAAGGGCTATCCAACGCAAAAAGATTTTTTCAGTTTGGACCGGTAGTTCCTGAGATTAGCCATTACTGCTCCGCTCCTATTGGGTATAGCGTGATGATATATAGCCTATAGTACTCCACGAACAAAGGGCTATCCAACGCAAAAATAATTTTTCAGTTTGGACCGGTAGTTCCTGAGATTAGCCATTACTGCTCCGCTCCTATTGAGTATAGCGTGATGATATATAGCCTATAGCACTCCACGAACAAAGGGCTATCCAACGCAAAAAGAATTTTTCAGTTTGGACCGATATTTCCTGAGATTAGCCATTACTGCTCCGCTCCTATTGGGTATAGCGTGATGATATATAGCCTATAGCACTCCGCGAACAAAGGGCTATCCAACGCAAAAACAATTTTTCAGTTTGGACCGGTAGTTCCTGAGATTAGCGCGTTCAAACAAACAAACAAACAAACAAACAACTCTTCAGCTTTATATAATAGTATAGATGATACGGCAATCCGACATGACCAGAGAGAGATCAAGCGCAGGACCAATAGATTTACGTGCTTTCAGAGGTACAGGGGAATCAGACCTCCAACTTCCTGACTCCGAGCTGCGACTGAGTAATTTTTAAGATGGAAAAACCTCGCAATTATTTTTGGCCCCACCCGGGACTCGAATCCGGGATCTCAGCGCAGTAGTCGTTCTCGTACAGTATACAATTACAACTACGCCACCGAGGAATTAAAAAATATATATGTAGATTTGTTACAAATATATAAATTTTTACTCTAATTGCAGCCATAGAGCACTAGTAAAAATAAAACAACAATGAAATTAAATTAACATTTTACTTAAAACAAACTCATAGACTACGGATGTATGTTTCTGCTTATTCCTTGTCACGGTAGTGCTTGATGTTGACCAGGACCCAGGCAGGGATGGCAGACCACCCGATAACCATCAAACTGGCTAGGAAGATCACCTCCTGAGGATACAAAAAATTGTTTAAATTTAAGTTAATACCTTTGTAATAATTACATTTGTTTATGTGAATGTCAGGGCTTTTACAACTATTTCTTTGGATGTTATTCCATTTTTTTAATATAATATTTCTCGAAGTGACCCCACTGCACTTGATGGTGAGTGGAGTGGGGTCCAGTAGAATGTCGACAGATGAGGCATGATTACCCCTCCACACTATTATGCCAGTTGGAACTGCATATTCACAGGCTGATCTCGGAACGCAACACTACCGTGAGCCACTATGGCGGGTTTTAACACCTTGTGTACAGTGGTCACTAGCCCAATTGATGTAAAAAATATCTTACCACTAGCAAGAATTAGCATTACATGATTAACATCAAATTTACCATTGCTAGTAGTGCATTACTCTATCAATATGTTTATAATAAAAAAATATATTGCATAATATTGACATTGCATGAATGAATGAGACCACATATGACACTATATTATGCCAAAAATCATCCATGAATAAAGTCTATCATCAAAAATGGCAATTTTACTATTACGACTTTTAGATAATTTTGTAGTTTAATGTGAGTATGGCTTGTGTGCGAGTGTATTTCTGATTGAAACTGTGATGTTGTCTCTGCAACAAATTTTCTTAGGATAGTAAAAGTGGTATTAGAGTGCATAAAATTAAAATTACTTTTTATTTATATTTATTTTATTCAAAACCTACACTTTTTTATTTTAAATCTACGATTCGAGTAACTTATTGTGTGTTATTTGTAAGGAGTATGTAGTTTCATTTAGTAACGCAATGTTAAAATGACCCTGTGTATTAAGTATCTTTTTCCTTCTATCAAGATTAGTCTTATAACATATTTATAGATAACATTAACAACTTTACAGAGGTTTCGTATTGTAATTTAGTATTTTTTTTATTTTTGTTCAACCGCCTGTAAATGATAGAAACACCATCTAACACCCTGAATTACAAAGTATTGTTTGGTATTCCACTGCGCTAATCTGAGACGTGAGATGTAAAGTCTTATTATGTCCAGTAGTTACACTGGCTACAAATAGCTGATTATAAAAATCATTCATTTTATTTGATTATTATACATAAGACATTGAGAAAAACTTTAAGGAGGAAGTTTAGTAAATATCTCCAAATGTAAAATTAATGCAGTTTAATGAAAGTATTTTATTAAAATAAAAGTGTTTATATCGAAGATTAATAGATACTAATAAACTGCGGTAAACTGTGTATCGTAATTAATATCAAAATTATCACATTTCATTGCTGTTTTAAATCTAATAACCTAATTTCCAGGATAAGCCTCATATCTGTAATTTTAGTACAAAAGATAACCTATCAAAATTACGTAATACGAAAAATCGATTTTTATGCACCAATTTACTTTCAACTATCACATTAAACCTAAATATAGGTTCCAAATAGCCCAATATTTCATCTAGAAGGTTTTTCAGTTTAGTAAAGAAGGAAAACATTTGCAAAATTATTTTTACTTACCCCTTTGGACACCTTGTTCCTCGCTGGTGTGGCAATAGCGCTCATGTTCCTCTGTTGGATAACATTCTTAACCACCAGGGAGTTGGTTTTGGACAAAACGCTACGAAGACCCAGCATTTTTAAGCACTTTTACGTTTCTAAATCCGCAATTGAATAATTCCAGCGAGTGACAAAAGTCAACATAAAATCAATGTCGTGTAGAGATGTCACAGTGATATTGTTAGTCGATTATAGTTTTAAGTCGATTGTAAATTGATTCTGTTCATTTAGTACAAAATGCTTTTGTATTTATTTAGACTTCTTTAATGATTGAATGATGTAAAGATATAAGAATAATTTAATAAAAAAACTATATGAAGTCTCTGAAAATTTTAATTTAGCAAAATATTCCTTTTATTGTCCTAATAATAGTATTGGTTATAAAATAATATTTAGGAGGAGATGCACGGAATCAACTATTTCAGCGGAATTTTTATAATGAAATTAACTGAAATAATATCCATATTATAAAATTAAAGAACCGAAGTAAAGCTAATATATTACAATACAATATTAATGTAAAAATATTATGTTTATATTTTTTCTACCTGTTGTAGTTGCCTCGACTGTCTTGATGGTCTATTTGTATAACGATACGAATGCTGAGGTCTCGGGTTTGATGCCTGGATTAGGCAAAGTGATATTAAACTTATTGTATACATATATTAAAGCTACAACCTGAAGTGTAGAATTTGTAAATTGTACCCAACATATCGATAGTTTCTTTTTTGGAGAGCTGCCGTGGTTTTGTACAGGCGATCCCCGGCTTAGCAACCACGGCAGTCTCTGTGAAGAGTTGGTAGGCCATACCGTTATCACCGAGGGTGCCAGCGGACGGTACGCTGGCGACCCACCGCTATCCGGTCTCAGGGCCTGGGAAGAAGAAGGGAGGGGATAGAGTGAAAGAACAGAAGAGGAAGGAGAAGGAGCCCTTTCAGGATAGTTGGAAGGTTGAGGGAGGAGAAATGTTCGTGAACCCTTATAGGCCTCAATGTGTATTTAGCAACCATGAGGTATGCACCCTGAATTGTGTGCCTAGGGTCGCGGCAAATGTGCCTTCATCCATGGGCGTGCATTTGATGTGGAGACCATTCTCGGAGGGGCAAACATATCCATAGTTATGCCACCTATCACATCATAAGACGGAATACACACCACGGAAAGTGGGTGCATCAGTTGTACTCTGTCTATCCGTTTGGGCAAAAAAGGCGTGGGTGTTGTTTATATGTATTATTAATTACTAGCGACCCGCCCCGGCTTCGCACGGGTGCAATATTTCTCACTATTTAATGGATGTTATTATACATATAAACCTTCCTCTTGAATCACTCTATCTATTAAAAAAAACCGCATCAAAATCCGTTGCGTAGTTTTAAAGATTTAAGCATACAAAGTTAGGGACAGAGAAAGCGACTTTGTTTTATACTATGTAGTGATAGTAGATAGCATGTTGGCGGTATCGACGCCATATCTTTTCTTTACTTTTACTTTTTTTTTAAACTTGACGGCTTCATGAAGTGCCTGTCTTACCAAGTTGCATGTACACCTACGCTGTGGTAGGAAAAAACGCAGTAATATATAATAATAATATCAGCCCTGTATTATATACTTGTCCACTGCTGAGCACGGGCCTCCTCTACTACTGAGAGGAATTAGACCTTAGTCCACCACGCTGGCCTAGTGCGGATTGGTAGACTTCACACACCTTCGAAATTCCTATAGAGAACTTCTCAGATGTGCAGGTTTCCTCACGATGTTTTCCTTCACCGTTAAAGCGAACGATATATTCACAATGAATACACACATGATTTTTAGAAAAGTCAGAGGTGTGTGCCCTTGGGATTTGAACCTGCGGACATTCGTCTTGGCAGTCCGTTCCACACCCAACTAGGCTATCGCCGCAATTAAAGTAATATATTTTAGTTTCAGTAATATATGTATAAGTAATAAATTTAAATACCCAGATACAAAAAGATAACGTATTTACAAGAAATACGCCATTGTTATAAGAATTGATAACATCTTAATGTAATTGTAATAAGTATTTCTACGTCTTTAGACAATAATGAGAATTCTTATGCGGTTTGATGAATTCATTGTTAGTGTTGTAACAATAGTATCGTCAGGATCGCTTTTTGTCCATTTGGCTGTCAAAACCTAAAATGTTTTTATTACATAGGCACGTTGTCCAAGCTCAATATTGGTAAGAGGAAAGCAAGGTAATTGCCCGACATTCACTTAGTCAACCTCCAACCACAGCAGGGCCGTAGCTAGGGGGGGAGGGGGCATTGTGGGGCAATGCCCTACCTTAAAATAGTAATGCCCGACCTTAATAATTAATAAAATTGTACAGTACTACTGAATGAAAATATATGGAGCAGCGGTTTTTTTATTTTACGATTTGGAAGTTGGTCCCATAGTAAGAGTTAGCTGTATTGATGGGTGAAATAACTCTCCTTCGAGATTTATGGGAATTTTGCCACAATTTAAATATATTACCTTAACAATAACCTAAGTATAAAACCTTTTTTTTTTTTTTTGCTCACGTTAACGAGTGAAGGAAACCCAAATTCGATTGAGCAGATCAGATTTAGTAACATTTTTATTTCCGCCCTGGAGCCTTATTCTGTATGATAGTGTAAACGCGTAACGCGGCCGTGTCATGTTATCTTCGAGAAATGTGCGTGGAATGGTATTCTGTAAGCCAAATTTTTATAGTCCTAAACATGATGCGTTGTGTTACGTGCTTGTTACACACTGTTTAAATAACGTGCGGGATAGAGAATAAGGCCCCTGCTTGTAATAACAGCTGCCCTACCTTAAATTCAAGTCTAGTTACGACCCTGAACCACAGTCGCGGGTAGTCGGCTTACTAACTTTTTGTATTTTTATAAATAAAATGCCATTCCGTGTTTTAGACGATGTACAAATTATACTTCAACTGTGAGTGAAAAAAACGTTTAATTTCATACTTTAGTAATAAGTATACACTATTTTACTTATTTTTAACTAATAAATGCATTTTATTCGACTGTCATGGCGACCAGAGACCAATAAACTAGATGGCCACGGCGGTCGACGCTCGGGCCGTATCAATGCGAAATACTACGGCTGTACAAAACTGTGACTATAGTAAATAGTGCGCTGTTTTATGTACAATTTTGTAAAACGTCATTGGTCAAAACTCTTTTCCTTCGCGTAGAGCCGAAGAATAGAGCGGGCATTGGCTAGATTGTCAATACAACAATTTGCGGACATGCGTTGAATACTTAATGTACCGTTAAATATAAAAGAGGAGGAAGAGCATTTTAAGTTGTAATTTCAAACTAGATTTGCCTGCGGCTCCGCCCGCGTGAATTATTTCTGAAATAAATCTTTTCTCGTGGTAAAAGCTTATAGCACTCAGGAAAAGTGTAGCTTCCTAATAATGAAAAAAAATATCGGTTTTGTAGCTCCTGAGATTAGCGCGTTGAAACAAACACTTCATCTTTATATATTAGGATAAACTAGAGCTGTTGCCTGCGATTTCGTTAGCGTGAAGTAAGGAAATAATTTGAAGGACTATAATTATAAGGCGATGCTTCCAGCGAAACCCAAAGCACATTGGTTTTGTGTAAAAATAATTTAAATAGATAATATTATCCAGGTCAATGGGCACACACCTCTGAGTTTTCTAAAAAAAATGATGTGTGTATTCTTTGTGAATTATAGCTTGCTTTAACGGTGAAGAAAAACATCGTGAGGAAACCTGCATACCTGAGAAATTCTCTGCAGGAATTTTCGAGTGTGTGTAAAGTCTACCAATTCGCACTACAGCGTGGTGGACTAAGGCCTAATCCCTCTCAGTAGTAGAGGAGGCTCGTGCTCAACAGTGGGACAGTATATAATACAGGGCTGATGATGATGCTAATCTAGGTCCTTGCATATGAAATTAGCATTATGTATGGGGGGAATACAAAGTCGATTCGAAGTAGCCTATAAAGAATCGTATAAAGATTGTCCGTATTACTATTATTTATAGACCATGTCTGAGCAACCTGGCAGCTCTGAGGACAATCCTACCATCAGATGGGGCACGTTGCTGTGCTACCGTGCTAAGCTCAACAGCGGTATCTCAAAAAAAAAAAACAAAATCTTGATTTTTATATCGTCAGATAGCTCAAAGAAATACCCATCCAATGAACTCATCTAAATAACGGTATCTTGTTTTGAACTTGTTAAAAACCTTAAAAGATTTTCTCTATCTCAGTTTTACATATAAAACTATATTTACAAAACTTCGATTATCTAGAAATAAGGTTACCCTGACGTACCTCTTTTGCGCTTAGCACAGCAGTGTAACCGTCTAAAAATAGCCAGTGCATGGGAATTATTAATATTTAAAACAACTAAATTTATTTTAATAAAAAAGAATAATTTATGGCTATTATTTTAGTTAATTATGTAAATGCAATATGTATATAAATATGGATTTTCGTGTTAAATTGGTTACACGTTGTTTAACTTTGAAGCGACATAGTTATTGCAAAATGAAAATAACCGCGAGCTTAGTTTTCGTCCTACTCAATGTAGTATCTATTTACGGAGAAAGTAAGGTAAGAATTGATGATTGATCTATTTTTTTGCACGTGCCAATATCATAGTTACATTTGTTTTAAAGTAGCTTTTGCTTATAATAACTTTATGTGATGTAATAGTCAACATAAAACATATATTTTTACGCTAATGCAGCAACCAAGCATAGTGAACAAATTATGTATTTCTATAACACCAGTAAACTATTTATGCTTACAAATGTATAATTTGATTTGATTTTTGATTTGCACGCGTTTTCGCCGGCGTAAAAGAGTTTCTTCTAGATTAAAGTCTCACTATATATTTTCGTAGGTAAGAAAGTAGCCTATGTCCAGTCTTAGATTTGTAAATAGGCCGTATAGGCCGCGGCCTAGGGGTAGCAGATTTCAGAGGCCGCTAACTTGATTTAATTAATCATTCGTTTAACTTTAGCGCCTTCCATAACACAAGAAATGGAAAATTATTAAGTATTTTACAAACCTACATACATAAACCTATCTACATGGAGCGGCGGAAATTAAGTGGCCTACACTCATAAATAATATAAATCTGACTATGTCCTTGCTCTTAAACTAGAACTAGGCGTCCCCGCCGCATTTGTCTGACTGTTAGAACGCGATAAACTCAAAAAACTTATAATATCTTGAGTCAGCATTTGTATGTATTTGCGTAATTACAATATTTTATAGTTAAGTATGTGTCTGGTTTGACGTGTCTTCATTTATTTCATCAAGTCATACCACAAACCGAACGTGTGTCAATAAAATTTGGTGTGGGAATAGTTTGAGACCCTGCGAAAGACATACCCTTTCTATCCTGGAAAAACATTACGCGAGAACGGAGCTGCGAGCAGAAGCTAGTCTATGTATATAAAAATGAATCCCTATTTCCCTTTGTCACGCCATCACTCGTGAACGGCTGGACCGATTTCACTATTTTTTTTTGTTGTGTTTGTTATTGTCAGAAGAAGGTTCTTATAAAGGAAAAAATTCAAAAAATTGCGCGGAAAATTAGAAAAATTAACGAAAATATTAATTTTATATAACTGTCAATTGTTTAAAATAACTGTCAGCGATTGACAGAATGCGCGCTGCAAATTCATAGTTAAGACGGGACAACGTCGTCGGGTCAACTAGTGTTTTATAAATTTAAAGTAGATAGCTTTTTATAATACGGTTACGAACCGTTTTGTTGGAGCATTTTAAATAATATATCTCGTGTTCCACAGGAAATCTACTTTTTCCCAAAAGAAGCGGCTGTCACTTTCTTAGAAGCTACACTGAAATGCATCGCTGATTCAAACTACGATTCCTCAGTCATCGATCAAATAATGCAAGGGAAATATATTGAAGATGATAAAACGGTAAATGCTTTGATATGCGCATGCGTCGCAACTGGATTTGGTTATCCGGACGGAAAGGTAAATGTGGAGAAGATAATGAAGGAGTCAGTTCCGACGAGGCAAGATCTTCGTCCTTTTATAGAGGATTGTAATCGGGAGTCCGGGAAGACGCCTGCACAAACGTTCAGGGGTATAGTTAAGTGTTATAGAGAGAAGTTGCCTGTACAATTAAGGTTTTCTAACTAAATTTGTCTGTGGTTTTGGGTCTGTTCGGACGGTTATAGTATTGCCACCATTTTTGGGCAAATTGAAGGTGGAAAAGTATATGGTATCAAAATAAAGTACAAATAAATAATACTTTATTTTACGTATAAACATATTTTATTACTTTTGAGAAAAAATATCAGATTACAATCGGGTCGTCCATTAATCATGGCTCGAAAGACAAGGGTTCGGAAATAAAATCACGAAATACTACGGGGGGGGGGGGGGGGTAGGAGTGTAATGAGATACGTGCATTTACATTTTCGTTGATCGCGCTGTTTCTAAAAATAAGCGGCGCGTGTTCTTTGACTCACTGTTGCTAAGCAACGAGCTGCCCGCGCTTTACGACAACATTCATGTACCAATATATGTTTATTACACCTTCCTTTAATATTTCTATGCGTCTAAAACAACCTGCATTTTAATGTTTATCCAGACACTTTTATCTCTATGCAATTTTCCAAAATTTTATATTAATATAGCTGTATTTAAAGATTCTAAAAAAATCAATATACTTTGTACCAAAAAAAGCACGTGATTTTGGATAGGGGGCGGAATGGGTAGTCTAAAACCTCACCACATATCACTAAGGGGTTAAAAATTCACTAAAAACATCACGTGATTAATGGTCGACCCCAATGATGACATTTCCTTCGTCTCGTCATCACAAAATTTAAACTCTCCATCAATGCTGTCATAGTATGAATCGTAAAAATGAAATGAATGCATGTAATTTAAAATATATTACCAGGTTTGTTCAATACTTGCTGCCGTTTAGGCAATATTTCAAACCATCTTAGAGGAATGAAATCATGCCAAATAAATGTTTTCGCGTACTTTATTGTTCTCATAAAGTGTACAGTGCAATTACCCGAAATAACATTCAATACTTTATTATAAAGTACGGGTGACACCCCTAGTCATGATTGTCAAGATTAATGAATTGATAAACATAAATAGCCTTACATGCATCGATATCATAATATATCGAGTATATTATGTCCTGCGTACTAGATTTGGCGTTTCGAACATTCACTGTGTTCAACTGAATTAAACTGCAATCCATTCAAACTGAATTTAGTATGGTCAATATTCACAGCTTGTGGTTGTGTACGGAGTGGTGCTCATAATATAAAAACTCGAGGCTAAGTGTAAACCTGGATTTGAATAAACAATATTAGTCAAATAAGTAAAATTATTTCTTGTTCAAGTGAATAAATAGGTTATAACAGTGATGTTGGTTGCCAATTTAGTTCAGATTTTGAACACATAGTTTATATGGACGATCGTGTCTATAGAATATACGTCAATTGTTACATGCCGATTTTGTTCTAAAAAAAAGGGAAAGGCATAAAAATATTAATATTTTTCTTTTATTAAGTATATGCTGATTTGGCAATAAAGGGGCATGTTAAATCTTTATCGTCGAAGAGGTCGTAGCAAAATAAAAATTGGTACGCTCGGACCTACAATTTTTCCTTTTAGATTACAACTAAACAAGTTTATGGAATAAAATAACGTCTATTCGTACCCTCTGAGTCCCATTACGATATTTTGAGATATGGAAAATTGCAAATGATTCTATTAAAATGGTATTTACAGTAAAATAGTGTTTTATTTTACGTTTTCCTAAAAAAATTAGCAGGAAAAACCTATTTATGCTACCAATGGAGGCCAGCAGATTTTGTTTGCAGAGCGGTGCTCTGACGCAAGGCTGGCGTATACATGGAATAGCGTTCTAAATTCAGATGTGAAAAAAGGATGCCTGCCCCACACTTTTCTTAATTTCAGAAGTGATACCCCTTCCCAACTTTATGTTTTAGAGAAAGTTAGACCACTGTGTAAATGTCAAATTTACGAAAAACAGTTTAATTATTATAAAAGTTAATTTTAATAAAATATAAGTAATGATCATTATTTGAATATAAATAAAACATGGAAAACATGCTGGACATATAAATAATAACTATAAAAGATAACAAAATTAAAATATTAGCAGTATACATTTCTTATAACAATGTTAAATCTATACAAATTAATAAACAAAGTCCCCTTTTCTGTCTGTCTGTATGTTATCGATTTCCTAGAAATCTACGGAACGGATTTTTATGAAATTTGGTATGGAGATAGTTTAAGACGCTGGGAAGGTTATAAGCTACTTTCTATCCCGGGAAAATATATAACGCGACTTTTATACCGGATAACTCCTTATCGCGGGCGAAGCCGCGAGCAAAAGCTGGTATTAAATAAACTTTTGAAATTGTGTTTCAATGCAATTCCCACGTCGGGCGACAATTCAGTTATTCAATTCGTGAAACACTTTTATTTTACGTATTATTAAAATATGTATGGACAAAATTTTCAATTCTCATAGTGCTCAACCGCAATTGCAGCCCTAACGGCTCTAGACGTAGGCAAAAAACTGACGACAGGACTGGACAGAGGAAAAAGAAAAACAAGTATGAGTCCGACTGGGTGAATATTTAAACATAGACATATTCGGTGTTCATAAATTAAATTCAAATATTGCTCCCAATCGTGATCTTTATCGATTCGATGTAAAGTTTTTCTGTTCTGTAAAGTTTATAAGTTTATTTGTTCATAGCGGGGACGTTAAGGGAAATAAAAAATAAAAATATAATAAGGATATTTTTATTAATTAAATGTAATTGAAACACTTAGGTACTTAACTTATTAAACTCACATTTGGCATGTAATTTGGTAGTATAAATAATCAAATAAAAAAGAAAATAAAAAAATATTAAACTCTCAATAAAACCCCATTGTGCCCCAGGGTAGGGACAGTATGGGGTACTTAGCTAACTACGCCAAGTAAATGTGAGGCAAAGTTTACTTTAAGTTTAGGCAACTTTGCCTCACAGTTTACTTGGTAATGGGAATGACCGTCTGCGGAACATTATACAGTTGAGAGGCTTTTTTGTAGCCTGCTATTTTACTCAAAACTTCATCAGTGGCCTGTTTCAGGCTCTCCGCAGACCAACTGCCTCTCGTACAATTTTTTATGTACGTTCGTACCGTTTTATTACCTAAAACAAAATAAATTCTGTTATCAAATGAAAAGATCATTCTTTCAACCTATTTTCATAACGGCTACGGGGCACAATGGCGTACCCCATCGTACCCCGTAGAGCCATGCCCCGTTATGCCCCTTGTTTAACACTTATTTAAATAATAAACCAAAAAAAAACAAATCGATTGTTAGAGTAATTTTGTTCAAAATATATCGTAAAGTAATATCACTATTCTTTGTGAATTTATCGTTCGCTTTAACGGTGAAGGAAAACATCGTGAGGAAACCTGCACATCTGAGAAGTTCTCTATAGGAATTTCGAAGTTGTGTGAAGTCTACCAATATCACTAGAAAAAACACAATAAAAAAAAACAAAAGAAGTCGCTCAAGCACTTACCGATTTATGTGTTTTCGTATTCACAAAAAATTAGATCAAAAAATGATAAAAATGTTTTTTTGGCGTAAAAACCGATGCGCTCGGTCCTGTTACCTGTAATTGTCAGACTAAAGTCTGATGCAAAATGACCATCTTTTGGCGCCAACAACACAACTGTGTTGTACGTAGTTACTTGTATAATATGTGTGTGACCCCGTCGTGCCTCACGTCCCCGTTATGCCCCCCCTTCCTCTACTATATAAATATATAAATCAAAGGCACAGTCTGTAAATCGATATTCAGGTCGGAATTTGGATTTGAAAAATGTTCTCGAATGGCAATGAGAAATGACACATATGGTAATTAGTACTTGAAAAATGATAATTAATATTTGCTAAATGGTAATTATAGTAGGTGCTTGGTAATTATAGTAGGTGGTAAAAATAAAATAAAATACTTCATTTATCACGTAGGCGAACAAAGTTGCACTTATGATACGTCAAAACAATTTATAAGAATAATAACACTCAAGATCACTTATATAACTACGGACATTTAAAATTAGGGATATTTTTTTTATGGAATACGAAGTATAAGGTAAAACAAAGTAGCCAGCTCGGGTTGGCAGGTAGGGGGAAATATGAGGCTATTATTATTTAATCTATACTTATAATAAATCTGTAGAGAGGTCAATTCTGTACATGAAATATATTTCAAAAATAACTATCAGGGGGTGATTAGGGATCGATACTGATGCCAAAAATGCAATTAGTAAAATTTTTGTCTGTCTGTCTGTCTGTCTGTCTGTATAACCGTTATAGAAACAAAAACTACTCGACGGATTTTAACGAAACTTGGTACAATTATTTTTCATATTCCTGTGCTGGTTATAGTATACTTTTCATCACGCTACAATTAATAGGAGCAGAGCAGTGAAGGGAAATGTTGGGAAAACGGGAGAAGTTACTCCATTTTTTAAGCTTCCGTCGCGTGTGCAACCTTAATGGTTAAAGCTACATAGAAATCATGTATGACGGAAATGTTCTCCTTAAAATTATGTAAAAATATCCCACGACAGCATGTGTCTATCTTTTATGGTTGACTCACAATGACACGTGTAACTCCCGATAGCTTAGCAGTTCGAAGCTTTCTCATTATATTTGTTTACTAATCTTAGGAACTATCGGTCCAAACTGAAAAATTCTTTTTGCGTTGGATAGCCCTTTATTTGTGGATTGCTATAGGCTATATATCATCACGCTATACCCAATAGGAGCGGAGCAGCAATGGCTAATCTCTGGAACTACCGGTCCAAACTGAAAAAATATTTTTGCGTTGGATAGCCCTTTGTTCGTGGAGTGCTCTAAGTTATATACCATCACGCTATGATCAATAGGAGCGGAGCAGTAATGGCTAATCTTAGGAACTACCAGTTTGAACTGAAAAATTCGTTTTGTGTTGGATAGCCCTTTATTTGTGGGGTGCTATAGGCTGTATATCATCACGCTATATACCAATAGGAGCGGAGCAGTAATAAAACATGTTACAAATACGGGGACAATTTATTCGTTTTGAGAGCTTCCGTTGCGTGCGCTGCGTAAACGGTTAAAGTTATGCAACAATGATTTATGTCGGGATTATTCCTCTTAAAAAGTTCTAAAAAATATATTATAAAAACAAAAGTCCCCCGCTGCTTCCGTTTGCCTGAACGTCTTAAACTCAAAAACTACCCAACGTATTAAGATAAAATTTGGTATGGAGACAGTTTGAAACCCTGGGAAGAACATAGGCTCCCGGGAAACTACTACTTTTATAATGGAAAACTTTAGCCTGAAAAACTTTATAACGCGGGCGGAGCCGCGAGCAAAAGCTAGTAAGTAAATAAATAAATACCGTTAAAATCATATAATATATTTATGAATATAATATATTCATATAATATAATGAAAAAAAAGCGGCGATAGCCTAGTTGGGTGTGGAACGGTCTGCCAAGACGAATGTCCGCAGGTTCAAATCCCAAGGGCACACACCTCTGACTTTTCTAAAAAAAAATCATGTGTGTATTCTTTGTGAATTTATCGTTCGCTTTAACGGTGAAGGAAAACATCGTGAGGAAACCTGCACATCCGAGAAGTTCTCTATAGGAATTTCGAAGGTGTGTGAAGTCTACCAATCCGCACTAGGCCAGCGTGGTGGACTAAGGCCTAATCACTCTCTGTAGTAGAGGAGACCCGTGCTCAGCAGTGGGCAAATATATAATACAGGGCTGATATTATTATTATTATATATATTTATGAATTATATATAAGTTTTTAATATATAAAGATTGAAAACAAACATATCTACTCATTGCCACCATTATAATATATACCTAACAATTGTAACGCAACATGATTAATCGATTTTGCATTTAATAATCAACAAAGTATGGTCAACAAAATAAATACATCTAACAAAACAACAGTCTTGTTTTTATTATTACAATCATATAATATTCTAAAATCAACAGAAATGAGAAAATCCTTTATAAAAATGTGTTAAACATCGATCTTGACTTAATTCTTCAAGGAAATAATGCTAAAATGATACAATATGTCGAATGTCAACAGACCACCTGGTATTCAGAGGGACTAGTTGCTTTGGGTGTTTGGAAATGAATTGTAGACACACTAAGTATGTCGGAAAATTACAATGTGATAGCAAAAATAAATCTACTACTTAATACTATGAATAAAGAAACTATTATTGATGAGTTGGGTTGGTGAAACTGGATGTCCTGTTGTTCAAAAATATTTTGAATCTAATTTCGATTCAAGTTTAAATATCTTTTAAGTTCCTATTTTATAATTTATCAGTTTATCTCATAACCTTAATTAAGAAATACATTTACATGCGACTAGTTCAAAATATTATTTTTAGTTGATTTTATTTTTCATATAACAATTCCGATAGGTCTAAAATCTTTACAACATTTCTTTCTTTGCAATCTTCTAGCTCTTGATGTTAATTCTTAAGCTGATAATATTTTTTTTCTGTGCTCTTCGTTTTTTTTATCGTTGTTTTTCTTTCTGTTTTTCCTGGGCGTATAATATAGGATCAGGTTTAATTTTTGTGTATCTATTTCTAAGCACAATTCTGGATTTTGTTTATACTTCATTAGATTTTTTTATTCCAAAGCATCTTTAAATAAAAAAAAAGTGAGATGGTAAGCGATACGATCACCCATAAACAGTAGCAAGACTACCTAGCATTTAAATTACAACGTACAGTGTGGAACTTCACTGCGGTTCTTATCCTGAGAAGTCGTAAGACGTTAAGTCTCAAGATGACCTGTAATAACACTGTTTACAAAGCTTTAAATGAATGAAATTTTAAAAATTATAGGGAAAATTTTTCCTAAAAAGATCATTTACAAGTTGGTATGAGGATTTTTTTTGGAAAATGTATAAAAAAAACGTTATAGAACAAAAAAGAAAATTTTATAAAAAAAATCTCGCTTTTTTGTTTATAACTTCTTTAATTTTTAATTTTATGGCAAAAAGTTATATAAATATATTTGTAGGCAAAACAATTTGATACAAATTATGACTAACATTTTTTTAGTAAGACGCATAGTTTCCGAGATATCGCGATAAAAGTGTTTTCACCCCTTTTTCCATGATGGCGGCCAGGGGACAAGGGTGGCGACTCTACAAACTTGAGGTTAAGCTTCTATAGACCCTCCGCACATGTCCCAAAAATAAAATTGCGTCCTTTAAAAAATGCAAAGCTCACGTAACATTTCAATGGGCTAAAAGCCAAAAAAAGAACCCTTGAACAAGAGAAAATGCGTGATGACGTCTTTAAAACAATTGGATGTAAATAATTGAACGGAAGTAAAAAATTATACAAGCAATTTGATGGGTTAATTATTAATTACCCTTTTATTATATTGTTGGATAAACTACTAACTTCTGTTCACGGCTACGCCCGTAAAACCTTTAGAAAAAACAAAGTCTCTCTCAGTATTTATTGGCATAAAAATTGTCATCCGTTTCAAACAGGCCGGCATAATCTTTATTGTGTCGAACTCAGCATTGAACACTGGGCAAACTTGCAAATGGGATGCTGTAATCCCCCCACTTAGAGATTTGAAGGAAAGTTAGGAGGGGATATATGGGTAAAGAATTGTGGGGGAAGAAGAGGACCTTCATAGGGTGTGTGAAGGAGAGGAAATGTTCGCGAGCCCTCATAGGGCTCAATGTGAATTGGCAATAATGAGGTGTGTAATGACATATTAAGTCATCATTTGTGACGGATTTTGACAGCTAAGTTTTTGTTCAACAGCGATTACTCGACTGAGAACACGCTCTTAAATGACAGCTTAAGCTCGGTTTATTAAATAGTTAAATACATTAATTTATTAATACGGCTTAAAGAAAATTGCGCGTTCAAACATACAAAAGATCGTCTACACAAAAAATATATTCGTTTCATGAAAAAACACACAAAAAAACAATAATTACACGTTTTTTTTTTGTTCCATATTAATATATAAGGACTCGTCAAATTAATATCATTAATAATTTGTTTAGACAATAAACAAGTTTGCGCAATGAAAGGGTCAAGTTTGATTTTTATAATTATTGGTGTAAGTTGTAATGCAGCCACTAAGGTAAGAATTTATTTATTATCCAATACCACTTAGGTATTTATTGTCAATACTTCAGCATTGGAGTCATTACCCCAACGCTGTAGTATTGACAATCTGTTTAAATAATATCAGCCCTGTATTATATACTTGCCCACTGCTGAGCACGGGCCTCCTCTACTACTGAGAGGGATTAGGTCTTAGTCCACCACGCTGTAGTGCGGATTGGTAGACTTCACACACCTTCGAAATTCCTATAGAGAACTTCTCAGATGTGCAGGTTTCCTCACGATGTTTTCCTTCACCGTTAAAGCGAACGATATATTCACAAAGAATACACACATGATTTTTTAGAAAAGTCAGAGGTGTGTTTGGCATTTGAACCTGCGGACACTCGTCTCGGCAGTCCGTTCCACACCCAACTAGGCTATCGTTTACAAATGTATATATATTTAGTTTTCAAACATAGTAGCCATGTTGCTATCCTTGTGAATTCACTCAGAGTACAATTAAATAATCAGTTTCAATTGAAATGAGGTTGAGAAAAAAAATATTAACACAAACAACGCTTTGATTTCTAATGTTAGAAATTGACATAAAAAAAATAACGACTTTTTTCGCATTTTTTTTAATATGATAATTTTTCCAACGTTTTGAAGACTTTGCATGCTGTATGATTTCGGGGAGACTCGTGACCATGAAGGCTGCAGTCTTCGAAAATTTGGAAGATATTCAATAAAAACCTGCGAATGAAAACGCAAAATAGTTTTATTCCAACATAATATAACGCCTTAATCTCTGAAGGAGTAGATAGAGGTGTTACTAGAGCACCCAACTATCGCCATGCCATCAGGCACAAATTCCTGACTCCGACTGATGATGAACAGGAAACGCAAATAGCATTGCTTGAACGCAGAGAACCTCAAAGCTGTCAGCCGTGACGTATTGCGATGCAACAGCAGCTCCGAGGCAATTTTAATATTATTTAGTTGAGGATAAAACAGTACCTATTTAGGAAAATAAAATATGAATTAATTACGCATTTTATAAAAAAAAAAAAATTCAGCTTTTATGTACACCAAAGGAGAAATGTTGAAATAAATGTCATCAGTGAAAACAGCATAAAATTGGTTGGAAAATATGGTATAAAGCACACAGCGAATATTGCAATGAACATGTGATCGTAGTCATATCGTCACATTAACTATCTGATGTAATAAGTAAATTTTTTATAGGTGCTATAGGTAAGATGTTTTCATTACATAGATACGTTGTTCGAGCTCAATACTGGCATCACGAAAGCAAGGTAATTGCCTGACATTTACTTAGTCAACCTCCAACCACTGTCGCGGCTAGTCGGCTTACTACCTTTTTGTATTTTTATAAATAAAATGCCTTCCTGTGTTTTTAGACCATGTACTCCAATTTTCAATGAAAAAAACGTTTCATTTCATACGTTAGTAATAAGTATACAAAGTTTAACTTGTTTTTTAATTAATAAATGCAATTTATTCTGCGCTGTTTTATGTGCAATTCTGTTAGTCTATGACGCGTCTATTTTTAAAACGTCACTGTGCTATGGTGCCACTCCTCCCCTACTGCCATAACTAACAACTTATTATCAAAATACAATACTAACCCTGAACTGTTCAATCAGCATATTTTGTTAATAATTATTACTTAAAAATGCAAATCCTGCAAGTGCATGACAAAATCCTCATTTTTTCTTTTCCAGGACATATTTCGTTTCCCGCCAAAAAAGGCAGAGATAATCATAGAAGAGGTGGTAAAATGCCACGCAAAACTCGGCTACGATTCTTCTATTTTCGAACAAATTAAGCAAGGGAAGTATACGGAAGATGACAGAACTATAGAGGTTTTAATTTGCGCCAACCTTAATATGGGATATGGATACGAAAACGGTATGCTTGATGTAGAAAAAACTATGACTGGATTGTTCTCGAAAAATCCAGAAATAAGGCCAATGCTAGAAGAATGTGACCGAGAAGGGCCGACTCCGGTTGCCACGTTAAAAGCGTTTCTTTTATGTTTTCGTGATAAGATTCCGTTTAAAATAAGAATTTAGGTTGTTTTAAAAAAAAAATGTATTTATTTCAAATCGGCTGTGGTAATATCGAATATAGCGCCATCGATCAGTGTATTTCGCACTCTTAAAATAATGACCTATTTCAAAATTGTTTTTTTGTGGGAATTGTCAAAAATACTGATTTCTGTTTGTGACCTTTTTGTTTGTTAAATATAAGTCAAAGATGAAACTTATAGCATGAAAAAAGAGGAAAAATAAAAAAGGTCGCAAACAGAAATGAGTTCTTTGTCCGATTCCCACAAATTAACAATTTTGGAATAGGTCATTATTTGATAGAGTGATAAGTATATAAAATGGATCTTCTGTAAACTCGATGTTTGCGCTTTACATTTGAATTTTTCAACGAAATATAAGAACGAAACGAGGAAACAGCCATGATAACCGTTTTAACTTAGTACCCATGTTTAGCATCACTAACATCGGCGTAATTAGGTATATAGGTTCACCCCCGCCCCTAAGAGAAATAAATATTGTTTAACTAACAATTGATTGGATTTTAACTTTTAAACTTTTACAAGCCCGTTCTTTTTTTCAAATAAAAATAAATGTCGTTTAATGCATACGTTTGTTTTATTTTTTTAATTCACGGTAACACACGGTTCATGGTAACGTCCCCCACTGCATCTGGTAAGTGGAGTGGGGTCCAATAGCATGTCGACTGACGAGAGATGATTTCCCATCGACAGTCGACACAATTATGCCTGTTGGAACCGGATATACTGGTCCCGGAATGAGACTTAAGTGGGACGCTACGGCGGGTCTTACCTTGCGTACCATGGCCTATAATAACACCAAGAAGTAATGCTTCCTGTTAGTGAAGGACTTTTTTAAATTGGTTCAATAGTGTCAGAGATTAGTCACAATAAACAAACTTAATTTTCTTTTCTCTTTATTGCATTGCATGTAATTACTTGTATAATATAGCCTAACGGCAATTCAATTAAAGCGGGAATTATAATTGTATTATTTGTAAGTCCAAGTTTACTGGTAGGTCTCCCATATGTGAGAGTCCGTCTGGGTAGGTACCACCGCAATGTCTATTTCTGTCAAGCAGCAATGTGTAGTCACTGTTGTGTTCCGGTGTGAAGAACATTGTTGCTAGAGTACTACTGGACATGATAAGACTTAACATCTCATGTCTCAGGATAAAGCAGTGGAATACCAAACAATACTTTGTAATTCAAGGTGTTAGATGTTGTTATTGTTTATGGAAAGTTGTATCAGTTCCCATTAAGCAAACCGAAACTCGTCTCGTCATTACAATAAAACAAAACAACGCCCGTACGTTTAAAATTTGTTTAATAACTAAATCTTTATTTACATAGGAAACTTGATTTTGAAAGGCAGATTATTTTTCAAACAAACCACGATGCCCTTGAACGTTTCCAACGGCGTGCTAGTCACTTGTTCCAGGTTGCATTTCTCTATAATCGGCCAAACATCTTGCCTCTCTGGGTACAATTCTTTAACCACCTTCTCGACATTCAGTTTACCGTCTGCATTCCCATATCCAGTATTTACGGCTGCACATATTAAAACGTTTAGGGTTTTGTCCTCTTCAATGTATTTTCCTTGCATAATTTGATCCATGATAGAAGAGTTGTAACTTAAATCTTCGACGCATTTCTTAGCCGCGTTTAAGAATATTTCAGACGGTGCTTTCGGATAATAATAAGTATCCTGTAAAATAGAAAGTGATCTATTAACATTGAAAATACGGAGAAGTACTTGGAATGATTAAAGTTCGTATGTAGTGCAAAAAAATAAAAATTTACGTTGATGCTTTTGCTCGTTTACAGCGTGAAGTTTTCTGGGATAAAAGTTCCGCTATATATTTTCACGGGATAGCAAATAGCCTATAAGTTGCCCTGGGTCTTAAACTATCTCCATATCAAAATTTCATAAAAATCCGTTCAGGAGATTTTGAGAAAATCGATAACATAGACAGACGAAAAGGGGGACTATGTTTTATATGTTGAGATGTGCTATAAATATATTAGATTCGGCGGTCGATGTCGGCCTTGAACCATCTTTCTTTATATTTGATCAAAGGTTATATTTACAATCATTGCTCGCTAATTCTTTTAAAGCCGTCCTCTGATCAAACGGTCTGGAAAGTTCGTCCCATATATTAATGGCGCACGAGTTAGGGACAGCAAAATGCCAAGAGTTCCGAATAAATTCTTTAAAAAAAAGGTTTTTATTAAATAACTATTCTGCCTATTTGTTTTGGTTGCAAATTGCAATGATATTGTGTATGTACTTTAGGAACAGAAGCACAGAATTCATCTCCGCAAGGGATCCAGAAATATATATAATTAATAAGATGCATAAAACGGTCTGTAATCGTTCTGATAATATTTTACATAAGTTACTAAAGGGAATAGTCCTGGATTTGTAAATATGCCATATAGGCCGCGGCCTATGTGCGGCAGCCTCTTAGGGGCAGCAAATTTCAGAGGACGCTCATTCGATTTAACTCATCATTCGTTTATTTAACTTTAGTGCCTTCCATAATACAAACAAATGGAAAATTATTAAGTATTTTAGAAACCTACATACATAAACCTACCGACATGGGGCGGCGGAAATAAAGTGGCTTACACTCATAAAAAATATAAATACGGCACTGAAAGGGAAGTCGGCAGGAATCAGTATGGACCTTTCGCCAATAGCAATGACGCCATAGGCTCGATAGCCTAGTTGGATGTGGAACGGACTGCCGAGACGAATGTCCGCAGTTTCAAAACCCAAACACACCTCTGACTTTTCTAAAAAATTATGTGTGTATTTGTGAATTATCGCTCGCTTTAACGGTGAAGGAAAACATCGTGAGGAAACCTGAATACCTGAGAAGTTCTTTATAGGAATTTCGAGGGTGTGTGAAGTCTACTAATCCGCACTACAGCGTGGTGGACTAAGGCCTAGTCCCTCTTAGTAGAGGAGGCCCATGCCCAACAGTGGGACAGTATATAATACAGGGCTGATGATGAATGACGCCACTTCACCGTACCCTCGAAAAAAAACTTTTGACGGTTAAATATCAATCAAGAAAGATAAATACCTTCTCTTCTGCCGCGTAACATGATATAACACTGACTAAGAGTAAAAATATTGCGGTTCTCATCTTGTTAGTTCAGTATAGAAGGACTCGCAGAACTATCACTGTTTCGTACAAACATCAATTTATATACGGCAGTCTAGACGATGGAACCTGTCTGAATAAAAAAACAGAAAAATAAGCTATTTAATATGCAAGTTTTTTGTGAAGATTTTATGCTTAAAGAGTTTTTATATAGAGCGGATATTGGGATTGTCATACAAAAATTTTGCGCTTATGTGATGGTTACTCAATCTACTGTGAAATAGCAAAACACCAATGTAAAATCTATATACATAAAAATGAATACCTATTTCCCTTGGTCACGTCATCACGCGTGAACGGCTGGACCGATTTCAGTAATTTTTTTGTTGTGTTTTTATTGTCAGCAGAAGATTCTTATGAAAGAAAAATTACAAAAAATTGTGCGGAAAATTAGAGAATTTAAGAAAATTTAACGACAATATAAATTTAACATTTCAGTGGTTTGAAATAACTGTCAGCGATCGACAGAATGCGCGCGTGATGTATGTATGTACTACATAGTTAAGACAGGACAACGTCTGTCGGGTCAGCTAGTACTTTATATTGTTTTCCATGTTGTGATTTGCATGTTTTTAATTTGCATGTTAACATTATAAATTAGTAAACGAGTTACAAAGACATTAAACTATATAGTTAGTTATAGACCGCATATCAGGATAAAAATTGTGCTTCAAAAGTTATTGCCAATTGGTAATAAGTCTTGTTTGAAATGTCCGCCAAGATGTCACAGCGTCCTTCGATATTAATACAATAACATATTTACAGAAAATATAGTAATATGCGCATTAAAAACATGCAAATCATGATATGGAAGAAATATGAAGTATTTTACATTGATGTTTTACTATTACTGTAGATTGAGTAACCATTACAAAAGCGCAATATTTTTGTATTCCAATCTTCCCAATGTCCATTCTATATAATTTTAGAACTCTTTGACGACTTATTAACTTTTGGAGCACAAATTAGGTCCTGATGTTGTATCTATAACTAACTATATATTCTTTTCTGACTTATAGCCTTACACCAAATTGATTGGCGTTTTATAAAAAGACAACCGAATTAATACACAGGTTATTTTTGTATGTTCACGGAGGACATATTGGATTTTTTATGTGATTTTAAACATGTCGCTTTGGATTTTTAGAGTAATTTGCAAGTTTTAATAGCAAGGAAGGCTTTTCACGCGAACGAAGCCACGAGCTACCTAGTATTTAATATGTATACATACATAGATAACTATAATAATAAGATTATATTAATATAAACTTAATTGCTAATGTAAATTATGCACATTATTAATTTTTGGAAGGTGTTTAAACCCGCCATAATGGCCTACCTGAGTCTTGCGTTCCAAGATCAGCCTGTGTATATCCATTTCCGACAGGCATGTGTTAAAAATATTTAATTGTTAAAACACCCAATTTATATTTATGCTAATTTAATAATAATAAACTAATATAAACAAATAATACCTACTTTAAAATTATATAATTGATATTATTTCTACAAAGAATAATTTTGTATAACAATTATTTGTGCTCGTATCACCGATGACACTATTATATTTTTTATAAAAAGTAAAACAACTGGCAACACGAGGACAGTCGATGTTACGAGCGTTAGTCGAGGAACATAGTCAGTTCGGAAGAAATTGTTGTGAAAGTATAACCTCTGATACTGTGAAATAAAGTTGTATTTGGAATATCTCAGTGACTCTTCTTTAAAGTTTCAACACATGGTTGTGTCGACTGTCAGGTAATCATCTCTTGTCAGTCGACATTCTGAGCCCACTCCACTTCCTACAGGTGGGCTCCCTTTGCAGCGCCCGAATACAAAAAATAACCTCCGTAGACAACTTATGGATACTCCCGGTAATATAATATGTGGGAAGAGTCAACCAAAAAGATTTTACTCGAGTTGTTGGCTGGTTATAAGAGCGTTGCTCACCAAAGGCCCAGAGAGGGGGGGGGACAAGTTGATATGGAGAGTGAAAAAGTATGAATTGTAGGTAAAGTCGAGAGCACATGTTCCTCCTTCACTCCCGCTTTAATAATCAAGAGCAGAGCGTAATTGAGCGTACGGAATATTAGGTTTGGAATTGAATTCATTCGACTTTCGATACGGGAAAGATCGATCAAGCAATTCAAGTTAAGTATTTAAGACTTTGGTTGCTTAACGTATGGATTTTTTTTAGAATGTCTAGGGGGGGACAGTTGCCCGTCACTGCCCCCCTTGGCGACGTCCTTGGAACGTTATAGGACATATAGAATGATAAAGAAATGGAATTCGGACGTATAAAGTAAATAATTATAACAATTAACAATCAAATTGTACAGAAGAAGTTCGCTATTTTTCAATTTTAAACATCCCACTTGTATCTTGATTTTAAAAGTCATAGCGCTGACATCTTACCGCTGGCTCTGTGAATGGTGAAAGTTATTTAGGGATTTGTAACGGGAACAGCTTTTAACCCGAGCGAAGCCGCTATTAACACTTAGATATAATCAAAAACATTAAACATTTGTAGCGGGAACTGCTTTTAACCCTAATGAAGCCGCTATAAACACATAGTGTAAAGATATAATCAAAAACATTAAACAGTATAGTTAGTTATACACCGGAAATCAGGACCAAATTTTTGCTCCAAAAGTTATTACCAATTGGTCATCGATATATATGTCCTACGTATTAGATCTGGCGTTCCGTACACTCATTGTGTTCCACTCAACTGTACTGATATCCGTACACCTGACTTTAGTATGAATTCAACATTGACAGCGTGTGGTTATGTACGGAGTGGCGCTCATAATATAAGAACTCGAGTCTAAGTGTAAACCTGGATGTGAATAAAAAAATATTAGTCAAATAAGTAAAATTATTAGTTGTTCAAGTGAATAAATAGGTTATAACAGTGTCGTTTTGGTTGCCATTTTAGTTCAGATTTTGAACAAATAGTTTATATGGACGTTCGTGTCTATAGAATAATACATCAATGCTTAGAACTCTTTGAATCTACACTATTATATAAAACTGAAGAGTTTGTTTGCTTGAATGCGCTAATCTCAGGAACTACTAGTTCAAACTGAAATTTCTTTTTGTGTTGGATAGTCCTTTGTTCCTGGGGTGCTATAGGCTATATATCATCACGCTATACCTATAGGAGCAGAGCAGTAATGAAACATGTTGCAAAAACGGGGAAAAATTATTAGTATTGAGAGCTTCCGTTGCGTGCGCCGCGTAAACGGTCAAAGTTATGCAACAATGATGTATGACGGGATTGTTCCCTTTAAAGTTCTACAAAAATATATTATAAAACAAAGTCCCCCGCTGCATTTGTCGGCCTGAACGTATTAAACTCAAAAACTAGCCAACGTATTAAGATGCAATTTGGTATGGAGACAGTTTGAGACCCTGGGAAGAACATAGGCACACGGGAAAATATATAGCGTAACATTCATAACGGAAAACTTTAGCCCGAAAAACTTTATAACGCGGGCGGAGCCGCGGGCCAAAGCTAGTATAATATAAACCCTATCTGTAAATACATCCTACCCCCAGCAAAATGTTCTACGTGCGTGCCAAATTGCATCCCAACCTGTTCAACTGTGTCTAAATTTACATACATACATAACATCACGCATTTATCCCCAAAGGGGTATGCAGAGGCGCAACTAGGGCACCCACTTTCGCCAAGTATGTTCCGTCCCATGATGTGATAGGGGGCGAGCCTATCGCCATATCGGGCACAAATTCCAGACTCCGGGCTGATACTGAGCAGAAAAACCCAAATATCACTTTGCCCGACCCGGGATTCGAACCCAGGACCTCAGAGCGCTATTGTACCGGACATGCAATACAACTACGCCACCGAGGCAGTCAGTGTCTAAATTTACTTCTAACAAATATCCAACTATCGCAAATTTCCGCATTTATAAGTTAGATTGTTTTGTCTAGGTTTATTTTTTTCAATCCAATCAATTCTAGTAATCAATAGCGGAATATTACCACAATAAAACAAAATATCTCTCGTTATAAAATCACTAAAAAATAATGCCGGACATGTGCGAGTTGGACTCGCGCACCAAGGGTTCCGGAGACATTTTTCGCTAAGATATTAACTAAATAAAATGAAATACTTTAATTATCACGTAGGCGAATGAAGTTGCACTTGTGATACGTCAAAACAAAGCATAACAATAATTATTGTTGAGTAAAAGTCGAATTAAATTTTATCTGTGTAATTATTTTATTTATTTAAAACGTTTTTGTACGCTAAAAATGTAAAAAAAAAAAACAAAAAGAAGACAAACTTGCATACAGACGGTAGAAAATAATACATTGGTGGTACAAATCGCGGTCTTATCACTCGAGGCGATCTCTACTATCTCTAATTATCTATGTGATTGTCTATGATCTCGTGTCAATTCTCATCTTGACATTCCTTAATAAACAAATTTCGCTGTAAAAGCAATTGTCGGCCTCTATTATTTAGAATATTCCTAATACACAACAATTATTATTATTTCTAAATAACAATTAAAACCTATACTATTATATAAAGCTGAGAAGAGTTTGTTTGTTTGTTTGTTTGAACGCGCTAATCTCAGGAACTACCGGTCCAAACTGAAAAATTCTTTTTGCGTTGGATAGCCCTTTGTTCGTGGAGTGCTATAGGCTATATATCATCACGCTATACCTAATAGGAGCGGAGCAGTAATGGCTGATATCAGGAACTACCGGTCCAAACTGAAAAATTCTTTTTACGTTGGATAGCCCTTTGTTCGTGGAGTGCTATAGCCTATATATCATCACGCTATACCCAATAGGAGCGGAGCAGTAATGGCTAATCTCAGGAACTACCGATTCGAACTGAAAGATTCTTTTTGTGTTGAATAGCCCTTTGTTTGTGAAGTGCTCTTAGTTATATATCATCACGCTATGACCAATAGGAGCGGAGCAATAATGAAACATGTTGCAAAAACGGGGACAATTTATTAGTTTTGAGAGCTTCCGTTGCGTGCGCTGCGTAAACGGTTAAAGTTATGCAACAATGATGTATGACGGGATTGTTCCTCTTAAAAAGTTCTAAAAACTATATTATAAAACAAAGTCTCCCGCTGCATCTGTCTGCCTGAAGGTGTTGAACTCAAAAACTACCCAACGTATTAAGATGATATTTGGTATGGAGACAGTTTGAGACCCTGGGAAGAACATAGGCTCCCGGGAAACTACTACTTTCATAACGGAAAACTTTAGCCTGAAAAACTTTATAACGCGGGCGGAGCCGCGGGAAACGCTAGTTACTTATATAACTATTTATATTGTAAGTATATGTTACCCTATATGTGGCACGGTCACTACAAAAGTAGCCGAACAAATAAAAAATTTAAAATGGAGTTTACATTTTTTGCACTTATAAACAATTGTTTTTCTTCAATAAAATAAATTTCAAGTCCACTTTAGTTTAGATAAAAAAAAATATATATTTCGTTTGAAGTTTAATCTTCAGAAGGGTTTTTTTACTTGAGTTACAGAACCCTAAAAACAAGATGTATATTCCTTGTCTAAGCTAATATTATAAATAGAAAGATGTAATTTTTTGTATGTGTATTTGTGATGGATAAGCTAAAATTAACTGATTATGAATATTCTTTCACTAATAAGAAGCTACATTACTCTTAAAAGAGGCGATAAGTCGGTTGTGGAACGGACTGCCGAGACGAATGTCCGCAGATTCAAAACGCAAACACACCACTGACTTTCTAAAATCATGTGTGTATTCCTTGTGTATTATCGCTTGCTTTGACGGTGAAGGAAAACATCGCGAGGAAACCTGCATACCTGAGAAGTTCTCTATAAAAATTTTGAGGGTGTGTGAAGTCTACAAATCGGCACTAGGCCAGCGTGGTGGACTAAGGCCTAATCCTTCTCAATAGTAGAGGAGGCCCGTGCAGTGGGACAGTATACAGGGCTGATATTATCATTACTCTTAGTCATGTGGGTTTTTTATCCCGATATGGACGTTAACTAGATGCTATCTCTTCGGTCGGTCCTTTATATCTGAGAAGCATGGTCAGCATCAGGGTTGCATGTGGAGCGGATCTACCTCCACCGGTCTGTCCAGCTCGTTTCTTTCGGTTGTGTAGAATTTAGAGGACGATGGATCTTTTAATTGGTCGGTCCATCTCGTTGGTATGCTGCCGCGTAAGCTCAAAAGCGGGGTCTCAAAAAAAACCAAAATCTTGATTTTTATGTCGTCAGATATCTTAAAGATATACCCATCCAATGAACTTACCTAAATAACGTTATCTTGTTTAGAACTTGTTAAAAAATCTTAAAAGAGTTTCTATATATGTTTTTCATACAAAACTATATTAACAAACTTCGATTATCTCGAAATAAGGTTTCCCTGACATACCGCTTTTGCGCTTAGCGTGGCAGTATGTAAGTGTAGCAATGAGGTGTAGCGAGCAAAAGTCCCTTATAGGTTTACCAAATAACAGCGGTTCGCATTTGTCAAATAAGGTTTAGCAGGCGTTCGGCCGCCATGGTCAGTAATAGCATTTTTAAAAAAATATATCGCACCTTTAGAACTAAGATGACATAACAAAAGACGATTTGTGGAAAACAAATAAAAATGATTTGAAAACAATATAGAAGGCAGTGAATTGGGCGGTCGACGAAAGTGAGAATCTGTTTCTATTATATAATTTTATATTTTTCTCGTCATTTGGTTATAGAACATGCTTAGTACTGCATTATGCCGCTTGTTGGCGCCACTTGATATATGTAAGAATGACCTACATATTCCAGTATACTTCTCTCTGTGGTCGTTTTGTCATTGCTGCGTTAATGAGTAATTACTTTTCTCAATAAATCTGCTGATAGTAGGTATTTCAATCCTATGTTATTTTTCTCATTACCCATCAAAGTATTTAACACTTAAAACATTGTTATTTTTCAAATGAATAGGAATCATTTAATGAATATTTTGTTGTTTTATCGTTATACCGAGGTAGTGAAGAAGAAAAATGGAATAATCAAAGGGTGTTTGGGTGAAATTCAAAATGCGTTGTTAATATAACATAATTTAACGGAAAACAAAGACTAAGACAAACGTAAATAAAGCTAAAACGGGAGCCGGTAGTAATCGGATTGTATGGACACTTTGCAACTGGTGTTTATTATTTACTAGCGACCCGCCCCGGCTTCGCAGGGATGCAATGCTGACTATTTAATGGATGTTATTATTATACATATAAACCTTCCTCTTGAATCACTCTATCTATTAAAAAAAACCGCATCAAAATCCGTTGCGTAGTTTTAAAGATACACACATAGGGACAGAGAAAGCGACTTTGTTTTATACTATGTAGTGATATTGGAAACAGCCGACGTCCCGAGCAAAACCAGTATACGAGAACTGGTTTTAAAATCGTATAAAAGTTTTTATAACCATTCGTCTTGACAATTAATAGTTCCATCGACCTTTCCTTGTTGGCTTTAATAATCTAAATCTTATCTATTTTATAAAACGAATGAGTTTGTGAACGCGCTAATCTCAGGAACTGCTGGTTCGAATTGAAAAATTATTGTAGTGTTGGATTTTTTTGATGTTACCTTTAAATCTCTCGTAGCCTCTCGGCCACGGCGGCTAATCTCAACGGAGAGATCAGCCAGGTACGCAGGATATTATAGTGCACAAGTGTGTGCAATACACAAGTGCACTCTCTGTTCCTTCACTCTGATAGTCCGGTGAGATGGCGATCCGACGTGACCGGAGAGAGATCAGGTGCAGGACCAACGGCTTTACGTGCTTACCGAGGCACGGGGGTATCACACCACACACATCTTCCTGACTCCTAGCTGCGACTGAGTAATTTTTAAGTTGGAAAAGCCCACTCATAATTATTTTGGATAGCTCATTTCTGGAGGAAGACTATAGGCTATAAAACATCACGCCATAATCAATTGTGGCATAGCAATGAAAAATGTTGCAAAAAACGTTTTTTTTTTCTCTTGAGAGCTTCCGTTGCGTGCAATGCGTAAACGGTTGAAGTTATGCAACAATCAGGTATGACGGAATCGTTCCTCTTAAAAACTTCAAAAAAATATATTATAAAACAAAGTTCTACTGCATCTGTACGGAATACACTCAAAAACTACCCAACGGATTTCGAAAAAAATTGGTATGGAGATAGTTTGAGACCCTGGGAAGGACATAGGCTTTTTATCCCGGAAAAATATATAGCTAGGCTACTTTCTATCCCGGAAAAATGTATAGCGAGACTTTTACCCTGAAAAACTCTTTAACACTACGAAGCCGTAGGCAATAGCTAGTTAAGTATTATTATAAATTTGAATGTGTGTGATTTTTTTGGATATTTATTACCCTTGATTAAGAAACTTGTTGAGTACGGATGACATCATACACCAATATGTAAACAATTTATTCGGGTAAGTTCTTACTTATTTTTAAATAATAAATGCATTTTATTCGACTGTCATGGCTACCAGAGACCAATAAACTAGATGGCCACGGCGGTCGACGCTCGGGCCGTATCAATGCGAGCTGCTAAGGCTGGTATGTGACTATAGTAAATACTGCGCTGTTTTTATGTGCAAATTTTGTTAGTCTATGACGCGTCTATTTGTAAAACGTCATTGCTTGCTGGTCGATGCAATGTTCTGATTTTGGGTTTCACTTCGAGACTCATGGTTCGAGAATAAAAACAAAAGTGTGCTCAGTAATATTTATTACTTACCAAATTTACAATATAATTACAATAAGTCTGAATATTACATGAGGATTTATTGATTTATAAAAAAATATATATAGGAACTGTATACATCGTGATTTTATAGTCGTTTTGGAACCAAAATGTGGTTACTTAGAACAATTTGTACGACAAAAAATATAAATTAATTATACAGTTTATAATTTAAAAATGGTTTTTGATAATATTTTTCACTCGTTCGTTTGATAATGTAACGTCGCGACAATTATTCATAGTTATGAATGGCACCGATCGTAGTAATACGTGAGATTTAGTTGCATTGCCACGAGTTCTCATTTACTATTCGTAAACATTCATTCTAATGTTTATAAAAATATACTTATTTTATTACAATAATTTGAACTCTATTATTGATACAGAATTTAAAATTTTCGCTTGCAAAACGACTATAAAATCACGGTGTATAGTTACATAAAGTAAAATTTAGATTAGCAACAAGATTTCAAAAGTTGACTGCAAACAGTTTTATCGCGTATCAGGGACATTTGAAAATGAAGAAAGACTTGCTGCAACTATTGAAATATTGCCACAAACGCATCTGGAATTTGCGCAATAAATGCGAGAACTTGCTAGTCTAAATTTAACATTTATTTTCTGTAAAGTAAACACAAGTTTTAGTAAGTATATTAAACAATTGAAAAGAAAACATGATTGTATACAGTAGTGGTGAATGTTGAAATTTTTCGAAAGGAAACCCGACACAACATATAGGTACTAATTAATGCGGCCTGCAAATTGTTCTAATGATAAGATTCTACATAAAGGGAGGCTGACAGGAATCAAGTTGTATGAATCCTTAGCCACTGGTTTACACAAACGCCCGTATACATAAACATTATTTATCAAAGGACGGAGCATTGCTGTGATAACAAGTCTGTTTCTCAGTGCTGACGGAATGGCAGCCTTCGCAGTGCGTAGACATAGGGCCGTTGTGATTGGCTAATATTGAGATACAACTTGAATCTAGTTGGTTGTCAGATAAACAAAGCTGAGTAAGAGACTTGTTATCACAGCAATGCTCCGTCCTTAGATAAATAACGTCTATGAATAAGGGAGTTAGGGTTTTACGTAACCAAACCTTCCAATATAGCGACAAATTAAAAATAAATAAATCAATAAAGTATATTGACTTATGTATTATTAAGTCTAGAGTTAAAATATTTTGTTACCCATATAAATAAATAAATAAATAGCATTAAAGTTCTACGTTATCCAATCCAATATGGCGTCATTAAATTATAACTTTAAAAGGTATTTCATCTTTAAAGCATAAAAGAAACGCTTTAAAATTGCCGGCTGGGTCGACTCCATAATCTTTATCACATTTGTCAAAAACCGATTTTATTTCTGGTTTAGTCGGAAACAAATCCTGTATTGTTTTGTCGGCATCCAATTGACCATTCGGCAAGCCATAACCTATGTCGTTATTCGCGCAAACTAACGCCTCCACTGATTTGTCATCGTCAGTATACTTTCCTTGTCTTATTTGGTCTAAGATGGCTAAATCGTAACCAAGTTTCGCCACGCACTTCACCACAGCTTCAACGTACATCTCTGATTGTTTTGGCGGGAATCGATAAATGGGCTGAAAAAAAAATATGGTGTTATTTTGTTTTAGTTGTTAAAAGGCAAAGGTTTTAAGCCTTGATGCCTAGTCCGCGGTTTCTTTTCCACGTCTAAAATAATATTTTTTTTTTAAATATACATGGTGATAATTGCGTGCTCCACTGCCTACCTTTGAGCGATAAGCCCAGATTTTTTTTTATATAGGCACGTCCATACTACCCCTACACCTGATGGTAAGTGGAATGGTAGGCGAACATAGTTGCATTTATGATAAGTCAAGGTACATGAGACACTATTGTATTACTCCAATTAAGTCGCTTATATAATTACAGACATAAAATAAATGAAAGAGTACAAAGTAAACACAGAAGCCAGCTCGGGCTGGCAGAAAAGAAGAATAAAAAAGATGTATATAATGTTAATAAAGATAAAGGCAGGAACGCGTCGTGATTCTCACCGGTGAGGACGATAAAAGCCCTAACCTAGCTAACCTACCAGCCTTTCACTAGCTAAGTGATGACTACCCGAAGATGTAAGGCAGAAAGAGACTCCAGGCTTATTTTTTGTATTTTTTTTTTATCTTTTGTATACAAAGTCAGATAAGTTATATAAGCTAATGCACGCACATAACCGTTTAAGTGGGAATACATCCAATTAAAACGATTTAACCAATAGTAAACAATTAACAAAAAAAACAATAATAGTGGAACACCCATAAAAAACTAAGAAGCGGTGTACAGTCGCAGTCGACACATAATTATGCCGGCCTATCGGAATGAGATATACACAGGCTGATCCCGGAACGCGACACGTGGGCCACTATGGCGGGTTTTAACTTGCGTGCGGTTGCTATCCGGGCGGATATTATGATTTCTATCACCATGAAAAATCATTTTTTATGATAAAAATTTTCTTACCTTTGTAAAAGCAGCGTCACAACTTACACCAATAATTAGAATAACTAAAATTGTTACTTTCATTTTGAAACGTTGTTTGTTGTGTCGGAACAAATTATTAATGATATAATTTTAACGACTCCTTTTATATTAAAGTGACGCTAAAATTCAAAATGATTTAGTTAAGTACTTTTTGTTATTATTGATGGAACAATGATAATTTTTATGTAGAAGATTGTTGATGTTTTGTATGTTTGTTACTGAATTTAATAAATCATTACTTTTAGTAAAATTAAGCATTTTACTGGTGGTAGGTCTCTCATATGTGAGAGTCCTGGGTAGGTACCACCGCAATGTCTATTTCTGTCAAGTAGCAGTGTGTAGTCAGTGTTGTGTTCCGGTTTGAACATTGTAGTCAGTGTAACTACTGGACATAAGACTTAACATCTCACGTCTCAGGATGGCGAGCGCAGTGGAATACTGTTTGGTATTTTGTGTTTCAAGGTGTTGGTGTTTGTTCTGTTTATGGGCGGTCTTCTCGCTTACCATCAGGTGAACGACAAGCTCCCCTCGTCATTAATAGCAATAAAAAAAAGCATGCATTGCATGTATTGAATTAATAAACTTAGCTTAATAGGGACTTTGTTCTTAGACGAAGAAGATAAAGATTTATTAAAAAATTACATAATGTGATTTACAGTTAAAAACAATGGTTTAACAAAACTAATTTCTCAAAAAAATAAATAAATGCGGCGATAGCCTAGTTGGTTGTGGAACGGACTGCCAAGACGAATGTCCGCAGGTTCAAATGCCAAGGGCACACACCTCTGACTTTTCTAAAAAAATATGTGTGTATTCTTTGTGAATTATCGCTTGCTTTAACGGTGAAGGAAAACATCGTGAGGAAACCTGCACACCTGAGCAATTTTCTATTAGGAATTTTCGAAGGTGTGTGAAGTCTACCAACCCGCACTAGGCCAGCGTGGTGGACTAAGGCCTATTCCCTCTCAGTAGTAGAGGAGGCCCGTGCCCAACAGTGTGACAGTATATAATACAGGGCTGATATTATTAATTTCTCAAAACAAAAAAGTATTTACCAGGTGTACTTAAACTAAGGCATGCCTGTACCTTGGTTTTACGTACGAGCAAAGCCGCGAACACCTAGTAGTTCGTATTCACAATAAAATGTTATCTTAATTACTCCATTCAAATTGCTTGTATTTCTTTTTTCTTCCGTTTAATTGTTTACGTACATTGTTTTTCTGATATATAATCACGCATTACTCGTTTTCGTGGGTAGGCAGGGCCTTAAACTCATGTCCTCGAGGCTATTGTCATTTACCTGGATAACAGAATCTAGGCTGAACCTGGATTGGGCTGCCGTCAGCTAAATTGTTGACGAATAAACGCGGCAAAAATCCTAGATATTTGGGCGAAATTCCCTAGGCACATTTGAAAAAAAATGTTTACAATAATAAAAACATTGATATAATTTTTATTTTTTAAACAGCTTGTTATTAATTTTTTTTACTCTTTTCTAAGATTTATTCCAATTTATCGCTTATTTATAAAAGAATATGGATTTTCCCTGACAACAAGTGTCCGGGATACAACCCAACTTTTTCCAAACCCCGGCGGTCCCCGGACGCCCTTCGAAATAGAACAAATCTGGGGAATTGGATGGCAGCCCTAGTCCTGGATTACAATCAATTTATCGATTTACCTGACCTTCCCGTGACGTCGACACGGCAGTCGAGCGTACTTACATTATAAATAATAATTGACGTGGTTCTGGATCTTGAATTTTTGGGGTAAAATCTGGATAATGCTGCCCCACCTATATTTTTACTTTTGTCATCATCATTTCGTGGCACGCGGATAAAAATATCCCCCTTATTCACAGAAGTTTTTTATCTAAGGACGGAGCATTACTGTGATAACAGGTCTGTTTCTCAGCTTCATTTATCTGACAGCCAATTAGATTCAAGTTGTATCTCAATATTAGCCAATCACAACGGCCGTATGTCTACGCACTGCGAAGGCGGCCATGCCGTCAGCACTGAGAAGACTTGTTATCACAGCAATGTTCCGTCCTTAGATAAAAAAGTCTATGAATAAGGGGGTATGTGTTTAATGTACTGGACGTCTCACGGGAATATAACCTTATATACTACATAATAAGGTGACACGCGTAATGTCATGTAGCTGTCATGTTTGCCGGCAAACATTCAGATGCTTCAAGGGTGATAATGAGTTGTGTATTTGTCTAAGTGTGAATGATGAGTTGTGTATTTGTCTAAGTTTGAATTTGCCGCGCTCTGAATTCGTTAACCGGGTCATGGGCCCCGGCTTGCCCCCTCTAGATCCGGGGCTGAATTGACGTCACCATTTCACATCATGATAACATTGTTTAGACCGAAATGAAATCTCTAAATGTTTAATGCATGAGGTTATTAATGTGGGATGTGGAATCAACAATTATTGTCCTGCTTGTCATATCTATGGGTTGGTACTTACAAGACCAACATCTGCAGAAGCTCTCAATTGGCCGTTGGGTCAGAGGCGAGATGCAGAAGGCAGTATTGATGGAATTGAGTCCCCAACCGCCCATGGCTTCGGTCATGAGCCTCGCCATCGGAGGGTAATTTACTTCTACATGCATTTATATTTATAAGATATCATAAATTGGGGGAAAAATCTTTTCGTATATGGTCTGTATAAACTTGTAATAAAACCTCTTTGGCTGTTCTATTTGTATCTGGCTGGTTTTGATGACTTTAAAAAGGTTACTTTCAAAAAAAGAAATGTTTGTAAAATGTTTTCAGCGATTTTTTTATTTATTTTTCGTTCTGTCGAAATGGGTGAATCTAATGAAGAAATTCGATACGTACATTTTAAATTTTTATTATAAAAAAATATCACAAATCGTGCGATTTTTGTAACGTTCTTGGACCTAATGTAGTCAGAGTAGTACAAAGTTGATTTAAGCGTTTTCAATCCGGGAATTTGATGTCAAAGATGCACCTCTCTCTGTATGTCTCACTAATAAAATGGACGCCATTTTTGAAAAAGTGGAGTTAGATCAACATTTCAGTGGTTACGATATAGCTGAAGAACTGAGAAATCACGAAACAATTTTGACTCATTTGAAATAAGCTGGGTACACAAAAAGCTCTCGCACTCTTAATACAATAATGACCTATTTAAAAATTGTTAATTTGTGGCAGTCGTCGGAACAATAATTTTTGTTTGCTACTTTTTTTTGAAGTTGCAATAAAATTGAGCTTATTAAAAATAGGCAAATAATGAAACCTATAGCATGAAAAAAAGGGAAAAAACTAAAAGGTCGCAAACAGTAATTGGTTGTTAGACGATTCCCACAAATTGTCAATTTTGGAATGGGTCATTATTTTATTAAGAGCGTGCTCTATATTTTGGTGTCACGAGCTCCCTGAAAGAAACCTAATGACCCGTGTATTCATTTGCGAGTCTTTAGGGAGACTTAATTAAACCGAATTGATTTTGAAGAGATTTGTGGCGGTAGATAGATAGATAAAAAAGTTTATTTAGGTTACAATTAACACACAGTATAACCAAGATGTTTTTATTACATAGATACGTTGTCCGAGCTCAATACTTGCAAGACGAAAGTAAGGTAATTGCCCGACTTAACGGCCAATGAGCGTGCAGCACTAACGTTGTTACGTTACTGTCGATGTATTTATATCCTTTTCTAACGAATGTATGCTGCATCTTTTTATTCCTTCTTCGAGCCAATTTATAATTATATGTACAGGTACGTGAATACAGCAAATAGTGCGCCGTTTTTATGTGCCATTTTGTTAGTGTATGACGCGTCTATTTGTAAAACGTCATTGCAGTATAACTTAAGATATAACATAGACAATAGACAAGTACATGTCCATTTGTGAGATATTGCAGCCGCAATCGGGCCCCAGCTCAGCAATATGTCTGATTTCAGCGGTACAAGAACTGTTGTGTTTTCATAGAAAGCCGGTGAAACCTACATAGCCGTTCCACTCATCCCTCCAGTGGCAGTAGCGATAAGAAGTTTTTACCACGCAACAAAAAAAATAGCTTATCCACATGCAAAGTAATGACGTAAAAGATAAACAATAGAATGCAATTCGCATTACACTTTTAGAAAAACAACAACATTTTTCCTGTTTTATTTAACTACTAGCTTCCGCTCGCAGCTTCGCCCGCGTGGATTTCGGACTTCAAAAATGGTGCCGGTGGCGAACGTTCGAGAATGTTCGTTTTACGAAGCTACTCGCTAGGTGATTCGCTAGCCTCTAGGTGCCAAGCAAGCCGCCTGCCTGTGCGTTCGCGACCTTATATATATACAAAAATAATCCTTATAGCATGATTCAGTATTCACGCATGATGGCTTACTATTAGCGTATTTCATGTATAACTTTGGTGTTTCTATACCGATTTCTATGATTCTTTTTTATGGAATATTTAATAATGTTCACTTTTTTAATTAGGGATGACTGAGAGTGTTATAAACGTAAGAGTAGACAAATATAATGAGAAAGCTTCAAACTGCTAAGCTATCGGGAGTTACACGTGTTATTGTGAGTCAACCATAAAAGATAGACATATGCTGTCGTGGGATATTTTTTATATAATTTTAAGGCGAACATTTCCGTCATACATGATTTCTGTGTAGCTTTAACCATTAAGGTTGTACACGCGACGGAAGCTTAAAAAATGGAGTAACTTCTCCCGTTTTCCCAACATTTCCCTTCACTGCTCTGCTCCTATTAATTGTAGCGTGATGAAAATATACTATAACCAGCACAGGAGTATGACAAATAATTGTACAAAGTTTCGTTAAAATCCGTCGAGTAGTTTTTGTTTCTATAACGGTTATACAGACAGACAGACAGACAGACGGACAGACAAAAATTTTACTAATTGCATTTTTGGCATCAGTATCGATCCCTAATCACCCCCTGATAATTATTTTGGAAATATATTTCATGTACAGAATTGACCTCTCTACAGATTTATTATAAGTATATAGAAGAAGATAGATGAATTTAAATAATATACCTACTTAGTTATAACACGGATAAAGAAATTATAAGTAATTCTTACTTATCATTAAAAATGCAAAAGTACCAATTTTTTTTTCAGAACAGATATTCTTTTTTCATTTTCCATTTATATACGGAGGGCAAAGGGTATTTAGCCTGTACAGCCTGTTTATTAGCATTATTTGTATTGGATTCAGTGCATTAAAGTCTACTCTTATATATTTAGGCCAAAACTGCCAAGTTTATTGTAGTTTCTTCATGTTTTATTTTCAAATATATACAGGGTCATTTTGACATTAATTAATAAAACCACATACTCGTCTTTACGTGCGTGAGTGTATTTCTGACTGAAAGTGTGATGCAGTGTGATGAACTTATTGATTGTGACAGTATTTTTCAAACTTGAAAATTATTGTCACAGCTCGGAGTCAGAAATTCGGCAGTGTGATGCCCCCATGCCACAGAGAGCTGCGAGCGATACGTAGTTGACCATATAAATAATTTAATTTAATTTAGGATGATATAAATAATCACATAATATAATTATAACACATAATTATTTTTATTGCTCATATTATATTCAAAAATGTTTATTCGTTTATTACTTGTAGTATAAAGCTGGATTTATACATACGGAATGGAACGCCGAGTTCAGAATCTGAATTCAGAACGCTCCGGATTCCAGAATGAATATTTTTTGATTTCTAAAAACCCAAGATTTGTTCCGTTTCACTCAGTTTATATTAAAGGCGCTAATAAGTGGATTTAACTTCCCATTTATAGAATTTAAAAAGTGATGTGTTATTTAATTCACATGATCCGAAATTTACTCAGTAATTTTGATTCGACATAAATATTTTATTGTTTTTTTTTTACAGGGACGACTATGTGACACCAATGCACCTGAATGTAAGAGTGGGCTCCAATAGAATGTCGATTGACGAGAGATGATTACCCCGAGGGGCCTGCCGAGGCAGACTTGACACAATTATGCCTGTTGGAACAGGATATACACAGGCTGATCCCGGAACACGACACTTATGTGGGCCACTATAGCGGGTTTTAACACGTTGGGTACGGCGGTCGCTATACGTGCGGATATAAAATATATAAGTAGTACTACCACTGTTTTTTTTTTGTGTCTAGTATCATTTCAGTTTTGTAGTTTGGACTTTGTTTAGTTTCTGTTGATCCTATTGTTCTACACCATAAACATTTTTAATAATTTGAATCAGGGAGACGCTCTACTATTGAAATTCACTTTTAGTGTCAGTTATAAATTCGAATTGAAATATGGCAACATTTGTGAAATCTGAATTAAGAACACTATTCCGAATAGATGGACCGGCTTTATTTACCGCTTTTTAATTTGAAAACATACTATTGTTAATTTATTACGTGAGTATATTTTAAGTATAAAAGTGGATGTTCACAAATAATTCACACAGTTAGTTATTATTAAAACGAACGAAAAGTTATAAGAAAATGAGAATAATTGCGGGCTTAGTTTGTCTCCTGCTCAATGTAATATCTCTTTACGCAGAAAGTAAGGTAAGATTCTATATTTTATTAGTTTGAGTCATGAATTTTGCTTCAGTTTCCTAAGACCGTTTAAAAAAAAAAACAAGTATATTCTATTTTCAAATAAACCGTGCGAAAGAAATTAGTCTTGGCGTAGCACAGCAACACAGTGCTTGTAGCCATAAAAAACAAAAAAAAAAATTAGTCATAATATATATTTTTTGATACGGATGCATTGTTAATGCATCTTAAATTTTTATCTTGCAATTTATTTATTTATATTAGGTACAGCGATACCGTTACAAATTTAAAAAGACAATTCTAATGCAATATTTAATAAGTTCAATATCCATTGATAAAAATGGCATGACCATTAAAAGCTTTGGACAAAAATAGGTATCCATAGTCATTGGTCTTTAGGCTCAAATCCCACCACTGGCGATGAACAAACAGCGAGTAGAGCGAGAAACTGGAAACGAGATAGCGAGCATTGAGAAGCGAGGATTTTTGTGTTTCTGGACACAGAGGCGGCTCTAGCTCACGTGCCGCCCGTGTGCAATCAATTCTTTCGCGCCCCTAGGAGACAATGTAATCTTTAATAAAGGCCATTGTTCTGTGCCCATACATAATTCGCCCTGGAACCAACTGCAATGCAAAAATGTTTGTAATATTTAGAATCATTAATAAATTCTCATGACATATTATTTATAAAACGGACAAGCTGGGATATCGCATCAATCCAAAAAAACGATGACATTTAGAGATTATAATTGATAGTAAACATTGAAAACTTATCAATGTTCAATGTAGATTTATAGTCCTATCATTTACGCTTTAAATATGCTTTTTATTGATATAAGTACCTATCCAATATATATAAGCCCTAAAGATTCATCACTATGTAGGTATCTGATTATTTTTTACTTAAATCAGGCTATTTTAAGACTTGATTCATATAATTTTTTATAGGTAATATGGTACCTAATTATGTAGTTATAGTATTTACATCCTCTAAGAGTACCCTTCAGATTTTATGTATTTTCTATATATACGTACGTCGTACGTATTCCCCGAAGAGACAGACAGAGGCGCACTGTTGAGTATTCACGCTTCATCAGAAGCATGGCATATTTTACACACTTTTGGTAGACTCTTAGGGCATGTAGGATTAAATTAAACAAATAAAAAAATATTTTTAGTTCATATTATTTATTTCCTCATCACCTACATTGTTTTATAAAATATTATCTGAGTATTGTGCAGGAGGGTTGTTGTTATGGTGTTATTTATCAATTCAGTTTTGCCAATCACAATCACCGAGTCCGGAGTTCCAATAATCTATTTCAGAGCACGCAGCTTCTACTAACATTGTTACAGCTGAAGTATGTATAGGCTCTTGGGCCGTGGTCCAACATGCTGTACATATAAGATCGAGGGCTACAACCTGAAAAAAAAAAAAACAAACACATTATGCTCAAATTAGAATGGCAATATATTAATATTGTGTCACACGGAAAGCAGATTTATGTATTCAAATCTTCCAGCTGAATTAAATGAAAGAAACCTTCAAGCATATGACACACATTTTTTAATCAACAATATCCTTGCTAGTTTGCTCTTAAGTTGCCACAACCACATGCTAAAGTGTAGTTGGTAGTATACAGACTCTGTTCGATGTCTCCACACAGTTACCAAGAACAGGAACTGAGGAGCGAACTAGAAGTTTGGCGGCAGTTAAACTTGTACGATTAAAAAAAAAACTGCTTACCAAACGAGGCGCTGTCCATTGTTGTATACAATGGCGAATCTGCTCGTTCTCCAACACCATGGACCCGCCAGCAGAGCCAAATTAATGCAAAAAGCAATTTCCATTTCGTATCCGTTATCAATGCCAGGTAAATTGTTACATCAGTTCACAAAGTCCAGAAATCACAGCCAGTGTATGTCGATATCGTAATCAATCGCACAAAGACTTTATAATAGCCGAATCGTCAATGATATAGTGAGAGTCAGAGAATTATAATACATTATATGGAAAGTGAGAGTCTAGTTTATTTGTCTCTGATGAGTGAAGTGTGAGTGACATTAAATTTTTTTTTTTTTTTCTCTCTCTCTGGCGTGACATTAAATTGAATTGAAAAATGAAGTAAGAATTAGGGATACTACTCGACTAGATTCTGGATTGATTATATCGATCATTTATACAAAAATCGATTTTATTCAACATAGGGTTATTTTTATTCGGAAAAATATTTAGCGGGACCCTTATCCCGGAAAATCTTTCACACGGGCGGATCCGATAGTAATTTGATATGGAGAGAGTTTGAAGCCCCCGGATGGAGGGAGAGAGAAGAACGCTACTTTTTATATGTATAATTCATAAATATTTTGTACGACAGAAAAATAAATGCTCTGCGATCTGTACGAAGCCAGGGCGGGTCGCTAATATAGAATGTAAATAAACAAGTAAATCAATATGAATTAAAAACTAAAAAAAAAAAAAAAAAAAAAAACTTTTTTCATAGACGACTTGATCTATAATCAATTTAGTCCTAAAAGTAACTACTTATTTATTTGAGACGCATCCACTGCTCGTATACATATCGCCTCACAAATCGAATATATTAAAATATTTCAATAATTAATTATCGGTAATTAGATTTATCGTTTTGTCGAACCGGTACATACATCTCTATACATGTCGGCGACTTTGACTTTAAGTCGTTACAATACTTCTATATATTCATTTTGGATGTAGCAGCTTGTCCGTTTTATACACATATTTGCAAATAATATAAAAAAATACATAAATAATTATGGTGCTAGTCACACCTTTGTTGGTTCTGGGGCCGTTTTCGACAATGTCCTTTGATACTTAATATTAAATCAAAAGTTATTTTGTAAAGTAAACAAGCCGCTCGCCGGCCTTAGCATGGGCGCAAATTATTTGAGAGCGCACGTGTCGCGGGCGACGCATGTCTCTTTGAAGGTGTCGTGTCTGGCGCCTAAAGCCGCCTCTGGTTGGACAGCGATTTTAATCTAAAGAATGACAGCTGGGAGTCTCTCGACGACATGGATGCCGCCAAGTTTAGTTTTAGGGAGGTGCATCTGCATCTACGTACTATACTACATAATATCATTATATTTATTTTTTTTACATTCAAATCGTGCTGATTTTTTAAAATGCTTTATAATAAAAAGCCCCTGTGGATAGTTCCCATTGTTGCAGATTTATTCAGTGACTTATATTTTGTGATTTCATTCTGGGTAGGGGGTGCATTTGCATCTACTTGCACCCCCTCCCGGCGCCCATGCTCGGCGAGTGTTCTTATCGTCAAGCGAGTGTCGATCTTTGATACCTCTTGTCGCTACGACAAATTTTTGGACAGTCATCGTCGGCAGTGATCAATTGTTTTTATTGCTTTGAATGATGAGACGTGCTTGCCGTTCGCCTGATTGTAAGCGATACGATCCATAAACAGTAGAACCACCAATACCTTGAATTGAGTATCGTTTGGTATTCCACTGCGCCATACAGACATGACACATGAGATTCTTATGTCCAGTAGTTACACTGGCTACAATTTTCAAATCGGGACAGAACACTGCTGCTTGTGCAGAAAGACATTGCGGTGGTACCTACCCAGGACTCTCACATATGAGAGACGGTGATTTAAATATATGTCTCTTATTCGCTCGACATCTCCATAAATTACGTTAAGCGATGGAATAGTCAATAGGAGCTTCTCGTCAGCAGTGGGACAGTTGTCTTAATCATTCTATTGAACGCCGAAACACTTCCCAAATATTTTTAATTTTACAGGAATTATATTACTTCGCCAAGGAGCCGTCTAAGATATTCTTAAATGAAGCTTTGAAATGCATCGGAAAATTCAGCTATGATGCGTCTATTATAGATGAAATAAAGCTAGGAAAATATATCGAAGATGTCAAAACTGCAGAGGTTATGTCCTGTGCATGTATCAATGCTGGATTTTGTCACAAAAACGGAAGACAAAATGTAGAATTGGCAATGAATATAATTTTCTCAAGGAGGCAGGATGTGCGTCCGATTGTGGAGGAATGTAATCAAGATGTTGCGCCTGCGCCTGTTGAAACGTTTACGGCTGTCTTATTGTGTTATAGAGAGAAGCTACCATTCAAAACCACTTTTCCTGAATAATTTCAAGATATATATTTTTTTGGATTTCTAAGGAATACATTGTAGATAAAATTGTATTAATTTTATTTGTGTTTTGTATTAGTCTTTCTAAGCAGCAAACAAATACTTGTTAAAAATAAAACATTAAAACTGTTGTCGTCTTGTTATTTAAAATCAAGGTTATGTCGTAAACATATTTATACTTTTTTTACAAATTTATTGTTTCGTACGATGTCCATGGAATTTAATTACTTAACCTAACGGAATGGATATTTATTTATAACTCTTTATTGCATTTACACTGGGAAAAAATAAACATGGTATAATTTTTTTACTAAATACGGTACAATTGTGTATTTGATAATGTTTGGTTTTATGCATTGTTTAATATGTAACCGCAATTAGTACAAAAAAGACATCCTTCTGTGAAAAGAGCATTAAAATTTGATAAGAAATGAGGCAGTAATTCAAATTTCAAACATTGCTACATGCAGGAGTGGGCGTGGAGTGGGGATATCGCTCCATCTCTTTCTTTCGCACGTAGGGTAATGCCGCTGACGTCACATGCAAGTATTTCATCTCTTTTCTGTTTCTTGACACTCACCCCTACTGCCTAATTTCAATGGCTTATAACATGTGGATGTTTCACCAGATTTCAATGAGATCTTCTGTTTTAGATATTTCAATGAATATTCTCTGACATTGTGCGCTGTAAATAATAAAACAAATGCTCGATGCCGCTTGCTCGAGAAGGGTTTTAAAAATGTCATATAATGTAGGCTTGGTTTGAAATCCACTAAGTACTGGGCTTATCTGATGCGAGGCTCCGTCGCGGGGGAAAAATGTTCCCAGTTTCAACCCCTTCAGATGAGATGCTTGCTTCACTGGGTGGTGACCTAGAAGAGGTCCTAAAGCTACGCTTGTCACCCCGTGTACGAGGTCTCCACGGTTGACTGATCAAGGTAAATATTACAGGGAAAACAAATGAATAATTAAGTATGAGAAATATTTTTAATTGTATTTATTAATAACCTTGCTACGCAGATAAAATGAGGTAGAACATTTTAGGCTTGAATTTAATAAGATTATGTACTTAATTAACGAATTATATTCGTATTTTGTGAATTTATCGTTCGCTTTAACGGTTAAGGAAAACATCGTGAGGAAATCTGCACATCTGAGAAGTTCTCTATAGGAATTTCGAAGGTGTGTGAAGTCTACCAATCCGCACTACAGCGTGGTGGACTAAGGCCTAATCCCTCTCAGTAGTAGAGGCCCGAGCACAGCAGGGGACAAGTATATAATACAGGGCTGATATTATTATATTTTTTTATTATTATTATTAGTATTTTTGCTGGTGGTAGGATTTATATTCGCCCGGATAGCGACCGTACACAAGGCGTTAAAACCCGCCATAGCGGCCCACGTGTGTCGCGTTCCGGGATCAGTCTGTGTATATTCCAACAGGCATAATTGTGTCGACTGTCACTTTACTTACCATCAGGTGCATTGGGGTCACTTTTGTAGTGTACGTGAGTTAAACACAGCGGTCGGTTGCTGACTGGTTTATTCATTCAAACATCCTACCCTCATAATTACAATATTGTATATCGATGTAGACTAATACAGTACAACTTTGTATTGCCAGTATAAAAAAAGAAAACCATTTGCATACAATTTATATATTCTTGTAGTTTTCCTGCATACGAATGCGTTTCCCCGGGTGCGACCTATTAGCCGCAATCCGCGTAGTATTAGCCAAATGACGGATCGAGAGTAATAAAATTCAAAAACTAGTTTCATTTTAATGTCTAACATTCGCGTACATACATATCATTTTCCAAAATATTGTTCATTCTCTTTATTTTAAATAATTTTATAGCAAATGAAAATGTTAGAGAAAAAACGAGTAAAATCTTAAAAAAAAATGTTTACATCAAATTATACTTTTAAAATATTGCCTTGTCAAAGTTATAAATAAATATATTTTTTTTATATATTCATGCAAGGTTAATGGATTAATTAAATCTAATTGTAAAATATATTTAGTATAACGGAGCGAAGGAAAACTGTAATTATGACCTTCGTAAATTATCGCATTTTAACGGTTTTTAAACATGGCAAAGGAACATACGTTAATGCCTATGAAACTTCAATTGAAATTAATAAATGAAACTGCAATTGAATGCGTGGTCACTAGACAAATAAAATTGCTATTGTTTTTTATGGAAACGGTTTTGGTAATAATCAGGGTGTCCACCAAAGTTTTTTCTTTTGCTTTGGATGACAAGACGAGCTTGCCGTTCGCCTGATGGTAAGCGATACGACCATAAACAGTAGAAACATCATCTAACAACTTAAATTAACAAAGTATTGTTTGGTATTCCTCTACGTCGCCATCTTAAAACGAGGTGTTAGGTAAGCCTTATTATGTCCAGTAGTTATACTGGCTACAATATTCAAACCGAAACACACCAGTGACTACACACTGCTTGACAAAAATAGACATTGCGGTGGTACCTACCCAGGACTCTCACATATGAGAGACCTACCACCAGTATACTACCACTAGGATACTGTCAATGGCAACCGGTCTCGATGGAGAGTGGGGTAGGTAATGGGGATTATTTTTAACTAGCTGTGATGCCATCGTAATTTGGCACATATTCATGGTGTAGGTCGTCCGAAAATTCATTATAATATCTACGTAAATTTTTTTTACGAAGCGAGACTTTTTCATGTAAGTATGATGTTTACTTGTTTTACCGCTAAATCTATATATATAAAAATGAATTGCTGTTCGTTAGTCTCCCTAAAACTCGAGAACGGCTGAACGGATTTATCTTATCTTGGTCTTGAATTATTCGTGGAGGTCTAGGGAAGGTTTAAAAGGTGAGAAAAATTCGAATAATTGCCGGGAAAATCCTCAAAACAGCATTTTTATATTTCCCATACAAACGTTTTCTAACTAATACGTAGAGTCAATTTGAGCTTTATTGCTATTGTATAAAGTTCACTGTTGTCTAAGCAATGTAGGTGTGTTCCTAACATCAAAGCAGTGTGCGTTGGAGCACAGAATATAATAATGTAATGTCGCGTTCTGAAACTCAACAAAAGTGATATCGCGGACCCGACTAAATTGAACAGTCACAAAATTTAATATATCATTAGTTATTTGGTTGGCTTCACGATATTATTTCTTTTGTTTTACTTTAAAATGCATGTCTTCGTTATGGACAATTTTTGAGCTACTTTTGCATATCTATACTTATAATAAATCTGTAGAGAGGTCAATTCTGTACATGAAATATATTTCCAAAATAACTGGGGGTGATTAGGGATCGATACTGATGCCAAAAATGCAATTAGTAAAATTTTTGTCTGTCTGTCTGTATAACCGTTATAGAAACAAAAGCTACTCGACGGATTTTAACTTAACTTGGTACAATTATTTTTCATACTCCTGAGCTGGTTATAGTATACTTTTCATCACGCTACAATTAATAGGAGCATAGCAGTGATGGAAAATGTTGGGAAAACGGGAGAAGTTACTCCATTTTTAAGCTTCCGTCATTTCGTGTGCAACCTTAATGGTTAAAAGTTCCTTCGATTTCACCAGGATCCCATCATCAGACCCTGACCGGACAATCGGACCACCTGCATACCACCATAAATTAAAAAAACATCCCGACAAATTGAGCACCTTCTCCATTTTTAAAACCCGAAATCCACGCGGGCGAAGCTGCGGGCGGAAGCTAGTTTTTAAATAAAACAAGCCATCTGCTCTTTTTTTTCGTAAATCGTTACAAAAGATTAAAGAACAATTATTTATCTCGGTAACATCTTTCTCAACGCTTTTAAGTAAAAAACTATTTCTATCGTGAGAGTGTGGATTTCATTTTAAGATGTTATTGTTTTTACAATTTAAATGACATCATTACAAAATATTTCGTCTTTTTGTGATAATGATAGCATCTATGAGTAGAGCTAGCCTTTGGGGGAGACGAAACGAGCAACAACTAGGACTTCGCGTGGTGCCTTGGAGTACATTTGTTTACTAAAAACTGTTAAAACTGGGAAACTTTTTTATTGCTTCGTCTGGGGCCTCAAGTCGTTATATTTTGCTTTCGTCTTGGACCTCGTTTCGTTTAGGACATTCACTCGATGACGTTTTACAAATAGACGCGTCATACACTAACAAAATGGCACGTACGGCGCACTATTTGCTATAGTCACGTACCTGTACATATAATTACAAATTGGCTCGAAGAAGGAATAAAAAGATGCAGCGTACATTCGTTAGAAAAGGATATATCGACGCTGGAAAGCATAAACGCTGTAACCCTTGAAATATCGAAAATACGTTTTTTACACCGTTGGAATCAGGAAATTTTTCTGCGTCCAATGAACCCATGCTCGTTGCTCTAGGATGAAAAAAAATTTTTGCACAGCGTAAAATTTTGGTGATTTTTTTACATATCTCAGACTTTATATTACTATAACCCACCGAAAAACTAGTGTTTTTTGTAGTAAAGGTACTTACACCATTTGATCGGTTGTAATCTAAAGTGTGACCATGGTTACTACGTTAATACGGGACAATATTTTTAGACACACTCAGGTTACAACGTTTATACGGAATGTAAATAATATACACTCTAAAGGTTACAACGTTTACATGGTATGTGACGTGAGGAGATTATTAATTTAAATCCTTTTACATCGTTTGAAAATACGATCCGTACCGTATCGATCGTTTTAAAATATTTGAATTACTGCGTTAATACAGTCGCGTGGCACCTTTTTGCAGCCGACGAAACGTCTGAGTCGCTTCGTTCGTGCAGTGTTGTGTTTGCTGTAAGTTGGAGCTTTCCGCCAATTGGGCGCTCTTTTAACGATAAGTTTTTAATTACATTCATATTTTTTTTATACCATTGTCCAATGCTTCCTTTTATTATGATTTACTGTAATAGGTAAATTATAACCTAACTACTATCGTTATGTAAAATGTAGCAGCAATATTAATTTTAGTAATACAATTTTGAAGCATTTCTTGAGATCTTGAATATCTCTTAATTGACATCGACTAAAATTTTGTAATTTTGATAAGCAAAAGCAGTAGATAAAATAAGTCTGTGAGTTATAATAAAAACGACCTGAGATTTTTTTTTCATTTTAAGAATAAATGTTAAAATTACTTAATTAAATAATATATTTAGTAATTAAATTTCAGATGTCGTTTGAACGTCGTATATGGCGAAAATATAGATGGCGTATATGGCGATGGAATTACACTAGAGTGTAATTCCATCTCAAATAATGATGTTATGACAGATGAAACTGAAAATTATAATAATAAAAAAATAACGATTCTCAGTGAAAAAATCTATAAAGAAATAAACGGAAAATTGATAGAAATTCTTAATACTAGGTTTTGACATGAGAAATTGGCATTTTGTATGGGAAAAATCTCAGAAAATACATACTGGATTTTTTAAAAAATATAATTAATTAATCAAAGTATGTGCCATTGTTGTCTATGCATTTTTACTATTTGTAGGGAGTTCATTGATCTCTTTCCAAAAAAAAACATGGGGGCGAGAATCAATAAACTTTCTGGAGGCGGTTTGGAATGCTACATCGGAGTCGAATTTTTTTCCTTGTAAAAGTTATTGAATTTACTGAAAAAATGGTAATTGTTGGAGCAAGGTCCGGAGAGAGTACGGCGGATGTCGCAGACATTTAAATTGCAACTCCTCTAGTTTAGGGGCTGTCTGTTGTGCAGTGTGTGGTCTAGCCTTGTCCTGAAGCAGCAGTGGCCTACAGCGATTGACCAGCCTCCTTTTGGCAGCTAGATTGCCTATCATGGTTTGCATTTGCTGATAATAGATATCTGCCATAATCGTTTGGCCAGATTTTAGAAAGCGTTAGTGAACGACACCAGCACTAGTCCACCAAACACTCAAAACTAATCTTCTTTGAATAAATTTTCGCTTGGGGCAGGATTTGCATGGTTCTTTAGGATCCAGCCATTGTGAAGAACTTTTCATTACAGGTAATCACTCGATTACAAATCCTATAATGATAGTGTCGGTTGAGCAATGTAACGCAGCATTCGACGCGATTTTGCTGGTTTGATTCACTCAATCTATGAGGTACCTTTCAAGCTATTTTGCTTTCCTGATTTGCTTCAAAAGGATTAAAATACTTTTATCGCTCACACCTAACCCTGCAGCTAAGTCTAAAGTGGTTTGCGATGGATCCGCTTCCATAATAACTTAATTCCTCAGTATTCACTTTCGTTTCCAGCCGTCCACGGGGCTTATTCTGAAGGTCGAAATTTCCAAAAAGAAAACGTTGGAACCAAAAAGGTATCGTGTTTTCTTTTACGACACCAGCTCCATACTCATCGTCAATACCTTATAATAACAATAATGTTTCTGAAGAAACAAAAGATCCTCAATAATCGAACGTACTATGATAAGGAAATATTGACCAAAGTTAATTTTCTCTATAATATTTAGTTGAAGAAAACAATTATTATTACCTATTTATTTATTTTATTTGTTTCATTTATTTTATAAATTGTATTTATATTATTTGTTTTATTTAATTATTAATATTACTTAAATAGCTTTTAAAGCTAGTTGTTATGATTCGATTATGATTTTTTTTAAGAATTTCATTTTTAAGTTATTTCTTCGAAGATTCCAAAGCAAAAGAAGCTGATTCCGAAGAACGCTGTTCAAAAGGAATAAAGATGTTCAGAAGATTAATGAGAAAGAAAAAAGTCTATAATATAGTAGAGTTAAAAATCAATGAGAGGTTGAATCATAAAAGTAAAGGATTACTCATTTTTATATTTTTAGATTGTTTTTATTGCTTACCATTTAATGTAAGAGAGATTTCTACAAAGGAATATACAGTAGAGTAATAAAAGTTAATTTAATATAATAATTTTGTAGTCAAAAAGAGAGTACCTAATAAAAATATTAGTTTTTAACTTTTTAAAAGTCTTTTATTTCAACTTCTACCATAGTTACAGCATTTTATTGACGTTTAAGTATAGTCTGTTCCATTGCTTACAGCATTTTAAAATAGAGAGTATGCTAATTACAACGTTTATGCTTTCCCAAAAAACGTGACAAAATGAATCTTTCATACTTTGTCTAATATGGTTACAGCGTTTTCAAGGTCTCAAAAAAAAGTTCTATTTGCTGTAACCCATATTAAATCTTGTCCAGGGAACTTTAGATGAAATAGCTAATGACCATATTATAGCTGAGCACAAACTGCACAACTTTGCTAAAAACCGCAAGCTTGTAGGTGTAACGGTTCACGAGTTATGATTTTTTTTCTAAAATTTCAAAAGTTTTTTGGCTCTGGTGTAAAGTTCATACTTTCAGGGTTACAGCGTTTATGCTTTCTAGCGTCGATATACACATCGACAGTTACGTAATAACGTTGGTGCCGCACGCACATTGGCCGTCAAGTCGGGCCTTATTTTCGTCTTGCCAGTATTGTGCTCGGACAATGTATCTATGTAATAAAAACATCTTAGCCGTCACTGCTTCTGAACTGCGGATCGAGTAAGTTTCCATGGCGAAGGACTACATTTAGTGACGGTATTATACGAATTTTCCGAGATTTGATTCTCTAAAGAATAAAGCTCAGAATTGCCAGTCGTAAAGAATAAAGTCAAATCATTGATATGCTTGAAACAATGCAATAGGCTATTAAATACTATGTTAAGTGTGGACCACGTACTTTGTTTTAGGCGCTGAACGCCACACCACACACTCGGCGTGTTTTTAAAAATCCTTACCACCATACGAACACTTCACGTGTTAAAATAAGCGCTACAGTTAAAATACATTTTTTGCTCGTATTTTTACATTAGGCGTGTTGAGCTACTTCCCATCGTGTTCGGCTCTAAAACATAATTTTACCCATGGTGCTTTATAACTAGCTTATCTAGTTGTAAACATCCCTATCCTTGAGGTTAAAACGACTCCTTAGCAGTGGCGAAGCGTCCATACAAGCCGATTCCTACCGGGTTACCTTTTGTAAATTAATTAAAAATAATAAAAGAAAAACATAAAAATATAACTAGAATAAAAATAGTATATTCAAACAAGTCATCTTATATTTATTAAATTAAATCAATACTTCAATGATATCTGTCGTTCATATCAATTCGTTAAATCGTAACTCGCGCGCAGTGCTCGCGCCTTATAGTGTTCGAAGTGAACCCGGCCGCGCATAGCTTCCCTCGCGATATTGTTGTCTCTTTCACACGCAGCGCGGTGTCTTTGTCTAATCTTTTGGAAGTGACGTAAAAATACATGTGTGCGTGCGTGTCTGTGTACTTCAGAGTAACCCGAGAATTTGCGGCTTCATGTTGAGCTATTGGCGCGACATATTTTTAATAATTTAGAATGTATAATTAGTGTTTGTGCGTTATTAATTCTTGTTGGACTCTTTTAGGTAGCTATGTTCAAAATATATGATTATTTTGTAAGTTTAGAGACTAGACATAATATGTTAGAAGGAAATTATTAAGTATTATGATATTTTACTGATTTTAATTTATTGTGAACAGCGTATTATATTATGTTAACTGTAGAAATATTTCGCCGGGTTCCCTTTTGAAAATTTTCACCCTTCGCCACTGTTCTCCTTAGTTCATTATTTTGTTATCCGCTTTGCTATGGAGGAAAGTGGACAGTTAATATTTCCAACTCCTCCCTTTCTATTTGATTAATTTCGTTGCGGGATAATGACAAATTAGTTTTCCCTGAGACTCGGCGAGCTTCACCGCTCGGTGTCATAAAATGCCACTGATCCTGGCTTACAGGTGTTGTAGTGGTGGGTGTGAGGGCGGGAGTCTCAAGAACATCATTGCTCGGGCTCGTGGAGTTCATTTTTACTTTATGCGTGTTGGGCCATCGAGTTCTCATGATGCGGGACATGATAGTAAATTCACGGGGAAAACGTCATGGGAACAAATCGCCCAGTGTTGTTGCGTATGTTGGAAATTATAACCAATTTTATTAGGTATTAATTATACAACATATAATAAAGTAATTAACTAATACATTAATTATATAACTTTTTTCATTTTTTTCAATTAAAGAGTTATTATTACAAAAACAGCAATAAAATTGCATGTTTCAAGACTATAGGCGCGTTAGTTCGCAATGTGCCCTCATCAAACTGAAAACCGTTTTTTATCAATAGAAGTAATGCATTAACTAAATTTAATGTTTTATTTCTTTAGTCTCTGCACCGTCTAAAGGTTGACTGCTAGAAAATGCCTTCACCTTAGAAGTGGTGATAGCCTAGTTGGGAGTAGAATGGACTGCCGAGACGAATGTCCGCAGGTTCAAAACCCAAACACCTCAGACTTCTCTAAAAATTGTGTGCATTTGTGAATAATCGCTTGCTTTAACGGTGAAAGAAAACATCATGAGGAATCCTGCATACCTGAGAAACTATCGGAGTTTTGAGGGTGTATGAGGTCTATCCATCTACAACAGGTCAGCGTGGTGGACTAAGGCCTAATCCCTCTTAGTAGAGGAGGCCCGTGCTCAGCAGTGAGCAAGTATATAATACAGGGCTGATATTATTATTAAGTATATTAAGGCCGCCTTTATACTCTTTCGCACGTATTCATAGAAGTTATTTATCTAAGGACGGAGCATTGCGGTGATAATAAGTCTGTTTATCTGACAGCTAACTAGATTCAAGCTGTATCTCAATATTAGCAAATCACAACGGCCCTATGTCTACGCACTGCGAAGGCTGCCATGCCGTCAGCAATGAGAAACAGACTTGTTATCACAGCAATGCTCCGTCCTTAGATAAATAACGGTCATGAATACGGGCGTTTGTGTCTAGTTTCAATGTTAATTGTTACGCGCTGGTAGCCTAACCGCTGACATCGGGCGTTTCAGGAAACATTCAGCTGCGCAGGCTGGCAGAAGAGAAGCTACGTCACGCTGCAATTATTCTAATATTCTCTCTGGTTGTACGTTGTCAAATATTAACTAAAATTATATTGTGTAATGATTGCGAAATATAATGTTTAATACTGTAAAAGGAGGGTCTCATATAATAGTGTAAAGCAACCCTTTTTGCTGATTTTCCGATAAAAATAACAACAAAACTAAATTTAATGCAGCGTCAATCGTCCCTTTCCCCTAAAATAATCCGTATTAAAACCAAGCAAAACGAGTCAAAAAAGTGTTCGCTTATGGTGGTAAGGTGTGTGTAAGTTCAATAGGTTTATTGTCTAACGGTAGCGGTACGACTGTGGCGACTGTTGTGCCTGTACGCATATAGCGGTCAACGAAGGACAAATTGACGTCACGCGCCAGGTAGCTGATGCGAACAATTGTCTCTTATCGCATCACGCCTAGTGGAATGTCTGGAGCATTCAAAACCGTAAAACCTCGGATTAGAGTTATAGTGAATGAATTAATACGATCGATGTGGGATATTGTTTTTTAAACTATAAATTGCAATGTTTACCCAAAATTTTTTTGTGCACTCAATTTTTCATTGTTAAAAAAATATATTATGAAAAATTAATGTTTGACCAAATATTTTCACTTTAAACAGTATTTTTTTTAATTATATGTTAAATCTTACCTGAGTAGACATATAGGAACATTTTTCAAAGATACCTGTGTATATATTTTTCAGAATATAATGTACGTACGTAAAAACCTTAGTACTTTTATTAAAAACAGTGACTTGCATAGTCTAAATACCAGAAATAAAAATAAATTGGTTGTCCCTAATCATAGGCTCTGTAAAACCAATAAATCTTTCTTAGTTAATAGCATGAAGTTCTATAATAAACTTCCCTTCGAAGTTACCAATTTGACCGAACAAAAATTCAAGTGTTATGTTAAGCGTGAATTAATGTGTAAAGGATACTATACTGTATCTGATTACCTTAATGATAAGACGGTTTGGAAAGTTTGTCCTGCACACAATGACCCACCATGTTAGCACACATTAGTAATTAATTAACTGCCTAAAATGTCTTTGTTACATGTCTCACATGCTTTTTTTGCTTTTTTTTTTTTATAATAATGACATTTCTATAGTTCTAATTTGACATAATCATATCATATCTTAATGAAATGTAATTTTTGAAAGACGACCACCCGATCATGTTGTGTTTGCCTGTTCAATATCACTATTTTTTTCTTTTCTCATGATTGAAAACTATGATTGTAAATGTAGGCGAATGCACGCTGTACGCCGTTATTTAAGTATGAATCTATGTTCTCTTTTATTTGCTATCGCTAATTTTATTTTATGCCGCTCCAGGTTTAGTCGATTGGATTTCATCTTATCCCATGTTAACGGTGATGTGCGTGCATTAGCTTATATAACTATTGTGACTATGTACAAGAAAGACTTGGAAAAAATACAAAAGAAGTACTGAACAATTGATGACAAAAAAGAAAGCCCGGAGTTTCTTTCTGCCTTTCTTCTTCGGGTAGTCATCACTTAGGTAGCTAGTGAAAGGCTGGTAGGTTAGCTAGGCTAGGGCTCATGTCCTCACCGGTGAAGATCGCGACGCGTTACCCTTCTATTTCCCCTACTTGCCAGCCCGAGCTGGTTACTTCGGTTTGTACCTAGTCTTTTGTATAAACTTTATCCCTAATTTAAAATCTCCATAGTTATATAAGTGATTTTAATAGTTGTTTAGAAATAATAATTATTCTTATTCTTTGTTTTGACGTATCATAAGTGCAACTTTGTTCGCCTACGTGATAAATAAAGTATTTTATTTTTTATTTATTTTTTTTATAAAAATAGCAGTAGGGTCTCGAACAGTAGAAAAACGTGGAAGGGAGAGCGGAGCGAAAGCTGCTATGTACAACGGAATTTCTCGGCCAGTTTAATTATAAATGAAACGTACTCTGTTGTGTACATTTAAAAAAATAAGGTAATTAATTACGACTAATGAAAAGAAAAAAAAATATTAGTACAAAATCTGTTTATTTAAATATATTACACTGTTGTCTACATCAAATATTTTGTTCTACTTCATCTATCTGTATAATAGGTGAAGTATTGGAACAACTATTTCCGCTGCACTGTAAACATGCTACACTGCAGTATAAACCACTTTTTCTGCATCCACACGCAGCTCCACATCCCTTTTTGTAATTACAAAATAACATTTGCAATAAATTATCCAGAGCAGGTAATTGATTCATTGTTATTGGGATGTACATGTTATTGGAATACTTCCATCCCCAATTTTCAATAACTACGTCATTTCCTAGCCATATCTGAATTTGTAGGTACACTCTTTTAAGGTGCTTAAACGCTGCATCAGTTGTTGTGATGACAAAAGAACACTCGTATTTTTGGATGTTGCTTTTATGAAAGAATTAAACCTTAATGTATTTAAATCATGAGTTTTAGACGGAGCACCATATAAACTCAAAATACATGCTACACCTGCTTGCAATATATTATTAGGGTCTTCATTGATATTTTTAATACTTTAACTGAGTAGTGTAAAGTCAGAAGATATCGATGTCTTAGTGATATTAACGGCATTGGTAGATAAAGATCGTGAAATATATTTTCTAAAACCATCCCGAGGCAAAGTTCAACAGAAGATATTTTCATCGAAATGTTTAGAAAAATCATTACCAAATTGTAAAGAACATATTCTTTTTTTACATGCCTTTACGGGTTGTGATACTACTTCTGCGTTTTTCAATAAAGGAAAAATCAAGTTTGCCATAAAATTTGAGAAACGGATTGATTTACACGACTCAGAAAAAGAATTTAAAAATATCAATGAAGACCCCAATAATATATTGCAAGCAGGTGTAGCATGTATTTTGAGTTTATATTGCGCTCCGTCTAAAACTCATGATTTAAATACATTAAGGTTTAATTCTTTCATAAAAGCAACATCCAAAAATACGAGTGTTCTTTTGTCATCACAACAACTGATGCAGCGTTTGAGCACCTTAAAAGAGTGTACCTACAAATTCAGATATGGCTAGGAAATGACGTAGTTATTGAAAATTGGGGATGGAAGTATTCCAATAACATGTACATCCCAATAACAATGAATCAATTACCTGCTCTGGATAATTTATTGCAAATGTTATTTTGTAATTGCAAAAGGGATGTGGAGCTGCGTGTGGATGCAGAAAAGTTGTTTATACTGCAGTGTAGCATGTTTACAGTGCAACGGAAATAGTTGTTCCAATACTTCACCTATTATACAGATAGATGAAGTAGAAGAAAATATTTGATGTAGACAACAGTGTAATATATTTAAATAAACAGATTTTGTACTAATATTTTTTTTCTTTCATTATTCGTAATTAATTACCTTATTTTTTAAATGTACACAATAGAGTAACTTTCATTTATAATTAAACTGGCCGAGAAATTCCATTGTACATAGCAGCTTTCGCTCCGCTCTCCCTTCTACGTTTTTCTACTGTTCGAGACCCTACTGCTATTTTTATACACAGGTATCTTTGAAAAATGTTCCTATATGTCTACTCAGGTAAGATTTAACATATAATTAAAAAAAATACTGTTTAAAGTGAAAATATTTGGTCAAACATTATTTTTTTATAATATTTTTTTTTTAACAATGAAAAAATGGAGTGCACAAAAAAAATTTGGGTAAACATTGCAATTTATAGTTTATAAAACAATATCCCACATCGATCGTATTAATTCATTCACTATAACTCTAATCCGAGGTGAAAACCTCCAGGCGCTCCACTATATGTGTTTTTTGTGTTATACTTTAGTGTTCTCCCTATGTGTAGTAAGTGGGGACATGAGTCACCCACACGCTTGATGTTTTTTTTTACATTATATTCGAAGGCAGATAAGGGGCCGTTCTAGTATTACGTAACGCAATTTTTGAAGATTTTTGATCCCTCTCCCCCCCAATTTAACGCATCGTAACGTTTTCCAAGACACCCCCCCCCCCCATAAATTGCGTTACGTAATACTTGAACGGCCCCTAATTAAAACAACAAATATTTTTATATTTTATTACAAAATTACATCTAACTCCTTAAAACAAAACAATCGTAAGAATAAATCAATTAATTGAACATCCTTACTGTTTCGAATGTATAGTGCAGCCATTTTCTGTAGAAACCTACCATTAGTAGAAAATCTACAAAGTGTTTGAAATTCATTGCGATACTTCCATCATTTGGGGTGCATCTGAAAAAAATAAACACATAATATAATTCTCTATAAGAACTTTGAGAGTATGTGAAGTCTGCCCGCACTACAGCGTGCTGGACTAAGGACTAATCTCTCAGTAGTAGAGGAGTATATAATACAGGGCTGATGTTATTATAATTTTACACTGGAGTAGCTTATCACACCAGTAGCGTACCTTGCCATAAATGGGCCTTATATCTATACTTGTTAGGGGCTCTTCAGGGCAGTGAGAACTTTTGGGCGCCCGCTTAGTATTAATGTAGGTATGGGCCAAGAGGGACCCCGTATCACTGACACGGCTGATATAGCGGTAGCTACATCACACACCTGGCGTGTCAAAATAAGCGCTACAAGCATGTAAACACCGCACGTGTGATTTACATTACATACATTATGCCTAAACAAATATCCACTAGTACGGCTGCCACGTGCCGAAGTATTGTCCCGCACTGGTGTATGGCGCGGCGCGAGTGAGTGAGATAGACTTCAGACAAAAAATCTGTTGTATGAAAGTATTTTTTTAAATCTTTATTTAAAGACCTTGGTCTACCTTAAGACGGCACCGCTGTGTACAATATTCAATAACATTTTTAACATCTACGTCTTAGTGCCACTTTGACTTGTGTGTAAGTTGCAAACGCGTTGCGCCTCAAATAACACAACTGATATGTAAGCTGCAGTCAACGTATTAAAACGCCTATGTGATACAAACAGCACATGATTTGCTGGTGGTAGGATATATTATATATCCGCTCGGATAGCGACCACCGTACACAAGGTGTTAAAACCCGCCATAGTGACCCACGTGAGTATGTCGCGTTCCGGGATCAGCCTGTGTATATCCGGTTCCAACAGGCCGTCATAATTGTGTCGACTGCCGAGGGGTAATCAATTTTATCGCATCACTGTAGCGTTTTCTTTTCACGCGCTAGGCAAGTGCTCCTGCGCTTTTTATGCAAGTAACAGACCAGAAACTAGGCTACGTTAGTTTCTCCGCTGAGAAAATTACATACTTAATTCATACCTGATTTTAAATAATTTGCGAACTTCATAAAAGTATGAAAAATAATCTCAGCTAAGCGAGCTAAGTTAAACTTAGTTTATGGCGAACAACCCGCATTAGTTATTTTAATAGACTTCGTAGACATTTTTTTTTCACTTGGCGTGTCGTGCCGACTTTGCTCGCATTTTAACACATGAAGTGTGGACCACAGTCTTATTTAAACAATGTATTCTGCCGTGCTAAGCGCAAAAGCGGTATGTCAGGGAAACCTTATTTCGAGATAATCGAAGTTTTGTAAATATAGTATTGTATATAAAACTGAGATAGGAAACTCTAAGGTTTTTTAACAAGTTCTAAACAAGATTCCGTTATTTAGGTGAGTTCATTGGATGGGTATTTCTTTAAGCTATCTGACGACATAAAAATCAAGATTTTGATTTTTTTGAGATACCGCTTTTGAGCTTAGCATGGCAGTATTGTTTTTTTTTAATTCTGTGACGTACCTCCGGAGCCGTCGTTGAACATAAACTCGTCCTGGTATTCCTTCAGGAACTGTTCAGATCTGTGCTCGTCCAGGAACAGGGAGTACACTTTCTTGACATCTTCCATGCTTACCTGGAAGTAATCAGGGATATACGTGTTAAGTAAAAAATATTCAAGTTTTTATTTGTGATCACATTGTTGAGCAAAATATGGAATGAAAAAATATTTTTTATTAGGCACCGACTCCAAAATCGGTAACCAGTATATAGGTAAAGTCATTGACGTATATTCTATAGACACGAACGTCCATATAAACTATTTGTTCAAAATCTGAACTAAAATGGCAACAAAAACGTCACTGTTATAACCTATTTATTCACTTGAACAACAAAAAATTTTAGTTATTTGACTAATATTTTTTATTCAAATCCAAGTTTACACTTAGACTCGAGTTCTTATATCATGAGCGACACTCCGTACATAACCACAAGCTGTCAATATTGACCATACTAAAGTCAGTTTGAATGGATGACAGTTCAAATCAGTTGAACACAGTGAATGTTCGGAACGCCAAATCTAGTACGTAGTACATATCGCACTCTTAATAAAATAATAACCCATTCCAAAATTGCCAATCTGTGGCAATCGTCAAACAACCAATTTCTGTTGGCGACCTTTTAGTTTTTTCCCTTTTTTTTCATGCTATACATTTCACTTTTTACCTATCTTTTATAAGCTCAATTTTATAGCAACTTCAAAAAAAGGTGGCAAACAAAAATTAGTTTTCTAACGACTGCTACAAATTAACAATTTTGAAATAGGTCATTATTTTATTAAGAGTGCGGTATATCGATGCTGTTACCTCCGTAGCCCTCCTGCGCCTCGCGACGAGCGACGCCGTGGTGATGAGTTGTATCGCGTACCGCAGCGAGGTCTCTGTGGCGACGCGCGTCAGCACCGTCAGCGCGTCGCTCGTCATCTGACAGTCTTCCTCCTCGCATCTGACAGTTATTTATCAAACAGTTCGTTCAAGTATTACGTAACGCAATTTTTGAAGATTTTTGATCCCCCCACACCCCAATGTAACGCGCCGTATCATTTACCTGTAACACGCCTCCTCCAAAAGTTATGTAACTGTTATTTTTTTTTTTCTAATCACAATTATGTTACGCAAAATACCGGAAAGTCGCCTAAATACCTTTGTGGCGGTACAATTAGTATACACAACGCCATCTCGTCAACATCAATGGAACTACGAGAAGACCTATGTAGTATTGACACGACTGTAGTGATTTATCGCATAGCAATCACGATAGATGGCGACAGACGATCCTGGATTACGCTTGCACAATTTGCGCGACGCAGTATATATACCACCTCCGAATAGGAACCGTCGGAGGTCGCGGTCGGTCACAAACTTCTGCCTGACTGGAAATATTCCCCTTCCATAGAGGAACGCAACCATCTGTTCCTCTACAGTGGTGTCAAACTTTGCGCCGCTACACCTTTGTTATTGTTTTAAAATAAAAAAAAACAATGTTACATAACGCTTTGTACGAAACCCTCCCGCGCCTGTTACGCGTCGTAACATTTTACAAGACCCCCCCTCCCCCGCAAGTTGCGTTACGTAACATGAACGGCCCCCAGAGTGTTAATTTTTGGAAAATACTTTTCTTATTTCTTTCATAACAAAATCCACACCAAACTTCCCCAATCTTCACCGAAACCCACCTTATATTCAATATTTCCCGGAGCTCTTGATGGGAATACGGCGTGGTCGGCACTATGATCATCCTGTCCAGCAAGTCGAGCGGTATCCCGTGGGGACTCCGGTAGTTGGTGCCTCTGATGCGCGTGATGCCGCGGTTGGTCGCCATGATGACCACCGGAGCGGTCTCAGATTCCAGCGCTCGGTTCAGGAATGAGAAGCATTCGATGTCCAGCATGTGGGCCTGTGGGATAATATGTATTACACACTAGTTGACCCGACAGACGTTGTCCTGTCTTAACTGTGTATGCACGCGCGCATTCTGTCGATCGCTGACAGTTATTTCAAACCACCGACAGTTATGTAAAATTAATATTGTCGTAAGTTTTTGAATTTTTTCTTTCATAAGAACCTTCTCTTGACAATTACAAACAACAAAAAAAAAATAGCGAAATCGGTTCAGCTGCTCTTGAGATTTGTGCTTAGCATGACATTCAGCGATTCATTTTTATATTATACTAGCTTTTGCCCGCGGCTCCGCCCGCGTTATAAAGTTTTTCGGGCTAAAGTTTTCCGTTATAAAAGTCACGCTATATATTTTCCCGGGAGCCTATGTTCTTCCCAGGGTCTCAAACTGTCTTAATACCCAATTTCATCTTAATACGTTGGGTAGTTGTTGAGTTTAACACGTTCAGGCAGACAAATGCAGCGGGGGCTTTGTTTTATAATATATTTTTGTAGAACTTTTTAAGAGGAACAATCCCGTCATACATCATTGTTGCATAACTTTAACCGTTTACGCAGCGCTCGCAACGGAAGCTCTCAAAACTAATAACTTTTCCCCGTTTTTGCAACATGTTTTATTACTGCGCCGCTCCTATTGGTCATAGCGTGAGGATATATAACCTATTGCACTCCAGGAACAAAGGGCTATCCAACACAAAAATATTTTTTCAGTTCGAGCCGGTAGTTCCTGAGATTAGCGATTACTGCTCCGCTCCTATTGGGCATAGCGTGATGATATATATAGCCTATAGCATTCCAGGAACAAAGGGCTATCCAACACAAAAATAATTATTCAGTTCAAACTCCTAGTTTCTGAGATTAGCCATTACTGCTCTGCTCCTATTGGTCATAGCGTGATGATATATAGCCTATAGCACTTCACGAACAAAAGGCTATCCAATACAAAATGATTTTTTTAATTCGAACCGGTAGTTCCTGAGATTAGTCATTACTGCTCTGCTCCTATTGGGTATAGCGTGATGATATATAGCCTATAGCACTCCACGAACATAGGGCTATCCAACGCAAAAAGAATTTTTTAGTTTGGACCGGTAGTTCCTGAGATTAGCGCGTTCAAACAAACAAACAAACAAACAAACAAACAAACAAACAAACAAACTCTTCAGCTTTATATAATAGTATAGATATACTTTGTGCACATCGTAAGCAGATGGACTTAATGCCAGGTACATTCTCTCCTAGTCAAAGCTAGGGTGAAAGCGGCGATACCCTATTTGTGGGTGGAATGTACTGCCCAAAAATGTCAGCAGTTAAAAAAAAAATCAAAACCTAAACAAACCTCGGATTTTTCTAAATTATATGCGTATTCTTTGGGACTCATGAAGAAAACATCGTGACGAAACCTGCATCTGAGAAGTTCTCTATAGATATTTCGAGGGTGTGTGAAGTCTGCCCGCACTACAGCGTGGTGGTAAGGCCTAATCCCTCTCAGTAGTAGAGGAGGCCCGTGCAGTGGGACAGTATATAATACAGGGCTGATATTATGCTTATATACCTATCTATAGTATATACATATTGTTGATAATATACGAAGTTCTAGCTATAGGTGTATTTATTGTACCGCGCCGTGCGACGTTCCGTGTCACATAAGTATAACTATGTGAGTATGCGCTGGCGCCGCAACGATCGTCCGTGACCATTTAATAGTAGCAAATTTTTTTTCGTAATAAATTCACGTCCTTTTGCTCCGTAAATCTGCAGTTTTGTCCCTGAGGCTGCTGGCCAATATTAAAATGGAAAATTCTAATTCCAAAGACCCTCGCTTTGCTGTAGTCGGGTAAAAAAAAAATAGCCCTTTTGGTATATTTCATTTACCTCGTCAATGAACAGCACTCCGGGAATCATTTCCGCTTTCCCCTCCTCGCGCCACTCCGCCACTTTGCTGTTGATCTGCTCTCTTATTTCAGATTTTATTTCACCGGTGTCGCCTGAAACAACCAAACTCGATGACGTTGTTTGCGGTAGGATGATATTATCGCACTCTTAATAAAATAATGATTTATTTTAAAATTTTTAATTTGCGTATTTTCGTTGGTAATCTAATTTTTGATTGCTACTTTTTTTTTGAAGTTGCTATAAAATTGAGCTTATTAAAGATAGGTAAAAAATGTAACCCCATGAAAAAAAAGGGAAAAAACTAAAAGGTCGCAAACAGAAATTGGTTGTTTGACGATTCCCACAAATTGGCAATTTTGGAATGGGTCATTATTTTATTAAGAGTGCGAATTATGTTTACGCGAATGTAAAAACACATACATCACGCATCTATCCCCGAAGCGGTATGCAGAGGCGCAACCAGAGCACCCACTTTTCGCCAAGTGTGTTCCGTCCCATGATGTGATAGGGGGCGAGCCTATCGCAATATCGGGCACAAATTCCAGACTCCGGGCTGGTATTGCGCAGAAAAACCCAAATATCATTTTGCTCGACCCAGGATTCGAACCCAGGACCTCAGAGCACTGCCGACCTGCGCATGCAGTACGACGCCAAGGCAGTCTTGTTACTGTTAATGCGAATGTTAGACGTTGATATAAAACTATTTTACTCCATGGTCACGGGAACTCCCCACGTAGCCATGGAGGCTGCAGTCTTTGAAACGTCGGTAGAAAATTATAATACAAAAAACCGTGATAAAATCCGTAATTAGTTTTATTTCAATGTGGTACGATATTTGTATATCATGCTCCATAATTTTTTTTTTTTTGATAAACCAACATCCTGTTTAAGTTTTTGAAAGTCACCTATAAAGCTACATACTGTATAAACGTTACAAAACTTAAAAAACCGGCTGTATGAACTAGCAATTTCTAACTTTATGTATGTATTAAAATTTTGAAAGTATTCATCAAAACAACATCCTTTATAATGCTTCAAAGAACATGTTGTATAAACATTAAATTTCTAACTTTACGTATACATTAATATTTTGAAAGTATTCATCAAAACATCCTTTATAATGCCTCAAAGAACACGCTGTATAAACATTAAATTTCTAACTTTACGTATACATTAAAATTTTGAAAGTATCCAAACAACACCCTGTATAATGCCTCACCGGAGAACAGCGCGAGGAACCCGTGCGTGCGCGAGTTGATGACGTCGACCTCGTGCAGCGTCACCGTGTGCACCACCTCCTTCCGCTTCTGGAGCTCTCCTTCGGGACATTGGACGAAGCGGGCTTGTTGGCCTGCGGGAAAAAATACGTCAAATGCAACGTCCTCTGCATGGCCATAGATCTATCTAATACCTCAATATATATCGTAGCAGTGCTAGCGAGACGTATGTATGGGAAATAAGGTTACAGACAAAAACTGAAATCACTACATAGTATAAAACAGAGTCGCTTTCTCTGTCCCCATGTGTGCTTAAATCTTTAAAACTACGCAACGGATTTTGATGCGTTTTTTTAATAGATAGAGTGATTCAAGAGGAAGGTTTATATGTATAATAACATCCATTAAATAGTGGAGAAAAGTGTTATTTTGTTATGTTACACCCGTGCGTAGCCAGAGCGGGCTATGTTTTTATATACAACGTTCACAGTTTTTCTGTAGTGTATTTAGTATCAGCATTGCACCCGAGCGAAGCCGGGGCGGTTCGCTAGTAAATTATATTTAAATTTTATATTTTCGTCAATCACTTGAAAGGCTTACGTGACAGTCACCTAAAACCATAAACTGCATAAATGACATAGATAAATATTAAACACGAAGGTTTCTAATAAGATAAATACAAATAATATAGATTATTATTTGTACTTTAATATTGAAATTCCAACAGTATGTGATCCAACTCCCTTGTGTAATATTCATAATAATATCAGCCCTGTATTATGTAGTATCTCACTGAATGGGCCCCCTCTACTACTTAGGGATTAGACTTTAGTCCATCACGCTGTAGTGCGGACTGGTAGACCACATACACCTTCAAGATTCCTATAGAGAACTTCTCAGGTATGCAGATTTCCTTGCAATGTTTCCCTTCACCGTTAAAGCAAGCGATAATTCACAAATACACACATAATTTTAGAAAAGTCAGAGGTGCGTTTGGGTTTTGAACCTGCGGACATTCGTCTCGGCACTCCGTTCCACAACCAACTATGCTATCTATATTGATGCTGTATAGATATACAGGGTCATTTTGACATCGCGTTACTAAACGAAACCACATACTTATCTACTTGGAAATAACACTACAATAAGTTACTTGAGCCGTAGATGTGAAATAAAAAAAATGTAAGTATCGAACAAAATAAATATTAATAATAAAAACAAATTTTAACAAAAAATTCAACCGCCTTCAAAAACCACTCAAAACCAAAAAATAATTTCACATAACAAGTATATATTTGATACCAATTTTGGAGTCGGTGCCTGATTAAAATTGCTTAATTTTAAAACCAAACTGCCGAAGTGATCTTGAAAAAAATTTTATGAGACCAATCTGGAGAGAAATTCTTTCGAATAAAAAAAGAATTTTCCAAATCGGTTCATAAATGAGCGAGTTCTGAGGTAACAAACATACAAAAAAAAATAAAAAAAAAACTCACTTCGAATTGATAACCTCCTCCTTTTTTTGAAGTCGGTTAAAAAGTAATTTTAATGTTATGCATGCTAAAGCCACTGTTTCTACTCTTATAGAATTCGTTGAAGCGGCAACGTCATACTTTCAGTGAGAAAAACACTCACGCATGACATATCAGCATTAAACTACAAAATGATCAAAAAATCAGAAAACTAAAACCAGGATTTTTCGTCAAAATATTCGTTATTAATGGATGATTTTTGGCACAATGTCATCAAAGGTGAAGACGAGTATGTGGTTTCATTTAGCAACGCAATGTCTAAATGACCCTGTATATTACGTATAAAATACACAGTAGGTACATACCAGTGGCATCATAGTCTCTTGCTCGTGCAAAACTTCTTCCCAATTTGTTAATCTTTCCCGTTGCTTTGTCTATGGTAATCACATCACCAGCTTGTACCTGAAATAAACATATCATCAAATAAACACATTATTATCATGAAACTAGCTTTTGCTCGCGGCTTCGCCCGCGTGAAGGAGTTTTCCGGAATACAAGTCCCGCTTTATATTTTCCCGGGATAAAAATAATAAAATTCATAAAAAACCGTTCAGTAGATTTGAGAAAATCGACAACACAGAGACAGACAGCTTTTGGGAACTTTGTTTTATACAGGGTGTCCCAAAAAATAGTGTCAAGTGGAGGTCCAGAGATAGAGCACCCCTTGGAATATCCGAATCACCCCCATATATGTTCCGCGATTTTTCTTAGTTTTCAAGTTATATTTTTCGGAATTATTGAGAATTTTCGATTTAAAAAATTAAATGTTTATTTAAAAAAAAAAGAAGCGGCGATAGCCTAGTTGGGCGTGGTACGGACTGCCGAGACGAATGTCCGCAGGTTCAAATCCCAAGGGCACACACCTCTGACTTTTCTAAAAAAAATCATGTGTGTATTCTTTGTGAATTTATCGTTCGCTTTAACGGTGAAGGAAAACATCGTGAGGAAACCTGCACATCTGAGAAGTTCTCTATAGGAATTTCGAAGGTGTGTGAAGTCTACCAATCCGCACTAGGCCAGCGTGGTGGACTAAGGCCTAAACCCTCTCAGTAGTAGAGGAGGCCCGTGCTCAGCAGTGGGCAAGTATATAATACAGGGCTGATATTATTATTATTATATTATTATTTAAAAAAAACAACAAGTGACACGAATATAATATGTACAAACATTGAAAGTTAAATTATATTAAACTGTCCCACTGCTGGGCACAGGCTTTCTCCTACTGAAACTGTTTACGCCTTAGTCCACCACGCTGGCCTATGCAGGTTGCGTTTCCTCACCTTCTCTTTAAGCAGGGAGTCGATCATCTTCGCGCCCATGTCGTAGTTGGTCTCCATGTCTGTTGTCTTGAGCGTGAGTTTGCCGACGCGCGCGCCACCACCTCCTGCGGCGCGTTCGACCACAACTTCGACCACTTCTCCCTCTATTATCTCTGATTCTTCTCTGTGGACGAGAAAAGTTTTTTTAGTTTTTCTTTTTTTTTAGCTTTGATTGACGAGACGAGCTTGCCGTTCGCCTGATGGTAAGCGATACGACCGCCCGTAGAAACACTATCCAACACGTTGAATTCCAAAATCTTTAAATTACTTTCTGAAAAAAAATTGATATAGCTTTTTTCAATTGATGGTGAGCCATGGAAACCCTAAGGCAGGCAGCCTTTAATGGTAAACATACCATTATTTATAAAAAAAAAGTCTCACATGCCATCCAGGACCAGTTTTATCTATCCGAGCGCCTCTTTTTTGAGGGCACACTGATTCTCGAAAGTCCATGTGTTTTTGTACACCCCTCCTTCCCTGTACTTTTAATACCAATTTTTACAATTTCCAAATTTGTTTTTACTCCATGCCCCCACAAAAGAAGTCCTGGCTAGTATTTTGAACACACTCACTTGATTCTGATGCCGATGGACTTTCTGATGGCTTGCGTGAGCGCCTCCGTCTTGCTCATTTCCAATGAGAATATCTCTGAACCTGTTTTAAAAATCGATATTGGTAATTTTGTATGTGAATAAAATAAAGTAGAATCAATCTCAACTTTGAGTTAAATCTCAATTAGCCATTTACTGTATTGACCTATTTAATAAACCAAGCTTATGCAGTTATTTAAGAGCTTGTTTTCAGCTGAGTGGGCGTTCTTACATAAACAAAAGCTAGCCGTTAAAATGCGTAACATACTGTGACTTAAAATGTCACTTGAGATGATGTTAATATTGGTTTATCTCAAAGTCTATAAAGATATATTAGAGACTATCTTAAGATGTTGACCTTAGTTTGACAGTGTCGTCTGATATTGCACTTGAGAGCCCAAAATATGTGTAGCCCCCCCCACTTTCCCGAGGTAATCATTGTGGGCTTGGTCCTCACAAACAGTGGGACATTTAATGCAGTCCTATACATATTAAAGCCTATGAGGGCCTGCAAATATTTCGCCTCCAACTCCCCTGTGTCATTCTAAAAGAGAATCATCTTGTTTCCCCACAACTCTCCCAACACTTCTACAGGCTACTACAAATGCTAAACCAGGGAATTCTTCCCCCAGTGTTAACTGCAGGGACGCCTACTCAACAAATACGTAGTCATAATCAAAACAATTTTAAGTGGTTAAAGACTAACTAACATAGACGTTATTTATCTAAGGATGGAGCATTGCTGTGATAACAAGTCTGTTTCTCAGCGCTGGCGCCATGCCAGCCTGCGCTATGTGTAGACATAGGGCCGTTGTGATCGGCTAATATTGAGATACAACTTGAATCTAGTTGGCTGTCAGATAAGCTGAACTAACAGCAAGCTGTCGGATAAACAAAGCTGAGAAACAGACTTGTTATCATAGCAATGCTCCATCCTTAGATAAATAATGTCTATGAATAAGGGGGTAAGTCATCTAGTAACATAGATAATATAAGTTCAAATTACCCGCCATGCTAGTGAAGGGTGTGTCAGGGCCCAGGGCTTGTGCGAGGCCCATGGCAATAGCAGTCTTGCCTGTACCGGGCTGGCCTGCGAGAAGTACAGCACGGCCTGCAATCTTACCTGAAAAAAAAAATATATATATTTCTGTCTGATGGTATACCAATTATGTGGTGGTGGGTGCAGTAGATTTTATATATCTTTGAAATATTATAGAATATTTAGATATGTATGTTTCTTCACAATGTTTAGTGCAATAGTAAATGATAATAAAAAATACATTGTGGTACATAGCCTTATCGCTATATTGGGTATAAATCCAATCCTGAGCATTACAAGAAATTGAATTAGTATCTGTTATAATTTAATTATTTGAAATTCATTTCTAATGATCCTTTTATTGTCATAAGAAAACTTATACTCTCCTTCCTATGAGATATTTATTAAAAAAATAACCCAATAATTGGGTTCCAAATTCAAATGTTACCATAGCAACCAATGTTTTGTCAATACCTTCTCGAATCATCTGCAGGACGACACCGGCGGCCTTTCTCGCCATTTTCTGGCCCACCATGCCCTGAGAGACGGCTCTAGGCTCGAGGGAGTCATCTAAACCCAATCCTCTAATGTGAGAATGCGCGCCAATTCTCTCTATACGTGTGATGTTCCGAACTTCCTGCACTTGCGCCGCTGCTAGAGACTAAAACACAATTCTTTTTTCAAAAACATGTTTTTAGGTTATGTCCGGTGTATACAAAATGTAAATATAACTTACCGCCATGGTTAATTATTTAAATCACAATGGCACAAACACAATGTTGTATTTCTTATTATTACGGCGTGGTTTATCTACACGCGATACAACACAAATTTCAAATTTCAAACAATGACCATAGAGCAATTTTGGTTTCTATGACAGTTTTGTATCAGCTAGTGATGACATACCAACAAATGTAATATCGATATGTATTCGTTAGATATCAATATTATTGTGGCCTATGATATAATAGTACAGTTGGCCACAAATTATAAACTTCAACTTTACGAACTCAGTGAAATTTATTTAAAGAAATATTATTGTGGATAAGAACATCAAAGTTCGCCTAGATTTGTAACATTAAATTTGTTCAACTGTTTTTATGGCTGACTGTATATAAAATAATTGAAATTATATAAAAATGGATGCGGAAACATGAGCTTACAAGGGACTTTTCGCGATGTCCAACTGATAACCTTTTATTATGCTCACCACCGTATACGCTTTGAATACTTACAAACATTGTTGACTTCGGGTTCGGTTTTTTTAATCTCATCCGAAGTTTCACGCAGGAACTGTCGAGAGGCATAAATAAAGAAGCCTCGTAAAGATCTGCCGTGCGAAGCCTCGCGTTAGGCCGGCCGGCAAAGTTTATATTATAAATTTATCGATAAGATATATATCGATAGTCATGAGTATATTCGCATCCTTACGTTTACGTTCTGAAATCCGTTGTCGTAAATGCGTAATAGATAGCAAAAAATTTTTAGTAATAAAAAGTTTATTATTAAAATATATATTTGTTGCCTACTTTTTCATTTTAAATAATCGTTGTTTTTATGAAAATCACAAAAGAGCACAATAAAGAAAACGATTTTTTTACCTATCAACCTCTTTGTACTTATTTCGTGTCCGAAAATGGTGTTCTAATCCCTCTCAGAGTTTTATTTTTTCTTTCCCCGATCTTATACTCTTTGATACATTCATTTTCAATATCAGTACAGTACAAAGTATTGAATACCTTTGCCCTTTGAAGGTACTACGTACTAGGTACTGACTTGTTGAGTATCTAAGTACACCGTTTATTATTCTGTTTGTATGCTCATTGCAGGGCCAACTATTTCATTGTCTCCTTAATAGACGGTAGTTGGTAAGTCTCTCATCCGTGTGAGTCTGTCTACATCAAGGGTTTCCAAAGTATCATTTTTTTCTTTTTTTTTTATTGCTTTGAATGACGAGACGAGCTTGCTGTTCGCCTGATGGTAAGCGATACCAGAAGCGATACGATCCATAAACAGTACAAATACCACAACACCGTGAATTACAAAGTATTGTTTGGTATTCCACTGCGCTCGCCATCCTGAGACGTAAGATGTCAAGTCTTATTATGTCCAGTAGTTACACTGACTACAATGTTCAAACCCGAACACAATAGTGTTACACACTGCTGCTGGCAGAAATAGACATTGCAGTTGTACCTACCCAGGCGGACTCTCATATATGAGAGAACTACCACCAATAATGTTTTCATACCATCCTGTCGCCTAATAGAAATGCCCATGCTCCCTTCTCTTTAATGCAAGGAAGAGGAAGCCAAGGGTCTCACCAAGCAAAGTAAAGAATTTTATAAAAAATTTATTGTTTGTTCGTTACACCTTCACGCCTTTACAGAAATTGGTGATTATGAAATTTTACTAACACTTTCTCAGGGATAGGATAGGACATGTAGTACCATTCATACAGGAAAAAGTACTGTTCCTGTGAGATATAAATTGATCAACAAAACGTTCATTAACGCGACCCCCTTTACATGTTATCAGCTTCCTTAAACCCCTCCTCCCTCTATTTTCAGAACCAATAGTTTAAGCGTAGTCCATGTCTGGTACCAAGCTTTTTAACTATATATGCTATAAGTAAAATACAGCACATTTTAACCGACAAAAGCAAGAAAAATTAAACATCGTAGCAATTAGTGCGTCTCCGGTCTGCAATGATGACAGCAGGGTCGGATTTAGGACTCGGACACTTATTTTACCACTTTTTACCGCTAGTGGCACTAAAGATCTGCGAACCTGAGATCCACGATTACTAGGCCTTTGTGTAGATGAATACTTAACATGCGGCCCACTGAGCATATACAAGTAGCCCATTAACAAAAAAGTCATTAAAACTAAAAAAACACTTCCCTAGAGCATATGGACTCTATAATATCGTAGGACGATTTCTTCGATACAGGTTTGCCTAGTGAAGAAATCGAAGGAAAAAGTTCACAGATACATTGTTATCAGCAAAAACATTTAATACTAAGTATTTTAAGGTTTAATTTTCTTTGTGTGTCATATTTAATGTGTTTTGCTGTAATAAACAATTTTTCACTTCATTTTTCATTTTAATATAAACCCTATAAGAATCAAATCGTAGAGTTAATTGTAAATACTTTTTTTTATATAATACTAGCTTTTTCTCGCGGCTTCGCCCGCGTGAAGAAGTTACCAGGATAAAAGTCCCGCTATATATTTTCCCGGGATAAAAAAGTAGCCTATAACCTTCTCAAAGTCTTAAAATATTTCCATTCCAAATTTCATAAAAACCGTTCTGTAGATTTTGAGAAAATCGGCATACAGACAGAAAAGGGGACTTTGTTTTATAATATGTATAAATATAAAACGTATAATTTTAAATACAGCTATAAACTTTTGAGTAGATCAATGAATTCAAGATACTCTGAGCTCATTCTGTGTAGATCGAACCGTCATCAGCTAAAAATTAAAAAAATGTGTATAATTGTAAAATGTAGATAGATATTGTAACTTTGACTTTTCAGGTTGCAGTCACCGAAACGTCGGTAGAAAATTATATATAAGAACCATGATAAAATCCGAAAAATTGTTTTATTTCAATTTCTAATATTCGTGTAAACATAACAAATAATTTACAGTTATCAAACTATTCCGTTGAATCAAAAACTAGAGTAAGTATACAAATTAAAACATCTTAAAGATATAATGTTTTAACCGTTAGGGAACAATATAATAGGTACAAATTATTGATATTGAACTGAACAAGATACATGTAACTTTGAAAAATTATTATAATCGAGTGTTCCGTCTTCTGGAATACCTACTTAATAAATAGTAAATAAATATGCACATAAAATAATTGTTTTTTTTTAGTAAAAAAATTACAATAATCCCGAAAAATATATAAAAATAAAACCATGACTTATTGTATTTAAAAATTTTAGCAACATGACTTTTTTTTATTTTTTTTCCGACATAAGAAAAAAAATACTTAGGACCTTTTAATAGTGAGCCAGTGATTTTTGCACAACAAATAACCCGCATCCCACAAATATTAGATTATTTCTCCAATAAATGATTCCCATTGCTTCCCAGAATACAACTCTGGTACATTTTAATGACGCTCCTTGTAAAACTGAGATTAAAAAAAACGACTACGAAATATAAGTTTGGTAGATTTCAAGGTACTAAGTATACCTATATAGATGATTGTTTTAAAAGAAAAAAATAGCGAAAACAGTACACAACAATAACAGAATAAAACAGGTCCTAACATCTCATGTCTCAGGATGGCGAGTGAAATACGAAATATTCTGTATGCCAATTTAAATTGTTTTAAAAGAGCGTCACGTGCATCGATATATATGTACTACGTACTAGATTTGGCGTTCCGAACATTCATTGTGTTCAACTGAATTGAACTGTAATCCATTCAAACTGATTTTAGTATGGTCAATATTGATGCTTTTGGTTGCGTACGGAGCGGCGCTCTTAATATAAAAACGTGAGTCTAAGTGTAAACCTGGATGTGAATAAAAAATATTAGTCAAATAAGTAAAATTATTTGTTACTCAAATGAATAAATAGATTATAACAGTGACGTTTCGGTTGCCATTTTAATTCAGATTTTGAACAAATAGTTTATATGGACGTTAGTGTCTATAGAATATACGTGAATGGTCACATGCTTGTTACGCACTGTCAAAGTAACGTGTGGCGTGATAACGTTTCGAGAAGTTCATGCGCAATATATTGCTGAGAGAACTTGCTAGTCTGAACGTAGCTGCTGCTACCTTAACTGTTGGTGGTAGGATATATTATATATCCGCCCGGATAGAGACCGTACACATGGTATTAAAACCCGCCATTTAGCCCACGTTTGTCGCGTTCCGAAATCAGCCTGTGTAATCCGACTCCATGATATACACAGACTGATGTAAACATCGTGAGGAAACTTGAGAAATTCTCTATAGGAATTTTGAGGGTGTGTGAAGTCTGCCCGCACTACAGCGTGGTGGACTAAGGCCTGATCCCTCTCAGTAATAGAGGAGGCCCGTGCAGTGGGACAGTTTATAATACAGGGCTGATATTATATCCGGTTCCAACATGATTGTGACGACTGTCGAAGGTAATCTCTCGTCAGTCGACATTCTATTAGGCCCCAATGCATTTACCATCAGATACAGTGGAGTCACTTTGCTGCAGTGCCGGATTTATATTTCTTATGAGTGTAGGTAACTTTTTCCGCCGCCACATGTAGGTCGGTTTATGTATGTATGTAAGCTTCTAAAATCTATATACTATTATATAAAGCTGAAGAGTTTGTTTGTTTGTTTGTTTGAACGCGCTAATCTCAGGAACTACCGGTCCAAACTGAAAAATTCTTTTTGCGTTGGATAGCCCTTTGTTCGTGGAGTGCTGTAGGCTATATATCATCACGCTATACCCAATAGGAGCGGAGCAGTAATGGCTAATCTCAGGAACTACCGGTCCAAACTGAAAAATTCTTTTTGCGTTGGATAGCCCTTTGATCTCGGAGTGCTATAGGCTATATATCATCACGCTATGACCAATAGGAGCGGAGCAGTAATGAAACATGTTGCAAAAACGGGGAAAAATTATTAGTTTTGAGAGCTTCCGTTGCGTGCGCTGCGTAAACAGTTAAAGTTATGCAACAATGATGTATGACGGGATTGTTCCTCTTAAAAAGTTCTAAAAATATATTATAAAACAAAGTCCCCCGCTGCATCTGTCTGCCTGAACGTGTTAAACTCAAAAACTACCCAACGTATTAAGATGAAATTTGGTATGGAGACCGTTTGAGAGGCTCCCGGGAAACTACTACTTTTATAACGGAAAACTTTAGCCTGAAAAACTTTATAACGCGGGCGGAGCCGCGGGCAAAAGCTAGTCTATATATATAAGAATGAATCCCTATTTCCCTTGGTCACTCCGTCACTTGTGAATGGCTGGACCGATTTCACTAATTTATTTTTGTTGTGTTTGTTATTGTCAGGAGAAGGATCTTATGAAGGAAAAAATTGAGCGGAAATTTAAGAAAAATTTGAAAATTTAAGAAAACTTAACGACATTATTCATTTTACATATCTGTCAGTGGTTTCAAATAACTGTCAGCGATCGACAGAATGCGCGCGTGCGTACATAGTTAAGACGGGACAACGTCTGTCGGGTCTGCTAGTACTTAATAATTTTCCATTTGTTTGTATTATGGAAGGCACTAAAGTTAAATAAACGAATGATTAATTAAATCGAGTGAGCGTCCTCTGAAATCTGCCGCCCCTAAGAGGCCGCGGCCTATACGGCCCATTTACAAATCCAGGACTGCTTTGCCTTATAAAATAAAAATAGTTTGTATTTACTGTCTCATTGAAAACATCAGCTTATAATAAACTGAAACCCATTTACAATGGTAATTAGAGATGCACTTGCGGAGTGCATTCAGGATGCCACCCCTCTACTCGCCTACTGCTCTACTTAACTGCAGGGCGCGGTGACAACATTGTAGAGACTACCATGGTCGCAACTCGATCTCAAATAGCTTTGTAATCTCGATCTCAAGTAGCTATGTAATCTCGATCTTAAGAGGCCATTTAATATGATGTCAAATATAATCTTAATTTTTAGTAGCTATTTATGCTTGATCTCAAGGTGGTATGTATGTACGTAACCTCAGTTTCATGTAACTATGTAATCTCAATTTCCTGAGATCAAGTAATCCTGTACGGAGTAGCTATGTACTATAATCTCAAATAGCTATATTGCTCGATCTCAAGGTGCCATGTAATCTCGGTTTCAAGTAAGTAGCTGTATTATCTCGCTCTCAAATAGCTACTTAAAAACGATCTCAAACAGATATTTAACATCGATCTTAAGTTTCTATTTAACTGCCAACTCAAGTAAGTATTTAGCATAGATATATTTCATCTGGTATGTATTTTTTTGAAATTGAATGGTGACACGTGCAAGCCTCTCGCCTCATGTTAAGCGATATGACCGCCCAAACATAGCACCATACGGAACTTTGTATTAGAAAGTACTGCGTGGCGCTCCACTGAGCTCGTCACGCTGAGCCGTAGTGTCATAGAGCCCCCTGAAGCAATTCTTATGCGCTCAGTCTCCACACAGAATACATGCCCGCACGAGGGGACATTTATCGCGGCCCTAGGCACACAGTGCAGTGTGTATACCTCATGGTTGCTAATCACATTGAGACCTATGAGGGCTCGCGAACATTTGTTATTTGTTATTTTTTGTTATCAGGCGGGCAGTATATTTAACTGATATGCCTGTATCCTGTAATTCTCAATTCCAGTTTCACTTCCCAGCAATATATTTGTCAAGTTTATTCTTAAACATGTTCACATTTTCTGCTGCAACCATTTGCTCGCCTTTTGTGTCATACGTCATAATGCCTAGCAATTATGCTACAATGTCCTTCAAACCAGATCACAACAGTCCAGCTCAATACTGCTTGGTAGTAGAAATAAACATTGAAGTAGTAACCAAGCCGCTCTGCATTCAAACTTTGCTTGGCGATAGAAATAGACATTGTTGTTCCTATTCACCCGCTCCTCGCATACGATAGACAAGCAGTGAAAAATATAATAATTTATTAAGATTTTAACTTACTTTCGTCACTTCATAGACAAATGAAACGAGTCTTTAAAGAAACTTGATTTAAAACATCCCTTATCGAAAACACATAGTAGCGGTCCATAAAAAAACCCTATTACGGAGGGTAGCGAACCTCCCTGCACCCTCTGGGAATGCCCCATCCCTCTCCAACCCTCCGTACATTATATTTCTATCTCTCTCTCACATTCCCTCTCTCTCTACTAATCGATTTTGCTCACATTGCTTTGAATCGCGCGGCGAACGACGGAATCTCGTAAAAAATCACGTTATTTCATCACAATTTCGCGATAATTCAAGTGGGATTTGTAATAAGTGTGTTTATGGATGTTTTTTGAGTATTTTCGTGTGAAATTTTTATGGTTTTTGAGACTTTTGAATGTAATTCGTAGGAGGATACCGGTAAGTTTAGTTTTATTTTTAGATAGGTACATACCAATTATTTATAATCTGTTGGAGTCCAGAATGTTCTATAAAAGAAAATATTTAAATTAAGAACGCTTTATATACATACGATGGAGTTTTGGCTGTAAAATAAAATCGTAATGTTTATTTTTTTAAAAGACGCATTTTTTGTAACGCGCAAGCCTACGTACCTATAACAATATTTTATTTTTATTTTCTAGTTAGTCTAGTTAGTTATTTTTATAGTCTAGTTCCTCATTCAAAAGTCGTAGAAGATATTTTAACGGATCTCACAATAAAACGTTTACTTATATATTTTTAAACAGGATTTAAATGATTCTCGGTTCAGTGTACTTTCAAAACGGTCTTATTTTGCTATGATTTATATTGCAATATATTTTCATAGTACATACTTTTAAAGTAATTTGAAAATGGATATGTCTATAGCCTCGCATATTAATTCTGAGTAATTATATTTTATATAATTACTCTATTCTGAGTAAATATTTTGAAAATTAACTATGTGACCAAAGTTCTAAGATTATATAGAGCGAACATTGGGAAGATTTAAAATATTGCGCTTATGTGATGTTTTCTCAATCTACAGTAATAGCAAAACATCAATGTAAAATACTTCATGTTTTTTCCATATCATGATTTCCACGTTTTTAATGCGAATATTAGCATATTTTCTGTTAATATATTATACTTATTTATATTAATACTAGCAGACCCGGCGAACTTCGTAGCGTCTGACAGTCGATTCTTTAATTATTTTTTTTGATCCTTATTCTGCTATTCGGGCACCGGGTCAGCTAGTAAGATAAAAAAAGAAAGTTGATAAGTCAACAATTACATTATAGCAAAAAATAAAACTTATAATACACTTAAAATTCTTTCCATCGTTCCGTCTAACGTCACTCAATTGTTTTGCTTTTTTAATGTTGATTTTAATCTATTAAATTTTAAATATATTTTGTAACATTCATCTAAATGTGTCTAAAATTACTAATAAAACTATTAATATGTTTGACGTGTTAAACGTGTTTCTTTTTAATGAACATTAACATTTTTTTTATGAAGAGGACAATAAATTTGTAAGGACCTAAAAATGTAGGCGATTTGGAGTTTTCAATTTATTCAGGTAATTATGTAGCTGACTGTACATGCAAGTCGTTAGTCGGATACCAATTTCCGCCGCGCATTCGGATATTATCGGATATTGCCAATCAAGAAGCAGACGACGCGGATACAAGGCTAAACGTAATTAACCGTGAAAGATTATTATTACTTCGTTCGCGTTTGTTTTTTCTGGAAAAGTATGTAATTTTTAGGTATAAAGTAACCTTCAAATAGAGTGAGAGTACTGGGTAGGTACCACCGCAATGTCTATTTCTGTCAAGCACTGTGTAGTCACTTGTGTTACGGTTTGAATATTGTAGCCAGTGTAACTACTGGACATAATAATTAACATCTCACGTCTCAGGATGGCGAGTGCAGTGGAATACCAAACAATACTTTGTAATTCAAGGTGTTGGTGTTTGTTCTGTTTATGGGCGATCGTCTCGCTTACCATCAGGCGAACGGCAAGCTCGTCTCGTCATTAGTAGCAATAAAAAAAGCATGCATTGCATGTATTGAATTAATAAACTAAGCCTAATACTAATAGGAACTTTGTTCTTAGACGAAGATAAAGATTTATTAAAAAATCACATAATGTGTTGTACAGTTAAAAACAATGCTTTAACAAAACTAATTTCTCAAAAAAATAAATAAATGCGGCGATAGCCTAGTTGGTTGTGGAACGGACTGCCGAGACGAATGTCCGCAGGTTCAAAAGCTAAATCTGACTTTAAAGTTATGTGTATTCTTTGTGAATTATCGCTTGCTTAAACGATAAAGGAAATCATCGTGAAGTAACCTGTATACCTGAGAAGTTTTCTATAGGATTTTTTAAAGGGGGTGTGAAATCTAACCGCACTATAGCGTGGTGGACTAAGGCCTAATCCCTCTCAGTAGTAGAGGAGGTCCGTACAGTGGGACAGTATGTAACACAGTAGATATTATCATACTATTATTTAGAATATACGTAATATTTTTGTATGGCATAATTTCATTTAAAATTTTCTTTCTTATGGTTATCACCGCCATGTCTATTTTTACTAACAAGCAGTGTGCAGTCACTGTTGTGTTCCGGTTTGAAGAACATTGTAGCCAGTGTAACAACTGGACATAAGACTTAACATCTCACGTCTCAGGATGGCGAGCGCAGTGGAATACCAAACAATACTTAGTAATTCAAGGTGTTGGTGTTTCTACTGTTTATGTGCGATCGTTTACCATCAGGCGAGCAGGCTCATATCGTCATTTACAAAAAAGAATATTGTTTGTCATTCTGGTGCGTAAAACCTCTCCAAAGATACGTAGTTATGTTTTTCTTTATTGTCTGTGAAAGTGCATAGACAAGTGTGAAAACACTGCGTTAATGGGGCAGCGGGGAAGCGTGCTAGGCTAAAAAGGCGGGAAAAATACGCAAGGGCGGGAAATGCCTACGCATTTCATCACATAGCGATGTGACAAACTATCGATATTTCTACGATACGCAGCGAAACTATTAACTGGATTAGTAATATCTTAAATTAAACCAATAAGAGTGGCCACAACACAAACTTTACTAAAGTAAACGCCATAAGAGTTGCTGCAACACAAACTTGACTAAAGTAAACGATATAAGAGTTGCTACAAACACAGACGTCGCCAAAGTAAACGCCATAAGAGTTGCTGCAACACAAACGTCACTAAAGTAACAGACATAAGAGTTAGCACAACACAAACGTCACTAAACTAACAGCAATAAGAGTTGCTACAACACAAACTTCACTAAAGTAAACGCCATAATAGTTATCACAACACAAACTTCACTAAAGTAAACGCCATAACAGTTACCACAACACAAACTTAACTAGAGTCACGCCATAAGAGTAACCACGACACAAACGTTGCTAAAGTAAACGCCATAAGAGTTGCTGCAACACAAACCTTACTAAAGTAAACGCCATAAGAGTTACCACAACACAAACGTCACTAAAGTAACAGCCATTAAAGTTGCCACAACAAAACGTCGCTAAAGTAAACGCCATAAGAGTTACATTGTTGTTTAGTATTGACAAAACAATACACACTCACGCTTTTATCCCCTAGGATGTAGGCAAAGACGAAGGTGGTGTACCCAATTTCCGCCGTGCCGTGGTCCCATTATTGGAAAAGGGGCAAGCCTATCACCAAATCGGCACACATTCGAGACTCCAGGCCGATACTGAGTAAAAAATCCCAAAGCACTGGCCAGGGATTCGAACCCGAAACCTCAGCACTGCAGTCCCTAATACAAGTACGCCGTCGCGGTAACCTCTTTAAAATTAGGAAATTAAATAATTTATTTGAACCTGTAATGTTATACATTATTTAGATTCCGTTTAACTCTACCACCAGTTTGTGCAGTTCTCACTAGAGAACGGGCAAGAAACTTTAGTGTTGCTCTTTTCAAAATCAGTTTAAGGTATGCCATAATACATGATATAGAAAAAAAATATACAATGCTTTTTCTTATTGTTAAGGTCAGGTGGGGCAAGTGCGCCGACGGGGTAAGTGCACCTACCCTAAAAAAATCGAGAACTATTGATGTTATACAATTACCGCAATCTTACATCTATGCTACTAACTGAAATACAGTTCCACTAAAAAACATAAATGGCTATGTTCATTTTAATACGATTTATTCGCCATTTTATTTTAAGTGTCATTTAGACCTGTAAACCGAGATGACCCCCTGAAAAATAACATCAAATATTTCAAGATATTTAACATATTTCAGTAAACCAGTAAGGTGAATACATAGTTTAAACCTTTTATTTTAACTTCCTGCCTGAATTTTATTTATATATACTAAAATAAAGGATTTTTTAGCAATGCGAAAAAATGTACCTAAAATTGTCGAGTAGGGCAAGTGCGCCACAGTTAATAGTCGTATGGCGCACTTGCCCCTGATCCATATATAACCAACCTTTTTGAGAATAAGTTTTACTAATATGAATTATTATTATTAAAATGTTATACTTAACAGCAGAATTTGTTGTACTCAAGGTATTTTGTTTTGAGCCGACTTAAATAAAAGGGCGTATTAGTTAATTCGTTTTTACAAAAGAAAAACTGAAATACCTTGGTCTAGAGCAAGTTTACGTGAATAGGTTGCAACTGTTCGATCAGGCACGTTATCTGGATATAATGCAGCTAAAACATATCAAATGTCATAAGGCCAAATTCTAAGTAATTGAGTTATAACGCATTCAAAATTGTTAATTCCTACATTTTTGTATGTTTTTTCTTAGTTTTTAGAAATATAATGGATTTTATATTAGGGCTACCATTTTTTTATTCCAACATATCCGCACACAAAACTCTAACATAACAAAAATTATATATCAAAAAAAAAATCTAAAATGTTTTCAAGCCCTGATTTACATATATATGGCGCACTTACCCCGAATTTGATTTGACAGCCATAGTTTGTTATAATATTGAGTGATTAAAAATTATCCAAGAGCAATGCGAGTAAAACTTATTTCTCTATGGACTAAAGTGAGTGTTTTCTTTATAATGTTTCATATTGGCGTTTTTTTTACATAGGCCCACTGACCCCATTTCCGCAGGCAAGTGCCCCTCCTACCATTTTTTACTTTGAGCAAAATATTATTAATTTATGGTCCGATTTCCTTGAATGGCTATAGGTTGTTATCACAAAATACCAAATATTCTTAAATTAATAAAATTACATTCTTAAGTCAGCACAAAAAGAAATTATTTTGCATTGAATCCAGCTATGAAAATTTTATGGCGCACTTCCCCCGACTGACCTTATTTAAGTTTTTATTGTTCTGTAGTTTAGGTTCTATAAATACCAAATTCTAACCTCAAATAAATAAATCTCTCACATTCTAGAAACATCGATAGTCATAACCCCATCATTAGAAGTACTTAGGACCCTTTCTTCCCTCTTGTGAGGGACGCGCCCTTCGAGCTTTCTATGCGTCATAATTTCGTAAACAAACACTTTTGTGCGTGAGTAAAACTTTTTCAAAAGGAACTTTTTAATGGTTTCCGAATAGTTATTGTTTTAAAAATCGAATGGAACTAGAATAAAAAATTATAATAGACATAAGATACTAATTTATTAATTGAAACGTGGCCCAAAAAAAAGTAAAGATGTCAAAAATCTAATTTACTAGCTGTGCTCGCGGCTTCGCCCGCGTGGAACTCAGTATGTCAAAATATTCCCGTGTAAATCCCAACCTATGACATTTTTTACAAGCACGCAACCTCTTTCTTTCTTTGAATGACGAGACGAGCTTGCCGATCGCCTGATGGTAAGCGATACAACCGCCCATAAACAGTAGAAACATCCAACACCTTGAATTACAAAGTATTGTTTGGTATTCCACTGCGCTCGCCATCCTGAGACATATGTTAAGTCTCATTATGTCCAGTAGTTACACTGGCTACAATGTTCAAACTGGAACACAACAGTGACTACACACTGCTTGACACAAATATACATTGCGCTGGTACCTACCCAGGCGGACTCATATATGAGAGACCTACCAATAAATAAGTTTAATCCATTGCTGATTTTGTTCACAGATGTTGGTAAGCATGCCGTGGTCCGCGTGAGATGGACGGCATACAAATGGAGCCGATCGGCAAGTACAAAGCCGATAGGAACGGATCTGCGAAAGGTAACTTGTGAATATCGTCGGTAGAAAGGCAAATTGCCTTAAACGATATTTTTGTGACACTAGGGCTGGCTTGCACAACGACTTGCTAAACATCTTCTTCTTTGATTACTGGTGACTGTTACATAGTGATGTAGTCTCAGCTTACTAAAGTGACATCACTATGTGGCGTCCTTCGGGCCACTGTCACTTCCGCACACTTTACGTCCCGATAGCGTCTGGTCATGTCTGATTATAATTATGTTTGTAGTCTTAATTAATAAATCTATTGTCATAATCGACAGTGTCATTATTCAGAATAATACAGAACCACAATATAGTGACGAGCTTGATTATGAAGTTATTCCACCAATGTCACGTTGTTACAGATATATATGTGTCAACTCGAGTTGGCTTTAGATCGAGTCAACTCGAGTTGAATTTTCTTTAACTCAAGTTTAAATACTTACTTTATTTATGTTACCAAGATTTAATCTTAAACACATAAAACAAATACATGATGAATAAATAAATTCCTTTTTTATTGGTGAGTCATTACATTTGTAAAAATAACTCAAAACAAATCATTACTCAGTTTCATTTTACCCAGTTAACTCGAGTTGAATTCGAGTTACGTGAATTTCATTTCGAGTTAGCTTGAGTTGTGTTTATCCCCAGTTGGCACATCACTATTAACAGACTGCAGATTACTGAGGTATTAAAGTTAAATGTCTTTATGATGAATACTTTTGTTAATGTGAGAAGATAAACGAAGGAGATTGACAGTTCCAAATATATATTTATCGGAGAGGTCGTATCATGAGAATTGTCATCCGACATATTGGGCGTATAAAGTGGATAGTCGAGCAAAGCAAAGTTAAGTTAATCAGTGATAATTAAGTTAAGCAGTGTAAAGTTAATCAGTGGTGTCCTAGATCTAATTTACTTACTAGAATATTATGAGCCTAAAAATCTAATTATTTTGTATTGTTTCAGTGGCAGCCTGGCGAAACATGGTTGATCAAGATTTGGACGATGTAGCGTTTTTGGCGGGTAAGTTAATAGCATATTCGACTTTGTTTAATTTTGTGCATTTTTAATATGTAACAGCAATTAATACGAAAAAGGAAGTCCTGCTGTAAAAAACATAATTAAAATTCAATGAGAAATGACGCAGTAATTCATATTTCATACATTCATATTGTAATGTCCTCTGACGTCACATGTAAGTATTTCGTCCCTTTTCTGTTTTTGACACGCACCCGTACTATCTAATTTGAATGGCTTATAATCATTGACATGTATTCTATAGACACGAACATCCATGTAAACTATTTGTTCAAAATGTGAACTAAGATGGCAACCGAAACGTCACTGTTATAATCTATTAATTCACTTGAACAACAAATAATTTTACTTATTCCACTATTTTTTTATTTTCAAATCCAGGTTTACAGTTAGACTCGCGTTTTTATATTATGAGCGCCACTCCGTACACAACCACAAGCATCAATATTGACACCATATTAAAATCAGTTTGAATGGATGACAGTTCAATTCAGTTGAACACAGTGAATGTTCGGAACGCCAAATCTAGTACATAGTACATATTATACACACAGCGAGCGGCGATAGCCTAGTTGGTTGTGGAACGGACTGCCAAGACGAATGTCCGCAGGTTCAAATCCCAAGGGCACACACCACTGACTTTTCTAAAATCATGTGTGTATTCTTTGTGAATTTATCGTTCGCTTTAACGGTGAAGGAAAACATCGTGAGGAAACCTGCACATCTGAGAAGTTCTCTACAGGAATTTTGAAGGTGTGTGAAGTTTATCAACCCGCACTAGGCCAGCGTGGTGGACTAAGGCCTAATCCCTCTCAGTAGTAGAAGAGGCCCGTGCTCAGCAGTGGGCAAGTTTACAATACAGGGCTAATATTATTATTATTTTATTATTATTATATATACTGGGTCATTTTGACATCGCATTACAAAATGAAACCAAATACATACTTATTTAATTGAAAATAACCATTTACAAGAAGTTACTTAAGCCGTAGATGTAAAACAAAAAAGTGTAAATTTCGAACAAAATAGGTATTAATAAAAAGTAATTTTAATTTTACGCGCCCTAAAGCCACCAATACTACTCTTAGATAATTCGTTGTACTAGCAACATCATACTTTCAGTCAGAAATACACTAACGCACGCCATATTCGTATTAAACTACAAAATTATCAAAAATCCGAAAACTAAAACCAGGATTTTTCGTCAAACTATTAGTTATTAATGTATGATTTTTGGCACAACGTAGACAAAAGTGAAGACGAGTATGTGGTTTCATTCAGTAACGCAATGTCAATATGACCCTGTATATCGATGCTTATAATTAATCTTGTGTTTTAATACTGCAGACCTTGACATGTGACGTCACGAACCATAACCTCGCCTTTTTGTCACATAACGTCACACTTTGTGTCCCCTTCCTTCTGGTGACGTAATTTACAGATAGCCCATGATGTCCAACGTGAGGTTTACTTATTTCAGATACAGACAAAGCCCGGGAAGCGAGGGAATTGCGGGACACTCCGGTAGCAGTGTGCTCCCAACGACGAGCGATATGCATCACAGCGCTCATCTTCGGCACCATCTTCGTGGTCGCACTGCTGGTCGTCTACGCCACTCCGCAACCAGGTGAGAAATATATTCATCAAGGGTGTCGCTACTGGGGAACAGGGAGGGGCAGCTGCCCCCCCCTAAAGATTCTAAAATGTTACCAAATTTAAAGCAACCAAAGTCCTAAGTCTTTGATTGGACTATTCTCACCTTTGCTAAATGTCAAAATGGCCCTTCATACTTTTAGACAATTTTGGTGCCTAATTAAAATTAATACTTTGTTTTCGTTACTGGTGGTAGGATATATTTTATATCTGGCCGGAGAGCAACCGTACATAGGATGTTAAAACCCTTTAAGTGTCGCGTTCCGGAATCAACTGTGTATATCCGGGTCCAGGATAATTGTGTCTGTCGAAGGGTAATGATCTTATTAAACGCTCCTTTTACAGTAAACATTATATCAGCAAAATAATTACAGAATACCATTTTTGATTTTAGACATTTTTTGACAACGTTCAACCAGAGATAATAATAGAAGTCGCCGCGTGACATATCTTGTCTTCTGTCAGCTAAGCAGAATACTTCCGGAAACGCCCGAAGTCATCGGCTAGGATAGCGGCGCGTAACAATTTCTCGTCAGTCGACTTTCTATTGGACCCACTGTAACCATAAAGTGCTGTGGGTTCATTTTAACTTTGCTAGCTATAAGTATGAAAGACCATTATACCAATATCTTGTCTATAGATTGTCCGTGTGCTGCCGAAGTTACCCTGCTGCCTGGACAGCCGCCAACGGACGCAGAAGCCAGCGCAGCTGCAGCAAATAAGTAAGATATCTTGGCCACTACTCATTCTTCTGAGAAAAAAAAACAAAGACACATTACAATTTTATCCCGAAACAGGGACGTAGCTGCCGCCATATCAGCCGTATGAGAGTTATAGAGCCTCCGAGCTTAGGGCCCCTCTTGGCGCATACCTACATTAAACTAAGCGGGTGCCTAAAAGTTTGCACTACCCTAAAAGGCCCCGAATAAATTTAGATATAGGGCCTCTCTAAGCTACGCTAGTGTCTCCAAGGCAAAAGTGCAACCAGAACACCCACATTTCGCCAAGGCTGTGATCCATTGATGTGATACCACTCTAAGTTAATACTGATCAGTTGAAGTCCGTACCATATTGTCCAAGCCCGGGATTCGAGCCTGGGACTAATTAGAGCATCGTACCGTGAACCCAATACAACTACGCCACCGAAGCACTCATTTAACAGCCAATTTCAAAAACCAATCCTGATCTCAATCTTCAATCCAATTCCGCGAACCAATCAAAATAACTCATTTGTTATATCAAAAAATACTTTGTGCTGATTGGTCCATTTTTGAGATAGATAAAAACGATTGAGATCGTTAGAAACGGAGGATAGTCTCAGGCATAATATTTTTGTTACAGAGAGCGCATATCTACCAGTGGGGCGGTGTTTCCCTGGAGGGGGGCTCGTCTACCCACTTTTGTGATCCCCAAACACTATAGTTTGTGGCTGCACCCCAATCTCACCACTGGAGAGTTGAGAGGTATTTTTTTTATTATAGCAGTTTTTTTTTACATAGATCGGTGATCAGAATCGTGCTTGCCGCCCTAAGCCACTTGGCGAAAGTAAAGGAAACTAAAGTTATTTTTAACAAATACTAGACGTAACTACTTGACATAATAAGATTTAACATCATGTCTCACGATGGTGAGCGCAGTGGAATACCAAACACTTTGTAATTCAAGGTGTTGGTGTTTCTGCTGTTTATGGATCGTATCGCTTACCATCAGGCGAACGGCAAGCACGTCTCGTCATTCAGAGAAATAAAAAAAAAATGCAATGTATTGTAAAGACACAGCACATGCCAAGCAAAGCCAAAGCCAAAGCTAAGGCCTTGCCACGGAGGTTGAATGCCGCAACTTCCACTCGAGCCAGCCCGTAGTATCAATATTGCCTATGGTCCGCCGTAGATTGTTCGTGACATGACATCCAACCGTTACATGATGAGTTGAGTCCATATATATTATAATTCTCTTTGAGTTGAGTGTGGAACGGACTGCCAAGACAAATGTCCGCAGGTTCAAATGTCAAGGGCACACACCTCTGACTTTTCTAAAATCATGTGTGTATTCTTTGTGAATTTATCGTTCGCTTTAATGGTGAAGGAAAACATCGTGAGGAAACCTGCACATCTGAGAAGTTCCTCTATAGGAATTTCGAAGGTGTGAATTTTACCAATCCGCACTAGGCCAGCGTAGTGGACTAAGGCCTTATCCCTCTTAGTAGTAGAGGAGGCCCGTGCCCAACAGTGGGACAATATATAATACAGGACTGATGTCAATTCTCTTTATTTTAAAGGTTTTTTTTTACATTTTTACATATACATTTAAAAAAAAACATGCATATAAAAATATAAAAAATGTATGACCCTCCGATGGCGAAGCGCAAGACCCAGGCCACCGGCGGTTAGGGATTCAAAGTGATGAATCGCCTCACAATGCGCGCCGTGTCCAGCAATACTGCCTTCTGCATCTGGCCTCCGACCCAACGGCCAATTGAGAGCTTCCGAAGATGTTGGTCGAGGCTCTTTGGTATCAATCCATGCGCAGAAACGACAATCGGAACAATAATTGTAGAGTCCACATCCCACATGTCGGTGACCTCATGTGCCAAGTCTAAATATTTAGACATTTTATCCTTTTCGGCTTTAACAAGGTTATCGTCATGCGGAATGGTGACATCAACAAGTATTGCCCGGCGCGACAATCGATCTACTATCACAATATCAGGCTTATTGGCAACAGTTGATACAGGACTGATGTTATTATTATCTTAGTTGTATCAACCTGATCCTGGCTTACAAGAGTTCTAGTGGTGGGTCTCTCCCTTCGTTTTTCCTACTCGGTTGAATTTTCAATATTCTTTCCTTCTTCCAGGTGAGGTGTCTATCGACTTCCGCGTGGACAGAGACACGAGCTTCGTGGTCCTGAACGTGCGAGACATGAATGTGACTGAACGCGCCTTGTTCAAATCTGGTGGGTCGCTGGGCCCCAAGATCGCGAAGACCTTGGACTACCCCGCTGCTGATCAGACGTATATTGAGTTTAAGGTAAATCTTGGTTACTATTAAATGAGTTACATAGCTAGAACTGATGGCTGATAGGGCATGAAGGTTCTGGAGTGGAGGCCACGAATGAGCAAGCGCAGTACACGTCCATCCACGAGGACAGATGACTTCATAAAAGTCGCTGAAGGATGCAGGCTGATTTTATTAGGTCCGTTAAACCGGTGATGATTTTGACAGCTATTAAAGCAATTCTTAACCACTTCTTAACGTTAAAACAAGTAAAGCTGTAAGTATATAGAAGATAGATAACTAAAACATATGTGAAAAAGAAAACCATTTTATGAAACCAGCATCAAACTTAAGGCGATACCTCAAGGTCCATTTTCATACATTTTGTTTCGGCTTTAATCTGGGTAACTAAACAAGTATTGGCAAGTAAAGAATTTAAATTCACGTCTAGTTAGTGATTAGTTCTCGCAGTTGAAAGAAAAATGTAAAAATAATTAATAATCATGGATATTTCTGCCTTTAAAATTTCGTCATATTAAATTTAAATTATATTTAAATTATATTATATATAAAATTGCTAAGTTAAAAAATATATACCAAATTGCAATGAATACGCGTGGGTGCGTAGTAAGATCTCGCTATCTCTTTCTTACGTCCGCATTATGCCTGGTGACGTCACACCGAAGTACGCCCTTCTCTTTTCAGTTACTAGAATCATCGTCCCAGACGCTAGGGTACCTAAAGCTGGCTAAAATCTTCTATTTTCAGGATAAACTTCGACGCAAATACAACTACACATTGAGTCTACGTTTCATCACGAAGTTAGAGAGAAGTGATAAGCAGAGAGGATTCTTTCTAACTGGAACTCATAGGCAGTGAGTAATACCATATACACAAACATAACCTTAGTTCCGTACGAATAACTCAATCGCACATTTGAGTACGATCTCATGTAGGCGTTTAATGTACTGTTAACTGTACTATTTAATAAACGAAGCTTAAGTTGTTATTTAAGAGCTTGATCTCAGCTGTGTCGGCGTTAAATAAACAAAACTCATTTGTAAAGATTCGTCATATACTATGACTTAAGATATCATTTGAGATGTTGTTGAAAGTAGTTTATTAAAAAGCGAAAATCTCAAGATGCTGTCTTCAAGTTGAGAGCGTTTGTGCTAATATTTTTGAAATTAATTTATAAATATTTTTGAAAATATATTTTTGAAAATGTAAACGGTATTGAAATTAAACTAATTTTCCGGATTCTATCGCGGTTTTTTTTTTTATTTTTCTCCCGACGAACACCGATTCCTGCCCAGGATGATTCGCGAGGCTATTGAAATTAAAAAACATCCTAATTTCAATAGGGAAGATGGTTGGAAGCTTGCACAAGCCTGGGATCCAGTTCTACATTTAATTAAATCGGAACCCAAAAGACCGGCTGCCAGACCTCAAGACACTGTGAGCTCATTCTGCGTAGATCGGACCACCAACAGCTAAAATTTAAAAAAATAGTATAATTGTAAAATGTAGGTAGATATTGTAACTTTGACTTTACGGATGAACAACACCTCAGTCCCGCCCGTGACCATGAACGCTGCAAAGTCTTCGAAACGTCGGGAGAAAAATAAAAAACAAAAAACCGCAATAGAATCCGGAAAATTAATTTAATTTCAATGTCTAACATTCGCGTAAACATAAGAAATCATAATGTAAGCAGTAAGTGGAGTGCCGTCCAAAACCCTTATCAACAGTTAAAAAGTTAAGACTTAGGTGTCATTTTAGATCGAATTATTTAAATCATGAGCGTAGACATGTCTGCCTTCTTATCAAACTGGAGTAAGGGTTCCTTTTGACGTACGAAACCCCTAATTATTAAATTTAGTAATATATTTTTCACAGTCGGTGCGCGGTATCCAGGTTTTGGTTGACGCACGCTCGCTCCACATTCCCGTGCCTCGACGAGCCCAATTTACGAGCCACCTTCAAACTGACGATAGTCAGAGACAGGTAAGCAGAATATGGTATACCTATGCATGATTTTGTGTATTCTATACTAGGTATTACTCGTAACCAAGGTGGCAGGGGGGGGGGGGTCGCCCGGGGCCTACCGCTACAGGAGCCTTAGAGGACCTTTTTAACCGAGTTCAAAAAAAGAGGAAGTTCTAATGTAAATCGACTGTATTTCTGTTTTTTTTAAATGTTTGTTACCTCAGAACTTTTGGCTAGGTGAACCGATTTTGATGATTCATTGTTTACTTGAATGCTGATGCTCCCCGTGTAGTCCCATATAATTTTCATTTATAATTTTACCGACGAAACTTATGAAATCGAGTTTTTTGAGTCCGACTGGAGCTTCCTCGCTTTTTTTACTTGCGCCTGGGGACTCTTGTTGTTTAGGGCCGCCTTAGATGCCTTTTTTTGCCTTTCCTGTTAAAGTTATACAACAATCATGATTGAATTTTTCCTCTTAAAAACTTCTAAAAATATATCATCATTTTCTTGCACTGCTTTCTATGGTACTCAGCTGTCTGAATCTATTCTTTTTTTACTCTCATCATCATCTTAAATGAAGTTAGCCACAGTATTGAATATGGTATTGGTTTCTTCCAGATTCCACGTGTCTTTGACCAACATGCCTATCATAGCCACGGAGGAAGCTGGCTTCTATTTGGGACATAGATTGGTAAGAAATCCTTACTTTTATAATACTTCATTTTCTTGTAGGGGTACCAGTATGACTACATTTATAATACCTAATCTTTTTGTATGGGATTGTGTGAGAATCCCGCGCTAGGGTCTAGCAGACAGGGCACTGTGGTGTGCCTTAGGATAGGCCTATGTACAGCAACGGACTGCTATGGGATGATGATGATGATGATGATGATGATGATGATGATGATGATGATGATGATGATGATGATGATGATGATGACGATGATGATGATGATGATGATGAAAAAAGGTATATAATGTCAATGAATAGGTCAGTAATGACGCATTATTCCCAACTCCAGCTACAAGACGAATTCGCGACATCCCCCCCAATGCCACCACACATGATGGCGATAGCAGTCTGCCGCCTCCAGCGACGAGCGGCGCCGACCGTCCAAGACAACTCCACGGAAATCACCACGAACGCGCCCGAAGGTACTCCGGAGACGCCCGAAGACGTCCCGCCCGAAGTCAGCCTGTATAGCGACCAGCAAGTCATACTGGATGAGTCTGGGTGAGTCCTAGATATCTATACTATTATATAAAGCTGAAGAGTTTGTTTGTTTGTTTGTTTGTTTGTTTGTTTGAACGCGCTAATCTCAGGAACTACCGGTCCAAACTGAAAAATTCTTTTTGTGTTGGATAGCCCTTTGTTCGTGGAGTGCTATAGGCTATATATCATCACGCTATACCCAATAGGAGCGGAGCAGTAATGGCTAATCTTAGGAACTACTGGTCCAAACTGAAAAATTCTTATGCATTGGATAGCCCTTTGTTCGTGGAGTGCTATAGGCTATATATCATCACGCTATACCCAAAAGGAGCGGAGCAGTAATGGCTAATCTTAGGAACTACCGGTCCAAACTGAAAAAATCTTTTTGCGTTGGATAGCCCTTTGTTCGTGGAGTGCTATATGCTATAAATATATCATCACGCTATACCTAATAGGAGCGGAGCAGTAATGGCTAATCTCAGGAACTACCGGTTCGAACTAAAAAAATCTTTTTGTGTTGAATAGCCCTTTGTTTTTGGAGTGCTCTAAGTTATATATCATCACGCTATGACCAATAGGACCGGAGCAGTAATGGCTAATCTTAGGAACTACCGGTACAAACTGAAAAATTCTTTTTGCGTTGGATAGCCCTTTGTTCGTGGAGTGCTATATGCTATAAGTATATCATCACGCTATACCCAATAGGAGCGGAGCAGTAATGGCTAATCTCAGGAACTACCGGTTCGAACTGAAAAAATATTTTTGTGTTGAATATCCCTTTGTTTTTGGAGTGCTATAAGTTATATATCATCACGCTATGACCAATAGGAGCGGAGCAGTAATGAAACATGTTGTAAACATGGGGACAATTTATTAGTTTTGAGAGCTTCCGTTGCGTGCGCTGCGTAAACGGTTAAAGTTATGCAACAATGATGTATGACGGGATTGTTCCTCTTAAAAAGTTGTATAAAATATATTATAAAACATAGTCCCCCGCTGCATCTGTCTGCCTGAACGTGTTAAACTCAAAAACTACCCAACGTATTAAGATGAAATTTGGTATGGAGTCAGTTTGAGACCCTGGGAAGAACATAGGGTCCCGGGAAACCACTACTTTTATAACGGAAAACTTTAGCCTGAAAAACTTTATAACGCGGGCAGAGCCGCGGGCAAAAGCTAGTTACTAATACAAGGCCATCATTCTGGACGAGTCTGGGTGAGTTTCGATGCGATTGCGATCATAGTTTTACATAGGGAAAGCTGAAATTTTGTATTTTAATGTGAATAATATTGTTAGGTGCTAAATGTTGTTGGTGGGTATATTTTATATCCTCCGGAATACCGACCACCATACACTAGTTGAAACCCGCCGCAGTGGTCCATAAATATCGCGTTTCGAGATCAGCCTGTCGCAAAAGAGTGTCACCTTCGATATACTTATGTACTTACGTATTAGATTCGGCGTTCTGAACATTCACTGTGTTCAACTGAATTGAATTGTTATCCATTCAAACTGACTTTAGTATGGTCAACATTGACAGCTTGTGGTTGTGTACGGAGTGGCGCTCATGATATAAAAACGCGAGTCTAAGTGTAAACTTGGATTTGAATAAAAAACTAATAAAATTATTTGTCGTTCAAGTGGATAAAAAGGTTATAACAGTGACGTTTTGGTTGCCATTTCGTTCAGATTTTGAACAAATAGTTTACATGGACGTTCGTGTCTATAGAAGATACATCAGTGAGTGTTACAAATACCCTGACAATTTTTTTTTATTCTAACACAGAATTTATGTTTTATTTACAGACCTCTACTGGAATGGATTCAGAAGACGATACAGCAGTTCGCGTTCGAATTGAACACTTCGTACCCATTGCCTAAATTTGGTAAGTGCCAGAGTTTGTTAAACGCATTGTAGCCCAAAGTCATAAATAGGACATAAAAATAAGCTTAGGAACAGACGACATGAAGGTCCGAAGGTTTGTGTTGGAGATTGTAACCTTCGTCGTGACTTATTATTTTTATATGTTCTATTTTTAGAACTAATTGTATTTTGTTTGCCATAGTTACTTCTCTTTAGTCCGAAATAAACACTCATGTCAATAACATCTTTTTACTAACTTTATTTAATTACTAAGAACATATACCATATTTACAACACGTTATCAGCACGAACGCTTAGTTCTTAGTTTTTTCACGTTATTTAGTAAAATAAAGTTGAATATATTTTTGTGTGACTAGGAAATAGTAATAGTCTGAAAATGTCACATGAATCTGAAGATGTTTCGAGTATGAAAAATTCCCCTGCGTCGATCACATCTTTTCCATTTCCTTGTTTGAGGATAAAAGATGGATATCCGACTTGGAAGTTCAAGATGCGAAATTACCTTATCCATGAGGATTTATGGGAAACAATTAGTGGATACCGAGATGGAGACACAACCCCTGCCTCTACAAAGGTACGCAAAGACGCAAAGGCATTAGCAAAGATATGCTTATCAGTAGAAGGTGCAGCGATAACCCATATAAGATGTGCGAAAACTGCATCTGAGGCATGGACTTGTTTGCAAAAAGCCTTTGAAGATAAGGGAATAGGACGAAGATTATTTTTGGAGCGTAGACTGTACAGGTTGAGTCTATCAGAGTTCAAAAATATTGAACTATATATTAACGCAGTTATGTCAACCGCACAGGATCTTGCGGATATTGATGTAGTCATAGAGGACAAGTCTATTGCTGCAATACTTTTGGGAGGTCTAACTCCAAGGTATGAACCTCTCATTATGGCTTTAGAAAATTGCAATGTAGACGTGACTACAGAGTTGGTGAAAACAAAACTGCTTAATGAAATGTCCAAAGATGTGGCTTCATCATTAGACTCTGTCTTTCATGCGAAGAAGAAGCCTAAGTCAATGAAGAAGAATATAGTTTGTTATGAGTGCAAGACACCTGGACATAAGAGACCAGACTGTCCACAGAGAAACAAGAAGGAGAAAGGCAATGCGGTAAATACCAATGATACGATATTTACAAGTCTTAATACTTCTGGAAACCCAAGAAAGGACATAATTTATGTAGATTCAGGTTGTACTAGACACATGACTTCTAGACGGGACTGGTTTCAGAATATCTCGATACAGAATCAAGGTACTGTTACTGTCGCAAATGGAGAACAGATTAAGTGCTGCGGAATTGGAAATATTTCAATAAACACGCCCGAGAACGTGGTCAACAATATTAGTGATGTTGCTTATATACCAGATTTGAAAGCTAGTTTATTATCTGTATATAAAACTGTTGAAAAGGGTTTTATTTGTGTTTTTGATAAAAATGGATGTAACTTTTATAAATCTGATACTTTTAATTTTACAGGTGAATCTGTTGCTCATGCCTCGCCCTGTGGTGGACTGTACGTTTTAGATGGTACTGTAAATGTTTCCGAGAATGTGGCGGATAATTTTTGACACAAGATGTGCACTCTGGCTGTCAGGATAGTTATCAAATTTGGCATAAGAGGTTAGGACATTTGTGTCGTATAGGCATGAACCAACTGAAAAATCACAAGGTAGGTATAAAGTATACAGGAGTAGATAAAACTAGTTGTATCGCTTGCGTGGAAGGTAAACAAGCAAGAAAACCTTTCAAAAGGTTAGCGTTTAATAGGGCTACTTCCCTTTGGAACTGATCCATATGGATTTGATGGGACCGGTGTCTACAACTTCTTTTCAAGGAAATAGATATATGTTGACAATAGTAGACGATTATACGCGAAAAGTGTTTGCTTATTTTATTTCTTCTAAAACAGAAGTCAAAGATATATTTTGTGTGTTTCAATGTTTTGTTGAAAATCAGTTAGATAAAACAATTAAAGCAATTAGGACTGATGGAGGTAAGGAGTTCGTGAATAAAGAGTTTGTTGATTATCTTGCTTCAAAAGGTATTGAACATCAAACAACGACGCCTTATAGTCCTCAGCAAGTTGGAGTAGCGGAACGCACCCATCGTTCGGTTACAGAAAAGGCAAGAACGTTGCTAGCTGAAAGTTCACTACCGAAAGCATTCTGGGAAGATGCATTCCAAGTTGCCATTTACCTTAAGAATAGGTCTCCTCATCGAGCCTTAGGTGGACAAATTCCTTATGACAAATGGTATGGACGAAAAGGTGATCTTAGCCATCTAAAAGTATTTGGTTGTAGAGCTCTAGTCCATATACCTTCGTGTCACAGGAAGAAATTAGATGTCAAGGCACAGGAAGCAATTTTCGTCGGTTATTCTGAAAATCCAGGCACTTATATTTTTAGGGACCCTGCTAACCCACGAAAAGTTATTATATCCAGAGATGCAACCTTTTTGAAAATTGCTTTACAGCGCTAAAGCAGAAGCAATCTGAGTCTGTCGCACAGTCAAAATCTATATTGTTATTTGATGAGCAAAAAGAGATTGAGTCTGAGTTTGATCATGACTGTCAATTCTATGACTGTGATGAGAGTATCAGCCCGGCGGCTGAAGCAACTTTACCAGTAAATCTAGAAAGTGCAAAAGAGTCAGTGACTCTGGAAGAGCGAGAGTCTCTCATTGACTTAAGGCTGCCTAGTGTGGAAGAAGAGACAGCGAATTTGGAACAGGAATCGCACCCTGAGCGCAGATACCCTTCCAGAGACAGAAAACCAACAAATTTTTATAAAGCTTACAATACGTCAATGGTAGATTCTAATGAGCCTACGACATATTACGAAGCTACTCATGCCGATGATGCTGATAAGTGGCAACATGCTATGGTTGATGAGTATAGTTCCTTAAGGAAACTCCATACATGGAATTTAGTAGATAGACCTAACAAAAGGTTATACCATGTAAATGGATTTACAAAATTAAAAGGGATGCTTATGGTAATATTACCAAGTATAAAGCGAGACTCGTCGTCAAAGGTTTTCATCAAGTTGAAAGTGTAGACTACAAGGAGACGTTCGCACCAGTGATTCGTCATTCTTCCCTCCGCACGTTGTTTGCGATAGCTGCAGATATGAAGTTGAGAATGAAGCACTTAGATGTCGATACAGCTTTCCTTAACGGAGATTTAGAAGAAGTTTTCATGGAGCAACCTCTTGGTTTTATTCAAAAGGGTAAAAGAAAAACAAAAGTTTGTTTATTGAAGAAATCTCTTTACGGTCTTAAACAGGCACCGCGAGCTTGGAATAAAAGTTAAATGAAACGCTTTCTAAAATAGGTTTCATAGGAACTCCTTCCGAACCTTGTGTGTATACTAAACTTTTGGTAAAGAACTTGTAATATTAGGAATCTTTGTTGATGACATAATAGTCTTCTTTAATTCTGATTTGACATTTGACACTGTCAAGAATGATTTGTCGAAATATTTTTCATTAAAAGATCTCGGAATACTGAAATGTTATTTGGGACTACAAGTTGAAAGTGATTCCGAGAGTATAAGGTTGAACCAGCGAAATTATATTCTTTCTATATTAGAAAAATTTAATATGAAGGATTGCAAGGCCGTGGATACTCCATTAATTAAAAAGAATATGGAAAAAGAATGGATGGTCAAGTCGGTGAGTCTTATCCTTATCAAAACTTAATAGGATGCCTCATGTATCTAGCGGTAAACACACGACCAGACATCGCTTACGCCACGAGCTATTTAAGTCAATTTAATACGTGTTTTACTAAAGAACACTGGAATGCTGCTAAAAGGATTCTGCAATACCTAAAAGGTACCCTAAACTATTCATTGGTTTACAGGAAGAATAGAGAACCTTTAAAGGGTTTTTGTGACGCAGACTGGGCAAACTGTCCAATCGACAGAAGGTCATACACCGGTTATGTTTACAAGTTAAGTGGAGGTCCAGTATCATGGGAATCCAAGAAGCAACCTACTGTTGCGTTAAGTTCGGCCGAGTCAGAATATATGGCATTAGCGTCTGCCACGAAGGAAGCGTGTTACTTACGTCGGTTTATATACGAGATAACAGGTATACTTTGTTCAGTTAACTTAGCTTCTGACAGCCAAAGTGCCATTAATCTTGTTCGAAATCCTGTACACCACAGCAGGACGAAGCATATAGATACTAGGTTTCACTTTATTAGGGAAAAGGTATCTAATAATATTGTTAAGTTAGAATATATAAAAGTAACGATATGCCTGTTGATGTACTAACGAAGGCCCTCGGACCTCTAGCACACAAACGATGTGTAGTTAACTTAGGTTTAGAAACTTAATTATTTTATTTGTTTTGTTTCTGTCACAACTGCGATTAAGGGCGGCTGTTGGAGATTGTAACCTTCGTCGTGACTTATTATTTTTTATATGTTCTATTTTTAGAACTAATTGTATTTTGTTTGCCATAGTTACTTCTCTTTAGTCCGAAATAAACACTCATGTCAATAACATCTTTTTACTAACTTTATTTAATTACTAAGAACATATACCATATTTACAACAGTTTGAAAGTGTGAAACCCTGCAGATGAGATACTGGAATTAGTCTTAGCGACTGCAGGGCTCTGAAGGAAAGATGGGAAGAGATATCTGCGAAAGTGTGGGGGAAGGAGAAGGAACTCTCTTAAGATAGAAGGAAGGGAGAAGGGCAGGAAATGTTCGCGAGCCCTCTTAGGTCTTAATGTGTAGTTAAAACTATGAGGTATACACTTAACTGTGTGCCTAGGGCCGCAACAAATGTCCCCCTATGCGGGCGTGCATTCGGTATACAGACCATATGAAGTCTGCCAAAACTAGGTCAATTTGGTAGACTAAGGCTTAATAGTAGAGGAGGCCCGGGCAGTGGGACAGTGTATAATACTGGGCTGGCATTATTATGCTTTCATAATTGTAGCTGGTCTTCAGCCTTATTCCTTTCTCTTTTTTCCGTCCTTGCCATCTCATTTCTTTTTCTTTTACTTATAAATTATCCTTCTCGTTTTTCTATTACAAAGCAATAAAACATTTTCACAGATATTGTCGTGGTGGAGGGAAGTAACCCATACTCCGAAGGTTGGGGTCTCATCACTCTTTCTCCCTCAACTCTCTCCGACACAAAGACAATTGCAAGGCTGTTGGCGCAACAGGTAAGTGAACATATTGGAATTCCTGAACTCTTGATAGCTGCTAGCTGCTCCGCCCTGTTAAGAATATTTTTTTTTTTATTGAATGACGAGACGTTCGCCTGATGGTAAGCGATACGACCGCCCATAAACAGTAGGAACACCAACACCTTGAATTACAAAGTATTGTTTGGTATTGCATTGCGCTCGCCATCCTGAGACATGAGGTCTTAAGTGTTATTATGTCCAGTAGTTACACTGGCTACAATGTCCTTTAAACTAGAACATAACAGTGACTACACACTGTTGCTGGGCGGCAGAATTAAACATTGCGGTGGTACCTACCCAGGCGGACTCTCACATATGAGAGATCTACCACCAATATTGTCTCCTACAAGTCCCTAAAAACTACAGCGATCCATAACCTCATATTGACGCCAGCTCTATTCAGTTAAAAAATTAGATCCTTATTTCAAACATTTCTAATACCAGAAGAACAAGTAGCCTGTTTGTCCAAGACATGATCTACCCGTGTACTAAATAACATCTAAATCCGTTTTTATTTCTGCGTTTACTTCAAACAAACATATTCAAAAACATTCGTATTAACCCGTGAGGTAGCTGAATGTTTGCCGGCAAACATTGACATTTACGCGTGTGACGGAAAAATAACCTTATTATGTAGTATATAAGGTTATAATCCCGTGACACACGCAAATGTCATGTAGCTGTCTTGGCTCGCCGGCGATTCACGAGAGACCAAGAGTTAATATCTATTAGTAATAAGATATTATATTGCCTTTCAAAAAAGCCTAGAAAATTCGAAAAACACACCAAAACCGAACCTTTTCTTTTCCAGTGTTTTTTTTTCCTTTCCCCCTATTCAAGATAATGGATATTCGCCATCTTTTTTTGTTTTTTGTCTTTTTTTATTCTCATGTTTTTATTTCTCCAGTGGTTTGGAGGCCTCGTCTCCCCTCGCTGGTGGGGTTCCCAGTGGCTCATGGAGGCCCTGACGTCACTCCTGGCCGAGAAATCTCCACCACTAAGAGAACTGGCTTCGAAACAGCAAGATGCTTTGCTATTAGACCATGTGCTACCAGCTTTGAGGTGAGTTGGAATGAAGAATTAGTAGATAGCAAAGACATTAAACTATATAGTTAGGTATAGACTGAACATCAGGACCAAATGTTTGCTCCAAAAGTTATTACCAATTGGTAATAAGTCTTGTTTGAAATGTCCGTGTGATAAGATGTCACAGCGTCCTTCGATATTGTTACGTCCTGACCTATTCCACTCACCTTGCTCGGTGACTAGGACGGTAAGTAAAAGTCAAGGGCGTGTTACAAATCTTTATTAAAATAATAGAGGAACCAGATAGAACAGGGTCGGGGTACGGTTGCATCCAGACGCGAAATGGCTTGCACGACCGAATGGGACACTGGCCTTGAAACCCACCCGCGTGAAGTCCCCCAGCTGTAATACAAAAATAATATATTAACAGAAGCTATGCTTATACTCGTATTAAAAACATGCAAATCATGATATGGAAAAAATATGAAGTATTTTACATTGATGTTTTGCTATTACTGTAGATTGAGTAACCATCACATAAGCGGAAAATGTTTGTATGTCAATCTTCCCAATGTCCGTCTATATATTCTTAGAACTCCTTGGTAGATATCAACACGGTTTTACTCACGTAGTTGAAATCGCCGACCAGTTTCAACCTATTATAATAATAATAATATCAGCCCTGTATTATATACTTGCCCACTGCTGAGCACGGGCCTCCTCTACTACTGAGAGATTAGGCCTTCGTCCACCACGCTGGCCTAGTGCGGATTGGTAGACTTCACACACCCTCGAAAATTCCCATAGAGAACTTCTCGGGTATGCAGGTTTCCTCACGATGTTTTCCTTCACCATTAAAGCAAGCGATAATTCACAACCTACTAAGTAAATAATTTTCATAGTTCATGGGTGGTGGATGTCGCGTCACAAAGGCCTCTTGATGTCCAGTAGTCTAGGCGGATATAAAATATATTCCACCACCATCAAACTGCTATATACCCTTCTGAGTTCATGAGCGAGTCACGTCAGTTATTTCTTCATTTATTTGGTTTGCTTTCAGGCTAGATTCAAGTAATTCGGTGCGTGCTGTTGCATCTTTAAGGTTGGAAAGGGCTGACATCGAAGCGGCGACTGACGAACTATCTCTGCATAAGGTAATTCGTCTCAAATGGTCGACATATCTATATATGTAAAAATTAATCCCTATTTCCCTTGGTCACGCCATGACGCGTGAACGGCTGGACCGATTTCACTAACTTTTTTTTTGGTTGTGTTTGTTATTGTCAGAAGGTTCTTATGAAAGAAAAAATTAAGGATGTTGAGCGGAACGTTAGAAAATTTAAGAAAAGTTAATTTCAGCGATTGACAGAATGCTGCAAATTCATAGTTAAGACGGGACAACGTCTGTCGGGTCAGCTAGTTTGTTATATAGTACAAATAGAGCAGAGGTTACCATGGCACCCTGCTTTAGAATAAAGATGCACACGTAACCTTCTCTTCAATGTGAGGAAGAGCAAAGCTGTTTTAACTTCTTTTTTCATGCGGGCACTGCAGTGCATCACACCTGGTAGTGGTGTGGGGTGTAATAGAATGTCGACTGACAAGATATTGGTGTAATGGTCTTTTATGGTGCACGGCAAATTGACCCCACTGGACCTGATAATAAGAGTGGGGTCCAATAGAATGTCGACTGAGAGATGATTACACCTCAGTCGACACAATTATGCCTGTTGGAACATACACAGGCTGATCCCAGAACGCGACACATTTCCTAGTCCACTATGGTTATATCGACGGAAAGTTGAAATGTTGTATCTAGAAAATTGGCCAAAATTTATTTATAATATTATGTTGTTTCGAGTCCCCTTTGGGAGATTTTCACCTACACTTCAAGTAGCTTTTTTAAAAATCTCTTCCAGGGCGCCGCGATTGTCAGCATGGCTATAGAGGCTGCTGGCGAGGAGGCCGGAAGGGCGGCCCTCGCCAGACTCCTGAGGGACCATCGATTCGCCAGCGCTGATGCCAGGTAAGATCCAAGTTCATCATCTCGATCCATAGGAACTTTACGCACACACTCACCCTTTATCCTCAAAAGGGTAGGCAGAGGAGCAATTGGTGCACCCACTCTTCGAAATACGTATTACGTCCCATGATAGGGGGCGAGCCTATCGTCATATCGGGCACAAATTCATGAGTCCTCGCTATTACTAAGTAGGAGAACTCTATATCATTGTCCGACATGAAGATTAAATCCAAGACCTCAGCACTGCAGAGGCAGAAAACCAATTAAAAAAAACTGTAATATAACATAAAATTCATAGAAACTCAATGTATCTTACTGTCATGCTTTCACAAAGACGAGAAGCAATAAATGCAACTACTTTCCAAATAACCTATATTCCGTCTATTCCAGAGACCTCTGGCGATCCTTACAACGCGATAACCCTGAAGACGGGTCGGTGCAAGCCCACGCGTGGGACGGCTGGTGCGAGAGGGCCGGCTACCCACTCCTAAGCGCCACTGTTGTGGGATCAGACGTGATGGTGAAACAGGAGCGGTAATGGATTTTTTGTTTGGTTTTGCAGGGAAAGTAACTTATAAAAATTAAACTACTTTTCGGATTCTGTCGCCACGGGACGGGCCATGGTCACAGGGGGCTCATGAGGGCTGCAAAGTCTTCGAAACGTTGGGAGAAAAATAAAATATAAAAAACCGCGATAGAATCCGAAAAGTTTAATGTCTAACATTAGCGTAAACATACGAAATCATTATTTACCTTATTATTACTGCCTAGTCTTCGTGTGGACGATTGAGCGGTTATGTTGAGGTCACCGTGTCTTAATACACGTTGAGCTTCTTGGATTTGATGATGATCTTCAGGCGACCGCCGGGTCTCTAACTATATATACAACGTTCGGCATACCAACTAAAACATTGCGGTGGCCCTGACGTATATTCTATAGACACGAACGTCCATATAAACTATTTGTTCAAAATCTGAACTGAAATAGCGATCAAAACGTCACTGTTATAACCTATTTATTCACTTGAACAACAATTTTACTTATTTGACTAATATTTTTTATTCACTTATGTTATGAGCGCCACTTCATACACGCTGTCAATGTTGAAATTGATCATACCAGTCAGGTGTACGGATTACAGTACAGATGAGTCGAACACAATGAGTGTACGGAACGCCAGATCTAGTACGTAGTACATATATATCGATGGTGGTGGCCCTCTCCGGCACCTTTTACGATTAGCAAGGGATATCATGGTGGAATTCTCCAAAATCCACATTTCATGCTACCCTAGTGGTAACAGTCAACATTATTGGTACCATCACAGGTGGTCTCTCGCTTACGAAAGCGACCTTTGGCAACTTTGGGACCGTTCAAGTATTACGTAACGCATTTGGGCGGAAGGGGGCTCTTGTAAAACGTTACGATGCGTTACAGAAGCGGGAGGGGTGTTCCGTACAAAGCGTTATGTAACATTGTTTTTTTATTTTAAAACAATAACAAAGGTATTTAGCGACTTTCCTTTATTTTGGGTAAAATTAGAAAAAAAATATAACTTTAGAGTTACGTAACTTTTGGAGAGGGGCGGGGGTGTTCAGGAAAATGTTACGGCGCGTTACATGGGGGGTGAACAATCTTCAAAAATTGCGTTACGTAATACTTTTATTTTTATTTTTTACACAAAAATAGCATCTATCAAACCACAGGGGTTCATACTAGAGCTGATAAGAGTTTACAACAGTAACGATACATAACTATAGGCACTTAGGATAATATACAAAAACTGTAACTTGAACGGCCTCTTTGATACTTTCCAGGTTCGTGATGACTGCAGACCCGCCGGAGCCCGAGCCGGCGATGGTGAACTACCTATTGACCTTGAACTTGAGGGCTGACCTTGACGAATTGTTCTACGAACCTGGTAAAGAGCATGAAATATAGTGTCTTTTCATTTTAAATAATTTTGTGTGACTTACTTTTTCTAAAGATCACAATGATAATAATATCAGCCTTGTATTAGATACTTGCCCATTGCTGAGCACGGGCCTCCTCTACTACTGAGAGGGATTAGGCCTTAGTCCACCACGCTGTAGTGCGGATTGGTAGACTTCACACACCTTCGAAATTCCTATAGAGAACTTCTCAGATGTGCAGGTTTCCTCACGATGTTTTCTTTCACCGTTAATTCAAATTTGAAAGATTTATTAGCGTCAAATTAATTCTTACCCAATTATATAGGATATATTTTTATATTTTTAAGGCCACTGGCATTAGCCGATAATAGCGTATGCCGAATGTGGAATGTTAGGTAATGGAACGTTCTCGAAAGATCTAGATGTTTCCAGAATGTAGTGGAAATAACGGATCTCAATTTACAAGAGAGTTCCCGACCATTCGGATCTTTGGAGAATGTTCCACGGATATCAATGGAATTGGCGACGCGTGGCCTTTTATTTGCGAAAGGGTAGGCAGAGGTGCACATGATGCACCCACTTTCCACCGAGTGTATTGCCCATGATGTAATTGGAAGCGAGGCTATCGCCATATCGGACACAAGTTCCAGATTCCAGGCTAATACCGAGCAGTAGCATCCAATACCACTGCTCAATCCAGGGATCGAATCCAAGACCTCAACTGCAGTACCACACAACTACGCCACCGACGCAGTCATGAAATACTGAAACACCACCAATTTCAGAAAACTACACGGAACCAATAGAAGAAGACTACAACGCAACCACCACGCCGGTACCACCTGCAACCACGCGGCGCACCACCACCAAAACCCCGAAACCAGCGCCACCCAAATGGGTTATACCGGTCACCTTCTCCGTGGGCCCTATAGACGATTACGATGAAGACATGGAGAACATTACCAGGGGATGGAAGAATGCCACCGAAAACCTTCAGAATGGGACTTGGTGAGTTTCTTATAAATAGGCTTACCATACGTCCCGGTTTGACCGGGATAGTCCCGGTTTGAGATCCCTGTCCCGGCCTCCCGGTCAAACTTGAACAGCACCGACACCCCAACCAATCGTTCCCCCGCCGCGCCGCCCGTGCCACCCGCGCCAAAGACGAAACAAAGGCGAGCGAAAACGAGTGATAACGACTGCAGCAAAATGAAAATGAGCCTCTTTCTCTTCTGCGTCCCGGTTTGGCTCTTCGTAATTATGGTGAGCCTAGTTATAAACCTTTATCCCAAAGGAAGGCAAGTATTTCTATGAAAGCACGGCAAAGTGACCCCTCTGCACCTGATCATAAGTGTGGTCCAATAGAATGTCGACTGACGAGAGATGATTACCCAGTCAACACAATAGGGTATTTGACTATATTTGATTTTATGCATTTTTTAATATAAAACAGCAATAAGTACAAAAAGAAATCCTTCTGTGAAAACAGCTTTAAAATTCGATAAGAAATGAGGCAGTAATTCATATTTCAAATATTGATACGTGCAGGGGTGTGTGGAGTGCAGATATCGCTCCGTCTCTCTTTCGCACGCAGCGTAAAGCCCGCTGACGTCACATGCAAGTATTTCGTCTCTTTTCTGTTTTTTGACAGTTACCCCTACTATATTATCTCAATGGCTTACAACTTGTAGATTTTATATCAGATTTCTTCTGTTTTATAATTTATACGAAGTACATATTTTATAAAAGTTATAAAAAGAATTGTCAAATACCTTATTATACTTGTTAGAACTGGATATACACAGCCTGTTCCCGGAACGCAACACACGTGTGCCACTATGGCGGGTTTTAACACCTTGTGCAAGGTCGCTATCCGGGCGGATACAAAATATATCCTACCACCAACAAAAATATTTTACATTTCAACCAAGACGACTTATTATTATGTTATAACTTTCAGAGCACAAATTTGGTATTTCCCATTGACGTATATTCTATAGACATTAACGTCCCTATAAACAATTTGTTCAAAATCTGAACTAAAATGGCAACCAAAACGTCACTTTTATAACCTATTTATTCACTTGAACAACAATTTTACTTATTTGATTAATATTTTTTATTCACATCCAGGTTTACACTAAGATTCGAGTTCTTATATTATGAGCGCCACTCCTTACACAACCACACGCTGTCAATATTGACCATACTAAAGTCAGTTTGAACGGATTGCAGTTCAATTCAGTTGAACACAGTGAATGTTCGGAACGCTAAATCTAGTACGTAGTACATATATATCGATGGTATGTCCAGTATATAACTATTTATCTTTGGCAGGTACGAGCTAGTGAATGAGACGAAAACGGTTCGCGTCTCTCGATGGATGGAAAATGTCGTCAATCTGATCTGGATGAATGATACTGAAAGTACGTGATCAGTTTTTTTTATTTTATTAAAATTAAGACGCAAAACAGATTACAATCAATATTAAAGCTAATTATAAAATATACAAGCATAAAAACTAGATTATACTGCCTCGGTGGCGTAGTTGTATTGCATGTCCGGTACAATAGCGCTCTGAGGTCCTGGGTTCGAATCCCGGGTCGGGCAAAGTGATATTTGGGTTTTTCTGCTCAGTATCAGCCCGGAGTCTGGAATTTGTGCCCGATATGGCGATAGGGTCGCCCCCTATCACATCATGGGACGGAACACACTTAGCGAGAGGGTGCCCTGGTTGCGCCTCTGCACACCCCTTCGGGGATAAATGCGTGATGTTATGTATGTACATTGCGCCATTATACTAGTTAATTACTTAAAGTGCGGACTGAAATAAATTAAAACTATTGACTTGTTTGTTGACAGTTCTTTGACTTAGGGGTTCAAGTATTACGTAACAATTTTGGGTGGAGAGGGATCTTGTAAAACGTTACGATACGTAACAGCGGCGCGAGGGGGATTCGTACATTTATACTTTGTTCCGTATTAAATAGAAAGTATCTTAAAATCCTGATCTTACACAGCGTTTCAACTAATATCACACTTGAGATTGAAACTGAGTTCTTTTTTTTTTTTTTTTTTTTTTTTTTTTATTTATCAAAAGGCATAACACAGAACACAATCATGATAAAGAATACTTAAGCACTAAATTACATTAAGACTAGATTGTATTCCTTAAACCTATGCCCTAATTATAAACATATAATAAACAATTAACAAGAATAAACATCTGCTTATACTTAATTGAGTTATGTGGACATAAATTGTATGGAAACTAAATTGTACTACCTACAAACTACTTAATTTTCGAATACTATTTAAAAACAGGCCCGGCCTGCTGTTCATTATGTCAATGGTACCATGTATAACATAGAGTTCATTATATAATCTACTCAGCCTGATAATGGAGTTATAATAGGACGTGTTATTTAAGATATATTATGTTCTATCAACAATAAGGGCTATTTTGTTGAGTATTAAATATCAAGTATCTTAAGATGCTGGTCTTAAACAGAGTCTCAAAGGATATCACACTTGAGAGCTAAACTAAGTTGTACCTATTAACACGACCTGAATTTTGTTGTATATTAAATATCAATATCTCAAGATGCTGGTCTTAAACAACGTCTCAGCTGACATCGCACTTAAGAGCGAAACTGAGTTGAATATATTCATACAGCCATTCAAAAATGATGATCTGACCCAAGAAAGTTTTCTAGTTTATGTAATATAGTTTTTTATATTTTTTAGTGGTGATACCAGACTTGGGCAAGCATAAGTGGGTGAGATACAACGTTGGAGCGAGAGGGCTGTACCGAGTGGCGCCGCAGGACAGAACTAACGAGGAGGTATGTAGTACGTATTCTTTTATTAGTGACCGTACTGTGATGGTAAATGGAGTAGGGACCACATAGAGCATTGATTGATGAGAGATGTTGATCAGTCGGACCAATGCCGGCCTGTTCAAAACACAGGCTGATCCCTAAGCGTCTACTTTGAAAAACGAAATCCGTAGTTTCTGATGAGGGATCGCACGTTTTGTTACTACGAAGTGTTACGGATCCGATGACGGATTCGACGACGGATCCGATCCGTTCCTCGCAGTATTTCAGACATGGAATTTGTAAGAACTCATGGAGTTCCGCCATCGGTTTTTAAAACCATCTGCGAAGATAAAGTTCCACTGCTTTCTCCAAAAAAAAAAAATACGTATAATTGATCCTACCACTACTGTAAGCTACAGAACGGTGACGGATCCAAAGTAATTTGGTAGTAAAGTTAAATTCGAAGTTCGTCGTTTCTTCGTTTCCGAACGACGTTCGTTTTTCGAAGTAGACCCTCTGCACGGTCGTGTGGGCAATTATGACTTATTTTAGATTGTACAATGCTCGATATCTGGTCATACAAACTGCACGCGTTGTACGGCAGCGCTCTGAGGTCCTAGGTTCAAATCCCGGGTCAAGCAGTGTTATTTGGGTTTTTCTGCGCAGTATAACATAGCGATAGGCTCGCCTGTTCACATCATGGGACGGAACACACTTGGCGAAAAGTGGGTGCCCTAGTCGCGCCTCTGCATACCCCTTCGGGAATAAATGTGTGATATGTGTACATTCCAGTCGGCAGAGCTATCAGCTCGTCGTGCTGCCGCGCTGTACGACAGCGGCGCGCCGGCTGAACGAGCACTGTTACTCGATGACGCGTTTGTGCTGAGCAGAGCTGGACGGCTGCCTGCAAGCCGGGCTATTGCTGCTGCGGGTAAGTCTTTTTACGTATCAGACTCCGCAGTCAAAATCGGGAGAAACCTGCGAATGGCATACTGGAATCAACCTAGCGATTGCAGGGACCTGGAGGAAATTTGGGAGGGGATATCTGAAGGAAGTGTGGGGAAGGAAAAGCAACCTTTTTAGGATGTGCAGAGGGAAGAAGGCCGAGAAATGTTCGCGAGCCTTCATAGACCGTGTATTGAGAACCATGAGGTATTATCATTTATTATCATTATCACACTTAATTGTGTGCGTCGGGCCGTGACAAATGATATGTTGTGACCACAAACTCATCCCTACGTATGTCAAGCTGTCACCTAAGATAAACATACAAGGGATCGCTAATATTCTAAACCAGGAGAGAACAAAGGAGATCTTTAAAATATAAAAACCGTGATAAAATCCGAAAAATAGTTCAATTTTAATAACTTCCTATTGCTATATTTCTCTCTTTAAATACTTAGTAGTACTTGTATGTATCTTTTGTTTTTAATTGCGATTAGAGTGTATGTGTATAATTTTGCAAATTATCCTTTTTTTATCACAAATAGTGCATGTTGTGACTGCCTTAAGAAGGTGTTACTCTTATATTTTATTATATTGTTTTTCTTTTATTTAGTTTTAGCAACATTTTAACTACTACTACTAAATAAATAAACAAATAAATAAATATTTCAGCACGTCTAACAACAGAAGAACATTGGGCACCTTGGCGCGTTGTTCTCAACCACCTGTCCTGGTGGAGGGAACTCTTGCACTTGACATCATCAGGGCCTAATCTGAACAAACTCCTGAGCGCTCTCCATCCGAAGGTGGTCCACGTGTACACACACGAGGAGTTGGAGGCTGGTGGAATTAGCGAGGATCAGCTGTGAGTTATCTAATGTCGACGCGCAGTTGTCAAAATGTATGCCCCAAATTTGGGGGGATTTTAACGCCATTAGGGAAATTTTGGGGGTTAAAAATTTACCTATTTAAAATGTAAACACACTATATTATTATTATATACTCATTTATGGAACATGGCAGAGTGTTTAGGCCGCACATTCATATTATATTTGGGGGAATATTTCTCGAAATTTATTTTGTGTTGCTTAGGGATAATCATCTGTCGACATTCTATTGGACTCCATTCCTTACCATCAGATACAATGGGGTCACTTACTGTAATATGTAATACATCACTTGCCCCCCCCCCCCCTAGAGGTTCTTAAACTCGAACGAATTCACCAGTTCCATTCCTAATATTCCGTACGCTCAATTACGCTCTGTTCTTGATTATTAAAGCGGGAGTGAAGGAGGAACATGTGCTCTCGACTTTACCTACAATTCATACTTTTCTCATTCTCCATATCAACTTGCCCCCCCTGGACCATCGGCAGGCGACGCTCTTGCTTATCATCAAAAAATATTAAACTATTCTAGATGGCTAAGCGGCGCTCTGCTGACAGCAGGAGTGGAATGGAACAACGAGCAAGTGACCAAGCAAGCCCTGAAGCTATACAACGCGTGGTACAAGAAGAATCAGAGCATACCACTGATATATCAAGAGGTAGATATATGTTGAAATTATACACGGATACCAGACAAACGAACTGTTTTATTATGCGAGCAAGAAACAACAGAAAGCTTTTTCCGTTGCGGGAACTATAAAGTATATGAATATTATAAATATTAATTGTAGTATCGCAAATATCACGAAAACGTACGAATCGAGGGCGTTCTGAAATTCAAAAAATATTTTTTCATTACTCGAAATCTTATTTTAGCAATTGGGTAAATATTTACACGAATAGTTTGTATGGGAAATACAAAAAGTACATTTTCTCTTAATGGAATATTTTGCATAAAATGGAATGGTCGGGAGGGAACGCATCGGGAAAGGATTGCCAGCGATCTATCATTGAAGGCATGCAAGGATAGGCGATAAGATATTGCCACGCCGATAAGAGACCAATCGAAAGATAGTTCGCAATTTAAGATTCCAGATAAATTATTAATTTCGTGCAGTCAATTAGGGGCCGTTCAAGTAATACGTAACGCAATTGTTCTTGTAAAACGTTACGATGCGTAACAGGAGCGGGAGGGGGATCTCGTACAAAGCGTTATGTAACATTTTTATTTTTTATTTTAGCGACTTTCCGATATTTTGCGTAAAATAATTGTGAACATTAAAAAAAAATTGTAACTTTGAGTTACGTAACTTTTGGAGGGGGGGTGGGAGCGTATAGGACAACGTTACGGCGCGTTACATGGGGCGGTGGGGAGGTTAAAAATCTTCAAAAATTGCGTTACGTACTACTTGAACGGCCCCTTTGAACCGTCGATATCATGATGTGTAAGTCCCGTGTGTTAGATTTATTATAACTTAATATATTTTTTGACTGGCAACTTCCTCTCTTTGGTTCGGCCCTACGCCGTCCGGACGTACTTATGTCATTGTGGTGTGTAAAATAAAACGTTATCAAACAATTCACGGCTAATCATTTATTATTTCGCCCTATAAAACCAACGCCGTGGTCCCGCTCGCAGGCGGCGTTCACGGCGGGCGTGCGCGCGCAGGGCGCGGCGGCGTGGCGCGCGTGCTGGCGCGCGCTCGTGCGCTCGTACGCGGCGCCGCGCCCGCTGCACGACCACCGCGCGCTGCTCGCCGCGCTCGCCGCCGCGCCCGACGACTGGCTCTTCTACAGGTCGGCTGCTAACATAATAATATCAACCCTGTATTATATACTTGCCCACTGCTGAGCACGGGCCTCCTCTACTACTGGAAGGGATTAGACCTTAGTCCACCACGCTGGTATACTTCATACACCTTCGAAATTCCTATAGAGATCTTCTCAGATGTGCAGGTTTCCTCATGATGTTTTCCTTCACCGTTAAAGCGAACGATAAATTCACAAAGAACACACATGATTTTAGAAAAGTCATAGATGTGTGCCCTTGAGATTTGAACCTGTAAACATTCGTCTCGGCAGTCCGTTCCACACCCAACTAGGCTATCGCCGCTTGCTTGCAGGTCAGCTCTACTTATACACTATTATAGGGGAATTTTATACAGGGTCATTTTGACATTGCGTTACTAAATGAAACCACATACTTGTAAATAATACTTGAAATAAGTTACTGGAGCCGTAGATGTAAAATAAAAAACTTGTAACATAAAATGTATGTCAGCCATATTCTCCAAGGAGAAATATTTTTCAAAATCCACGCAATAATAAATAAGTTATAAAACTTTGATTTTGTTGAAAGGGGTAACTGTCAAATAAGACTAAAAGTAAACGGTGACGTCACCGAGTATCACCAACCATAACGCTGTGTGCGTGAAAAGAGATGACGCCATAACCTCAGGCGCGCACTTTTTTACACATTTCAAATATGAATAACAGCTTTATTTCTCAACCGATTTAGATGCCGATATCACAGAAGTATTTATTTTTCGTATTATTTTCTACTACATACAAAATCAAACTACCTTATTATTTTTTTCACAGGTTCGCGTTCTCAGCCCTCTCGAGTGAGGCGCAGAGAGGGCGCGAATGGAAGCTGTGGGTTACCACGCTCTGCGCTAGTGCTTGCAGGTAATATCTTACTAAAACAAACAAACACCACGTATTCATCCCCGAAGTGGTATGCAGAGGCGCAACCAAGGCTTCCACTTTTCACAAAGTGTGTTCCGTTCGTGTGATTTCCTTCACCGTTAAAGCAAGCGATAATTCACAAATACACACATAACTTTAGAAAAGTCTTTTGAAAAAGAGTTTTGAACTTGCGGTCATTCGTCTCGTCAGTTCGTTCCATTCCCAACTAGGCTATCCTTTAAAGGTCGGTAGAGTTGACGGGGATCCACGAAAATTTATCTGCTTTGATAGTAAAGTACTAAAATGTTGACTTGACTTTATATTTATGTATTTATTAAAAGGTATACCCACAGCTTACATATAAAAAATTACATATTTAGCATTGCTTAAACTAAAAGTCTAGTATGTATGCCAAATTATAGGTACACACATAATTCGCCAATTTAACGTTAAAGCAGCTTACACTAAGGAAAATAATTACCTTCAGACAATAATGATGATAAAAAGCGGCGATAGTCTAGTTGGTTGTGGAACGGACTGCCGAGACGAATGTCCGCAGGTTCAAAACCCAAGGGCACACACCTCTGACTTTTCTAAAAAAATATGTGTGTATTCTTTGTGAATCGCCTGCTTTAACGGCGAAGGAAAACATCGTGAAGAAACCTGCATACCCGAGAAGTTCTCTATAAGAATTTCGAAGGTGTGTGAAGTCTACCAATCCACACTACAGCGTGGTGGACTAAGGCCTAATCCCTCTCAGTAGTAGAGGAGGCCCGTGTAGCAGTGGGCAAGTATATAATACAGGGCTGGTATTATTATTATATTATAATAATGATGACTTCATCTATCAATACAAGCAGATAATATTGATAGGGGTTGTAAGGCACGGTGACTCCAACATAACTCCCTCGATGGCTGGGCAATAGTTCTAATGCAATTTCTCAGCGAAACAAAAAACAGTTCATCCTAAGGGGCCGTTCAAGTGTTACGTAACGCAAATTGCAGGGGAGCGGGGCTCTTGTAAAACGTTACGGTGCGTAACAAGCGCGGGAGGGGACAAAGCGTTATGTAACATAGTTTTTTTTTTATTAACAAAGGTATTTTAATGACTCCGTTATTTCGCGTAAAATAATTGTGAATATTAGAATATTGTAACTTTAGAGTTACATGACATCTGGAGGGGGACGGGGGCGTACAGGAAAACGTTACGGCGCGTTACATGGGAAGACAAACATCTTCAAAAATTGCGTTACGTAATACTTGAACAGTCCTTTATAGGCAACCACAACACATAAAATATTACATCAGATATACGGTAACTGGACAATGAACTGCTCTAAACAAAAATAAAAATCCAATAGGGGACCGGCCTATGCTTGATTTTGTACATTATTCTATATGTAATGGTTAATAATACGAAAAAGAAGCACTCCTCCGAAAACTGCATTAAAATTGGTTAAAAAATGAGCCAGTAACTCATATTTAAAATATTGTAATGTGCAGAAGTGGGCGCGATGTGGAGATATCGCTTCATCTCTTTTTTTCGCACGCGTCGTAATTCCCGATGACGTCACATGTGGGTATTTCGTCTCTTTTCTGTTTCTTGTTTATGACCCCTTCCACAGAAATTCAAAGACTTATAACTTGTTGATTTTTACCGGATTTTAATAATTCCTTCTGTGTTATAATTTATACAACGTAAATATTTGATAATAGTAAAGAAAAAAAAATGAGGCCGGTACCCTATTGTATTTTTTCTGTTTATCTTGTACTGTTTATACCTTAAACTAGTTCTGAAAAGAGCAAAATTTTCAAAGGGGTCTATGAGACTTTTTTTTAACCTCTGCTTCACGGTAATATTTATCTTTGGCTAGATGGCGTGGCGCGGCAGGAGTCTGGCGCGTTCTGAGTCCTCAACCAGCGTTACCGCCAGCCGCGTTACAAGCAGCCGCCAGGTGTCTGCACCAGCCTTACGATTATTACAGGGTGAGTAATAAAATACACCACACATCACTACATAGTATAAAACAAAGTCGCTTTCTCTGTCCCTAACTTTGTATGCTTAAATCTTTAAAACTACGCAACGGATTTTGATGCGGTTTTTTTTAATAGATAGAGTGATTCAACAGGAAGGTTTATATGTATAATAACATCCATTAAATAGTGGAGAAAAGTGTTATTTTGTTATGTTATACCCGAGCGAAGTCAGAGCGGGCCGCTATGTTTTTATATACAACGTTCACAGTTTTTCTGTAGTGTATTTAGTATCAGCATTGCACCCGTGCGAAGCCTGGGCGGGTCGCTAGTCGACATATGTATCGCTAGGGCAGCATGAAATGTGGATTTTGGGGGCGTTTGAGAATTCCACCACGATATCCCATGCCTATCGTAAAAGAAAGAAAGATAAATCTTTATTTAGCCATTTTCTCTGGACCAGATGGCTGAAAGTAATAGATACACGGCAGTACAGGGATATGTGGTACAATAAGTAAATAATTAAGAAGGTAAGCAAAAAGAGCGCCGGAGAGGGCCACCGCCATCGACCTAAATGTACTACGTACTAGATCTGGCGTTCCATACACTGTATTCGGCTCAACTGTACTGCAATCCGTACACCTGACTAGTATGATTTCAACATTGACAGCGTGTGGTACTGTACTGCAATTCGTACACTTTACTAGCTTAATGTAATCTATTCAAACTGGCTTTAGTATGGTCAATATTGACAGCGTGTGGTTGTGTACGGAGTGACGCTCATGAGACTAAGTGTAAACTTGGATTTGAATAAATAATATTAGTCAAATAAGTAAAATTATTTGTTGTTCAAGTGAACAAATAGGTTACAACAGTGACGTTTCGGTTGCCATTTTAGTTCAGATTTTGAACAAATAGTTTATATGTAAGTGGCGATAGCCTAGTTGGGTGTGGAACGGACTGCCGAGAGGAATGTCCGCAGGTTCAAATCCCAAGGGCATACACCTCTGACTTTTCTAAAATCATGTGTGTATTCTTTATGAATTTATCATTCGCTTTAACGGTGAAGGAAAACATCGTGAGGAAACCTGCACATCTGAGAAGTTCTCTATAGGAATTTCGAAGGTGCGTGAAGTCTACCAATCCGCACTACAGAGTGGTGGACTAAGGCCTAATCCCTCTCAGTAGTAGAGGAAGCCCGTGCTCAGCAGTGGGCAAGTATATAATACAGGGCTGATATTATTATTATAATCGTGTCTATAGAATATACGTCTGATCTGGATTTATATCCTTTCTCACAGTTCAGAGAGGTGTTCGGTGAGTATCGGGGCGCGGCCGCTGCGCTGGACACCATAGCCCTCAACGCAGCCTGGGTCATGCGAGCTGACGCCGATCTGCTCAAATACTTCAACTCAATCAACCAGTGAGGTCAGGTAAGTCGATGTCAAAATCCACGTCAAAATAAAAAAAATGTCGGATATGATTTTTTTTTATGACTAGACGAGCTTGCAGTCCATATTGAAATTCGCATCAAAAAAAAAATTTGGATCTGATTTTTTTAATGACGAGACGAGCTTGCAGTCTATATTGAAGTTCGCAGCAAATAAAAAAAAATAGGCCAGTTTTTTTTTTGAATGACGAGACGAGCTTACAGTCCATTTAATGGTAATACGACCACCCATAAACAGTAGAAATATCAACACCTAGAATCACAAAGTATTGTTTGTTATTCCATTCTCGCCATCCTGAGACATGAGAAGTTAAGTTTATGTCCAGTAGTTACTCTGGCTACAATGTTCAAACCGGAACACAAGTGACTACACATTGCTTGACAGAAATAGACATTGCGGTGGTACCCAGGACTCTCACATATGAAAGACCTACCACCAGTAAACTTAGGTACAACATTTATTTTGTTACGACAGTTTTTAGTCGATGTTCGATAAGTACTATTTCTGTTAGTATATTCTGTTATTGTAGCCAGTATAACTACTACACAAAGTAACTAATATCTCATGTCTCAGGCGAGCGCAGTGGAATACCAAACAATACTTTATAATTCAAGGTGTTGGTGTTTCTTCTGTTTATGGATCGTATCGCTTACCATCAGGCGAACGGCAAGCTCGTCTCGTCATGCATACAAAAATAATAAAAAAAGCTCTATCCTATCTCTATTTTGAAGTATTATCTAACAAATGTATTATTTTCCTTTCAGAAAATGCTTTAGATTGAGAAAAGAAGGCCCCATGATTATTAAATTATTATTTATTAAGTAAAAACATGCTTTTTAGCACAAAATAAATATGGTAGAAAATTTAAATATTTATATGATAACATTTTACATAACTGTCATTTGATATATTGTTTCCACAAACAAGGAACATTAGCTTGAAAGGCAAACATATCTAAGCGAAAATCAGTAAATTTTTGAGTAGAGTGTTTTAAGTTTTGATTTTAATGTGAAAATTCATAACAATTAAACTTTTCATTTTATAAAGATCTACCCTTTTATTCATAGACGTTATTTATCTAAGGACGGAGCATTGCTGCGATAACAAGTCTGTTTCTCAGTTTTGTTTATCTGACAGCCAACTAGATTCAAGTTTTAACTCAATATTAGCCAATCACATCGGCCTTATGTCTATGCACTGCGAAGGCTGCCATGCCAGCAATGCTCCATCCTTAGATAAAAACTTCTATGAATAAGGGGATAATGTTATAAAATTATCCTAGATCTACAAAACCTAGATCTAATGACGAGAAAAATATGGCGATTCGAAATATTTATATTTAATTTTGGGTATATTTGTCGCTTAGATATGATTGCCTATGAAGCGTCGGTTATATTTATTTGCATGAATGACAATCAAATTATATTTTTACATATGTATAGTTTAAGGTATATATCAAATTAATTTATTTTTTATTTCAATTGGATTGTTTACGTCCATGTTTAGAAAAACTATTCACGTCCAGAAATTAAGTAAATTTGATACAACGGACATACATTTATTTAGTCATTAATTTTAGTTGATGATCTCATTAATAATTTATCGATTTACATTAATTTATTAGTGATAATATATTATTAAATAATTTTACTTAGCGCCTAACTCAAAATATTTTAAAACTCATAACATATATATATTAGCACATATGCATAAAGAATATAAATTGTTATTTCCATAGATGGTATATTCAAAATCCTGTCAAATAATCTTCATTTGCGAGAAATATGATTTTAATCACAGCTTTGATCAGAGTTCTAAGATTATATAAAGCGGACGTTGGGATTGTCATACAAACATTTTGTGCTTATGTGATGGTTACTCAATCTACAGTAATAGCAAAACATCAATGTAAAATACTTCATAATCCATATCGTGATTTGCACGATTTGCGAATATTAGCATATATTTTCTGTAAATATATTATTTTTGTATTAATATCTAAGGACGCTGACATCTTGTCACACGGACATTTCAAACGCGACTTATTACAATTGGTAATAACTTTTGAAGCAAACATTTGGTCCTGATGTCCGATCTATAACTAAATATATAGTTTAATGTCTTTGGCTTTAAAGAAATCATATTTTCAGCGTTTTGATGACAAATTATAATTTTATCAGTAAGTTAGGTGCTATAAACGCCTTTTAGAGCAAACGCTTTATATTTCATACTACGATAAATATATGTGTTAATAAAAATTAAAATATCATCCATAACAATGACATTTTACAAATAGACGCGTCATACACTAACAAAATGGCACATAAAAACGGCGCAGTATTTACTATAGTCACGTACCTGTACATATAATTACAAATTGGCTCGAAGAAGGAATAAAAAGATGCAGCATACATTTGTTAGAAAAGGATATATACATCGACAGTCACGTAACAACGTTAGTGCCGCACGCTCATTGGCCATCAAGTCGGGCAATTACCTTAAATTCGTCTTGCCACTATTGAGCTCGGACAACGTATCTATGTAATAAAAACGTCTTAGATCCATAAGGTCAGGTGTTTTTGTAATTACGGGCGTTCTATTCGAAGGACAACTTCGATGGCCGTATAAGTCAGAGTAAAAAAATCGCCCTATTTACCTATAGGGCTATCAACTAAGATGTTTTTATTACATATATACGTTGTCCGAGCTCAATACTGGCAAGACGAAAGTAAGGTAATTGCCCGACTTGACAGCCAATGAGCGTGCACTAACGTTGTTACGTAACTGTCGATGTATATATATCCTTTTCTAACGAATGTATGCTGCATCTTTTATTCCTTCTTCGAGCCAATTTGAAATTATATGTACAGGTACGTGACTATAGTAAATAGTGCGCCGTTGTTATGTGCCATTTTGTTAGTGCATGACGCGTCTATTTGTAAAACGTCATTGGCTAACAAGGTGTCATTTGATTACAGAAGATCTCTATTTGGTAATCTCTTTTTTTATTAAAGATAACGTCTGAACGTCGTTATTAAACATCTGTGTATGGGCCATATCATTGGTTTTATTCACGTAAATAAAATATGATTTTTATAAGTGCCATATCAAGAAATAGAATAATAGATTCATCCTCATACTTTAAAACGACTGTAAAATGACATTTATATAGTTGAATTGAAAGATCTTGATACTTACAAAAAATCCTGATTTCTGTTGAATGAAAACTTATACAAAATAATTCGTTGTGAAGAGATTATTTATACTTCTTAAAAATATTATCTTTGATTTTTATTAACACAACCTTTCATTCCTATAATAATTGTATGTTTAGTTGCATAGAAAGAATATAAGGAGATTTCCAAAGTCAATAAAATGGCCACTTGTCTACTTTAAATCGAAATTATGATCCCCAAGCAAAAGCGTAGTTAGAACATCATTAGGGGTCAGGTAAAAGAAAGCCCCTAATACAGCACGAGTTTAATAGAGGAAATTTAGTGCTTAACAAAGGAATAGCTAGACCAACAGCACAAAGAAAAATGTCCTTCTATACTGGTAGGATATATTTTATATTCGCCCGGATAGCGACCGAACACAAGATGTTAAAACCCGCCATGGTGATAAGTGTGTCGCGTTCCGAGTTCAGCCTGTGTATAACCGGTTCTAACAGACATAATTGTGTCGACTGAGGGGTAGAGACTTTCCCGCCCTCACACCCACCACTACAACTATAAGCCAGGATCAGCAGTGGCATTGTATGACAGCGAGCAGTGAAGCTCGACGAGTCTCAGGAAAACTAATATGTCATTATTCCGCAACGAAATTAATCAAATAGAAAGATAGGGAGGAGTTGGTTCGACTGAGGGGTAATCATCTCTCGTCAGTCGCCATTGGACTCCTTACCATCAGATGCAGTGAGGTCAATTTAACTTGCACATATAAAAATCAACCCTCCATAAGATAAGACATTTGGAAATCTCTTGCCTATTACAGTATTATATCACAGTTATGTAACGCACCGCGGATAGTTTAATGTTTCTCTGTTTGTATGAAATGTGAATGATTGTAGTTATATATATCACAGCGTGATAAAGGGTCCATAGAACCCGATTCCTACTTCTCTTTATGTAGAATCTATCATTAGAACGATTTGTTGACCGCATTCATGCATCAGTACCTATATGTTGTGTCGGGTTTCTTTTTAGAGAATGGCATCTTCGCCACTAGTTCACAGATATCCTGAAATACTAAGCAAAGTCTACGAAACGTCGGGAGAAAACTAAAATATAAACAAACCGTGATAAAATCAGAAAAGTAGTTTAATTTTAATGTCTAACATTCGCGTAAACATAAGAAATCATTAATACTAATATTATTTCTTACTCATATTTTTCTAAAATATAAATGCGATGGTAATGTTTGTTATCAGTCAACGTAGAAACTCATGAACGGATTTTAATGAAGTTTGGCACATAGAAAGATCTTTTTTAAGAAAAATTAACAAACAAGCAATGAAAGGCTAGTCAATTATACATTATTTACGTCTAATTCATTTTTCTTTTCTATACAAAACTTCTACAAGGCAAAGGTGTTTGGATTATGATAAAAAATATTCACATTTCATATAAATATAATTAAATATATATTGCATGATTATAGATTTATTTTGCGATAAAATATAAAAAATATCTAAAATGTGCTGTTAATAATTAATATATAAGTAAGTCCACGATGTAACGGATTTTTATAAATATAAACTTACATGCTAACGTAAAGGTTGATTTAAAAAAGATCTTTTGCAGAGTTTTAAAAATATATAGGGCGTACATTGGGAAGATTATATACAAAAAATTTGCGCTTATGTGATGGTTACTCATTCTACAGTAAAATAGTTCATATTTTTCCATTCTTAATGCGAATATAAGCATATTTTCCGTAAATATATTGTTTTGTGTTAACATCTAATGCCGCTGTGACATTTTGTCATACGGACATTTCAAATAAGACGTCTTATTACCAATTGGTAATAACTTTTGGGAGCAAAAATTTTGTCCTCATGTCCGATCTATGACTAACTATATAGTTTAATGTCTTTGATATTTTGACATTTCGATAAGCATTCTTTGAAAAATACTTTGTGGGTTGGCATTTTTTTAGTTACAATCATGCTAAGTGTAGTGAAGTCCATGGAAATCGGCCAACCAAAGATGTTGTATTACTAATAATCAACACGATTGTGTGAATAGATAATTTGATCTAAATATTGTGGGAAGTCCTACATCGTTACTTCGCATTGAATTTTTGAAGAAAGAGGTTAACACGTTCCATTTTAAAAGAAACTTTTTGAATCTATAGAAATGTTCAAATTATGTTACATTGTAGAAAATGACTTCTTAATTGATCAACGAGTTTTAAGATTATATTCAGCGGATATTGGAAAGATTGTCCTACAAACATTTTGTGCTTATATAATGGACACTCAATCTACGGTAATAGCAAAACATCAATGTAAAATACTTCATATTCCATATCGTGATTTGCACATTTTAATGCGCGTATTAGCATATTTTCTGTCAATATATTATTTTTGTATTAATATCTAAGGACCCTGACATCTTGTCATACGGACATTTCAAATAAGACTTATTACCAATTGGTAATATCTTTTGGAGCACAAATTTGGTCCTTATGTCCAATCTATAACTAACTACTTATATAGTTTAATGTCTTTGAAGTTCATGGTCTTACTTTATAATTAAATACTAACATCACGTCATATTAAAGTATTATCAAATATAAATAGTTAAAGCTTTTGATAAAGATCGTATTTGAGAACATTTGCCTAATGTGTATTTTCAAGTAATTTTTTAATGTATCGTATTTATTTGTAATTTAAATCGTCATTTCATCTATCTTTTGTAGCAGAATTAACCTGCCTTGATACTAAAGTTGTCTAAACATGAATTTTTATAGTAATTAAAAAAAATATATTTCAGTTACTTATTTGCTAAATTATTTTAAGAATAATCATTGCGTGTACAATTACCCACATGAGTAACTGAATACAGTAGAGACCGGTTATAATGACTCAATAGTATAGTCTCTTTAAATAAATGCATATAAAAAGCGTATCGTTTATAACGACTATCGGATATAGCGTCCAAATTCGGGGATCCCTTCGATTTCGCTAATCGGTTTTCACTGTATGTTCAAAACTCCAAAACGACTATACTTTTGTATTAAAAACATTTACTCTACACGAAAAAATCAACTAAACGTGTATAAGAGAATTGAAGTTTAGAATTTGTTCATCACTATTCTCATGCTTTTCTCTATACTAATTAGTTGTAATTACTGGAAATTAGGATCTAAAACATCTCTCATGACTTACCTCTCTAACTGTTCGTAAATAGTAAAAATAGACCAATAAAAACACATCATCTGACAGCATGTTCAACAAAATTTGTTCTGATTGGTCGTTACAAAGGACTTCATAGTGTTGTAGCAGGTTTCAAGCAGTTATAGTACTTAAAATCGAGCCACTTTCTTCTCTCGTAATTCAGTCGTACAAAGGTAAAAAGTTTTGAGGAAAGTAGACATGATTCATAAAGTTATTAGGGACACCTCGTTTTTGCTATATCAAATGTTTTTTTCCTCCAAACTTCGCTGAATGAATCACTTTTTCACCGCAAATTTACATATTGTCGACAGTTCTATGTACTAATTTGTTTTGATTTGTTTAAATATGTTGCGTAAAATACTTGGAATAGCTATTGTAGGGAGAATTTTTTCGATTACGTATACAGGACAACTTTTTTTATATATTTTTTTCACGGGAAAAAAAGCGTTATCGCTACCCCCACTTGGAGGGCGAGGGGAATTTTAGCTTTTTTTTCGCTGATGTATATACTATACAGAACATAACCAACAAACTGTTTGCTGAAGAATATGTAGGCACTTTTTTAATTAATTGTTTTTGTCGAATTAGATTTAAATATGACTAACCAAGTTAAGATTGTACTATATTTGGTCAGTAATTAGAGGCTTATATAATTATTAATCTTACCATAGTGGAATTTATCTCTATTATCGGACATATTTGTAACTCGTATCAGCTCATCTATACGCCTATTAAACGTGCTATGGCCTCACACCATAAATCGATATGGTTCGACTGGAAGCGTAAAAAAACAAACGTATACGCGCTACAAATACGTCCATGATATAGATTTGTTAATACTAAAATTTTAGTGATTTGAAGGTATAGAAAATTCTGTAAAAAAGATCTTTTACAGAATTTCTAGAACCTTTAATGTTATATTATTATAAATAAAGATCCCTTTATTGTCCCTTTATATTCATTAATTCATTACATGCGGTATGAGTTTCAAAATTAATGGCGGTATTAAAATATTGTTATAAATTTCTCGGTACGTTATTTATATTGAAATTACCTTGCTGAAACACCCACTGCCCTTGTTATTGATAGCGTCAAATTAAAATGTTGAATGAGTTCTTTTGGCTCGGTCATGGATACGGTCCGATATTTAAATTGTCGATATTTTGGCTATCGATCATCGATACTTGGAAGCTTTTAAAATATACCATAAGAACAGAAGATATAGAGTTGATATTCTTTATGAAAATTCATTAAATGGTTATTTTCCTAAACCCAATTTTTTTTAAGTATATATATGAAAAATATTTATTCCGAGACTCGTATAAAAGGTTATTTTACTTTAAAATAATTAGCTCTAAGTATTGAAGACGAAGGTATCGATACCTACATATTTATAGCTATTAGTAATAAGTTGAGAATTAAATGATTTTGTTTATTTGATCAATTGTCGCGTAGAAAGCCATCGATTTATTTTCTTTAGCCAGAAACACTGACATCATCCAGTTATAAAATACTATTCAAATTTGGAATCTGAGTTATACACTTTAGATCCTTAGTATCGACATAACGATATGCAGTGGTATCGATAAATACCAACACTTCCATCCTAGTGGCGAATATGGTATGTTTTGTGAAAAATTACACTTCGACTCCCAAGAAGGTACCGTTACTGTAACCGCGCATTAACTACATGATGTTTAAATTATTGTGTACTTATACCGGACCCCGTGTGGGGTACGAACCAGTTCATTTGCCTATTTTTTATTCGCTGTCGGGATTTTAATATAACTGATGGGGCTGTCCGCTTGATGGTAAGTGAGATTGAGAGTAAAAAAATCTTGAGAATTTGAATTATGTATTACAGCGTTCGAGGAGACATTGTATTGCTCATGTCATATTGGGACTGATGGGGAGTCTCATCTCATACTTTGAAAAGTCAAACATTAAACATCAATATTTTAAGTATTGGTTGTGATTGATTATCAGGTGCGATTTTTGGACGATAGAAGTCAGGCAAATGCTGTCAATAAGCTTTTACGAAAGTGGTTTTAAAATGTATCTCAAGTTTGCAAAATTTTGATATATTTATCTTATAACAGAAGCTAAGCTAAAGCTAAGGAATAAGTCCATAATTTGTTGGGAAGATCACCACACAGTTTCTGCTTATCGACAATCTGTAAACGTGTTGTCAATGTTTAAGCATAAAGAAGAAAAACACTGCTACTCTTTAAGTTTGTATACCAAACAGTACCCACCACAGTTGTTTTGCACAATACCCAAAACCGTCTACGTAGGTAAAACTGAGCAAAACACGGGTCATGTTTACGAATTCCATTCATACTAATATGCATGTTAAGCATACCCAGAAGCGTACACCTTGCACGCGTTGCTTCGTAACACATGCTTGAGCAACGTTTTTGCCGGTTGCTATCATTACGATGTAATGGTGGTGTTACAGTTGTCAGTTGTCGCAGGTCAGTGTCGTTGCAACAGACGCCGGCATGCCGCGCTAGGGTTGTCAACTCATATTTATGAATCTTGAAATATTTTTTTCGATTTGTTGTTTAGAGCACATTTTTTTGCACTGCAGTTATTACAACGATTCTAATAAGGATGTTAAAATGTACAGAAAAATATAAATTTCAACTAAAATATCTTTATATGTTCATTAACTGACGCTGAAATACGACTCTGTATGAATTTAGATCCGATATAAATGATAGCACTTGTTAACTTTAGTGCCCTAAAACTGCTGGATGCACAATATGGTATACTCAAGTTGTCCCTCGTAACATTGTTAATCACACGTAAAGACGTCAACTATATGATCAAATGCTTCATTTCATTAATAATTACCTTAAGTTATTCCAAGACAAATTCTAGATAACTTTATGGGCCCTATTTTGTTTCGAGAACAGTTTACATGTGTATCATTCTTGAAAGGTCAGCACCGCGCTCAAGTACTCTAATATTATGACAGGCTGCGGTTATCACTTGCCTAAGAAATTATATTGTTATACCTATTCGTTTTGATGCTAAACATATAAAACTGTTTTACACTTAAACCAGATGTATCTAGGAGTCATTTTTTATAAATAGATAGTATTTTCTTTGGTTTTTGACATTTATAGTTTTAACGCTAGCAACCCTACGCCGCGCTGTCATTACGTTCGCAATCGCTGATTAGATATCGCCGAGACGATTGTTACGTTCCGTGCAATATGATAGCGTCATTTATTTTTTAATTTATCTGTTATATCTTTCATTATCTTTAGATCGTTATTGTAAGCCACATTTATTATGAACCATAAATTAAATTTTGAAAAGTATATATTAATACGTAGATTTCTTTTACGTCCTCTAAGGTTTAAGAAAAATATGATTTATTATTTAATGGGTTAGATATATTTTAATAGAACTACTTGTGTTGTGAATTCGGTGTGATCCTGAGTTCTTCCGGACAGGTCAATAAAAAAAAAATGAGTGTCCTGCCAGAGATCGAGGTTTGTAATCGATGGCAATAAGTTTGCAAACACCGGCAGTCTCGAATCTCCCAATGCGTACTGTAAAATCTATTTATGCATTGGCCTTATGACAAGATAAGGTCCATTTTAATATTTCTGATATCTTGACTTCCAATATCACAATTGGAGGTGAGAGGTTGGAGATGGTCAGGGACTTATTTATCTTGGTCATATTTTGATATTTGGTAAGAGCATCAATTCATACAATAACAACCATGTCAACACCAAACTTAAGTCGAGTAAATCAGTACAGACGAGTATCAACTCGGCAGATCATCAAAGGCTAATTTAGTTTGTCTGTCCTTATGATAAATATACCTTGTTTATTAATATCGCGGTAAATGGTCAATAAAAATTATCAGATTGCGTGACACTTCCACATAAAATTATGTACATTTTGTACCTTGCACTCGCGAAGGATGCGAATTTAAGACGGTCATTAATCAATAAAACAAGTAATTATTATGAATTTACTAAATTGAGTTACACGCGAATTACATTAACTTAATGGAGCTATGATTATTATTTCTAGAAATTTGTTGGTGGGTTTAATAGGTTAGCATTATAGGTTGGGCTGTAACTGAGATGGCGTTGGATTGCCCAAATAAGATACCCTCGGGGTACCAATGCAAAATAGTGGGTGAATAGACAAATTGACCAAAAATACATACGGTATCATTAAACTATAGTATATTAATATGCGTATGTAAAGAAAATTCCGACAATTTATTGTTAATTCACCAACTTTGACTAAATAGAATTTTCCAAATTCAAATAAAACTGAAGCGACTAAATATATCACGAATGGGATTTGTATAGGTATTAATTCGTAGATTATGGGAATGTTTAGAATTTTTATGGTATTTTTATAACCACCATACGGCTTCACAATGTTTATACAGGTGCGGTCTACATCATGACTGTTAGAATACATAGCATAAAATATATTCGTAGCGAAAACTTTATAAGTATAATGATGACAAAAATATCAATTTTGATAGGTGGAATATGTTTTGTTTTAGATTTGCGTATCTGTATTAAAATAAAAATAATAGCTACTGGGTCTTGGGTCCAGGTTTAACAAAGAAAATTTACTAAATATGTAAGAATTAGCGATGTGTTATTATGCAACTAATTGTAATAAATATTTTATCCTATGTCATCATTAAAATATATTTTATTTTAATTCAAGCATGACGACACGCGCGGGTTGCTCCTCTGTTGTTAAGCCCTAAGCCTGGCCATCAATGACAAGTTTTAGACACACAAATGTCATAATTTAGGAAATATAACTTTTACTGAAAGAATTGGCCGTTACGAAGAACTTTGAGTTACGAAATATTGTATGGCTTCACACTATCTTTAACCCTTCAATATTATGTACTACAATATTCATGAACATAAATTTTTTGAGCCAATATTTTCTGATGCTACTTAGGCCGACCATTTTGAACTACGCTAGTATTGTAGCTATGTAGCGAGTATACCAATAAATAAACATGTCTTAACTACAAAACATAAGTCGAGAAAACTAGTGCAGATAAGTGATTAAATTTCTCGATATTCGATTAAAATACTGGCACAGTCGGAACTAGGCTTTAAGAAGGAGGTGTGAAGAAGCAGTCATGTGCAAAACGGTTTGCCCAAAAACATTTGCGTCACTATCAAGCAGATGTTCAATATGGCGCCGATCGTTTATTGATAATTCTTGTATCATCGTGTGAGTTTTTACATTAAATTTGGCAAGATGACTTGCAATTTTTGAACACACGTATTGTTTGTGTATGGAAACGAAATGTCCGACATTAATGAAAGATTTTTATTTTTATACAAATACTTATTTATTTAAACAAAGTATATATATTCCACCCTTACCAAATTATCTCTATTCGTCTAAGCTTTTATTTCATAACATATAAAACATGTTATCTCATTCTAAACATTCACATCTGATTTGCTGTACCTGTCACCTTGCATAACAGAGTTTTCTTTCATTATTCTTGTATCAATTTACATGAGTTGTAACATTTGATAGTTCAATGACGCTTTATATGCTATTGTTGGACAATTATCCAATTGCTTTCCTGATAGTTAATGAGTCAATTGATTGTTGTCATGTGCACTTATGTGGACAATACAGTATTTATATAGTTATGTTTTATGTGTAATTTTTTCAAACATGCGAGCTAAACTAAGCTTAGTTCTTGGTCTGCGAATCGGCGAAAAGGCATAAAAATATATAAATCAAAATTTGTCGTGCAGAAAAATGACATAGCACTATGACGTCAGCGTGAAATCGATAGTAACAGATAAGCGTGATAAGGTGGTACATTTGTCATTAATAGATTTTTTTATGAGCATTGTAGTGATTGTGGCGGAATGACCTTATTTACAGCGGCGGACTCCGCAAGGTTATCTACGAGCCCTGGTGCCTTTCATATCGATTTATTTGTGCTTTTCACGTGTCTACGAAATCCGTACGTTATATACTATATTCTTGCGGTTTCGTTGCGTGGATGTGTTTTTCAAAACGTCAGAAAATCTCAATGTGTGGTAATCGGAAGTAAAATAAATTTATATCAATTCGAATTAACCTGCCAGTTTTCAATGAAATGTTTTTTAGACTTATTCATGAGGAGAAATTTTCGAAGTTCGTTATTTTAATTTATTAAATACATTGTTATTTTATACTTACAAACTAACTAAATATAACCCCAATAACATATAATTATGTCGTGTATTATAAATAGGACATAAAATTTAATAACTGGGATAAGTATCTACACAGAAAATACACTGAGTTTCAAGTCTATTCATTATTAAAGTCCATTTGACCACGGATGAGTTAATACTTTATAATGACGCTATAGCTCATCCGTGGACAAACATATATATAATTTAAACAAGAA